>NW_025106644.1:4868814-6068814 GCF_013123115.1 Colletes gigas
TCTGTTTTGGACCTCCACCAGAGCATATCTGTGATTGTCGACACACACCGGAGAGGGTCCAAATGTACAACAATGTAATGAAATATTCGATCTTTCACCGACATATTTGGTATCTGTTGACATTCACCGGTGAAAGTTGACATTCTCCAATTTCGGTCATTCACGGTAACAGCGACACGACACGCCAATTGGCGTGCGGGATGCTCGGACCGACGTAGTCGCTTCGAGTGCCAACGCGGCTACTTCCGGCTAAAGGACGCCGTACGTCTGCGGATTAACGCGTTAAAACGTGATTTACGTTGATAGGTTATAAATGGCGGGACAGGCCACGGCGACGAGCGACGACGCCGCTTTTAATATATTCGCGCTCGTAATCGGCGGAGAGGCAACAAAGAGGACCAGAAGCGAGTCAAAGAAGTTAATGACGCGCGACCGCTTTGCAACATTGAATCGCATGGCAGGTCCTTGCCCGTCTCGCCGTCGATTTTTACGTGACAAATTGTAAATCTTACCGCGGATTAAAATAATACTCGCGGGTAAACAACGGAGCAGCGTTCCGTTCGTTCGTCGAACCGCGGTGGTATCGAAAAGGAAGCCAAACGGAGAAGAGTGGATCCCCCCGGTATAATCACAAAGGAAGGTGAGAAAATCCGCGAGGCGACGTAGATCGACGACCAAACTGCAAAATGGCGGGGGGGACCGGGTTGCGAAAGGACAGCCGTAGCGGCGAATTCGTGAACATCAAACGAATTAAATCTCCGCGGAGAGTCGACCGCAGAAACTAATATCTCGGCAAGCTCTCCGGTTCTTCCGTTCGCCGTTTCTCCGTCGCTTCTCTCCGTCCACGACCACGTTCGCCACCGTATTTCTGGTTCCTCCGACCACCGGCAATATGGACGCCTCGATGACAAAATTGTTGCCCATTTTTCTCGACCGAATTAGACGCCACCCCCCCCCGGAAGAATCCTACCATTGGCGCCAAAGGGAAGATATAAAATCGTGAGGATATAATTCCCGAGGTAAACGAACTGTGGTACGATCGTAATTAGGGCTGACACTTGTCCCGGGCTGCCGGGCAAATCGCGTACAATTAGACAATTCCGCGGAGCAAAAAAATCCACGGTTACGATCGGCCGGGACGATGGATCCGCGTGTTTTACGGCGATGTAATAACACTTTCGACGAGCATTAAATTTCCTCCTCGCGGGTGATTAAGTCGTTTCCGGCGCGATTTAGAAAGGTGGTCGGTAGGGGGGGGGGTACGTGTGTCCCGCGAAAAACGAGCCATCCCGGAGGAAAAGCGAACGAGGTGCAAGCTCGCGCATAAATCCACCGAGAACCGTTATGAAAGCAATCTTCGTCGTCGTAATAGACCGTAATAGACATCATCCTGCCCCGGATAGGTGTCAATACTCGTGGCGAAAGTTTGAACACTGAACGTCCATTACGAAAACAATTTGCGATTAAAGGATTTCCTGCTTCCGCGGACATCGTCCTTCGATATTAGAGCAAAATTACGCCGTGGTTTTTTCTTTCCTCGTCGTACGATTTAATTGAACATTCTGTTCCTGTTATTTTGTCGCGTCTAATCTCGTACCGAGGGCTTACGTAGAAGGAATTAAGTGGCCGGGATCGTTGGACGTCTCGTTTGATTTATTACCGATTGATCGTAGGCAGAATTTTATATCGATCTGTGGATACAAGTTGTCGACGCCGAGTGCGTTCTAAAAACCAACAGATGACGATGCACTGTCGGCGAAAGAAAGAACGTCCATGTTGCGTCTAAAACGGAGCAAATCGTGGCGCTGGTGCTAGCTGGTTCAAAAAGCGCGGCAAGAAACGATAGCACGGCGCGTCCATGAGAAAGACACCCGAGATGGAAGGTTGATCGTTTTGATCGTCGAAGCTGTTTTCAGGTGGGACTGTACAGTCGGGTTGCGCAGGTGTGACCGATGGCGGCGTTCTTTGATCCTGTAGACTCCTCGGCTACCTTGTCCACGACTCATCGGCCGCCACTTTTTTTCGGTCATTCGACTCGATTATTTCCTAATGGCTAACGCCATCGCGGATTCCGCCTCCGTTTTCCGGGGTGATCTTGCCGTCCGCGCGCTGTCATCCAATTCAAATGCACCAACTTTTTCTTCAGTCTCGAGTAACACGTTTCGAACGACTTTCTTCTAACTCGACGAGCAGAAACGAAACTGTATCGGGAGAGGGGGGTGAGGGGAGTGAAACGTACGTAGGAATTTTAATCGTTCGAGAAAAATTGTTGCCTCGAACGCAAAGTGGTTGTTTTATCCCCGGCCGGTTGATTCGTTCTTGTTAATCGATCGGTGATTGTACGATCCCCGTGACTGGTTCGAGCAGCCTGCCACGATATTGTTAGAATGGTCGAAAACAACTGGAGTTTTAACGTCCCGTGGGGCAAGAAGCTGTCCTGGAATTCCATGGACCGAACACCGTAACGAATAGGTAATACGACTTTTATGGAGAGATCCATTCCGTGGCTCGAAAATGCATCTGATTTGTGGTTCGAAGCAGAGGGGACCGTCTAGGGCCCCGGCGTTCAAAGACGCCCCGAGGATGTCCGATTCGTTTTGCATTTCTCTTCTATCCTCTCGTTCGGAGATTAAGAAATTTCGATATTAGAACCGACGCGGGGCCCCTCGAGTTCTAAGGTGTATTTATGGGTGTTCTTGCTCCCGAGATATCGTCTACGAGCAGTTGCTGATCAACCGTTCACCCGTTTCTGTTTCAGAGCAAGCGAATCACCTGAACCTGTTCAATAACCGCCAGCAGCCGAAGAAGAAACGCAAGAGCAGAACGGCGTTCACGAATCAGCAGATCTTCGAGCTGGAGAAGAGATTTCTGTACCAGAAGTACTTGAGCCCGGCGGACAGGGACGAGATCGCGGCCCAATTGGGCCTGAGCAATGCCCAGGTGATCACGTGGTTTCAGAACAGACGGGCGAAGCTCAAGAGGGACATGGAGGAGCTGAAGAAGGACGTGCAGACGGTGAACCCTCTGTTGGTCGCCCAACACCACAAGACCTTCCTCGAGAACGTCCAGGACCTGGGGATCCTCAAGAAACGACCTCTGCCCAACTCCATGGACGAAAAGTCGTAGAAGGAGCAGCTAATCCAAGAACAAATTAATTAATTCCCACGAGGTGGGAGTGGGGAGGAGATCTCTGATAGTTTCTTCTTTTTTTTCGTAATACTTGGAACGAGTACAGCGAGGGAAATGGGTTCGTTTCGAAAAAAAAAAAAACACGTCTTCTTGGGTATCGAGAATTCGTGGGCATAGTCAGGGAGACACGAGGCATAGTACAAAGGCGACGTCGCTTTCGTATTTTTTTTTGGGGGAATAAAGTAACGGTGGACTTTTCGTTCGTCGAAAGAGAGAGAGATGACTATGCAACTGTTCTCCGAACGTAAAGGTTTTTGTAAATGAAAAAGACTGCCAAATATTTACAGGCCCGCTGACTCTCGACAAGTTCGTATTTTCGCATCGACGGATAGATAGAATTCGCGTAATTTAAAAGGTACCCGGATGAAATTTCTCTTCGTTCGGCGAAGCCTACGATCATCCTGTATCATATTGTATTTATTGCGGAAGAAAAAAAAAAAAAATAATGGGAGAAAGATCGCGAAGAAAGCCAAATGATCCGGGGAGAGAGAATCGATGATAAGTTATTAAGTAAATATTACAGCGTATTATAAATTATAAAGAAGCCTCGCGACGCGAGGCTCGATCCTGTACATAAGCTGTATATACGTCGTTTCGCCCGATAATAATGCGTATTAACGAGAGATGGAGTCGTCGGACATGATTAGAATAAAATCGAGAAGAATTATAAAACGATAGAATGGGACACTGCAATATACCTGATCATCAGTTTAATTAGCGAGCTTTACGACCGCGTATAAGATGTAAATCCGTATCGCGTACGCGCTTAGTGGTTTACGAGGTGATAGACGCGCGAAAGGGACAAACGAGAATGCGTGTGTGTGAACGGACTTAGTACTGTGTATAGCGAGTCTAAATAAATGGAGACATTTAAAATAAACGCGCGAAATAATTGCTATTTTACCCGTTTCGCTCGCCCGCTCCTCGAATCGACGCTGGATCCATCGCGCGGAAGATTTAGGTGACAGGTAAGTGGCACCAGGTGACACGCGGCATTCGAATCAAGGACAAAAGAATTTGTTTCGAATATTTATCGTCGTACGATCCGCGCAATGGTATACGTTACCGTTCTTTTAATTTATCGTTATTTACGTAATGTAACGCGCCAGACGTACCGCGCATAACTCGGTATCGGTGTCTTCAAAGACGACTGACGAAACGGATGAGAATTATTCTCCAAAAATAGCGCGATACACGCTGCCCTTCCGAGAACCTTTTTGAAGTCGTTCGCTATGGTTTACCCGGAGCCGTAATTTATTAAGATGAAGTCATTTCGTGTTTCCTGGGCGAATACGTTCGCGAGAAGCCTGGCATTCGTCATAATCAACGTTTCGAGGGATCGATGAGCGCAAAAGTGATTCGTAACAGGCGCGTTTTTAATAGAGTCGCGGCTACGTCGTAAATAGAGAAGCTAATCAGGCATTGGCAAACCGTTATCCAGCGACAAGAGATACACGATAGATATACCTCGTCCCACTTCCTGTTAATGGAATATCTGATACTAAACGGAACCATTTTATATCGAGTCTCGTTAATGAGCCCGTCATTAGTCTGTCGTCCATTATCTCGATATAAAACACGCGTCGTTACCGGCGCGTTGATCGATTAATCGCTGCTGAATCTAGGATGTCTATTAGAAGCGCGATTACGCGCGACGAGCATGCACGCTGATTACACGTTTTACGGTACGACTCGTGTTCAGCGAACCCGGCTCGAGACATTCTCGATAAGACGAGAATCGCGACTTTCGCGATCCCGTCTTCTCTTCGTTGAAACTTTTGGAAAAGACACGAGACGGCTAACGCGTTTGTTGGGTGGTTCGAGCAGGAGGGTGGTTCGTAGCCGTCGCTGGGTTCGACGGGTCCATGTATGAAGCAGTAAGCAAGGTAGCCCGCGCCGCCCTGTAATCCAGCCGCCGCAACATCCAAATAAAGAATTCATAATGGCGATGATGACCGCCGCCAATTTTCTCGATATAGCCGATACAACCAATAACTCAGTCGATATCCAGCCCGGCGCGCCGGCGTAATTTCGTTTATTGTCCTCCGGTTCTCCGCGAAACGAGAATTACGTCGCATGGGAATAAACTGTCTTCCGGTCTTCCGAGCTCCATCGATCGCATTATCGAAACTTCTCTCCTTTCCTCGCTACTCCCACGCTCGTTTTTAAAACGAGAACCGATCCTCCTCGCAGGTATATTACAAAAGTTAGAAAGGCAGGAATAATTGTGCATATCTCGCTGAGGTATCCGTCAGATCATCGACTTTTCATCGAGGCTTCCCGATAACTTACCCAGTCATCGAAGGTACACGGGCACACGCACCATTTGCATAATCCGCCAACGGAGAAGATTCCTCAATAACGACCGGGGCATTGACACGCCCACGTAATTCGGACTCATTTGCTCGTTGACTCGCCTAACCCGCAGCCCAGTCATGCGTCAGTCAACTTGCGGCCCCGTAGCAGATCCATAATTTCGACGCGATCTCCGCTTCAGCACGCGAGAAACGAGTTTTCCCTCGGTCCACGATGTAATTAGACACTGGCGAATCTAGGCTGGGCCCATCACCGGGGGGCCTCGTTAATACGATATCACGGACGACCTGCTCGGTACGTCGAAATCTCCACCGCCTCATCCGCCTCCGCTGCTCCCTCTCGTTTCGTCGGCGTTTTTTAGATTACTCGTAGACCTGTGCTACTCTTTGCTCCGGGGATGCCCTACCTGCGGGGTCTTTGATCCTCCTCCCGCCAACGAGGTTCATTTACACGGGAGGTGGACTTGTTTTCGGGCCGGACTAGCTAACGAGAGCTCGCGAACCCCGGTGGCTGGTCTCGTCCCATTCCTGAAACTAACCAGACGTTCGCAAAGAATATCGACGACCGTTCTATTTCCAAAGTTAAATGTACGTAGCAGAATAGCTATAATATACAATTATGTACGGAGACCCGTTCCACTTCCTTTGGCGCTTAAAGAATATTATATCACTGCATCGATCATAAGTTGTTGAAGCTTCTTTCGACGGTTAACCTCGTTTCCTTCGATCGTTTCTCCCTTTTCGTTCTATTTCCACCCCCCTCTGGTGCTCCAGCCACGAGATTAACCGATTCTCGCGATACGGGACGGCTTCCTCGTTCACCGTGGCTCGTCCATCACGCAAAAAACCACGTCCCTGGCGGGGGCCTGTTCGCGTCGTCTTCGATTTCTCGGGTGGGGGGCCCAAGGATCGCGCAAGAAGGCCGCGGAACGCCACCGATAAATTTCTCGTGAAACTGGAATGCCTGGGACCACCTCCGCGCTCACGGGTTGCAACACTTCTGGCCGCGGTGATCGGACAAACTGGTGATCTATAGCGATCCTCCGGCCTCGCTCGGTACAATAACCGAGGTGAGAGCGAGAGTGTAGGGGATCCGGAGGTCTGTAATCAGGAGCCGAGCCGCTGGCAGACCCATGCCTTGGTCCTCAGCCTCCTTACCATTAACCTATCCGGTATCCGTTCCGTTCCGTTCCGTCAACCTGACGTCATCCTCGATCCCTCGATCATTCCCCGCTCACGCACGCACCGCGAATTCGCCAACGATCCGCACGGGGCCCGTTAACGATCGTTCCTATTCCCGAATTAATGGCCCGGGTCCAACGTTCGGTACCGTTATCTCGATGTCGTCGTGATCAGCGATCGTTTTACATCGAACGATCATTAGGACGATTGATCGACGGGTTTTGATTTTGACGTTCACGGGGTCTGTCAGACGTCAAAGTTACGCCGTTACGTTTTCATTTGTTATTCCGGGGGGGGAGCTACCGGCTTTCCCTGTTATTACACGAACCGTATACTTTGGAGGATTTCGAGTACGCGGAGTTTTTTCGTGGTGGTACGCCACGCACGTAACCCCCCCACCCCGCGTTTAATAATAATAATAACCCGTAGATCGATAAGCACCTAGACAGATCTAGTTAGTGGTCGGCGGAATATCGGACAAGACGTCTAGTTCCCGTCTCCGGATAGTGTTTATTAAGCGGTTTAATTTGCAGTCTGGTCTACGGCCAGATATTAATGACACGTGGAGAATTGCACCGCGTCGGAAAACAAACGCGATCGCGAGTTTCGACACCGTTTAGGGGCCAAACATATTGCCGGGGAACTTAATGGAACGACGGATATCTAAACTAATTCGCGCGAACCGTTAATTTAACTGTCAAAACGATGATTAATCGGCTGAACGGTTGCTTGGTCAAATAGGTGACCCGGCGTAACCGGCGAACCGATCGAACTGTTCGACCTATTAACGGCCAGCAACCGCGTTATCATTTACGCTACCTGGCATAGTGTAACGTCCACCTGCCTCCTCCTGTCGATGCTCTGAAAAATTGTCGCTGGTATTCCACGTGGAAAAATGAATTGTAATCGGGCCTCGCCAACGTCCACGGCCGATCACACGGTGCGAGAGTTCGTTAGCGTCCGACTGTTGAATATCATGGCCTTTTAGCCTGCAGGTGTCATTAGGGCGCGGACGGACGGACGCTGATTGGTCTCGGCCGATCGCCTTCGGGGACACCGGCTCATCAGCTGTCCCATTCGCGCCAACGACGAGCCTGGCGTTCCACGACACATCTAGAAACCGACCGCGTGTGTCCGCGCTTGGAAAATATTCAGAATTCTAAACAACGGCGAAGAAAATCTCGTAATTTCGCGTTTGGTCCGGGTCAGGCCCGAGTTGGGATCGCCGGAGTTAAGGTGAGATTTAGGTTTCGGGCTTAGGTTCGGCCTCTCTGGTGGATGCATAGCGTGGCGTGTGTGTCGGCGCAGGCAGATTAGAGGCCGGTGGATAATTAAGTAGCGCCTTCGAATAACGCCCAGCTATAGTACGAAACGATATCCGATATTCGTGCCCCGGATTTCCCTCGGCGAAGATCTCGCCGTGCTCCTCGCCTCTATTTTATTCCCGACATCTTGGCTACGCCGTGTTTGAACGGTCTATCCAATTAGGGTTGAAAAACGATACTCCGTGGGCCGCGTGCTTGGAACGATCCCGACCGACAACGCACGATGATCCAAACTTGTCGAGTTACTGTTTAGTTTGCGACGGAATACTAGAGACGGTCGACTGCAATCGCGTGTCGGTGATTCTTAGAGGCCGACGACGACGGAGACAAAAGCCCCTCCATGAGGATGAGGACCACGAGGATCCCGGGAACAGCATCCCCGGGCACACGGGTGTTCGGATTATTAGTGAGCGGGTAGTCGTAGAAGGTGTGATTCTGACGCGTCCGGACGCCTCTTCTCCGCAGGTGAGAGACCACGAGACCGATCGAGGGTACGGAGGAGAGAAAGAGAGAGACGGTCGTCGAAATCGTACCGGACGAGCAGGCCCATCCTCGAGCACGAGGGAAAGAGAGGGCCTGGCGGTGAGAGGTGGTGGAAGGTGCGGAACAGGAATCGGGGAGTGGAAAGAGGATCGTACCGGGGTGGGAGAAGATCAAACGAGCCGACAAGCCACGGGGTGGTCTCTACCCGCGCTCCTTTACCGCTCTTCCTTCGCTTCGCCTTTGCCTACCAGCCTCCACCTTTCTCTCGTCCTTGTTCCTCCCGTCCCTCTTTCCTCTCTATATTATTCATATTTCCACGCTCGTATTCCCCACGACTATGTGCCTCGACGATCCGCGGCTCTCTCCTGTCTTCTTCGGAGCCGCGCGCACGCCGGGACATGCAATCTCCGCAGGCTCACCGATGCACCCATGCTACATTGTCGGGGAAACTCGCACGGTTCCCCGGTTAACTGCCGCTGAAACTACAAAATCCCCGATTCCCCTTCGCGGTGCAATCTTCGACTTATTGCTCTCTGACCGGGCAATTTGCCATCGATGCCTAACGACACCGAACGATCATCGCCCTTCGATCCAATGACGGGGCTGAATCCTTCCAAATACTTTATTCACCTTACTGCATAGATACCAAGCAACCGGAGGTCGAAAGTATATCGGTGCACGTGTGCAAAGCGACACACGATCCGATCGTCGCATTAATAAATTCGCAGCAAATCATGGGTGAGGATTGCAAAGCGAAGGGGGCGATTTTAGTTGCAAATCTCCAGAGCGCCGCGAGACCCGACAAAGGCTCCATCAAAAGGACCGCTCCTCTTCCCTCCTTGTCCCTCCTTTCCTCCACGGTCTCCCGACGATGCCCTCTCTGTCGTTCGCCCTAACCCTTCTCTCCTCCTCTTCTCGTTTCTCTCTGTCCAGGCTCTCTAAGCGTCCTGCCTTCCTAAGTTACTCGCGAGCACTCGTTGCCTCTACGTTTCTCCACACCTTCGCCATTATCATACAAACATTGACGACTCGATGCCGGAAAAGTGCTGCGGTCGCGAGACCGCAACATTATCCTCGCTAATCGTTCCTAGGCGCGTCTCCTTCTCGAAATCTCGTCGAACAATTCCTCACGAAGTGTCGCGATGTTTCTCTTTCAAACTGTCGCAAAGTTATCCCTGCCCGCTTCAGTGGAAGTGGTTCGAAGAAAGCCCTCGGTGTTACCTCCAACACGCGATCGACGGTGTTACTCCGGGATACTAATGAGTCGCCGGCGGAGAGAAGCTACGCTTTTGTAGTTTTTACTTCGTTGATACCAAGCAACACCCCCCCGTACATTTAAGTGTTCGTAAACAAAAGATGGGGTCGAAGCAATAGGTAAATAGAGAGGAAAAAACTGCAATCTTTGAACTCGCAGTATTTTCCTGCCGCGGTACATGGAAGAAAGGAGCACGGTCGGGTCGGTGGAGCTTCCAATCGACGCCCCGGAGTCGTAATAACGACAGGTACCGAAGGAACCATTCTTAAATCGAAATTCCCGTGAAAAAGGGAGACTCGGGCACGGGCTTTTGCGGTAAAAGATCGGACCAGGTGCCATAAGAAATTAGTAGCGGCAGTGCATGGTCGGCAGAGGCCCTCAAGGTCCCTAATAACCTTCGCGCCGGATGGTATCGACGATGCTGCTCTTCCTGCGCCCCGTACCCCTCCTCGACACCCCTCCGTTGCATTACCCTCGGCATCTATAGCTCAATTTGCCGACACCTCGCTAAGTATAGGTTGGGTGGGTGGTCCTTCCTGGGACCACGAGGCCCACGAGTGAAGGAGAGCTGCCCTGACCCGCGACGATAGGCGAAAGACAGAGAATAACAGGGTGAGAGGTAGTGAAAGAGGGGGGGGGGATGGAGAGTTTACATCGTATATCTCGATGAACCATGATACAATGGGGCCCAGCACGATCGAACTGGTCACCCAATCGCGCCACCCACCACTTCCTAGGATTTATTTCCTCCCTCTCGCGATCCCACGCAACCCCTCCGCATCTTCCCTGCTGGCTGATGATTTTAACTAACGCCGTTTGATCAAGATATTTGTCACAACTAGGAACACTACGCCCAGGCCTTGGTAAAGCTAATTGATATACGAGCGCAATATTTCCCATTACCATGAATGATTTCTTCCACGAACGTATACAGGCTGTCCCGCCCGATTTTCACATCTTGATTTTCTCCCTATCGTTGCTCGTAACAAAAAATGTTTCATACAAAGGTCAACGTTGTTTTTTTAAACGGAACCGGGTATTTTTTAATACATCGATCGATTCAGCTGGACCAATCGTTATAAAAAAGTACCGACTGTGTAACGTCGAAAAGTTAGTAGCTCAGGAGATATTTCAATTTAAATAATTCCAAAACACCATTACTGTTGTACCAAGACGTCAGCGTTTATTTAGTAGTCACTATCCAAATAAAAACTAACTATTCTTATAATTAAATAGCTTTTTTTTGTAGCATAAGGCTATTTCATAAGAATTTCATTGTATTTCATTTCAAGACATCACTATAGTCAATTTTTACTATAAAACTAAAAATTACATACAATTATTAGTAATTTTCATTGGATATATGAAAATTATTCTTATTATTAAATAACTTTTTATTATACCATAAGTCTATTTCATAATAATTTCATTGTATTTAATTTAAAAATATCACTATAGTCAATCTTTACTATTCAAATGGAAACTATTCTTGTTATTAAATAACTGTTTTTTTACACAATAAAACAATTTCATAAGGATTTCATTGTATTTCATTTCAAGACATCACTATAGTCAATTTTTACTATAAAACTAAAAATTACATACAATTATTAGTAATTTTCATTGGATATATGAAAATTATTCTTATTATTAAATAACTTTTTATTATACCATAAGTCTATTTCATAATAATTTCATTGTATTTAATTTAAAAATATCACTATAGTCAATCTTTACTATTCAAATGGAAACTATTCTTGTTATTAAATAACTGTTTTTTTACACAATAAAACAATTTCATAAGGATTTCATTGTATTTCATTTCAAGACATCACTATAGTCAATTTTTACTATAAAACTAAAAATTACATACAATTATTAGTAATTTTTATTGGATATATGAAAATTATTCTTATTATTAAATAACTTTTTATTATACCAAAAGTCTATTTCATAATAATTTCATTGTATTTAATTTAAAAATATCACTATAGTCAATTTTTACTATCCAAATAAAAACTAACTATTCTTATTATTAAATAACTGTTTTTTTACACAATAAGGCAATTTCATAAGAATTTCATTGTATTTCATTTTAAGACATCATTGCAGTCAATTTTTACTATCCAATTAAAAACTAACTATTCTTATTATTAAATAACTTTTTTTTATATAGTTTAAGTAACGACAAGTGATGTAAATGGTCGTTGTTTTATAATTATTTAAATTGAAATATCTCCTGAACTACTAATTTTTCGACGTTACATAGTTAGTACACATTTATAACGATCGTCCAGCTGACTCGATCGATGTATTAAAAAATACCTGGTTCCATTTAAAAAAACAAAGTTGACCTTTGTATGACCTTTACAGGTCCACGTCACGAAAAAACTAATAACATCAGAAAATCAAGTGGTAAAAATCGGGTGAGACAGCCTGTATAATTGAAAATTAGAGCGTGCATGGTCTGTTGCTACGCGATCGCGGCTTTCCATGGGAGGCCGTAATACCCTGGGAGCCTCTTATTGGCTGTTGTCGCTCGTGATAATCCGTGGAATTTGTACCTCGTATCCGGAATCAGTCTCCTCGCGACCTTTGCATCGACCAAACAACACGAGCACGAGCTCCAGTGATACTCCTATTGCATTGGCAAGAATTCGTATTGTTTACAAGTGAGAACGTAGCAAAGCAAAATACTCCTCTTGGTTTAGATGTAAAGCCTTTATCTGGAGTTCGAGCTTAATAAAGAGTGTTTGAGAAGCCGTGGCAAATTGTCTTGTAAGAATGCGCGAAGAATGCGAGATAGTAGTCCGAGAATAGAACTAGAAGAGCCCGTGATGGCCATCGACCTTCCCCCGGGGGCCGAGGAAGCGGAGGAATCGTAGCAATCCCCGGCTGGGTTTTAAAGGCACCGTGCAAAAATAATCAGCGGTGGCGTTGCTCTTTTCGCGGAAACAGCAACACACTTGTTAAAGGAATGCGCTCGAGGACGAATTACGAACTCGCATGACAAGAGCGAATGAATCAGGTAGAACGTTCACTGGTGTGGGAGGGTGCACCCTTCTTACTCTCTGATTTTATTTCCGCTTGCGAATATCGCATAATTAATTCGTGTTTACGATGTACCCGGGGAACCCATAAATTTTCTCGGTGTTATCCTCCCGCTCTTATCGGGGCGGGGAATACGTCTCGACGTAATGAAACGCGATGCAACACGGGCCCCCGGGTTCCAGTGTCCACAAGACTGAGAAGCTTCGGGGCACAATGCAAATACGGTTCATTTCCTGCGGCGATGTGGCGGGTAGCACTTCGTTTAATTAAGATAGCGTGATTTAATAAAACGGCGAATCGACCGATAAACACCCTCGGACAATCTTATCGTCCGCGATTCCACGGTCCAATTACGCGAAGAAAACGTTATCGATCGTTTATGATCGATTTACGGTAACGCGGCGTTATTCTAGACGCTCGGAAACAGTGTTTGCCGCTTGCGTCGATGTCGCTAATTAATTAGGATCGCTAATTATTGGAATTACGTGACGATACGCAATTAAATTTGTAATGCAAAGCAGTTTCTTGGTGCCCAGGGGGCTCGCGACAAAAAAACACCGCTAATTGATTCAACGCGACGAGCGAAAGAAAAACTTCTTCGACTTTACGTTCTCGTTCCGGAGATTAATCGACGTTGTCGAGGAATCGCGGTAATTGCCAATTTGGTAATTGCTCGCGTGACAAAGTATCGCCGATTGTTAATTAAATTAGTCGAATACCACGGGGATAGCTTTATTCGATAATGTATTTTCCATTTAAATTTATGATTTTCGAGGTAAAAGTCTGACGCGAATGGCGTTTAATGGCCTGCTCGGGATCGAAGTCCGTCGAAGGATTTTACAGAGATCGAAACAGATGGTAATCTGTGGGGCCAGGATGAGAGCATGGAGGGTAAAGGTAGGATCTCAGGTACGGAATGCTACCTTGTAAATGGTAAATAAACAAACCCACTTCCGGTACGAGCATTCTTTAATGGCATTCTCGGGCATACACTTTGCACAGAGTTTCACAGATTTTCGTGCACAGTGTCTCTCACGTTCCAGAGTCCAAGATGGCTGATCCCGCGGACAAATTGGTCCGGGGATACCAAAGATTCCAACGTCTTAACTTTGCAGGAGCAATTTCGTATTTCGAGACTTTTCTTCGCGTGATGAATCGGCGCTCTCCGCGCAAAAAATATCGTCAAATATAATTAACTAATGAGACCGGGCCGGTACATAAACGTCGTTATATTACGCCTCTCCGCGTTACTCGGTCACGGATCTCAGCGTGCCGATAAAACATTCGAAAACAACCGGTCGAGCGGGGCGGGGAACAGAAATCCGCCTCGCCCGATGGAACAATAATCCACGAATCGATTCCGACTTCCATCTGCTTCCGTGCCCGGCCTCGGGACTCGATTAATTAATTTAAGCGCTTAATCCCCACCCCTCGGGTGTCTCGGCCGCGGCGGCGGGCCCCCCTTTTTTCCAGCTTTCGTTCCGCGCGGCCGCAATCATAATTCTCGGTTTTAATCGATCTATGAGGCGCGGGCGCAATAATATTTTCGGTGCGGTAGAGACGCGGTGCGTGCGGCCCTGTGTGACTCGTGTAATTGGCTCCCAACTGGACTTCAAAGGGTGCCGCTCTCCTTCATCCGCGCCGACACGGCTGCGATGGAGCGCAAGCGATCCTCCCCTCTCTTTCTGGCCGCTGACGCTGCTGTGTGACGAGGACCGAGCTAACGGGTGCACGCGTGCCCGAGACAAGGACACGGTGTCGCGACGAAGAGGGGGCTACGTGAAAATTACACGCGCCATGCGCGAGACAGGGGTAAGACGAGGACGGAACGAACCGCGGAGTCGATGGTGGGGGAACTAGTTGGCTGGAACACGCATGCGTCGGTGCTATTGATGCAACGGAGACGCACAGTAGGGGAAGAGCACCGGTGCGAACAGGACGACGCGCTGCTGTCTCGTTTGAAACCGAAACGAAGATGGCGAGACGAGGTATCCGGCGTGGTGGACAGAGACGGACGGAGGTGAGAGACGAACACGACGGACGAAATCGCTCAGCGATGTTTCGATATTGGGCAGATAGTGTTCGATACGGGAGACCCTTGTCTCGTTTGGTTAATCGTCAGACGTATGCGTGTAAATACACCTGTACCGTTCGAGACCGGTCACTTTTATGCTCGCTTCTGTCGTTTGCATACCCCTTCGATCCACGGCGGGTCGTAACGATCGATGATTTGTGTTTTCGAATCAAAATTAGAGAACGATCGTAGACTTTCGTGGGATCGGGGCTCGGTTGATGAAAAATTATGCGTCTATTATTTTATGTGTCGGTTAGGGATGTGATATTTCATAGCTACAACCGATATTTAGCTATCGACTGCCCGAGAATCGAGAAATGATCGATTTCCCGTCCATTCGTCCAGTTTCATACTGCGAAAAACTGTTTTGATCGCGTTATCCGTGCATTTAAATATCAATCGAATGAATTATCGGATAAAACCGGTTAAATCCGGTTAAATCTATCCTACCTACCGATTGCAACTTCAATCCTTGGATTTTTCGCGAGCAACCATTGAACTTGATCCCATCCCTACGAGACGCGGCCGTCTTTGGCAGTTGGTAACGAGGGAACCCCCTGGACTCTCGAGCGAATCCCAGGCCCATCCAAAGGAGAGCCTAACACCCGAGGACACGGGTCGTTTAGGCGGCTCCTTTCTTCGATCATTAGTCCGGAGCCAGCCGAGGGTTCGTAAGTCCGCGGACTGGCATCCTCTTTTTCCTCCCTGTCTCTCTCCTTGCCCCCACGTGTCTTTATTCGCGTTTCTTCCCTTCTTCCCTCCCCCGTCCTCCCATCGTTTTGCTTTGCCCCCTTTTCGCGTCTACGTTAACCTCTGACTTCTGACTTCTGGCTTCTCCGTTTCCCCTGGTTACGCGTACCTTTCAACGCTCTTCTTTTTCGATGCGTTGGCAAATGATCAAGTAGAATTTGTCTTTTACGTCTCTAGATTCTCTGCGCCCGTGTATTTTGACATCGTAACTGGTAATCGTTGGGCTTCTTGGGCGTGCAGGAAGACCGAACAAGATGCGTCGTGACGTTGTCTGTCGGCGTCGCGGATTCGCCGTTCAAAGGGCTCGTTCGGGAGCCCTTTTCTTCGGAAACAACACCATTTCTGGGCTTCTCCGCCTAAAATTCCGCTATTCTTCGGTAATTTTCAACGAAGTATTCCTTAATTGCACGCCATTTTGTCGATGTCTTCGGCCCAGGAAAGATAAAGCCTCCTGCAGAATAGAATATCGTCAGAGATAGATCATCCTCCGAGAAAGTTGTCGACACACGTCCGCGAAGTAACAGAATTCAACGTTGTCGTGTTGAACGTGTTGATTTGGAAACGTTTCCGTCCATCACGGTCCTATTTTGTTTCTTATGGCCGCCAGGAACTCTAAAACTCGCCAGCTTTCTGTCATTAGGGTTCATCTTCCGAAGTCGTTAGCGGACTCTTCCGTTTTTACCGAACCCGTGACACACTTCTCGCCACGTTCACGAGGTTTCGTCCACTTTTCCAACCTTTTTTTCGCGTCATCCGATCGAATCATTGTGTTTATTTTACGAGCATTAGGGACAACGAAGTTAACAGCGGTAAGACTCGACCCAAAGACCTTTGCACAAACGAAACAGTCCTCTCTGTCCTTGTTAGGCCATATTCGACGAAATCGAAGGTTGTTACGTGATCGAAGCGAGCTAATCGACTCGGATGCCCGGAGATTTCGATGCTCGTTACATTGCATAGGACAGTCGCGTCGTTAAGAATCTGTCCATCGATTTGAATTTTTTACCACTTTGATTTCCGTTTCTCGCTTCTACGAGGCGTACCGATCCCCCGGGGCATCGATTTCCAAATACCCTTTTAACGTTAATTAAACGAATCTTCGTTTTTACGACAGGCACGGAAGACCGACAGGTCGGGGAACACTGAACCACAGGCTGTTTTGTGTTTATCTGGGTTCTGAAAGCTTTTTATTTGATTGCTGGCGTCCACCCATAATGCATATCCCTAGACGTGTTCTTACTTTTATTACCGGTCCGCGGCGGCAACCTTTGATTTAATTAGCTCTTGAAGCTGTTACCTTGCCCGGTTCGAAACGAGAGATTTTTCTGCCAGACAATCCTCCGTTTAATTCCCTACAATTAGCCAGCGCGACGCGTAACTACGAACTGCATAAAAGCAGGAGAGCGTTTTATTAAACTCTGTGCCATTGTATTCGTACTTTTTCGATTCGCGCGGAGTGCCGTTTAAACAGCCGACGGGCGCGGATCCCAGGCTCTATCCACCTCGACGCTAATAGAAAACCAGCGGAACAAGCTCGCCCAGAACCGATATAAAGTTCCGATAATATGGGAATACGGTAGCTCGAACAGCTAGTAGAACGTGAAATCGTCTCGGGGCCTAAAGCAGATTTATCCATTCGTAAATTCAACGCCCCCTTAGACGTTTCGGGCGTCTCGTACGGAGGAATGGTCGTCGAAAAGCGTGTCTTCTTTTTCACAATGTATTTAACAACAGAGGAAACCTTGAGGCGAGTAAGTGGGGGCTCTAATTTCCGCGAGACTTCAATTCAGACGATTCGCCATGGCTCGCTATTCCCCGATAATCGCGGTTTCTCGCGGCCTGGGCGACGCTACATGAAGTTGTAAATCTTATCGAGTTAATTGCAGAGTGGTCGGGTTCGCGCTTATTCGAGCCGACTTAAAATGCAAATGGAGTTTCGTTGCCTACCAGCTCGCGATAATAGGTTTCTCCGATGAAAATTCAATCGTATATCCTCGATGACCGGGAAATTGCGAGCACGGTGGTCCTGGAGGCTTCCACCGCCGGATGTCGGATCCACGTAGACCAAATACGTCATCCGCGGGGGGGGGAATAAAAAGGAAAACGAGCGGTGCACGGTCACGAGGCTACTTTTTTACACGATCGTCCTCGATGCTTCTCAAGGACAGGGGGAAAGGGACCAAAGGGATCATGATTAATCAATTAGCGATCTCAGGATCCCCCCCCTCAAAGCCAAAGGGACCGCCGATGACGCGGCTTAAATCCTCCCCCTGGGCGAATTGTCAACCGATTTTCGGAAAGACTCGGTTAATTGTTTCGAGGGAAGAATTACCATCGCGCTGTTGCGAACGTGTTAATGGTTTTTGCGACCAGTGGATAGAACCGCGCAGGTTTCTATCGTATTTAATTAATTCCCCCCGTGGCAAAAAGCGTGGTTCACGCTCGAAATGCACTCCGCGTTTCTTTCGCGATCGGCGACGGAAGTATATCTCTCGTCGAGCGTACGAAACATCCGGCGATACGATTGACTCCCGTTAAATCGTGATAATTGAAATTGTTCTGCTACCGTGTGCACGCCGCGATTGAGATATTTAATTTGGCGATGAAAGAGTGGTATTAATTATTTCGCGGTAAATTACCATCGCAGGCTATGCATATTCATGTAACCATAATCACTCGTGCTGTAATAAGCAGGGTGGCGAGTTTGGTGCACGCTAGAAAGTGACGATCAATTTCAGCGTTCTACGTAATCACTATCATTCGATATCGCAGTTATCGTGGAGCTTGGACGATGATCCCGATCGAGTGTCCCGATATCGATCCGAGGAGACCAGGTTTACGAACTTTTCCTATCGTTAGACGTCGCTTCGATCGTTCCTATTATTCCCCGATCTGTCGCGGTAGTTTCTCGCGAGGTCTTGCGAGCAATTCAGACAGAAAATCTCAATCATCTCCCGGGGGCCGGTTTCTTTTGTAGTTTGGCGCTACGCTAAAGGCGGCCGTCGATTGGCCGAGGGGCGTTCAAAGCGCGCCGCCATGACTCGCAAAGCGGCCGTCTTTTGTTTGTGAAACAATGGTGCACGGTGCCCGGGCTCACTTAGCGTGCCAGCGAAATGACAACCTCTTCCGATGCTTAATCTATTAGGAAAATTAGCGGGTTAAGCGAAGTGGCCCACGGCCGTAGGTGAGAGCTATCGATGAAGCCTCTTTCGAGGGACTGAGCAGATTCCAGGGAGATACGGGGCATCAAGGGGGCCCCGGCGAAAGGACGTAATTACCGGTAGACCCTTGGACAGCTCCTTCTCATTTTCGGTGACAAGATCGATCGTCTGCCGCGAGTCGTTTCTTTTAATCTTTGGACGTTATTTAATTGCACCCTCCGCGCCCACCGTTCTCGATCGTTCGTTTGGCTCGCGGTTTTGTAACGGTGCCGCGGTGGTACGATTCCCTGCAGGTAGTTCGTACAATTGAGGCGTCGATTACGCGTAACGATCCGTAACTTTAATCGCCACGCGTGATCGTTGGAAACGGTCCGCGGCGGATCGTCCCGTACAAAAGTTCGAGCGCTTTATGCACGGCGGAGGATCGTTCCGGGAGGACTTTCAGCGTCGAAACGAAGTCTTCGCGAAGTAGTTCGTCCGTTGGTGGCCTAATTGCGAGTTGGAGAGATAATTATTCGATTCTTCACACTCGCTTGTTCGGACGTAAAAAAAAAAGATCCGGTGCCTAGGAAAAAAGCAGGGATTTATGGGCCATTACGATTCGTTCTAGCTGGAGGGTCGAAAGGGTGAAATTGCCATAGGAATGTCCCGTAAGAATTACTCGGGCCATCTGTGCTACGAACAACAACCATAACCTCTTACCTGCAGTTGAGAATGCATCAGAGAGTTCTCTGTTTTATCGACACTCGTTAGATTAGTATCTTTTTTTACCGGCAGAAGGGTTGGGATCCAATGTATTTTTTCGGCCTATTTTTATGGGGTTTCGAAACCCCATTACCATCCACCCATTGTCAACAGATTCAGAAATAAATTTTGCATAATCGGCTCACATATATTTACCTACACACTACAGCTGTCTGTCTGTCAATGGTAATTCAGTGAATAGTTTCTGAACTGACCGCTATCCATGAGAAGAGGCCGCTGAAATCATCTCCGAATTCTCACAAGCGCGTGGACAAAATGTCGGCGATAAAAAAAAATATCAAATCGTTCTGGAAAAAATATTTTTAGTTACAGGGGCCCGTTACAATCACTTTTGGTCAATACACATACCGTCAAAATCTTACGCACTCTCGAGAAAAAAATTCGAGAAGTGGTGAAATTTTTCGTCAAAATTAAAGAATATCAAATCGTTCTAAAAAAATTATTCTTAGCTAGGGGAGTCCATTACACTCATTTTTGGTCAATAGACATACCCCCGAAATCCTACCCACTTTCGAGGAAAAAATTCCAGTAGGTGATAAAATTATCGGCGAAAAAAAAAATTTCAAATCATTCTGGAAAAAATATTTTTAGTTACAGGGGTGCATTACAATCATTTTTGGTCGATAGACATAACCTCGAAATCCTGCGCAGTTTCAAGAAAAAAATTCTTTACCGAAAATATAATCTGAGGTCAGAAATGGTTTCTCGAGATTTCATGCATTCGTTTAAAAAATCATAACTTCTGAACGGATTGAAGGATTTTAATGTTTGAGGCGGCAAACGACGTGTATTTTGGTCAAGTATATGCAGAAATTATAAAAATATTGAAAAAGTTGTTCTTTAACCCTGTATACTTAGAAACACCCCATAAATATTCCCCAATTTTCAAACAGCCATAACTCCTACAATAGTTAATATATTTCAATGAAACTTTTTTCTGCAGTAGAGCCCATGAGTACCTACAAAAAAGTATTAAACAAAATTTCCGTACGGCGACAAACAAATTTATTAAAAATGAAAAACTAGTTTCGAAGAAAAATCGACAGGGGGGAATCCCTTTTCTCGTCAAAATTAAAGAATATCAAATCGTTCTAAAAAAATTATTTTTAGCTAGGGGAGTCAATTGCAATCATTTTTTGTCAATAGACATACCCCTGAAATCCTATCCACTTTCGAGGAAAAAATTCCATGAGGTGATAAAATTATCGGCGAAAAAAAAAATTTCAAATCATTCTGGAAAAAATATTTTTAGTTACAAGGGTGCATTACAATCATTTTTGGTCAATAGGCATACCACCGAAATCCTTCCCATTTTCGAGAAAAAAATTCGAGAAAGAGCGAATTTTTTGGCGAAATTAAAAAGTTTCAAATCATTTTGAAAAAATTATGTTTGGCTACTGGGGTCAATTGCAATCATTTTTTGTCAATAGACATACCCCCGAAATCCTACCCACTTTCGAGAAAAAAATTCGAGAAAAGGGCAAATTCTTCGACGAAAAAAAAATTTTTCAAAGCGTTCTAAAAAAATTATTTTTAGTTGGAGGGGTCAAGTACAAGCATTTTTGGTGAATACACATACCCCCGAAGTCCTACCCATTTGCGAGAAAAAAATTCCTTATTGAAAATGTGGTGTCTGATCAATAATGTCTGATTGTCCTGAATCTCCTGTAATTGCATGTGTATCTTTAAAACATCATAACTTCTGAAGAGATTGGACGATTTTAATGTTTCAAAATGCAATCAACGCGTACTTTGACGATGAATAATTACAAATTCCAGGAATGTTCATAAAGTTGTTCCTTAACCCCGTAAAGTGAGATAAAGTAAAGAGTCTACTCGTGTCCCTCATTTCTGATCTTATTCCTTCCTCAATCGATAACGTTAGATGCGACATAAAGTTAACGGGACTGCTACGAAGCATTCACGCCACACCCACGCGATTCTCCATTGCATGCTGGAGCTTTTTTACCGACCGTGCACCCCTCTACCGACTCAGGAGTCTGCAGGGATCTACATTTCCTACCATCGTACATACAGAGATCCCTACGAGCTTTTTATCGTGTGAGCTGCCTCCTACTGTATCGATGGAGGGTAGAACAGGATAGCAACCCCAGCAATAATAATCGAATATAATTTCTAGCTTTAGGGAGCAATATACCGATTACTTATGGTCGCCAATTATTTCCATCCGTCGTTCAATAAATAATTACACACGTATCGTTTATCGTGTTCCATATAGTACCACGATACGTCAGGATCTTCACATTTCTTATTAATTATCTTCTCTATATCACGTACACGATTGCACGTTGTCCTTTTTTAGAAATCTTCGGATCTCAATCGCGCTATAAAACCCCATGTCACTTTGGTCGTTCGTTTGATAGCTGTAAAAAGGTTTGCATCGATGAACAGCGTCTCGTCGAGCGGGGATTGAGTCGTCCGTCGGCGTCCCGTCGCATCCGTCGTGCAATTCCGTTTGTCATGCTGGCCGCGAGAAAACGAGGAGCAAAAACGCGTCGTCGCACGGTCCTTTTGCTCGTCGACGGGGCCTCAGCCAGCACGAGGGAGCTAGCAGGCCAAGCGGGATCTCTCATAAAATCAAATAATTCGGTACTGTAGCGTCTTTGGCGCCCGATATAACCGCGCTGAGGCAATAAAGGGCGAGCACGGTGGTTCGTTCAACGACCGTATCGAAAGGAAAACGAAACGTTAACGTAAACTGAAAAACAATCGGGTGAGCGGCGGCTGTCACTCCGGCGACGAGTTGGCATCCGCAGCCCGAGTCATCTGTTTCCTACGCGGCTCTGTCGTTTATTTTTCCAAAATGGCCGCTAAAACACCGCCACCGGTCTAACTAACTCTCCTCGCGAGTAATTTGAGACCTATTTATAGGCGGCCACCTAACTCACAACTATCGGCCAACATTTTTACCAAGTAGCGATGCTCACCTATCGACTATTGGTCGCATAAATGTTCCACCGTACTCGTACAGAAGAAGGAAAGGACAAGGGTAAAGATTAAGTAACGATTGAGGAAATTAATCTTTATTTAGTTCCACATAGAAATGATCTCCGTAGTTTCTCTAAATAAAGTCTGATATTTAACACTAGATTGCCCAAGGAAGTCATTTTGACTGCTTTTTAATTTCAATTAGAAAAACAATTATGTATATAATGACACAATTTCTTAGAATTTTGTGACTTTTTGTACAACATATAAATGCGTTTATTAATAATTGTAGTTACCTCTCCCCTCCTTCATTTCCGGTATATACATATATATGTGTTATACCTATATTGCCCAAAAAAGCAGTCATTTTGACTGCTTGGAAAATTTTAAATAATCAAATGACTCTTATTATTGAATTGAGTAAATTTCTTATATGACCAGTTCGACTCTGTATTGAAATAACAGTTTTCATTTTTTTTCGATTACCAACACATGATAACATACAAGTACATGATAAATTGTCGATTTGGGCTTACCTAACCCAGACCTAACCCAGATCTAATCCAGATCTAATCCAGACCTAACCCGGACCTAACCGAGACATAACCCAGACCTAACCCAGACCTAACCCAGATCTAGGTTAGGTCTGGGTTAGGTCTGGATTAGATCTGAGTTAGATCTGAGTTAGGTCTGGGTTAGGTCTGGATTAGATCTGAGTTAGGTCTGGGTTAGGTCTGGATTAGATCTGAATTAGATCTGGGTTAGGTCTGGTTTAGGTCTGGGTTAGGTCTGGGTTAGGTCTGGATTAGATCTGAGTTAGATCTGGGTTAGGTCTGGATTAGATCTGAGTTAGTTCTGGGTTAGGTCTGGATTAGATCTGAGTTAGGTCTGGGTTAGGTCTGGATTAGATCTGAATTAGATCTGGGTTAGGTCTGGTTTAGGTCTGGGTTAGGTCTGGGTTAGGTCTGGATTAGATCTGAGTTAGATCTGAGTTAGGTCTGGGTTAGGTCTGGATTAGATCTGAGTTAGTTCTGGGTTAGGTCTGGATTAGATCTGAATTAGATCTGGGTTAGGTCTGGTTTAGGTCTGGGTTAGGTCTGGGTTAGGTCTGGATTAGTTAATAATCCAAATTATCTTAACCCTTTGCACTCCTATGTCGAGTGTGATTCGACATCAATTTTGATCTCAGGAGCACCTTCGTCAAGTCTCACTCGACATTCTTTCAAGTCCAAACCAAACAGATATCATACACTTGGAAATTACAAAATACAACAACAGTGTAAATAAAACACTTATTTTAACAGGTAAATTTCAAATAAAACACTTAAAAGCATTGTTCGTCAAGTCCCATTCGACATTTTTTCGAGTCCAAACCAAATCATACACTTGGAAATTACAAAATACAACAACAGTGTAAATGAGACCTAACCCAGACCTAACCCAGACCTAACCCAGACCTAATCCAGATCTAATCCAGACCTAACCCAGATCTAATCCAGACCTAACCCAGACCTAACTCAGATCTAATCCACACCTAACCCAGACCTAACTCAGATCTAACTCAGATCTAACTCAGATCTAACTCAGATCTAATCCAGACCTAACCCAGACCTAACCCAGACCTATTGATAAATTACAGTTTCTCAATAAGCTAAAGTAGTACTTGTTATTCGAATCTTTATGCAGTGATACTTGTTCTAACAAGTTGTTTATTTTATTTCTACGCCCTAAATTAATAATATTATAACATAATATTAAAAATTAATTTTAAACAAATTTCTTTACACATTAGTTATTCTATCACGATGCAGTCATTTTGACTGCTTTTGGCCAATATAGGTATATACTAAGTTTCAGTCTTTCTAGTGTTAATTCGATCGATCGAAGTTGGAGAGACGGAGTCGCTTCCAGGACAAAAACGACTTTGGACTCACGGATTGATCGCATAAATGTTCCACCATACTCGTACAGAAGAAGTAAAGGGCAAGGGTAAAAATTAAGTAACGATCGAGGAAATTAATCTTTATTTAGTTCCACATAGAAATGATCTCCGTAGTTTCTCTAAATAAAGTCAGATATTTAATTCGATCGATCGAAGTTTGGAGTCGCTTCCAGGACCAAAACGACCGACACTTAATTCGACGGAATTAAGGACGAAATGGAGAGTTTCCAGAGGGGTGGGTGGGGGGTGGAAGCTGCGTCGGGAAAAGGAAATTCGAGCGAAAGAATTTTCTGAACTCGTAGAAGCCGCGGACCTGCATGAAACGCCGCTGATTGGCCGCTCGTGCGCCAATTTTCCCCGACGTCGCCTCGCCACGAAAAATCGGTAAATTGCTTCTTTGAAATGCCGGAAAAGCGGAGGAAATGGTTCCCTCCGTAGTTGGTACGGCGAGTTGTTCGCGTAGATAAGCATCGTTGCTTGCCCGATGATCCGTACGCCCTACGACTGATTCCACCACAAATTTCCACCTCGAAAATACCTTTTGCAAACTCAGAAACGAGACGACCAGAGATCAGAGACCAAAGATCAGAGAATAATAGATATAAAATTAATACTATGCATGGGAGAATATTTATAGCTTAACACTTGATGGATATTACGAATCGTAAGCCCTTTAACCCTTATATACCTGTGTACCTTAGAAAACAGGTTCGCGAGGCGGAGTCGAATTGCCGGTTCGAAGTTTGAGATTTTCTACCGCCACTTTTCGTCTCTCCGAGCCGCGAAAGACGACCTTTCCACCTTCCTTATCTCTCTTATACACCGTCCTCCTGACTTCTGACACGCGTTTCAATCGGGATGGTTGCCAAGGAAACCTAGGAGCCGGAGTGTCACACGGACTATTGAAGAGGTTAAAGGGGACTGCGATTCCTTTTGCCCGAAACCGTCAGTGAACGACGAGTTTCGACGGATAGACTCCGGTTGTCCACGATCCGTCGGATAGTTTACGCAAATTGCACGATTAATCGCGCGAGTATGTATTTCGTTTATTCCTTGTGCTGGACATTCGGCGAGAAAGGATTCGCTGGACGGTGAAGAGTATTTCGCAGGGATTGCACGGGGGTCCCCGATTATACTTTTAAATTCCCTTTTTCGCGACCATTGTAAGAGGCGGTCGTCGCGAAAAAAAAGGGAATATTTTCATCCGTGTCTGAAATGGTTCGTGCGAAATTGATAATAGCCGGCGCCGTAACCAAATAAATTCCCTTCCCCGTTGCCTTTCGGAAAATCCTCACGGTCGTCGCGTTTGAAAAAAAAATAGCCTCAGCGGGGAAAGGAAGTTGTTCCCCCGGTTCCCAATCAAGCCGCGGAAATTGCTAATTGCTTCGAGTCGCTAACGAACCGGCTCGACGATATTTTTCACACGGTTTTGCGTCTTTGCAAATTAACTCGCTGTTCGTGGAGAGTATTCGTCTACTTGATTCGCGGACTGCTCGACGGTATCGTCGACGAACGAACGACGGGAACGAGAACGAAAGGGGTGAAAACCGGGGGGGTGGGGGGTGGGGGGTGGGGAACGAGAGGGTTGGACAGAAGGAAGACCGTTCAGCGCTATTAACAGCTAATGAAAATTAGCTTTCGTCGGTTGATTGAGCGTCAAATCGTCCCTTTCTTGTTTCGGGAGAGAAGTCCGCCACTGGTGTCGTTAGACCGACGTACTCTCGCTACGAATTGCACTGTCCACTTCTTTTTTCTTTCGACGATGTTCCTCCGCCCGATAGGACATTCCGGGGCCAAGTGCTCTGCAAATTTCCATGAAACCCCTCTGAATCGCGGAAACTCGTCGTCAGTGTCCCAACAAAAAGGAAACTTTAAAAAAATTGAACGCAATTACAATTATTCGGGTCAAATTAGGCGGTCTCGCGTTACGAAAATTCATTTCATACCGCGGCGAGACAAATCTGTGAGAAATAGATGTACAATGAAATTCTTATGAAATAGCCTATGATCCAAAAAATGTTATTTAATAATAGAGAAAATTCAATTTTCAAGTGGATATTATAAATTGATTATAGCAATATCTTGAAATGATATACAATGAAATTCTTATGAAATAGCCTGATATGATCCAAAAAATGTTATTTAATAATAGAGAAAATTCAATTTTTAAGTGGATATTATAAATTGATTAGAGCAATATTTTAAAATGGTATACAATAAAATTCTTATGAAATAGTTTTGTATGATCCAATAATCCTATTTAATAATAGAGAAATTTTCATGTATCCAGTGAAAATTATCAATAATTGAATATGATTTTTAATTAAATACTATAAATTTACTATAGTAATATTTTAAAATGGTATAGAATAAAATTCTTATGAAATAGTTTTATATAATCCAAAAATCCTATTTAATAATAGAGCAAATTCAATTTTTAAGTGGATGTTATAAATTGATTATAGCAATATTTTAAAATGATATGCAATGAAATTCTTATGAAATAGCCTGATATGATCCAAAAAATGTTATTTAATAATAGAGAAAATTCAATTTTTAAGTGGATATTATAAATTGATTATAGCAATATCTTGAAATGATATACAATGAAATTCTTATGAAATAGTTTTATATGATCCAGAAATTATATTTAATAATAGAGAAAATTCAATTTTCAAGTGGATATTATAAATTGATTATAGCAATATTTTAAAATGGTATACAATAAAATTCTTATGAAATAGTTTTATATAATCCAAAAATCCTGTTTAATAATAGAGAAATTTTCATATATCCAGTGAAAATTATCAATAATTGAATATGATTTTTAATTAAATACTATAAATTTACTATTAGTAATATTTTAAAATGGTATACAATAAAATTCTTATGAAATAATTTTATCTGATCCAAAAATCTTATTTAATAATAGAGAAAATTCAATTTTTAAGTGGATATTATAAATTGATTATAGCAATATCTTGAAACGATATACAATGAAATTCTCATGAAATAGTCTGATATGATCCAAAAAATGTTATTTAATAATAGAGAAAATTCAATTTTCAAGTGGATATTATAAATTGATTATAGCAATATCTTGAAATGATATACAATGAAATTCTTATTTAATAGTTTTATATGATCCAAAAAATGTTATTTAATAATAGAGAAAATTCAATTTTCAAGTGGGTATTATAAATTGATTATAGCAATATTTTAAAATGGTATACAATAAAATTCTTATGAAATAGTTTTGTATGATCCAATAATCCTATTTAATAATAGAGAAATTTTCATGTATCCAGTGAAAATTATCAATAATTGAATATGATTTTTAATTAAATACTATAAATTTACTATAGTAATATTTTAAAATGGTATAGAATAAAATTCTTATGAAATAGTTTTATATGATACAAAAATCCTATTTAATAATAGAGCAAATTCAATTTTCAAGTGGATATTATAAATTGATTATAGCAATATCTTGAAATGATGTACAATGAAATTCTCATGAAATAGCCTGATATGATCCAAAAAATGTTATTTAATAATAGAGAAAATTCAATTTTTAAGTGGATATTATAAATTGATTATAGCAATATTTTAAAATGGTATACAATAAAATTCTTATGAAATAGTTTTATATAATCCAAAAATCCTGTTTAATAATAGAGAAATTTTCATATATCCAGTGAAAATTATCAATAATTGAATATGATTTTTAATTAAATACTATAAATTTACTATAGTAATATTTTAAAATGGTATACAATAAAATTCTTATTTAATAGTTTTATATGATCCAAAAATCCTATTTAATAATAGAGCAAATTCAATTTTCAAGTGGATATTATAAATTGATTATAGCAATATCTTGAAACGATATGCAATGAAATTCTCATGAAATAGCCTGATATGATCTAAAAATCCTATTTAATAATATAGAAAATTCAATTTTTAGTGGGTATTATAAATTGATTATAGCAATATCTTGAAACGATGTACAATGAAATTCTCATGAAATAGCCTGATATGATCCAAAAAATGTCATTTAACCCCTTAACGCTCATATTTTTCGGGTTAACCAACAATAATCAGTTTTCTTTATTGGATTTGTTCCTAAAAATACGGTTTTTGTTAATTACAATGTTGCATCTGACGTATAATTTGAAGGAAAACAAATATTATCATCCCTTAAACTATCCCTTAAATTTTCAAGTGGATATTATAAATTGATTAGAGCAATATTTTGAAATGATATGCAACATCTTATTTAATAGTTTTATATGATCCAATGGTGTAATCGAATTTGTTGTCGAAGGAATTATTTTTCTTGGTCGCGGAATAGCGAGACGCGGTACTTCAAAAATAGGTCACTCGTATCCGAAGGCTGATCATCCCCCTCCCCCTGTACAATGGTCCGTGTTAATTTGTTAATGGAAACCGCAAGTAATCCCTGCTAGTTCGGAAACTAGTTGTAGCCGTGTCGGTACAAGGCCTCGTTCAACGCAAGAGCATTATGGCTTTCGAATGTTTAGAACGTGATATAAACGTAGCAGTAATGGACTGCAGAAACGACTATAAAATCCATCTTCCGACCGATCTCTGCTCGCCCGTACGAGTCAATTTTGTCATTGATGGTCCCGCGGAGAACGAACGATGCTGGATTTTATCGCGCAGAAATGTCTGCTCGTTCCATCCGCGGATTCTAATTGAAAATGCACTTTGCCGTGCGGAGACGCGATTAGACGCGGTTATTGTTTTGTTCCAGTTGCGTGCAGGTCGATGCACCGAATAATGTCTTTGCAACGTTAGTGAAATTTACTCGTTAGACAGATATTCGATATACTTATCCTAGTTTCGAAGCTGTCTTTGCTTGGCGGTCCTTTGAACGCGAGGAGGAAAGGCCCTTTCGTGGAGGATAATGTAACTCCTTTGTTTATAACAGATGAGTGTCGGATCTAGCCTTTTTTCCTCGTCCGTCGGTTAAGTCTGCTCGTCTCCGCGTCTGAATAAACATATCTGATGTCTGTCGGGGCCCACCCAGCCGGAGCTATTAAAACCCTTATGGGAAAGTCGGTTCCATCCCGTCGATTTATTCCATGCACAGTTCGATCGACTCAAATCTGCCATCGAACGATTAAAACGTTGTTGCGGAGAGCCTTGAGTTTACCTATCGGCGCGTTCCGAGTAAAATTCTCCTAGTTTCAACTCCCTCGTTAGGACCTGTTGGTCTCGAACGGTTCCTCGGAGTTGTGTACGAGAAAAAATCCCCCGCGTTTTAACAGTTACACTCAGGGAACACGCGTAAAAGCATGGCTGGATGAAAAAAAACTACTTGTTCGGGACGAAGTCGGGTGAAACGCGTCAAGTTTTTACGATCTCGTGACGCAGACGTTTCGGGACTGGTCGTTGAAGGGTGAAGAAAAGAAGAGACGTCAGTTTTTATTTTACTCTTTTTTTTTAATGAACCACTTGATATATTTGAATAGATCTGTATCATCACATAGGTGCGCGGAAACAATGGAGTCAGCCTGGCGCTTGCTTATAATAAATCGTGATAACGCTTAATCGATACAGGTGCCCTTTGGTTTTATTGCACACGAAACCACCGAGCAGGGCAAAAAAAAGGTCTTTGAACATTTTTACCAGCTCCTGACGCTAAGAGCGCCGATGGTGGTCCTTCGAACGCTTCCGTTTCTCGTCCGAAGATCGATCGGAGCTACCCACGCGTCGACTGCCAATCGGATTTCAGAAAAATGTCGCTTTGCAATAACAATTTGCTTCGAATTAAAGTGTAGAACTGAAAGTGGCAGTCGGCACGTCGCCCAAACTCGTTGTTGGTTTTCAAAGTTTAAATACAGCGCCGGTCGAAGCGTCGATCGCGACTTCTAGTTACGATTCCAGGACTCAGAATAAATAAATACTCCAGCCATCGATACCGATCGACACGGATTGCATTTTATACAGTTATTTACATGCTAATTTACACGGTCCTCTTCCTGGACTGTAATAATATTTATAAGTAAATTTATAATTAACGTACCCGCTACGCGTCGACAGAATAATCGATACCGTGCTCTTTAATCGTTATTACAATGTGACTGTGTACGTGGTGTGTGTGTGTGTGTGTGTGTAAGTAAGTGAGTGGGCGAAACGAATTAAAACATTTCTAACATTAAAAAGGAATCTCGATCTCTTACCTTAATCGCGGAGGACTAGCTTAAATCGTACTTAAATGAAACTTAACGAAAACGAAGAAACAACACTCTCCTTTTGATCTTTTTAAACTAGCCGGATAGATCCCCGAGGCAATCGTCAGTAAATTCTAATGGACACTAAACCTACCGACACTTTGTGTACATCCATTCCTACCATGACCGGTCAAATAACTGGTTTTCTCTTTTACGAGGCAGACTGGGATGATAATTACGCAAAACATCCTCTGTACAAATTTAAATTCAGTTTTATCGCGTTTGGGTATGTAGAGTCAAAGTAAATTGCAAAATAAACATGGAAGGGAGCATAAATTATAGTGTTTAGCGCAATCATCGGATAGGGGATGAAATGCCCTTTAAAATGAGCGTTTGTACGAGTCGATAGCTTAATTAGTTCCGAAGATATAGCGATTTTAGTCTGAAGTCGATGCGGTGGCTAGTTGAGGAGATAGGGTTTGTTTACGTTCCATTGTTTACATCTGCGCGAGGTCAATGAACTGGCGACTCACGCGCGAGAGAGAGAGGTCTAAAAAACTATTTGAAAAATTACCCCTTTACATAAATTGCGATATCTCGAAAACGGAAAGTCCGATCGTCAAAAACCAAAAACCATTTTAAAGGGGAGGCTTTGCCGCTTCTAACGATACCTCAATAATTAACAAAACATTAATAGTTTCGGAACTGCAGGGGTCTAAAGTTCAACTATTTTTAACACGCGTTGTATGACTGTACTAAGACAGTGGAAACTGAAGATTCTCTCCTTTACGTATATTTTACGTATAATACGGTCGTTTGATCGGTCGTGGTAGGTTTCAGTGTTAAAAATAGTAGCCAAGGAGAATCGGTTTAAAAAATATTTCGGTTAGTCGTTGCGCGGGAATGAACGACGATCGACCGTTTGATTCGCGCGATTTATTTCTCGTCGTTGATTTTGGAGAGCTGGCTCGGATCGAGGTCCGGCGCGATCGTGTTTTGCACCTGAATATGAGCGGAGTGAAGGGGCGGACAGAGCAGGGGATGATAGGGGAGGCAGTAGTATGGGAAACCACCGAGCGCTTTGTTCGCGGGATGAATTTGCGGTGCAGAGATTTGTCCGGGAAGTTGGCCGGAACCACGAAGTGGCAGTCCCCTCAAATGCTCGTCCGGATGCACGAGGACGCGTACAGCCACGCGCCTCGCGTTCCCGGAATTAACCAGGGCGCCCAGTTCCTGTTGCTGCCGCCTTTTGGTCTTGTATCTGGAGATTTTACGAGATTTTTAACAATTTTACGGAAATGAATGACCGCTATCACCCGGAATGGGGATCGTACCGTCTGTTCTGGAACCAAATCTTCACTTGGGTCTCGGTCAGCTTCAACCCCCGCGCCAGGTCCGCCCTCTCGGGCCCCGACAAGTACTTCTGCGCGGCGAATCTTCTCTCCAGCTCGTAGACCTGGGCGTGCGAGAACGCCGCTCTGCTCCGTTTCTTTCTGCTCTGGTGACTCTGGTTGTGGCTCTGCGCCTCGAACATGTCCTCCTCCGCGTCCTCTGGAAATTCCCATCGTTCACAAACCCCCATCACCATCGATTATTAGATCTCGCGGCACCCAGGTACACGCTCGAAAACCGATCATCCGCGATCGTAAATCAAACGCGTTTTAGCTAAAACTGAGGGGGGGAGGGTAAACGAGAAGGTGGACCAACGAGTAACCATCCTCTGACAGCCATAGAAGCGGCGAACGCTCCGAATCAGTTCCGCCCGCGTTTGATGTCTCGTTCAAACATTAACACGTGCACTCGCTACTCCGACATGTTTACGCTCCTGTTCCACGGTAATTCTCCTCTCTCTAAGTTTAACCGGTCGCGCCCCGGAGTGCAATCGTCTTTCCACACCGTCCTAAAATCCTACTTGCTTTCTTTTCCAACCGAGAAAATCGAATCACGCGGCCCTGTTATTGTTATTACTTTTCTACACCCGTGATGGCTGTCTCGTCGACCGTGTATTCCGGGACTCTTTTATACTATTTAATTGTTATTTTTACTCCGGATGAAAAAAAAAATGGGATTCCAAAGGTCCCATGACATCATAATTATTTCGTACGTGGTTCGTGCTTCGTGCTGCGTCAATGTTTATCGGCAGTGGCCCGATGGGGGGACGCAAAGCATTTAGAGAGATCTATATTTGATCACTTTCGACGTCAACTCTGTGCCATCTCGTCCGGCTAATGCGTCCCTCCTCTGACGTTCGTCAAACATCCTACGCGTCCTACATCGAGAGTGTTCGCGAGGAGCAAGTGCCGTTTGCTCTCGCTCCGATTACAACGAGATGACCCTTCGTACCTTCCCGAACCCTTCGACCGTCGTTTATCAAATAAATTCATACGAACCACAAACACAGGGCAAACGGAACTTCATCAGGGGGACGGTTCGCCTTTCTCGCGTACGAAATTAATAAGACAGAGGGGTAGTGCTTCTCATTAATTTATCGAACAGTATACGTAAACAATTTTGTATCCATCCACTCTACGAACGACTCTGGATTAATGGCGGCAGGAAACGGGACTTTAATAGACGGCCTGCGAGGAACTGCCTCGCGTATCCTGTCCATTACCGTATTAAGTGATTCCCAAGAACGATAGAGGAAAAGGGGAAATTTCGTGAGCGAGGCTTGAAACGGTGCCAGCTCGTGCCCTGCACCCTCGAGTGATGAAAAGGAACGAAACAGTCCCAGGTACGAAGAAATTACTTAATTGCAGGTTCCATGATATCCCCCAATGCTAAGGTCTTTCCTTTTACAAGCTTATCCTTTCCTTAAATTTAGATCAGTTAATTGATCGAGACACCTGGACCTATCTCTTACAAGAATCGAGGAGCTGTCGATCGGCGAAAGAAGGCGATTTCTTGGGAAATCTGACGGTTCTCCCGGTAACCTTGATCTAAATCTGTTTTTGCTTCCGATCCGTGGATCCTCGACGACTCGAGACAGAGCAACAGTGTGGGCCAGGGATCGAACAAGTGCAAGAAGTAGAGTGCCGGCCACTTGTGACGTCTGCCGGGTCGAGCACCACTTATGCTACTAAAATTACATTCGATCACGTTATCTGCGCTCGGGTTAACTTAAAAAGAAAAAAAAAACCCTTGAAAAGCTTGCCTGTTACGAGGATACCCGTGGGGCTAAATGATCTCTTAAGCCTGTATCCTCGTGGCAGACACACGATCTCCCAGAAGGGAGCTGCCTTGGCTACCGACGCGAATCGCGATTAGGAAACCCCGTGACATACGTAAATTAGAAACGCTTACCGAGATATTTGTTCTTGCTCATGTCCAGAGCCTCGTCCTGCTGTCTCTGAGAAGCCTCCCTGGAGTCCTTGGCTGGCTGATAGGCGGCCATGTTACCCAGGGTCTCCAGGTGCTTGAAGGTTCCCTGGGTCAGGTGCGGGATGGTACCAAAGTTCGTGATGTTCGCGTGAACCAGGTTCCTCGTGAGAATGTCCAGCTCGCGGGCCACGTTCAGATCCGGCGACGGGAGCCTCGGGAACCGTGTCATCCGACTCTGGTCCAGCTCGTTGCGAGCTTCTCTGCGATCCACCTCCAATTTTTTCGCGAACAAAGAACCGCCCTGGGTCTCGTCGGACTCCGAGGATCGTCGCTCGTGGTCCGGATAAGAGGTTCTGCGACTGAGAATGTCCGCTATACTGAACGGCGTCAGCTGGGACGGTTTCGGCGACGCTTCGCTCCGTTTCTCTTCGTCCATCGTCTCTTCACGCCCCGACATCACCTCGTGGACCACCGAACTCTCGACGAAATTACAGCTACGGCGAACTATTCTCGCGATTCCCGGCGTAGTTTCGATTCGTTCCGCGAACGTTCACCCTCTTCACAGCTCCAACGATACCGTTTCTGCCATCGTTCGGGATATCACGAGCCCCGAACGCCACCCTTCGTGGTCCTGGACACGGACATGTCCTTGCCGCGAGCACAGAGACGAATTTTTTAGGCTGGTGGAGCACGATCCGGCCACGTTCTGGCGGATCCGCGAGTCGACTGGCGCTCGTCGGTAACTTCCGCGTCCGCGTAATCTGCTGTCAGTGCGGTGCACCCGGCTCCGTCCGTTATTAATTGTCGTTTGGCGAGCACTCGAGGGCCGCGTGCACCCTTCCGCACCGAGTGTGCTTCGGTCAAGTGTGCTTGTCGCGCGCGTAGACTTATTTTTCGAATTAGTCCGCGGCCACTTCAACCGGGGCTTCCTTCTTCCCTTCCTCCCGCGCTGGCTATCTTCCCCTTCTATCCCAGCCACCCCCCACCAACCGTTCATCCCTCCACTCGCGACTTACCACGATCCTCCTCCTCCGCGAACACGCTTTTTACTTTTACGCGTCACTTCGCCGACCCTTAACGACCGTGGATCGATGTTCGCGCTGATATCGGACACCGCCGTAGGGTTCTTACGGATTCCCAGTCCTCTTTCAACTCTGATCTATCGCTGTTCGCGGAGCAAAAATTTCCAAGTTTCGAGTCGCTCCAGGAATTCGAGTTTCGCGGCGTAGGTGGAGCCTCGAATGACCTCCAAGGTTGGTCCCCGCGACGCTCGACGACGCTTCCGTCACGACGCAAGCCTCGCCCTACGACCAATCCACGACTCTACCCGCGACGCCGCTTTCCCCACCGAGCCAATCGATGCTTCCACGAAGCCTTCTCTAGGTGACGAGCGACGCTCGCCCCCCGGGAGTGGGATCTTCGTGGTTTTTTCAGGGTCGAGCCGCCCGGGGGGGTGGCGGCGACGAAGGGGTGGCTCGAGACGTCTTTCAGGTATCGCGCGTGACACGTCGTTTTATCCGACCGAGTACTACTTCGTGCAAGTGTTCGTTCCCGATTTAAGGTCGATGATTTATTGACTCAGCTGACGAGCACGTTCGCCAAAAAATTGCAGCAAGACGACTGTTCAAATTGACAAAATTCACGATAGAAATATCTTTTACGCAACGTTGATGCCCTACGTAGGATTTTCGTCTTGAGAGACGAGAGCCATCGAAAACCCCTTTCAAAAAGTTCCCCGCGATGGTACGGTGGGGCACAGAGGCAGGAGCGTTGTACGTACTTCGTCTCGTATCGAGTCGAGAGGAAACTGCGCGGTGCATATATAGGGTGTGCTTTACATAACAATCGCCGCTAAAGACTTGCAGCATTGTCCGCCACGTGCTGCCAGCCGAGTTCCTATGGCGGTTTAATTAAGTGTGAACCACAGGAGCGTGGATCACGCCTCACTTGATCCGATGATGGCCTCGCGCGTTCCGGATATCGACGAGGAAATAATTCCACCTTCCTAGACACGATATTCCTTGAAATTCTCTCGGGAAATACTTGACCAATAGTCATCGCCTCCTTCGAGTCAATTTTCAATTCTCTAGCCTCGAACGTTCCGGAGAGTGCCAGGAATCGACGATTAGCAGGTGGCGAGTAATCGAACCGGAAAAACGTCCGTCATTTCCCTATTACTGGTTTCAGAGGGGAGAGAGTGTCGTCTCGGTGGGGGGCGAATGTTTAAGACGACCACGTCTTCGGCTCTCTTTTTCTCGATTCGATCTAATCAATAATAAATTATAGGGGGATGGCGGTACATCTCTCCCCTAGAGCTAAGCCCTGACCCTCCCGCTCAATTGGTCGCAATTCTTAAAGACCTTAATTGGCGCGGAAAATTATACCTTATTTCAGTTACCCTCGAACGAGACCAGAGACTCGTCTCTCCTCTCCCACCCTCCATCGTCCACGATCCCAACCCCCTTGTGCTCTTTGGCCACCCCCACCGATTCGCTTTCTTACGAGTTCGATTCCGCCACTTGGATATTTCTTTTTACCGCCCCCCCCCCTGGCTGAGCAATCGCTGGAAATATCAAGCCGAGTTTCGGGGCGATCGTTTCGGCCACTTTCGATCGGGCCAGTCGTAACAGTTAACCGCTCTAAAATCGTTCTTTTATAAATAGACCGCGGCGGATTGCGGTGAGCTGGACTCTTCGGATCCCCGAGATCAGAAAATCCCCAAACACTCGTTTTTTTTATTATTTCGTTGTGTTTGCCCCCGGGCCAAAGAAGGCGCGAGCTCGGGATCGATAAATCGTAAGGAATTTCCGGTTTGGGGGGGAAAAATAGTGTTCCTCGTAAAAATATTTTGCATCGTCGTGTAGGGGCAAGAACGCGTTCCCCGAAGCATCGACGGGAAAAGGCATTTCGACGACAACGAAAGTAACGAAGATCGTGGACGAAGGAGCACGCTCTATGGGCGGGCATAAGAATATAAAAACAAGAAGACCGGATGACTGCTAACTGTTTGTTAGTCTTGGGTTTTAAAGTCCGCGCGTCTGTCAGTCCAGAGATGTAATATTAGTGCTTAGTATACGCTGCCGCCACCGCTCTCTCGCTCATTTACTTCTTCTTCCTCTCCTTTCATCCTGGCTCCGTTTACCTTCGAGTCCTGCATCTTCTCCCCCGAGACCCTCCGCGCCTTTATACGTTCATTGAATCTTCCCGAAATTATCGTCGTCGAACCACCAAACCTCCCCCCCCCTAAACGTTGCGACGTTTTATCTAAAAATATACACGGTTGTCGACATATTCGCTACTTTGATACACCTAGGAGTGAGACTCTAACACGTGTAACTAATAATTTCGTACACAAACGTTTGATCGATTGAAGTTCTGGTTTTTTTTAGACGTGTCGGTAGTTTGCGGATTGTCTGGTTTATTGGGAACTATTTCCGGACGTTTGTGGCAGCCGACAGGGGATCTATAAAGCGAGTGACACCGGGGAACTGTTCCTGTTGATGGAAACTTCAATTCATATCACCGTAGAATTAATCGTAAAATAAATGCAAAGAATACGATATTTGATAAACGAGAAATAAAAATGATTTCTTGAATAAATCTTATTGCATAGAGCGCGCCAGGAAATGCACACCAAAATTAGATAAGGATGCATTCTGACCTTTCGACTGTCGGTAAAGCAGAGATCGCGGTGCGTTTCTGTCTCCTCTATCGAACATGCAGGTCCCTGCACTGGGAACGCACCGACAGTGGTAAAAAAGAGATCCAACGCTGACTTACCGATCGCAGAGCAGCGGAATATTTTCAAAACTGACGTAACGGCGCGCGGAAATATTTTTAAAAACGCGATAAAACATAATTCGCGGAGGTCGCGAGGAATGGAAATAAAAGCAGTCGAAAACTATAATTGGCACTTTGTGACGTCTCGTTGCGTTTCTTCGAGGCGCATTCATACATCCCGTACGTCATGTTCTAACATTAGTAAGAGAATATCGCGCGTGATATCAGTTTCCGTTCCCTCGCGCCATAAATCCCCTGGAATTCTTATCGAAATAATTTCCCGCCATAAACTTCGTATTAACCGGCGGTTGATCGATCAAAACTCTGGGGGAAAAAAGGCTGCCCGGTGTGATTAACGAGCCTCGAAGGATTTTATGCATACGCACGAGAGCGTGTGTCTATTTGAACAGCATCAATTTTTCTCGTCGATTCGCCTAAGCCCTCCCTGTCCCGCGCAGGCAAATAGGATCGAATTTCAACGTTTAACTTCCGATGATTGATTATGCGAATACGGTGTCTCCTAATGGGGGCTTTCAGAGTGAAATTTTGGTTCGTGGAAGGAACGATAGATATTGTTTTCCATTAAAAATTCATAGGCGGTTTAAATTTACGCGTCGTCTCGAGGCCGGTGGAGGTTTCTGGAACTCGTCCAGAAGAATGACGCGACAAGTGCAGGCAGGTGCAAAAGCAGGTGCGCACAGGTGCACAGAGGCGGAGTCTGAAGGCTGGTACGCGCTTAGGCGAGCCTATGGGAAGGCCGATATCACCGACATTTTTATCAGCTTGTTCCCATGGCCCTTTATGGCACCAGTAGCACCATGAACAACGATTACACCGACGTGAATCGTCTATGTGAAGGCACTTGACTGCCAGATGACCCGTCGTGCTTGCGCGATAACCTAAAAGGCGCCCATGGCTTCGCTCAAGCTGTCAGAACTTACCTATTTATAAATGCCATTTCGCCATATTTTCGTTTTATCGTCGCTCACCGTCCCGGGGGGAGGGGGGGAGGGGTGTCCGAAACATCCACCTTTACAAAACTAGAGACACCTTTTCCCCCGCATTAAACACCCTTAGAGATTACACCCCTAGCTACTTCATTGGAAATTAATTAATCTAAAAAATAAGATCAAGCTTCTATCTAACATCGCGTAGGAAAAGGAGCAGAGGTTCCAGGGATGAATGATTCGACGGCCAAAGTTTCACAAACTTAATACTTTATTGTATTTCAATTTCACTTAATCAATCGTGCACAATCAACACAATGAACACTTCGAGATCCTTTAAACCGAAAAAAGCAGAATTACGAGACGTTTCCGCAAAACCCACTTGAAGCGATTTCCGTTCGCTACTCGAGTGGCGCGTTACTATTTCCAAGAGAGAAAGAAAACACAGCTAATTACCAGCTTGAAACTACCTTCGACTCTTTGGCTAGCTGTTTGGTAACGTTTCTAGATCGTTCTGACTTCGTAATTTCCTAGTTAAAAAAATAATACGCGAAGCACGAGGGAGTCTTGCACGAGATCACGGTCCCCCTACCACAGTCGCTGGAGATTCTGGTCCATGGGCACCTGGTCCATGTAATTTACGTACTGCATCTGGTAATTGGCCGGTCCCAAGTAATTGGCGAACCCGTAGTCGCCGTTGGGTACCCCCATGGCCGGTCTGCCGTCGCTGACGATCGGTTTGTTGTCCGTCGGTAGGCACTTCATCTCCGGGAATGGCGTCTCGTTGTCCTTGTACTCAGCCTTGATCTGCCTCTGACAATCGTGCACCGTCGGGACACTGTTCCTGTACTCCTGAACGTGCTGTCTGGGCTGCAGATCACCGCTCAAGCTCGATTTTCCGCTCATATCGGAGCTCATCTCCTGCTTGTACTCCGGGCTGATGCTCGAGTCCATCCTAGCGTCGCTCGTGTGCCGAATCTCGTTCATTCGGAATTCGGACTGCACCGACACGGTCAACTCCGGCCTGATGTTCGGCCAGTACGGGGGATTGTACGAGTCCTGCATGTTCAGCTTCCCGTCCTTGATCAACACCGGCACGGAGATCTTCTTCAGCGATTGGTTCTTCATGCTCTGGGCCTGCAGCTTCTCCGCGTCCTCGATCCTCGCCCGTTTGTTCTTGTAACGACGGTTCTGGAACCAGATCTTCACCTGGGTGCTGGTCAGCTTCAGAGTCTGCGCCAGCAACTCTCTCTCCGGCGCGCTTAGGTATCTCTGTTGCTTGAATCGCTGCTCCAGCTCGTAGACTTGAGTCTGGAACGGGATTAAGAGATAGGATCAACTCTGCAATACTCGAATTTAAGTGGATAGAGGTTGAGATATACTTACTTGGGAGAAGAGAACTCTGGGCTTCCGCTTGGTCCTCTTGCCGGACTGACCCTTCCGTAGTTCGGTCTTGCTCGATGTCACCACGTTACCTGTGCAAAATCACTGTTTTAATCGCCACGAAGGGAAGCAAACGAACGTTTGGAAACCGTACCGTCTTCTATGATCGGGGGCTCTTGATACTGCGGGGGTATTTGATTCAGCTGATGAGCGTGGCTCAGTTCCGGGTAATGGGGGTAGCTCTGCATGGTTTGCTCCTTGAATTTCTCGAATTCCCATTGACTCTCCGGCACGATGTAATTGTAATACTCTTGGGCCACGTGTTGCTGCTGGATCTGGTGCTGGTGGTGAGCGTTCGGGTAGCAATCCATGATGCTCAGTTGCTGATCCTCGCTGAGAATGTCGCGGACGCTGAACGGGGTTCCGGAGATCGAGGAGGCCAGCATTCTAATGCATTCTCGACGTTTATCGCGAAACTGCACTTTAGGATGCACTGTCACTCGCTGATTACTCCTGGGTGGTTCACTGGAACGATCAATCTTCGATTTTCACAAGAACTTTCGATGTTTCGATGCAAAACCGAGTCTCTGTCGATCGGAAGGCCTTCCCCGTGAATTCTACGAGCTGGTTCCTCGAGGGTTAATTGCACTCGAAACGCCGTAAAGGGGTGCGAACGCGAAACTATAAAGCCTCGTTACGACCTTGTTGACACTCTGTCGGGGATCGTTTTACGAACGCGCCAGTTAAACGTCAAATCGCGTCTGCTCGCGCACGGGGGATGGTCACGGTTGAACGGTCAGGCCGGAGGGCAGACGTGTAATGTGACTTGCTCTTCCGAGGGAGTCAAGTGTTGGTCCCGTGGCACAGGGACACCACTCGTGTGTGTGTGTGTGTGTGTGTGTGTGGGTGTACGCCAGTGGCAGAGCGCGAGAGAGAGCCAAGATTTTCACCAGCACACCCTACGTCACCGATCGAGGGGGGTGGTCCTCGATTTTCACGGATTGGTTAATTTTCATTTCACCTGAAATTTCGGGATTTTCTATCTCGGAATTGTTGTTTTTGTTGTGAATTCTTTTACGTTCGATTTGCTCGGAATTGATCCCGATTTCGGAGCAGAGGAGAGGAACCTGTTTTAAAAAAAATCCAATCGACTCCGCGACGCATAATAATAACGATCGGAAGTGCAGGGACGATTAAAGTGACGGCGAATCTGTTTTTGCCCGCGAGACAGCCATAACGCGGTGACTAACGTTTCGGGGCGGAGGAGAAAGCCGAAGGCCCGCCTATGGTCGAACCATCGAGCCAATCCAGACATACCGCGAACCTTGCTTCGAAAACAGACGATTAAATCTCGATTCGAGCGGGATTGCCGCCTTCTGGAATTTTACGAGCCACTACTCCGATAAACAGCGAAACCGGGACTAATGGCGGTGCCAACTTTATGATCAAGGTGATCTAGCAAATTGACACAAGTATTACCCTTTGATGGGAAATAGTTCCTCGCGGGAACTCTTTTGGCGATCGAAAAATTTGAAAAATATTCCATCCATCCATGAGAAAGTCCTTTTTTAGAGCTAATGGCTGTGAACTTCGAATCTGAGATCGTGTAGGCCTCGAATTCTTTAACGAAATTGGTAGATTACTCTTAGTGTTGGTATTACAGTATGTTCCCATGAACCTAAGAGTTCACCCATAAGTTGACCAATATTTCTCTGGTGCATCCTTCTGATAAGTCATTGGCCCATTCCCATGAATTTATAACCCAGAGAATGTGTACACTTTTGGTAAAAATCTGTTTCCAAAGTGAATGTAAACCGTCGTAGGAGGAATTGGCAAAAATTGAGGAGGGGAGGGGGGAGGGGGGCCCGAGGGTTCGAAGAGGGCGATTTTTCGGAGTCGAAACGACGAGAGTCAAGGGTTCCCGGCGTCTCGAAAGACGGCGTCTGGAATATGTTACTTTCCATCGATGCTGGCGGGGGTGCGGGAAAGGGCAGCGAGATCCTCGTGCAAGGAAAATGGATTGTTTTGTTTTCGTTTCTAACCCCGTTCCAGCCCCCCAGAAATCGAAACCGCGCGATGACGAGGCGTCAAACCTTTGACACCTCCAATCAGTCTCATTTTTCCGTTCGAAAGAGTTAACTTGGCTCGAGGTTAACGATTCTTGTTAATTTTCATTCGAAATTACGTAGATCTGACGTTGACCTATTTTCACCAACGCTAAAACTTTCACCCAACAGTGGCGCCATTATTGAGACATAAAAGGGCTACTTGAAGTGCTCAAAAAATACGTATAGGGAGAATTAGTACACGATTACTCTGGTCTCACGATAAATGTTCAAAATAAACGAACAATTGTCGAGTGATTCTCTATTTCAATATTTTAAATTTTTGCAACTCCAAAACAAGGTGTTCACAAGGTGGACCAGCGAATATCTAGATTCTGAATTAGTGTACACGATTACTTTGGTCTCAGGATAAATGTACAAAATAAAGGAACAATCGTCGAGTGATTCTCAAGAATATTCTATTTCAATATTTTAAATTTTTGCAACTACCATTTATTTGCAACGTGGACCACCGAATATCATAGATTCTGAATGTTAAGATCGCGATAGGACACGTTATAGTGATCGACAGGAATCCGCGGTTAATCCTTTTGGTCCGGACGCTCGGTGTTTATTATTTCATGGTCGATCTCATTGAACGTACACAGGGTCCGCACACTGTCAGGGGGAGTCGTGGGTGAGTGCGTGGCCGTGTGGTGTACGCGGTAGGCGCCAAGAGATACCAAGGCGCCTTCTTAATTGTGGGAAAGCGGCGCCGACGTCTGGAGGGCCCCAGCATCGTGTGAAGCCGCCGCGATTCCGGAGACGATCCTCGATTTTTAAACAATTTTTCAACGAGCACCTTCCATACCATTCTGGAGAAACCTCCTTGTTCGAGCAATCGAGATTCCACAATGTTTACGTCATGCGTGGACCACACCTTCCCATGCAACATTGATCAATTTTACAATGAGAGTTTCACTAATCAAAATTGACGACTGTCTTCTGAGATAGGAAATTGCTTTTGGTAGGTGACTATCCTCAAGGTGCAGAGAAGGAGGATATGCAAGCTTTGATAAATGTTTTCTGAGCTAGGAATTTTATTTAGGAACTATAGTGGCCATCCTCAAGGTGTAGACAAGGTGGATGCAAGCTTTGATGAATGCATTCTGAGCTATGAATTTTTTAAAATATCAAAATGATCATCCTTAAGGTACATAGGAGGAGGATACAAGCTTTGACGAATGTTTTTCAGGGCTACGAATTTTTTAAAATACCAGAGTGACCATCCTCATCAAGGTGCACAGAAGGAGGATGCAAGCTTTGACAAATGTTTCCTGAGCTACGAATTTTTGTAAAACACCAGAGTGACCATCCTCATCAAAGTCTTCGAAAGGAGGATGCAAGCTTTAACGAATGTTTTCTGAGCTATGAATTTTTTAAAATACCAGAGTGACCATCCTCATCAAGGTGCACAATAGGAGGATTCAAGCATTGACTAATGATTTCTGGGATACGAATTTTATTTAGGAACTATAGTGGCCATCCTCAAGGTGCACAGAAGGAGGATATGCAAGCTTTGATGAATATTTTCTGAGCTATGAATTTTTTAAAATACCAGAATGACCATCCTCAAGGTGCACTGGAGGAGGATGCAAGCTTTGATGAATATTTCCTGAGCTATGAATTTTTTAAAATACAAGAGGTGACTATCCTCAAGGTGCAGAGAAGAAGGATACAAGCTTTGATGAATGTTTTTCAGAGCTACGAATTTTTTAAAATACCAGAGTGACCATCCTCATCAAGGTGCACAGAAGGAGGATGCAAGCTTTGACAAATGTTTCCTGATCTATGAATTTTTTAAAGCACCAGAGTGACCCATCCTCATCAAAGTCTTCGAAAGGAGGATGCAAGCTTTAACGAATGTTTTCTGAGCTATGAATTTTTTAAAATACCAGTGACCATCCTCATCAAGGTGCACAATAGGAGGATTCAAGCATTGACTAATGTTTTCTGGGATACGAATTTTATTTAGGAACTATAGTGGCCATCCTCAATGTGCACAGAAGGAGGATATGCAAGCTTTGATGAATATTTTCTGACCTATGAATTTTTTAAAATACCAGAATGACCATCCTCAAGGTGCACTGGAGGAGGATGCAAGCTTTGATGAATATTTCCTGAGCTATGAATTTTTTAAAATACAAGAGTGACTATCCTCAAGGTGCAGAGAAGAAGGATACAAGCTTTGACGAATGTTTTTCAGAGCTACGAATTTTTTTAAATACCAGAGTGTCCATCCTCATCAAGGTGCACAGAAGGAGGATGCAAGCTTTGACAAATGTTTCCTGAGCTACGAATTTTTGTAAAACACCAGAGTGACCATCCTCATCAAAGTCTTCGAAAGGAGGATGCAAGCTTTAACGAATGTTTTCTGAGCTATGAATTTTTTAAAATACCAGAGTGACCATCCTCATCAAGGTGCACAATAGGAGGATTCAAGCATTGACTAATGATTTCTGGGATACGAATTTTATTTAGGAACTATAGTGGCCATCCTCAAGGTGCACAGAAGGAGGATATGCAAGCTTTGATGAATATTTTCTGAGCTATGAATTTTTTAAAATACCAGAATGACCATCCTCAAGGTGCACTGGAGGAGGATGCAAGCTTTGATGAATATTTCCTGAGCTATGAATTTTTTAAAATACAAGAGTGACTATCCTCAAGGTGCAGAGAAGAAGGATACAAGCTTTGACGAATGTTTTTCAGAGCTACGAATTTTTTTAAATACCAGAGTGACCATCCTCATCAAGGTGCACAATAGGAGGATTCAAGCTTTGACAAATGTTTCCTGAGCTACGAATTTTTGTAAAACACCAGAGTGACCATCCTCATCAAAGTCTTCGAAAGGAGGATGCAAGCTTTAACGAATGTTTTCTGAGCTATGAATTTTTTAAAATACCAGAGTGACCATCCTCATCAAGGTGCACAATAGGAGGATTCAAGCATTGACTAATGATTTCTGAGATACGAATTTTATTTAGGAACTATAGTGGCCATCCTCAATGTGCACAGAAGGAGGATATGCAAGCTTTGATGAATATTTTCTGAGCTATGAATTTTTTAAAATACCAGAATGACCATCCTCAAGGTGCACTGGAGGAGGATGCAAGCTTTGATGAATATTTCCTGAGCTATGAATTTTTTAAAATACAAGAGTGACTATCCTCAAGGTGCAGAGAAGAAGGATACAAGCTTTGACGAATGTTTTTCAGAGCTACGAATTTTTTAAAATACCAGAGTGACCATCCTCATCAAGGTGCACAGAAGGAGGATGCAAGCTTTGACAAATGTTTCCTGAGCTACGAATTTTTGTAAAACACCAAAGTGACCATCCTCATCAAAGTCTTCGAAAGGAGGATGCAAGCTTTAACGAATGTTTTCTGAGCTATGAATTTTTTAAAATACCAGTGACCATCCTCATCAAGGTGCACAATAGGAGGATTCAAGCATTGACTAATGTTTTCTGGGATACGAATTTTATTTAGGAACTATAGTGGCCATCCTCAAGGTGCACAGAAGGAGGATATGCAAGCTTTGATGAATATTTTCTGAGCTATGAATTTTTTAAAATACCAGAATGACCATCCTCAAGGTGCACTGGAGGAGGATGCAAGCTTTGATGAATATTTCCTGAGCTATGAATTTTTTAAAATACAAGAGTGACTATCCTCAAGGTGCAGAGAAGAAGGATACAAGCTTTGATGAATGTTTTTCAGAGCTACGAATTTTTTAAAATACCAGAGTGACCATCCTCATCAAGGTGCACAGAAGGAGGATGCAAGCTTTGACAAATGTTTCCTGATCTATGAATTTTTTAAAGCACCAGAGTGACCCATCCTCATCAAAGTCTTCGAAAGGAGGATGCAAGCTTTAACGAATGTTTTCTGAGCTATGAATTTTTTAAAATACCAGTGACCATCCTCATCAAGGTGCACAATAGGAGGATTCAAGCATTGACTAATGTTTTCTGGGATACGAATTTTATTTAGGAACTATAGTGGCCATCCTCAATGTGCACAGAAGGAGGATATGCAAGCTTTGATGAATATTTTCTGAGCTATGAATTTTTTAAAATACCAGAATGACCATCCTCAAGGTGCACTGGAGGAGGATGCAAGCTTTGATGAATATTTCCTGAGCTATGAATTTTTTAAAATACAAGAGGTGACTATCCTCAAGGTGCAGAGAAGAAGGATACAAGCTTTGACGAATGTTTTTCAGAGCTACGAATTTTTTAAAATACCAGAGTGACCATCCTCATCAAGGTGCACAGAAGGAGGATGCAAGCTTTGACAAATGTTTCCTGATCTATGAATTTTGTAAAGCACCAGAGTGCCCCATCCTCATCAAAGTCTCCAGAAAGAGGATGCAAGCTTTACCAACTGTTTCTGAAGCTAAATTATTAGATACCAAAGTAGCCAACATTTCCTAGACCCTAGGAGTCCCTCAGTACACCTAAGGAAGCTGTTTTTTCGAGGATTTGGACATCCTGAGCGTCGCGACACGGTTGGAATCGGCGAGTAACGAGCCCGTGCGATCGAACGAGACAGGCCCCGGTGCAATGTGGTGTCCAGTTGCAACACGGGACCGTTCATGTTGGCCCCCGCACAAAAGGGCCCTTTGTGCCGTCGCCTCGCGTCTAAATAGCCGCTTGCGGTGTCCGTTCCCCTATCCATGTATAGTTTACAGAAAAATCGTCAGCGTATCTTCTGCCTAGGCTCGTGGGGGGTCAGATGCCGCCCATGACGAGAACGTAGTCTGCTTTTTCCAAGGATCTGCTCTGTCTCTAACATCCAGACAATGCCCTACACCGGAAAAGAGTCTTCCGACTTTTTTTCTCCCACGTGTTTGGCGACCTCGCTTCCCTCATTGCATTATTCATCGATATTAAAGCTTTCCCTGGAAAGCCTGCACACGTTGATCTTCCTGTTAAACATAATAAATAACATATTCCCCTTTTGTCTCACTTCGATCTCCCCATCTTCACTCTCCCTAGCTATTTCGACTATTTTTATTTCGATTTAGTTGGAGACAAAATCTAAGTTCAGACGAGTGTTTTGCTGCTCTCTTCTCGTGATGTAATACCTGTAGGTAAAGGGGTTGTGGCGACCATGGTTGGTCCCCCGTTACGACATGCTGCGAGATACTTCCGGGGCGTATGCGTGGCGCAGGAAAAAACTATGGGAAAGTCGAAGTCGACGGTGGGACGCATTAATACGCGGGCCAAGTGTTCGACAGGGGATCGTCTGGCCATTGTGTCGTGAGAGGACACATCCCGACGGCGCATTTCTGCACTTAGGCACCGACTTTCCTCGTTTTCTCACGAGTGGGACACCAGACAATTGCGTGGATCTGGTTGTCTAGACGTCTCCTCCATTTTTCTGCGGCCACGTTCCCCGAAAACCTCGTCCACTTCCTGCCTTTACAAAAACTGCTATTTAGAGTCCGTAAAATTCACCCTCGTCTTACGTTTCTGATTTCTTAATCTGCGTTAATAAAGTCGGTGTTGTTATTTTATTTCTCCCGAGAGTTTTCGAGTAAAATCTGTCGAAATTGTTGTGCTCGCGGGTCATTTATTTATAACCGTGGACAGGATGCACGCGTCGGTAGCGACGAAGCAGCCAATATGGACCGCCGTCAGGCTCTTTTATTTGTTGTTCAAAACTTAAATGCTAAGATAGGAATGATCCAGTGGTCTGGCCAGTGTCACGTCGCTGGTTCGTATCTTGGTCCGCCATTGTCCCTAACGTTCATAATGGGATTTCTTTTCCCCCATTCCTGAATATATTAAAACAAAGTACAGCATTTCTTCGTGTTAATTTAGCTCCTTCAAGTTCTACCTTTTATCGATTGCAAGTAACTTATAGTAATACATGATCTCAATGCAATCTGATCGCAAGCAATTTTTTACTCACTCCGAGGATCCCCATTAATAAATTTCAATGTCAAATTACGACACGCTTCGGGGCCCTATTTTTTCATCATATGGGGGGGGAAAGGAAAGTCCAACACTTGAAGATAATTTCGATCCTTAAATTGCCCTACGGGAACCTCGTGTCAACAAACTCCCATAGCTTTTTTTTTTATTTTCCCTTTTTGCTCCGAGTTCCGACCCTTGACTCCGGTCCCTGATGCACCAGATCACTATTGGGATAGGACTCTCGTCCTTGACAACGATCATGCATAATTTCCACTGCTATGCTCCCCTTTTCGATCAGGAATAGTTTAGACTTCGTATTCGTTATTTCCATTCGCGCGTAAACGTATTTAATAACGTTACTACGGGAGATCATTATTGAAGTCGAAAAGCATGCAACATTTTACGAACGCTGATACCCCCATCGTCATCGCTTAGCAATTATTTTATTCCTACGTATAATGTATACGTACTAAAGCATTGTATAATGTAAATCTATGGCAATAAATGATAAAATTTCAAAGAATTCTATGTGATCTCATCTCTTCTCTTTCCATAATCATTCCCTTGGCTATAAGAACGACCAAGTTTTTTCGGGGAATAGTTCGCTACCTCCAACGCTAGATGGCGCTCCTTTTTTTCGACCTAAATCCCCCTGGTGCTAAAACGCCCAAGTTTGTCGTCGATTAGTTCGTTACCCCCGACGCTGGATGGCGCTTATTTACCGACCTCACGCCCCCTGGTGCTAAAACGTCCAAGTTTGTCGTGAAGTCGGTAAATTAGCGCCATCTAGCGTTGAGACAACGAACTATTCGACGACAAACTTGAGCGTTTTAGCACCAGGGGGCCTGAGGTCGGTAAATAGGCGCCATCTAGCGTTGGGATAGCGAACTATTCGACGACAAACTTGGACGTTTTAACACCAGGGGGCTTGAGGTCGAAACAGGGCTCCATCTAGCGTTGAGAATAGAGAACTATTCCACGAGAAACTTGGGCGTTCCGCCGTAGATAGCCGTGCTAATCATGTACCACTGATGGCTCACTCTTCCCTTAACCTGTACACAGTAAGCATCGGGGCCATTTAAGTGAGTAACAAGACATTTTAAACGCTGTTTATTCATTAAACTGATGTACATATAGTCTCAAGTTAATGTGTATTACGCCTGGCGTGATGTGGAACCGTGTATTTGCTTAAAGAAACGTAGAATACGTGTTGCAGTGTCAAACTTAGGTTAGGGGTGTGTTCCGACAGGAGCACGACTGTTTCTCGACAAGTTTGGGCCTTTGGCGTTAATTGTGAAGCATTTATAAGTGATCTAAATTACCGAGCACTCTATTGTTGCATCAACAAACACGGCATATGATTCGGAATGTCAATTGTCCTGGCATTCTTACTTTCAAATACAATTTTGTTCTTATTCTTATAATATGAACAAGGCAGAAGAAGAAAACCTTGCAGAAATTAAGTAATAATGATTTTCCTCCATATGTTTTCAGATAACTAACTTAAAGACCGGCTGGTGCCTCTCCCAGCCACTGCTGGCCTGTATAACGATCACTCCTGACTTCTGCCAACCTCCACTGGCCTCTGCTGACTGCTGCCAACCTATAATGATTACTACTTGCTATTGCTGGCTCCTGGTGATCTCCACAAACCATGCCTGAGACAACCGACAGTATATAATGATTGCTACTGGCTTCATCTTACTCCTGCAAGCCTCTGCTGACCCCTGCTGACCACCCCTGACCACCCCTGACCACCCCTGACCACCACTGACCACCCCTGACCACCTCTGACCACCCCTGACCGCCCCTGATACTTCTAACATGATGTATATGTATTAAACCTTTGTATAATGTAAATCTATGACAATAAATGATATAAATTCAAAGAATTCTATCTGTTCTCTTCATTTTTACCTTCCTTTACCTCTCCAAAGCATTCCCATAGTTATAAGATACGTGCCCCCTCTTCCCACATCATGTCCTCCTAATAACAAAGTGTAAGATGAACTTAAAACCGCCAGCAAAATTTTTGCCCGAAAAATTCGCCGATTTCCCAATTTTACAGTTGTTTCAGGACTTTCCAGCTGTTTCAGGGCTTTCCAGCTGTTTCAGGACTTTCCAATTTGCCGGGATTTCTGAAATTTAAAGTCGTTTCAGGGTTTCCAGCTGTTTCAGGACTTTCCAGCGGTCCCAGGACTTTCGAACTGTTTCAGGACTTTCCAATTTTTCGGGATTTCTGAAATTTAAAGTCGTTTCAGGGTTTTCAGCTGTTTCAGGACTTTCCAGCGGTTTCAGGACTTTCCAATTTTTCGGGATTTCTGAAATTTAAAGTCGTTTCAGGGATTCCAGCGGTTTCAGGACTTTCCAATTTTTCGGGATTTCTGAAATTTAAAGCCGTTTCAAGGTTTCCAGCTGTTTCAGGACTTACCAATTTTTCGGGATTTCTGAAATTTAAAGTCGTTTCAGGGTTTCCAGCTGTTTCAGGACTTTCCAGCTATTCCAGGACTTTCCAATTGTTTCAGGACTTTGAAATTGTTTCAGGACTTTTCGAAAAGTGAATTTTTGACTTCGGCGGCAAGTACGAGAGCTGGATACTTTGGGAATCCAATTTTAACCGGGAAAACGGTCTCTTAAGACTAAGGCAATGATTTGGAGAGGTAAAGGAAGGTAAAAATGACGAGAACAGATAGAATTCTTTGAAATTACATCATTTATTGCTGTAGATTTACATTATACAAAGTTTTAATACACATACATCATGTTAGAAGTATCAGGGGTGGTCAGGGGAGGTCAGGGGTGGTCAGGGGTGGTCAGGGGTGGTCAGCAGAGGGCAGCTGATGTCCAGAGATGGTGGCAGAGGTTAGCAGAGGGTAGCAGGTGCAAGAAGAGGCCAGTAGTAATCGTTGTACGATGTCAGAAGTATCAGGGGTGGTCAGGGGTGGTCAGGGGAGGTCAGGGGTGGTCAGGGGTGGTCAGCAGAGGGCAGCTGATGCCCAGAGATGGTGGCAGAGGTTAGCAGAGGGTAGCAGGTGCAAGAAGAGGCCAGTAGTAATCGTTGTACGACGTCAGAAGTATCAGGGGTGGTCAGCAGTGGTCAGCAGAAGCCAACAGGAGTCATTAGAGGCTGGTAGAGGCTGGTAGAGGGTGATAGAAGATGGTAGAGGATGGTAGAGGATGGTAGAGGGTGGTAGTAGCAAGAAGAAGTCAGTAGCAATCGTTGTACGATGTCAGAAATATAAGCTGTGGTCAGCAGTGTCCAGCAGAAGCCAACAGTAGTCAGTAGAGGCTGGTAGAGGCTGGTAGAGGGTGATAGAGGATGGTAGAGGATGGTAGAGGGTGGTAGTAGCAAAAAGAAGTCAGTAGCAATCGTTGTACGATGTCAGAAATATAAGCTGTGGTCAGCAGTGTCCAGCAGAAGCCAACAGTAGTCAGTAGAGGCTGGTAGAGGCTGGTAGAGGGTGATAGAGGATGGTAGAGGATGGTAGAGGGTGGTAGTAGCAAAAAGAAGCCAGTAGTAATCTTTATCCGCTGTCAGAAGTATCAGGGGTGGTCAGCAGTGTCCAGCAGAAGCCAACAGAAGCCATTAGAGGCTGGTAGAGGTTGGTAGAGGGTGGTAGAGCCTGGTAGAGGATGGTAGTAGCAAGAAGAAGCCAGTAGCAATCGTTGTACGATGTCAGAAATATAAGCTGTGGTCAGCAGTGTCCAGCAGAAGCCAACAGGAGTCAGTAGAGGCTGGTAGAGGCTGGTAGAGGGTGATAGAGGATGGTAGAGGATGGTAGAGGGTGGTAGTAGCAAGGAGAAGCGAGTAGTAATCTTTATCCGCTGTCAGAAGTATCAGGGGTGGTCAGCAGTGTCCAGCAGAAGCCAACAGGAGCCATTGGAGGCTGGTAGAGGGTGTTAGAGGCTGGTAGAGGATGGTAGAGGGTGGTAGTAGCAAGAAGAAGCCAGTAGCAATCGTTGTACGATGTCAGAAATATAAGCTGTGGTCAGCAGTGTCCAGCAGAAGCCAACAGGAGTCAGTAGAGGCTGCTAGAGACTGGTAGAGGGTGATAGAGGATGGTAGAGGATGGTAGAGGGTGGTAGAGGGTGATAGAGGATGGTAGAGGATGGTAGAGGATGGTAGTAGCAAAAAGAAGCCAGTAGTAATCTTTATCCGCTGTCAGAAGTATCAGGGGTGGTCAGCAGTGTCCAGCAGAAGCCAACAGAAGCCATTAGAGGCTGGTAGAGGTTGGTAGAGGATGGTAGAGGGTGGTAGTAGCAAGAAGAAGTCAGTAGCAATCGTTGTACGATGTCAGAAATATAAGCTGTGGTCAGCAGTGTCCAGCAGAAGTCAACAGGCTGGTCCTTAGAGGCTGGTAGAGGCTGGTAGAGGGTGATAGAGGATGGTAGAGGATGGTAGAGGGTGGTAGTAGCAAAGAGAAGCCAGTAGTAATCTTTATCCGCTGTCAGAAGTATCAGGGGTGGTCAGCAGTGTCCAACAGAAGCCAACAAAAGCTATTAGAGGCTGGTAGAGGTTGGTAGAGGGTGGTAGAGGATGTTAGAGGGTGGTAGTAGCAAGAAGAAGCCAGTAGCAATCGTTGTACGATGTCAGAAATATAAGCTGTGGTCAGCAGTGCCCAGCAGAAGTCAACAGGAGTCCTTAGTGGCTGACAATAGTCAGTAGTAACCGCTATGCGTTGTCAGAAGTGTCAGGCGTGGTCAGGAATGATGAGCAAAGACTAGGAAACGCAAGCACTAGCCAAGTAACGATTAAAACAGCGAGGACCACGAGAAAGGTATCGTCTTACAATCGCAACGATACGGTAGACGAAAAGCCTCCAAGCAAACGAAACCTCGAATGTGTCCCATAAATAAAGGCGATAGGGTCGTGGGGGCTAGACCAGGAGAAATTGAATAAGCGCGACTATCGTGAAGAAAAACGTTCGACCTATGGCTGTGGGTCTGTGGGGGGCGATCATTAACGTAGGAAGGGGCTCCGCGATCAGGCGATATCTCAATCGGTCCGGTTATCGGACGTTAATGAATTTCCAGCGGTTACCAATCTCCGTATTACGAAATTAACTCGGGACCATCGGCCACTCGGGAGCCGGACCGGCCTAGAAAAAGCCGTAGCCGCGTTTCCGTGCGTCATAAATCACGAAAAACGGGCCCAGAAAAGGGAACCGGGCGCGGGGGACAAAAAATAAGGGAACGGTACAGCGGGGGGAGGAGGAGGAGGAACAGGAGATTAACATTCTTTCCGCTCTGCCTTTGTGTCATCGAGGGAGATTGCGAACACCTCGTCCACGGGGCGAGAATAATTAAACGGGTCCTCCGTCGGTGATTTGCTAAGGTGTCCCGCGTGATTAATACGTCGCCGGGCAATCAACGAATCGACCGTTCCCTCTTGTGCCCCGAATCGCGGAAATAGCTAATTAATTAACCCTTTTGGCGATCCTCGGGACGACCAGCCGATCGGCCAGGGTGGCTGGTTGCATCGAGGAAACCATGAAACGACGCGGATCAAATCTTACGCCTCGGTGGACGTTAATTGCATACCACGCCGTGGCCGGGGAGCAAAAACGATTTCGCGGCAGAGGCGGTTTTCTGATTACGAAACGAGTTCCGCGGCCATCGATCACGGATCGACTTCCTCCTTCGCGCGTTCATCGAGATTATTTTATAGGAACAACACTTGGGGGAAAAAATGAAATTAGCCTCGATCGGATGCTTGGGACTGTCTTTCCAACGTTAAAAGCGAGATGTTATTCGAACCGATCGTTTCATAGTTTCCCTGAACGTGTTCAGTGCGACGCCACGGAGAAATCAGTCGGTCATTTTTATTGCCTCGATGGCGATACACGCCGACAAAGTGCGTTTGGTATGTAAAAAGATCGAGGAACGATGCGCGTCTGCGGCTGCATTATTAAAGATGAGCTCGTAACAATATCGAACCGGCAGACAAATTGGACCACCCTGGGCCTACCCCCTGGTGCACTCGACGCGCTGTCCAAAACAAAAACCATCAACGAAGCTACCAGCTGAGATATCAAGATAATGACGATCCCGACAGAGCAGCCTGTTCCTGCGACTCGAAGGAATTTTACTACAAGAGTCGAGGACTCGTCCTCCACGTCGATCAGTCCTTTCTCCACTAATTATGGCTACAATCTCTAATTCGAAATAATACAAATTTTGCTCCTATGTTACCTAAAGCAAAGAGGATATTCTGGAAAGTGAAGTTAGAAATATGGACTCCCTTCGTCTATCGTCCTTTGTAGCGACTCATAGTTAGAGGACAATCTCTAGTTCGAAATAATAAAAATTTAGACTAAAATTTAGCTCCCATTTTTGTAAACCGAAATTAGAATTATGTACCCCCTCTTCCTCCCACGTTATTACTGTACGAAAACAACAACGATTGCAGAAGCAGCCCCCGGGGGGGTTTAGGCGCCCGATAGCCTAAATGAGCTATACATATGTACGGAAATAATCGCAATAACTACATACGCAAACATAGCGTAGAGGAACACCGAAATAGCAAACAATTTATTAGAGCAATCAGTTACCTCGACTTATACGAAAACCTAACCTATATGCAATAAAAATTTTTTACCAAATAATCTATCAAACTCATCTTTTCGAACCTCAATTACTCTACATAATATTGACGATTTTTCAAAGGCCCCAAAGAGGAGGTGAGGGTGTTTGCCTCGACTGTACCTAACCTATATGCAATAAAAATTTGTCACAAATGATTTATCAAACACATCTTCTCGAACCTCAATTGCTCTACATAATATTAGCGATTTTTCGAGGGCCCCAAAGAGGAAGAGTTTGCCTCGACTTATAAGAGACTGAACCTAACCTATATGCAGTAAAAATTTAAAAAAAATAACCTATCAAACACATCTTTTCGAACCTCAATTGCTCTACATGATATTAGCGATTTTTCGAGTGCCCCAAAGAGTAAGTGAGGGTGTTTGCAGGTGGAGAAGTCGTCGATGGCCGTCGATGGAGGAGCGTCGATTACGCAAACGGCGATAAGAGAGGGCAGAAAAGGGGTTATAAGCGGGTTGGGTGGCAAGGGGCACCGCACAGGGAGAGGAGGTCCGAGTTTGTGGCTCGTTTGTAGGCGATAACGGCTTATCTAAATAGTTTAGACACGAATTACACAAGCGGGAGTAAGGTTTATGTTTCATCACGGGCGTGGAAGCGACGCCGACGGGTCCGTGACGCTCCGTATCTGTTCGCCGACGCTGCTAACCGTACGATTCTTTTTTACCCGCTCCCGACAGCCGCAACGTTTTCTTTATTTTTTTCCCCCTCCCCTCCCTCCCTCCCGCCCCGATCTGGACTGAACGTTACAAATTGCTTATCGTCTCTGCGTTGGCAGCTCGTTGGCTCGTCTTATCGGGTACGCTTGACCCCGTCGTCCACTTCGAGACGAGATTTCCAGCGCGGCCAGACTCCCCGACGATTGCTCTTTCCGTCTTCCTCGCTATCGGAAATTAATTTTCCTCGTGAGGATTTCGACCCGTCGTGCTACCGGTCTTGGGGTGAAAATTGAAAGCAGAGGGGGAGCAAACAGTCTCGGGTGACCCGGGAGGAATTTAACAGAGCAATTAGAAGGGAAGCACAAGCCCTGAGCAAACGAACGGCCGTTAAAACGAAAGAAACACAGACCTCCGGGGTCCGCTGGGACTCGAGGCGTTCGAAACACCGAAGGAAGAGGAGGAATATTCGCCGAGAGCAAACACACGCGACGTAAACCGAGTGAAACGGTGAGTACGAATCGCTATGCTTGGGTACACCCACGCTAGACAGACATAGAAACCTATCGAAAAGGCTCGGAAGCCTCTGGGATATTCTGTCGGTTCGAGTGCTTGCGAGAAAGACGAGGGACGAGAGCGTGGCCCTCTGGTGGCGAGTGCAAAGAAACCACGGCTCGCTAATGGGCCCCAGGGTGCAGTTCTGGGCCCCGTGACGTGAAAACATCTCCATTCCACGGGTCACGAGGGGAATTCATAAGAGAGTAATGTCGGTCTCTCGAAAATTAATTTAATTTGTACTAGAAACCGACGGAGGTGGAAGACTCGCGAGGTGGAGAGAGAGAGAGGGCGGCGAGGGGGGGGGGAATACGAAGGGAATAGGCCGCGTTCCTCTCTCGAGGGCGCAGGTTAGGGCACCGTGGCGGCGGGGAGGGGCCCAAGATGGACCCCCGCTGGGTAATATATAGCGGGCCAGTTGGTTCGAAAGGCGCTGGTCTGTCTCCGCGGCGGACTCCTTAGCGGGGCACTGAAACTTTACCTCCCATAATTGATACGAATGTCTTTTCAGGCCGCGCTTGAACATCGCACGGCTATTTAGTCCGAGCTCTCCGTGGCTCTGTTCGGTGCCCAACTATTCCCGTCTCTCTCGATCCGCCTTTCTGTTCCTCCGCGGATGGTCGATCCGCCACGTCAATTATCAACGCGTCCCTTCATCACCGGGGGCCCCTCAGGGACTCGCCACTTGACCCCTTCACGATAATTATTCCCAGCGAAACCACCATCCTGATCTCTTCCGTCGTCCTCAAATCGCCTTTATTTATTTATTTCAACCCGTGCAAGTTCATACCAGCTTATTACTATTACAAAGACTCCACAATTCTGTACAATTTTGAAATATATATGAGGTATTAAATATAGCTCTAAATTATTTATTGTAATGGATACTACCTCTTTCGTAGAAACTTATTATTATTAGAGAGACTCTTTAAAATAAGTGATACACGTTGGAAGGATAGTTTTTCGGGAGGAATAATCATTCTGTACAATTTTTAACCCTTTAAATTTACGCCCTCTCTATTTTCTTTACTGTTTTACCAATTGATCCGATATGGAATTGGATATTTTAATTTATTTGCATTTATTATCTTTTTAACCCGTAAAAATGGGTAGTTTTTTGGTCACCAGTCGCAGCTACAGTCATGCGACGATCGCGCCATCTATGTTGATGGATTCTTCCCAGGACGCGTCGCAGTCAAAAGGTTAAATACATATTATAACACATTAAATATAACACCTGGGCGAATCTTACGCTAATGGCTATCTCTTCCGCCATCTCTGTCTCTTTATTTATTTATTTCGATGGACACTTATTCCTAGAAACTTATCACTAGACTGCGTATGTTTGCGCATTTATGGGAAATTTTAATCCTCAGAAAAATATAAATACGAATTATTATATTTAGGGGTTGAGACAGCCCTCTGCGAAGCTTCCGTTTCATTAATTCTACTTATTACTATTGTTCATTTATTTACAAGAGAGAATCTTAAAAAAGGATAGTTTTGGGGGGAATAATCCATTCCAGGTGTACAATATTGAGATCCATATGTTGCGCAGTGCATCTGAAAAATAAAATATTTTGTCAGTACATACATAGAACTATTATATTCAACACTAAATACCGAAAGTTTCCAGACAAAGATAATCCTTGTCGCGTGAAACGTAACTACGTTTTTAATCGTCGTTCGGACGTTTTGCGTAACGAACGCGCGAACTCTGGGGATTCCACGAGTCCCCGGGGCCCGATCGAACGGTCACGATAGACACGGGTAGGTTCGCTCGTGGCACGGAGAGGGCGACCGGCCCGTGTGCGCCCGCGGAGGAATTAATTAGCCGATCTCGCGCGTTGGTGGGCCCGAAATCGTCGTTCCCGTAGGGCCCCTTGGCGAGCACGGGAGAACGAGCACCGGGTAATTAGTAGTTACCTACCCGATCAGCATCAGCAAGGTGAACGAGCATTACCATGGTTAATGAGTCCACCGCGGAGTACGCCCGATTTCACCTACGGCGTGTCCTCTATCTGGGCCCGATCGGGCCTGAAACCGAGGGACGCCTGGGTCGCGCGAAAATTCAACCCTTCAGCTTCCCACAAAACACACGAGTTTCGGTTGAAAAATCGGGGCCAGCGATATCAGGGGGCTCTTTGATCGCGATCGGTCGTGCATCGGTTCTTAGAAGCCGCGAATAAAAGAATCAGGAGAGCAGAAGACGGAGGGTGGGAGAAGATCGGGGCGTTCGTGGATCCAAGAGGTGAGAGCAGGGTGGGGGCGGCGCATATAACTACCACCGAAGTCAGAACCCCGGGAGAGATTACGATCTAAGTATCCCCAGAAACAAATGCCGAATGCAACTCGCCCATTGCCGGGGCCTTTGTCGGCTCGGCGAGCGGTGCTCTGTTCCCCGTACCAACACCTGCACGAGAGATCCCGGGGCCCCCACAACCTCGTTGCGAAGCCACGCTCTCGGAAACGGTCTCGGGGCCCTGTGCGTGGCCTGTCATAGAGAACTGTTATTGATTGCTCAATGCGAGAAAGCGGCGCAAACCGCGGCTCGCTTCTCCACACCTTCGCGATCCGTTCCTCTTCTTGCTCCTCCGATATATATGTATGCTCCTCCCGCCCCTGGGACCGAACGAACAGCGATCTTACTCGCAACAAGACTCGCCTTGCGATCCTCCGAACCTCAAATTCTACGAGGTGCACCGAAAAATTAACAGAGACTTTGGATTTATTCGACGACTCCTTCATTCTCGACTGTGTCATTTCTCTAAACAGTAATAACAAGTTCTCAACTATACAACGACCCTAAAATTCGCAAAAGGTGCATCCAAAAATGGAGATAAATTCCCTGTTCACGACCGAGGAACGCGACATTCGCAAGATCCCCATCGAATCTAAAGAGAAATGATTTATGGTTAATAACGACCGTGTTGATATTAGCCACCGACAGGTGAACGAGTTAGGCAAAGAACCGCTGGTCTCCGTCATTTCGTGGATGGTGCATTAATAACTGTCGAGGGGCCCGGTTTCTTTGGTTTCCACTTTTACGGGTCTCGTTACGACCCCCCACTCGGGGTGTCGCCAGTAAATCAAATCAGCATCGCCGTCGAGTACCTTTCGAGAGTCTCGAGTGGCTTTATGGCCGATTATGGGCGTCCATCGACGCAGGTGACTCTCCAGGTCTGACCTGAGACCGTCTTTGTTGCGGACGATCCATGGGAAGGAATTCTAGAGCTTGATGGAATCGTGTCCGCGACGTTTCCCCGCGTGGGAGCCCCCGAAATTTTCCACACGAGCGGGCCAAGGTGCCCCGAGAAAAATTGTTTCTTGACTCGAGGACGTTCACTCACGGGTAATTTGTATTTCTCGACCGCGGGGGGAAAAATTAAATGTCCCCGGGGTTCGTCGAGGGACCCGGGGGGCGGGGCATCGTTTGTCATCGTTAAAACGATTCTCTTTGTTTAGGTGGGCCCCAGGTACACCTTTTCGTGGGTGCACGATGCATTCACCGTGTTTCCTCGTTTGCATCGATTTCACCGGCGAGTGGCACACTTTGCGTTGACCCCCTCGACCCGTGGATTTGGAGCAACCACGGATACACGCGGAAAATAATACTTATCGAGAGAAAGTCGAAGTTAAAGAATCTCTCGAAAATACGGTCAGAGTTCCTCAGACCTTTTTTCTCCGTGAAGCTGGTGGAATCTTTCTATCGGGTTTGAGGATCGAAAATACGCGTAGGAGGTCCCGAAGAATATTCCAACGGGTCCAGGGGGATTAATGCCAATTAGCAGGTAGCATCGGTCATTAGAGTGTTGCGTGGTTATAGCCACCTGTCCGATCGCGAGTCGCCTGTTACCGATGTCGTTGGACGAAACGAGGCACCGGGTTATTTCCACCCGTGGCTATCTACGCCATCAACCCCTCTGGTCCGAGATAACCGATCTCCATTGTCATTTGTTTGTCTAAGTTAGCGGATTAGAGCCAGTCATCCGCGTCAAAGGCGACCGCTCGTGCGATCGGGCCGCGATATCGGAGATGGGAGACCGATCCGTTTGCTCGCCGGGGCCACCCTTGAGCCGATCATTCTCCACGGGGAAAAAGGGATTCACGCAGAAAGAATAATTAATCCTCCCCGGAGCCAGGTCCAAACGGGATTCGACTCGTTTACAGGACCACGTCGATCATCGCTACCGATTCGATCGCGTACGGGGATTATGTCGTCGGTTAATTACGTGCCTTTTTTAAAAGAACGCTCGAAGATCAGATTACTCTTAAAACTATCAAAGCTACGAATGCCTTTGGAACAGCCCCGGTATTTTCAGCGTACAAGTTTACAGGAGAACGTTGGACCCCGCGAGGGGGGGCGTGGCTCCGTTTCTAATGATAGGATCCCGCGAAAATGCGTTAATCTTACCTATTCTAAATCATCGTTAACTGCGTACTCGTAACGACGCCGCTGACGGCGATAAAAGTCTTTCGGATTCCTCTTGCTCCTCTTCTGACTCGCGTTTCGGTTCGTCCAACGAGAAAACTACCCCCTTTTCCACACGTAATAGACGTCTAACGCCACCGTTGAATGTTTATTTGCTTAATAAACACGACAGAGGTTCGACCTGATGCAGTTTTACGGAACGAAAATTCTGTTCTTAGCTCGACGATCTTCTGCTAACTGAGGGGGTACAATAAACCTTCGGTGACCTTTGCAAGGGAGGGTACACTGCATCGATGGATAGAAATTTTCATTAAAAATCCATGCAAATAGCATCAAAGTTTCGTCAAATTTGCGAACGAGAAAACTACCCTTGTTCGATCGTCGAGCGGTACAAATGCGAGACGCGTTATCAGAGTGATCGAAATTAATTCCTCGTGGATACGTAGCTGACTGTGGAACGAGAACATATTAATTAACCGTTAGATGGCCGGCGGTATCTGTACCGTGGGTACACGGTGGATCGAGGATTTATTCCGCGGGATCGACGGTGCATTAAAAACAGGCAACATAGTCCGGGAAGCATCGGCGTCAAGCAGCGTTCGGGCCCTCGTTTCTTCGTCACGATGGAACGACTTACGGTCCTCGCGTCTAACCGATCGTACATTTCCTTCGAATTCAAATGCGCCGCGATCTAGTGGTGCGGTCTGGCCGCATGCAGGGAGAAACGCAGGGGGAGGAGGAGACCGTAGAAGCGGGGGGAACGGAGAGAGGAGAGTTCGCGAACGTTCGTTTATTCAGCGACGCTCGTAAATATGGTGCCTCGAAGGCATCATGGCCGATACAGCGCACCGGCGATGTCTCAATCTTCAATTTTCCTTCCCGGGGACCCCGATGCGAGCTTGAAGTAGATTGATATCCGCCTTTTGGTAGGCTGATGAGCCGCGATATCTCAATCGGCGACCTTTTTCCACCCGGGGAAAGATCCTCGTCCTCGCGACGCGACCGTCCCCGGGAGCTTTGTCCACGTCAACCGCGGAAACGGATCATTTTCAGTGCAACCGAGCCCGTACACTTTGCATCCGCTCGCTCGTTAGCTCGAATTATTACCGTAGCGGACGATGGAGTGCATTTTGAGAATCGCAATACAACTACAGGGTACTCCCTCGCCTGTTGCGTTAGGGATACATGGCGAAACAATCACCCCAAAGGGGGAACAAACCTTCCCTGTAGCTGAGATTCACCAATAGAGGAAGATAGGTAGGCAAAAGTACCCAAACCTGCACTTGCAACGTCGAAGGCAAGTATGCAGAGGATCTATGAACGAAACAATCACCCCAAAAGGGGAACAAACCTCCACTGTAGCTGATACTCATCGATAGAGGAAGATAGGTAGGCAAAAGTACCCAAACCTGCACTTGCATCTTTTATAAACCTCTAAGGCGAGTATGGAGAGGATCTATGAACGAAACTGTGGGAGTTTGGGGTCCCCGGGGGCTAGTAGTGCCCACGTCCAGCGGCTGGTAGTTTTTCTTCGAATTGAAATGCGAGTAGAGAGAGAGAGGATAGAAAGAGAGGGTATCAAGCGCACGGTTACACGGCGTTACTCGTAAATACGGTGCTCCGAAAGCATCACGGATGGTACAAAGAGGCCACGACGTCTCAATCCGAGGCTCCTTGGAGGGTCCGTGAGCTACGTAGCTGCACACACTCCGCCTCCGCCTCCTCCTCAAAGGCTACCTCCGCCTCCCTCTGGTGTTCTAACCGTGGTCTCTGTCCGTTCGATGGCCCCTCTCGATCGCAGCCCCCTTCGCGAAAGCGTGCAGGAGTTCGCGAAAGGGGTACCACACACCGGGCCTCACAGATCACCCCGCTATCTGAACGGCCAGATCTTTCAGTTCGGTATACACCACGGTGTGGAGCTTAACCACCGCTCGCCGACTCTCTCCTCTCTTTGCTCCCGTCGTGTTTCCTTTCCTCGACTCTTCCTTCTCTCTCCACCCTCGTGGTTACCTTCTCCCTGCGTTAACTTTGTTTCCCTTCTTCCTCTTCGTGGTCGACGTCGTCCACCGCCGCGGAAGGCCTCTTCCTCGTCCTCTCGCTCGTGAAGAACAGCGAACCGGGGGACGTCGCGGTGTCGGGTTTGTTTTGTCCCGGCGAATCCGTGATGAGAACGTATGTAGGTGTATCCACCCTTTGTTCACGTGGCTGCAACGTGGGCAACCGCGAGAGAGCCACCGTGTCGGCCGAGCAACCCGATCGACTTTATGCTCCGGAGCTACCAACACCAAGGACACCTCTCCTCGCTGAATCTACGATCATCCGACCATCTTACACGACCACGCTGCACCCAAAACCAAGGGGTGGCTCTGGTACCACCCCTCTGCCCACTTTCGCTTCAAACTACAGATTAAAATTCATTTGCATGGCAACATTACAGTCTTATGCAATTGTCTTTCATCCGAATTTACGACTACACCCAAAATCGAGGGGGGTGGCTCTGGTACCACCCTCTTTCGAGTCCAAACTAAGGATTAAAATTCATTTCCCATCGCAACGTTGCAGTCTTGTGGAATTGTTCATCTTCCAAGAGCGATCTTTCATCTGAATTTACGACTACACCCAAAATCGAGGGGGTGGCTCTGGTACCACCCTTCTTCGAGTCCAAACTAAGGATTAAAATTCATTTCCCATCGCAACATTGCAGTCTTGTGGAATTGTTCATCTTCCAAGAGCGAACTTTCATCTGAATTTACGACTACACCCCAAAATCGAGGGGGTGGCTCTGGTACCACCCTCTTTCGAGTCCAAACTAAGGATTAAAATTCATTTCCCATCGCAACGTTGCAGTCTTGTGGAATTGTTCATCTTCCAAGAGCGATCTTTCATCTGAATTTACGACTACACCCAAAATCGAGGGGGTGGCTCTGGTACCACCCTCTTTCGAGTCCAAACTAAGGATTAAAATTCATTTCCCATCGCAACGTTGCAGTCTTGTGGAATTGTTCATCTTCCAAGAGCGATCTTTCATCTGAATTTACGACTACACCCAAAATCGAGGGGGTGGCTCTGGTACCACCCTTCTTCGAGTCCAAACTAAGGATTAAAATTCATTTCCCATCGCAACATTGCAGTCTTGTGGAATTGTTCATCTTCCAAGAGCGATCTTTCATCTGAATTTACGACTACACCCCAAAATCGAGGGGGTGGCTCTGGTACCACCCTCTTTCGAGTCCAAACTAAGGATTAAAATTCATTTCCCATCGCAACGTTGCAGTCTTGTGGAATTGTTCATCTTCCAAGAGCGATCTTTCATCTGAATTTACGACTACACCCAAAATCGAGGGGGTGGCTCTGGTACCACCCTCTTTCGAGTCCAAACTAAGGATTAAAATTCATTTCCCATCGCAACGTTGCAGTCTTGTGGAATTGTTCATCTTCCAAGAGCGATCTTTCATCTGAATTTACGACTACACCCAAAATCGAGGGGGTGGCTCTGGTACCACCCTCTTTCGAGTCCAAACTAAGGATTAAAATTCATTTCCCATCGCAACGTTGCAGTCTTGTGGAATTGTTCATCTTCCAAGAGCGATCTTTCATCTGAATTTACGAGTACACCCAAAATCGAGGGGGTGGCTCTGGTACCACCCTCCTTCGAGTCCAAACTACAGATCGAAATTCATTCTCGTTGACACGCAACATTTCATCCAATACCGATCTTTACGCACTCGTCAATTCTGCAGCGTGTAAATAGTTCCTCCTGATGATCCCCGTGTTAAATTAAGGTCGATTTCCCCGGAGTAGGCGTCCTTTATTTCTGCAGATTATTGCAACACGGGTTTATCGAGATCCCTATCGAGGTGGATAGCGATTACACACCACGCCTGCACGGTATTCCGCGACCGGGCGGATTCCTCGTAAACCCGAACCGATTTACAACCCAATTGAGATTATTAGAAGTAATTGCCGCGATAACTTATACGCGGTGATCGTCGATCGGTTCGCGGTCTGTAATAATTCCGTCGACGCGGATTAGTTTTACCGGACGATCGTAGCAGTAAATCCCGAGTAATGGAAAGTGGGTCTAATTTCAGGTCCGAGACGCGGAGACGTCCGGATGTCGGCGCTAAACGGTGGCCAGCCTGGCCAATAATTATTTTATCGTTGTCGTTAAAAGCAGAACAGAAGCAGAAGGATCCTTCGCGGGGCTGTAATTACTTCATATCGAACGATTGTCCGTCCGTTTTGCTCTCCTCTGGAACGTTTGATGGCCGAACCGCGACGAGGATTATTAGCTGTTTAGGGTGGTTGTCGGAGATACGTTACGGTAGCTGGTCGAATGGTCGTTAAAGAGCAAGGGATAAAAAAAAGAAAATGGAAACTGGTACGGAGAAGCGAGAGGCAGTAAAAGGTTACCTGGATCATCGATATAAAGACGCGCGTACAATCGATAATCGCGACCAGCGGATCGAGATACCCATCCTGGGAATCGAGCTACCCGCGAATGCAAAATTAAATCGGCCATTTGCATACGGCCGTGCGCGTTTCATGCGACTTTTTAAACATTTTCGCACCCCTTATCGCGATCGCGCGAAAAACACAATCCGTTTGATATTCCCCGGGGTTTCGATCAACATTCCTTCCAAAGAAAATTACCAAGGGAGACTCTATCTGCTTTTTGGATCTTAATTGCTGAACCTTTAAGGACTTCGCGCGGAAGTACCGGCGGCTTTGCTTTTCCTACGCGTTGTTCTATCAACTTCCCTCGTTTATTTACCTACCGTTTCCTTTGAGAAGGTAAAGAAGGCGATCCACGATCCAATTTGTTGAGAATAAGCACTGCATGCGTGTATTTTTCATGGACAAAAGGGTCAGTACTTGTTGCACCTAAAACTGCATACTTGGGTCGAAACTTTGTTCTACTTATCAACGGATCATCGCTAAGAATTCTGAAAGGGAACTTCCTAATTTCACGATAGAAGGACAGTGTCTAGCCCAGATAAAGGAACTGTGGACTAGGAAGCTAGTGGAACTGGGTTGTAGCTAATCAGAGGTTCGAATCGAAGATTCGGAATCGATGCATTAGAGAGTTTAGAGGCAAGGGGACGGTCTAGACGTCTTTGTCCCTGCGGTTGGGGAATTCGAGGCTGCTACTATAGGGGGGGCGAGTCGCGGACAGGCTATGGTAATGCAGAATGTCATTTGTTAATTTAAATATCACGATAATTCAGTCTGCCTCTCTCCTCTTCGTCCTTCGCCGGAGAACCTACAACCACTTTCGTCCTTCTCCGTTGGTCCCGGGGGCCCTCTCGGGGGGGGCCATTCTTCTCCCCTGTTCGTCCTCCTTTTCGTTTCTCCGGGCCCATTCTCCCCTAAAGGCTTTGAAATTTCAAATCGAATCGCGTACGTATCGTTTGATAGAGAGTGGCCTCGAATTTCCCGTTAATTGCGTGTACGCGAGAAGGCAGAAGAGGCGAAACCCCCCCGGAGGCTGAAGGAGGCAGAGCGAAGGAGAGAGAGAGAGAGAGAGGAAGCCGGTCTTAAAAAGTCTTAAACGCGAGAGCAAACACAATTAGAGTCAGAGCCGGAAGGGTTCCCTCTTGTTCTCGTTCTTGCGGTCGTCTGGCGCGGGTAAGTTCGAGCGTAAACGCGAGTCGAGCCCGAGGCCGAGGCAGGTCTTTGGGTCCAACGGAGCGGCCACGGTAGGAAGAGACAAAAGGAGGAGGAGAAGGCATCTCCGAAGAGGACTCAATCCTGCGCGGCTCGCCGCGGTACATAACCGGGGAGGAAGGAGACGGTAATAGCCAATCACGCGGCGAACGCAAAAACCTCGACGAGGAGCGTCGTAAAGCTCCGGGCCGATGCACGCTTCGTCCGTCCTCGTTCCGCGAGAGCGACTGCACCGAACCCACCGGGGTTTGAAGGGACAGAGAGAGAGAGAGGGAGGCAGATACCAAGAGGGAAAAGGAGACACGGGTCTCTCGTCGCCCACGAGTGGGGGAGATATTAATTAGAATAATTGCTGCTAACAGGCTCGTTAGCGTTGAACTGAGATAGCAAACGAGCGCGCCTCGGACGCGAAAATAAAATGAGACGGTCCCGACGACGACGTCCTAACCGGGCAAAAGCCGAGCTGATATTTCTCTCTCTCTCTCTTCCGCCACGAATGGACGGAGAAGTACCTCAATCAGGCTCGAGCCGTATCATTTGCATATTTCTTCGGGCTGAATTCTCTCCCTGAGATGGACACAGGCTGGGTGCAATGGAAAATTTAGAAAATGATCCTTGTATTTTGACTTTGTCGAGCACCCTGTCGGTGGTGGACGTAGCAACGACCTCTGTCTGGGTGGATTTTTTCGCGAGTACGCGAGGGAGAGGCCGGTGGTTGGCCGAGCAGCAATTCCGTCTTTATTCCGCGAACGAGGCCGGGGCCCTCCTAATCAATTCCAATTAGAGAGCGGAATATTTGCGGGCCAAGCTCTCGGAGCCCATGGAAGGGACTATTAGCAGTGTTCTCTTACTACCGGAGCCCGGAGTCCGAGAGCTGACTCGAGCTGGCCGTAAATCAAGCACCGGCCCATACAGAATCCACCCGTACGTAGAAAGAGTCTCTCTCTCTCTCGGTGTACGTGTGGGCGTATATATACGTGTAGAGGCTAGCGCGCGGGGGATGAAGAACGAGACGGAGCGGATCGAGAGAGGAGAGTCCGGTGGCTCGAGGATCGTTGACTAACGAAGCGAACATAACTCGGCCGATACAACTCAATACGCGATCCACGGTGACAGTCGGTAAAACAGAGTATTTCTAATTGGCTGGACGGGACGCATGCTGATTAGGCTTTTCTTTTACCCTGGTCGCGGGATCGCCTCGTAGGGATCTCCCGCGGCCCGTGGTGGCCTCGCCAAAGAAACACGCTGATTGGACACGTGGGGCATGCCATCGTTACACGCACCGTTCCTCGCTGACCTGCCTCTCCGCCTTCTTGTCTCCCTATCGATGTTAATATCGTAATTAGCCGGACCGGAAAAGGACTCAGGGAAAACGATTCCCCCCGGGCTGATCTTCTGGATGCGGACTTTAGGGCCAGTCCCGGGGACCCGAGTAACCGTTGGAAATAAAATACATCTCGCAAAAGGTTGAACGTGGCGCGGCGTAGAGCTCTGGCCAATCCATCCGGACCGGTCCAGGACGGTCGGGGTTTGCGCGCTCCGTACAATGGTCGTTATTCAAATTCCGGGCCAGCTCGTTCGATTTTTATTCGCCGGGTCTCCGGGAGTTGGTCTCGTGAGAGGGGTCGCGACGGTAGATCGTCGATCGAGATTTCGAGGGAATACCGACGACGTCCACCGTATCCTACCACGTGGCCCCCGGTTCCTATCCAGGCACCGCGGGCGAATTTAAAATTCTAATCTTATGATTTGTGGCGGTCGACCGCCACTTCTGACAGCGACTGTACCGTGGCTACGACTCTATTAGGCCGGACTTTGCCCAAAGCCGCCCCTCCCCGGGAACCCTCTCCCGTCTTTTTCCTCCCTTGCTTCTTATCCTCGTTAACGACGATAAAAACTTTTTCTACTCGCGGGGGGAATTCGTTGAAATTTGAAAAACCGTGCTCGACAGCTGCCCGGTCTGATCGAGGCCGTTAATTAATCTCGGGGTTCGTTCGCGATAATTAAAACGTCGCGTAAGATTGTATTAGCGCCCGAACGAAATGGCGGATCGCCGACGTCGTCGAAAACGATGCATCATGCTCGCGTGGTGGGATCGTCGACCTGCTTGCGCCAGTCGTTAACTCGAGCATCGGGCTAAAAAAATGGCGAAACCGATCGAGCAACAAGAAGTATACTTCCGGCCGCCGGTAGCCTTTCAGTTGTCAATCCCGCTAAAATATTTCACTGGAACAATGAAACCTGGCGACTCTATTTACGCGTTGCGTGCACGGGAACGGCTCTCGGGGGGCACTGAAGATGTTCTGGCCAATTTAAATACATATTGTTAGGGCCCGGTTTAATTAAGCCTACTTAATTTTCTCCGAGGGCCCGCGCCAATGCTCCTCGTAATTAGCACGGACGCGCATGCCGGGCTCTCTGGCCTCGTCTCGGTCCGCCTTTTGTTTTCTCTCTTATTACCCGCATTAACCCCACCTGTATCTTCGTGTTCCCTGTCCTCGCCGTCCCCCCCCCACCCATCGAGAACGCATCGACGAGTCATTCTTAACCCTTCTGCCGTGTACACTCTCGCCACCTCGTTTTTCCTCACGACCTCGCTACGTCACGCAAGGTAAACAACACGAGGATCCTTCGATCTCTCCTAATGTTGCGTTCGATCGAAATGCAACACGTAGGCGTATAAATTTCACCCGGCGGTTGTTTCTTTTGTCGGCGCGGGCGCAAAGCGTGAAATCAGCTTACCGTTAAGAGGAATAATTAACGACCCTTCGGAGGATAGCTAGATCTCGAGTGGAAGCGGAAAAACTGTATCACCCTATCTGCCGTTTCGAGCACAGTCGAGTGTTGCTCTCCTAGCACCGGAAACACTTCTCGCTTGTACGTGGAAGGGACGAATACTCCACCGTCTCCTAAAACTGTACGAGGCGATTAAAATCGTGGCTAACAATGCACGAGGAATCCTCGATCGTTGACGCGTCGCGAACAAAAGCTCGGATGGCTGTCGCGGGAAAAATACCGCGCCAACAATACGAGTCAATTGGCCACCCCCAAAAACTCGAATATCGCGGGCGTTCCAGCTTTTCTATGGCGTCGTTATCCCGCATGTGGCATATGCTCGTCCTACCCCCCCGGGGTGCAAAGACGACAACCCCTAACACAGCGTTTCCCATCGTGGTGGGGTAGACTGTGGAAGTTAATCCGCGACCAAAGCCCCGGTAAACACGATTAAAACGTCGGACTCGTGAAAATACTCCTGGCCGGTGTTTGCTTTTCGCACGAGACGAGCACGACCAACCCCTTGAGTCCTCGACGTCAAGTTTCACAATCAATCGTACATTAAAATCGACGCATTCGTAAAACAAAATTAAATGGTAGAGTTAAGAGGTTAATGACCTCAGGTTTCAGGGAAAATTTGGATTTTTTTAGAATTCCCCGTTGATGGAAGTTGTCGAGACGTGTCTCTATCGATTAACCACGCCTGATTATCATATAATATCGGGGAACAGGCGGGCGCGGCCCTGTTCGGTGCCGTCCCTTCCGATGTCCGCAGAAATTAATAATCGTACACGATATAGGTGTAGGTAACGGGACACGCATATTACGCGTGTCAGCGTTAATGCGCGTATGCGCGTGCCAAGGCTCGGAGGACACATAGCCGGGTGAGCGCGCGCGGGCCACGCGTTGTACACGGGGTGGCAATAAATTCATGACTTAACCTACGCCCCGTATGCAAATCGAGGAATGTTATTACAGGCTGAGATTACACGCGACGATTTCGACCGGTTGGGGTTTGTGTACGTTTCCCACCACCGACGAGAATACAATCGTTCGATCGTTTTTCGAGGGTGGCTTTCTGGACGGTCTGCGGGACTTATTAAAAAGCCACCCCGAAATTCCACGGTCGAAAGTCATCCCCCGTCAATAATCGACGCTCGTAGAGGGTTAGTTTATTAGTTTATTTATCGTCGTGTCTGGCGAAGATTACCCCGGGATTTTTATTAGCCACCGCTGGTAAAGCCGCCTGGAATCCTCCGGGATACGTGCCGCTCATAAAGATTAATAGATCTCTACGAATAATCGAGACAGTTCCGTGGTACCTTGCCGGTGGAAATATTGCACGAACGGGGTGTACATCCAACCGACCTTTTTTTTATTGACGTTAATACGCGGTGAAATTTTATTAAAAACTCGTTAACGAAAGCACGAAGAAACCCCGTAGGCGTTCGATCGGACCAATTTTTCGCATTAAAATTCCCCGGAGTCAGGGAAAGAGCTGTTCGTACGGGAATGAGCGGGGATGGCCCTACACAGGCCCTTATACAGGTAGGCCTAACAAGGTCCAATACTTTTCCATCGCGGCGGCCAATGGCAATATATTAGAGTCCGAAGCGCGGGGGGCCTTGGCATTGTTGCCGCCTGTCTCTCCATGTCCCTGGCTAACTTTTGTCCCGATCTTCGATATACGCGGAAGGCCCTACAACGTATCGAACCCCTCCCCCCCCCTCACTTCTGCTACGTCTCGTATGCATCGATGCAAAAGATCGCAAAGATGACCCTTTTTTCTCGTCAGAGCCAGCAAAACTCGATCTCTTCTTCTCTCAGAACCACAGAGGACTCCCTAAAAATAGAACTATGTTCACCGAATATTGGAGAAACATAAATTAACACGTTGACTGCCAGTCGAAAATCCGAAAATTCTCAACGAGACGAAAACTTTGATTTCAGACAATTGCAAATTACACAACTTAATCGAATCGAAGGAAGATCGTTGGTATTTGAAGACGCGTGGAATTTAGGTCCCTTGATGATGCAGTAGGCCCCATTATCGGGCACGAATCCGCGTAGACCCCCGAAATCCTACCCAGTTTCGAGAAAAAAATTCGAGTAGATTTTTTGGCGAAATTGAAAAGTTTCAAATCATTTTGAAAAAATTATTTTTAATTGGAGGCATCAAGTACAAGCATTTTTGGTTAATAGACATATCACCGAAATCCTACTCAGTTTCGAGAAAAAAATTCGAGAAGAGGGCAAATTTTTTGGCGAAATTAAATAGTATCAAATCATTTCGAAAAAATTATTTTTAATTGTAGGGGTTAAGTACAAGCATTTTTGGTGAATAGACATACCATCGAAATTCTACCCAGTTTTGAGAAAAAAATTCGAGAAGAGGGCAAATTTTTCGATAAAATTAAAAATTTCAAATCATTATTAAAAAAATATTTTTAGTTACACGGGTCGATTACAATCATTTTTGGTCAATTGATATACCCCCGAAATCCTACTCAGTTTCGAGAAAAAAATTCGAGAAGAGGGCAAATTTTTTGGCGAAATTAAATAGTATCAAATCATTTCGAAAAAATTATTTTTAGTTGGAGGGATCAAGTACAAGTATTTTTGGTTAATAGACATATCACCGAAATCCTATCCTCTTTCGAGAAAAAAATTCGAGAAGAGAGCAAATTTTTCGATAAAATTAAAAACTTCAAATCATTATTAAAAAAATATTTTTAGTTACACGGGTCGATTACAATCATTTTTGGTCAATTGACATACCATCGAAATTCTACCCAGTTTTGAGAAAAAAATTCGAGAAGAGGGCAAATTTTTCGATAAAATTAAAAACTTCAAGTCATTATTAAAAAAATATTTTTAGTTGCAGGGGTCAAGTACAAGCATTTCTGGTGAATAGACATACCCTCGAAATCCTACCCACTTTCGAGAAAAAAAATTCTTTATCGAAAATGTAACGACCAATGTGTGATTCCCCTAAAATTTCATGCATGTTTTTAAAAAATAGTAACTCCTGAACGGATTGGAAGATAAATTAATAGGTTGACTGCCTATCTAAAATCCCAAAATTCTCAACGAGACCAAAACTTTGATTTCAGACAATTGTAATTTACACAACTTAAAAGTTGTCGTAGCAGTTACTTTCGTAACCTCGTTAAAATTTACGAAGCCAATTAAAATCTATTTTCTTTAACATTTTGACTTGAGAATTAATTGTTTTAGCTTCAGTGTTAAATGTTCTGTGACCCACATATGGGTCACGCGGCAGTCAAAGTGTTAATAACGCGTTGGAAATGAAGGAAGATCGTTGATATTCGAAGACGCGTGGAATTTACGTCCTTTAATGAAGCAATAGGGCCCATTATCGGGCCACGAATCCGCGTAGACCAGTGGACGGTGATCTCGTGATCTCGCGTGGATGCAAATTCGGCGAATTTTACGGATGCCCGGTCGCACTAAAGATCGTGAATTCAGTGCGAGTGGACGGAACCGGGGCTGAGTGGTTAATTGCGCAAAAGGTAGAAAAAAAAGAAACGGTTCCTGGCGGAAGAGGAGAAAGAAAAAGCCCCCGGAGGCCGCGAGAGGCGAACAAGATGTTGAGACCGTGGAGACCGTGAGCGTCGATCGCGGGGCCGCAAATACGGTGGAACTGACCGAAAGGAAAGGATCCAGAGGAGGAGGAAAAGACTGGGAGGCGACAGTGTGTGCTGGTCAGCGCGGCGCAGGCCATAAAATTTGTTTGCGTTCTCCCGAAAAAAAGTGCCCCGCGCAAAAAAAAAGGAGCGACGTGGAACGGACGAGGAGGAACGGTGAAAAACAAAGGTGGGGCCACCGAAAAACGGCGGTACCCGGGGGCGGGGAGACCGGCGCAAAAAGACCCGGTGGACCCCAACAGGGAACGGCGGACGGACGGGTACCCCGTGAGAGGGGCCCGTTTGGCTAACGGATGATTTAATTAAGAGAGGCACAAATTACAGACCCGCTGGATGCTAATGCCCATCCGTGCTCGACTCCGCCGAAGCTCCTTAATTAGACGGGGCCCTGATTCATTGAGAAATTAAGACTTGACGAATGATACCGCTGCCGCCGGCCCGTCCGTTTCTTTCCCGGGACCGCGAGACTTTCATTACGCTCGGATCTCGTTACCCCCCCCTTTTTTTCTTTCGGCGTACCGCGAGAAAATGATTTCAAAGTATGCAATTAACTCACGGGGATAAACCCCCCCCCCGTACGAGGCGCGCGATCGTAAACTCGTCTCGATCGCGAGATACGGCCGCGATCGTTTCCATCGAACCCACCCGAGATTCGATCGCGATCGCAATTAATTGCGCGACAGTCCGTAAAATTTACGGGGGAGGGGGGGAAAGTGGCGCGGAAACGGTCGCGAGACAATCGCCTGGATCCGTGGTTAATTTCATACGCGCTTTAATTGCATTAAAAAATGTAGATGTTATTCGGTGCACGCAGCGATACGACGCGAAACGCTATCTCGATGCAATCCTTTCCTTCAACCCCTCGGTAATAAACGCGGAATTATGTATTCGATTAATTTATTTTTAAATAGCTCACGCAATATCACGCTCGCCGCGTTTTCATTAACAACGTCGCTATAAATTTCCACACAATTTCAAACATCGCCGGGGAACCGCTAACGATACCCCTTTTTTTGAAACCTCGTTCCATCCGCTGTCCACGTTTCGACTGAATTTTACTTAAACTTCGATCGATTTTAGATCGACAGTCTGACGTTGATCCACTTTGCATGGACGATCTTAATCTGTTTCTTAAGCGTGTAAATAACAATCTGCGTGCTCTATCGATCTTAAGGTCTCTGGATGTACGATAACGAATTGTTTTTATATCGTTAATTTAAAGGGTAACTTTAAGTAGTGAAATTGGCAAATTGCGTAAAATTACGCCAGCTAAATGTTAATTTCTCCCACGAGCGCGTCTACGCGTTAAAAGACCCGACTATTGAACAGGAATCGTCGTTATGGGACTCTTCACCCCCCTCCCGAGTAAACGATTACCGGGAATTTATAATGGCCGCGTATCGACGTGAAAAAAAAATAAATTACACGGCCAGGTAAGCGTTAAGGGTTCGAATGATTATGCAAGGCGGTTTACGCCAATCAGAGGGCCTTGTGTATCGTCCGTAGGAGCCGTGTAAAGCCTGGGATCCGTGCAGAGAGTGGGAGCAAGACGGAGACTGCGGAGAGAGTCACGAGGAGTGGACCGTAGCAGTCACCAGTGGCGAGTGCGTTAATTAGCGGGATGCTCACGCGAGCCGGCAATTAAAACAACATCTTCATTATTAGGTGTATATAGAGAGGGGTCCCGATGGGCCAGCTCGCTACAAGGGGCCGGCTGCAGAAGCCGGTAGTCTATAAACGGAATAACTCGGTGAACGGGCGATGCTACCGGCTCGTTACCGTCGCGTTATCACGACGTTCCACCGTTCAGCTACTTAACTCGCCTTCAATCTCCACAAATGGAAGAATTTACTCTCGACGATAAAACGCTCCTATTTACCCCGACGACGTGTAATATACTGGACAGCGTCGAGACGGTGATACACGCTGTCGTTAACGCGTCCTATGGAAAGGGTACAAGACGCTGGAATTCGACGATACCCAACATTTTTACCAGCCACGGAGGCGAGCTTTCTCGTTCTCCCTATTTTTACAAGTTCCCCTATCGTCGATGCAAGATTTTATCGGATCCTTTGTTACTCACAATCGTAAGAGGCCTTCCCCCATTACCAAGAGTCAGTTTTTGAATAAATCTTTGCCCAAACAAACAATTCGACGACCAATACGTTACGTAACCAGCTCTCGATAAAGAGCTGCGGTAATTTTCGTTCGTCCACTTAATCTCTTAGCCCGATATCGTTGTTTATCGTAAGGCACCGTCGTTATTGAGGAATCGTAGATTCCCCGGTGCAGATAGGTTTCGAGTTTCTTAGACGATCCCCGGTATAATTAAACGATAAACGGCGTTCATATTCGCGTGTCAGCACCGGAGGCAATTACTATACGTTATTCGGGGCCGGCCGGTGTGCTAAACTCGGCAATTTGCGAGCGAAATCGTCGGATAAAGACGTTGTAGGCCGCCTTATCGGTTCGATTACTTCGTGTTTTCCGATCGAGCCAGATACAGATATTCGCATATTTATTGAATTCGTCGCCACGCACCTGCCACTCGGCCCGCTTATCTTACGCTCCAAGTGTTCCCCGTTGCCTCGCGAAGCAGACAAACCTGCTTCGCAACGCGTCATCGTCTCCGTTTAACTGGCAGTGAACTATTCGCCAACGACACATGTTCCCCGCGACTCGCAGCGACGATCTCACCTCAGTGTCAGAGTCAGAGTCGAATGCTCGATCAACAGAGGTTTCCACACCTGAACATTCCTCGAGGCACGAAAAACCGCCTGAGAAGGGGGTAAGTGCGAGTTAACGACGTAACCGGCGTTCGCGTATATTTTATTATTTAATTTCAGCCCGGCGAGGGCGTTATGAGACATGAAAAAAGTCTTGGCGATATTGTAGGTGGATTTCCAGGCGAGAGAACACGCCCTCGCAACCCTCCCCCTCGTCTTCTCGGTGGTGGACGAGGGACGAACGGGGGGTAGTAGTCGCCCGCCGCCTCGCGGTGACATTATTATTCGTTATGAACGGGTTTACGAGGCCGCAAATCATAGCCGTGTTCATATTTCGAACGGCAGCTCTCCTCGTTATTCAGTTTAATGGCGGCGGTATTTGAATTCCCGATCCTCCCTTCCGACCGGTCGCTTTTCCACCCACCTCCTCCTCCCCCCCACCTACGGGGGGTCCCGCAGCTTTCCTCGCGCCCCCTCTGTCACCTACGCAAACGTTACAACGGTTAAACGATAAAGAATGCCCCGAGGCTGCGCAATGCGGGCCTCTCCCCCGCAGTCGATTTCACGACCTTGTCGCAACGTTTCGGGGGATGAGAACGAGTGGCCTCGAATCGCAACTAACAAACGCAAACAAACGAGAACCAGAGAATGGTGGCGAAGTGTTTTGCAAAATTTCAAAGGGGATCGAGTTACCGGAGTCAAAGACACCGACGTTCTTCCGAAAATGTTTGGCCAACTGCACCTGGAAAGGGTTGACACGACGCAGTCCTTCTCCGGGAATAGCGATGTAGATATTTTGGGTCTCTCAGTTCCCAGTCGACTCGTGTCAACAAGCGTTCGAATTTTAATAAAGAGAAGAAATTACGTTCCATGGGGGTGGGGAATATAAAATTTTTATTCGTTACTCGGGCAGCAAATTGAGACCGTGTGCTCGCGCCGCACGTGTCTCGGTGCTAAAATTAAAGGCCATAAATCATACACGAGTTCCGCATTGGCGGTCCATGAATATTAATGGAAATCATTGCGCCGTTTACAGGCCTATTAATCCGGGGTTAAAGTATTCCGTCTTTGGTGGTGTTTTATCGGCTCGCGTAGGGTTCGCCGTTATTAATCCTATCCATCATGCCGGTTAATTCCCAGGCCCCCCCGTTCGACACTTCTTTCCGCGCGATATTAATCGTAAACGATGATCGATTAGGGGAATTCTAGCATGGTTCGCGGGCACTGCTTACATACGGAATATTCGATCTTTCGCGCAAAGAATTACATAAGAAAGAGGACTTGAGGAGGACTGAGCCGAGTGGCCGGAGCATCCGAAAGTCAAATAATCCCCCGAAGGGATTTGAGCATGGACCTCGGAGTCCTAGGGGTTGTCTTTGAAACAAAAGCCATTGTTTAACGCAACGGGCGTATTCCCGGATTTACATGTCCCCGATATACATACGCGAATCGCCGGATAAAATTCAATCGCGGCGGAAGGGATAAAGCCGAAACCGAAAGCAACCTTTGCCGGATCCGGGATGACCGGTCTCGTCCACGTCTTTGGATTCCGTTTGCACAGAAATCGCTGAATTACGTTAAATTCTGACCGGTATCGCGATACCCTCTCCAGGGGTGGACGTTTAATGCCCGGTTGCTCGTCATTTTATGGTCATCCGCCCTGCCAGATTTCCCGCTCGCGTATTCTACGCTTGGAAGATCGATCGCCCCGGAGGACAGTCGCCCTTTTACGGGTCACCTCTGCCCGTCAACCGCCTCCCGACGGGGGGTGCTCGTTGCCAAAATATTGCCAGCCACGCCGTGATCGAGCGATCCTCGGGAATCGTTTGGAAACGTCGTATAAAATTATTCGCGAGCAAAGATATGGGTGTCGTTTAATTATCCATGGGGGGGGAGTAGAACTTTAATCTTTGACTGGTTGTTAAACCTGGTGAAGCTTCTGTCCCGTAACTCGACTCGCGAATCGAACAAACGCGATTGCGCGAGTACAAACCAATCATTTGGACTATTGGAGCCCGATGAGGGCTGAGAGAGAGAGAGAGAAAGGGGGGGGGGGCGGGAGCGGAAAACGGAGATCGGCTCGTCCGACAAAGGGACTCGAATAAATGAGACCGTCGATATAAACCGACGTGGAAAGCGCGGGGAGACGGTGAAATAAATAAGGAAAAAAGTAGAGAACGTAGTTGGAACGCGAAGGGTAGGGCCGCGAGGGCGGCGGATTTGAATATTGATTCGCTTTATTTAAATTCCGCTCCGGCTCTTATCGCCGGCCAGATATCTTCAGCGGCGGAATTGGACGCGATAACGAAAAACGGAACCCGGGGAGATCGGGCGAATAGGCTGCGGATTGCGAGAAACGACGGGAGAAAATGAGAGACCGTGGAACGAGGAGGGGGTGGGGGTGGGGGGGGGGCGCGCGCGCGACTAGGACAGAAGGGAAATGCAACCGGGGACGCCGAATGGAATTTATAAAACGATTTTTCTTGCCTCCTTAACAGCCACCTTCGAATCGCAGACGCGTTTCACGGTTGCTCTTTCAGTCTCGAGATCCGGAACAAAGATCCCAACGGGACTTCCCGCGGGACCCAGACAAGATGTATCCCGGGTATTCCTCGAGAATTCAAGCGTCCAAACAGAGGCTGGGAATTCTCTTTGTTTCGAAAATCGTAAACGGAGGCGAAGTTTTCCCCGAAAAGAAACGAGGAATCGCAGGAACCGAGCCCCCCCAGCGGAGGAGGTGAATAAGGGTTTTTATAAGGGCGCATAATTTCTCGGTCTCCCCCCCCCGGCTGCAATTAAGACTTCTCGCGACGGGTTTTCATAAAGCCGCATTAAATCTGTAAAGTAAGAAAACTGCGGGGGACCGAAGGAAATATTATTTCTTATTCCCCGGGGGGAAGTTCCAAGCGTGGCCAGGCATTAGGCGAGCGAAATAATTCTAAAGAAATTTCATAACTGTCGCCAGCCGGGGGTCGCTATAAGAGATGCTCCTGGGTAATAACCAAAGCGAGAAAACCGCTTTTCGCGTCCCCTCCCCCCTCTCGCCTCGCGCGGAGACGAACGAGCGTTCGAAAAAGGATGCTCCCGCGAAAATAACTGTGATTTGTGTGGAAGGAGCCGGTTACACGTTCCGTTTCATCGCGATTTTCCTCGAAAATTGTCCGTTTCCAATTTGAATTAACAGTGACGATATGAAATCTTGAGGAATGCTCTTATCGTCGATAGCTACTTTGGAGGGACAAAAGGAAGATTCTGTCATCGCTGGGTGATTACAAATTAATTTATTACGCTTCTTGCGCGACTGGTTGCGCAAGCCCTCTCGTTAATTTGTCATAAACAATGGGCCTCATTGTCCGGGGGGGCTTGGAACCGCGCGATTCGCATAAATACGCTACGCCGGCGCCGAATGCCCATTGTGCGAAGGTCTCAGACGAACCGTGGCATCTAATTGACACGGTTCGACCGATTGCCACACACCGGACTGCAAGTGTATCGGAAAATGCTAGGAATTTCGAGGAGAAGATCTAATAACACGAGCTGGAACAGTAACGCAAGTTGGTCAATTAGGGAGAATTCGGTGTAAAACGGAGGAGAGGGGGCGAAAAAAGTTCGAATTAGCCGGCGATTCGCGAACGTAATACCTCCCCGAAGCGGGGTGGAAGCGAGGAGAAGTCTGGAAGGTGATTCGGGAGTGAAATAAAGGCGGTTATCCCCGAGGAGGGAAGAAGCAGGAACAGCGGGACAGATAAAGAGCATTTTTATCTCGCGGAATAACCGTGAACTCTTCCTCGTTTCAACCCTGTTCGTTCCTCCCTCGTCCTCTTACATCCTCGTCCCCTCCCCCAAGCTCCCTGGCGTCGTTTTTTTTTTTTCCCCCTATCCAGGGCTGTTCGCGCTATCCGCGTCGAATCTTTCAATAAAAAATTTTGTAGCCCCCGCGGAGTCAGCGCCATTTTGTGAGTTTAAATGGAAATCCGGACGGGAGAGTGGCAGGGAGGCCGGCGAGCACTCTTAGCATGCAAATTAAAGTGCTGCCATTTGAATGCGAATAAAACGCCCTCGAGAGCGTGCGAGCCGGATAGCTAGGCGGAAAGAGAGAGAGAGAGAGAGAGAGAGAGGAGGGAAGAGAGAGAGAGAAGACCGTAGGGAGAAAGAGAGACGAAGCTTGACAGATCGCGCGACAGAGGTGCTTACGTGGTCGAGAGGAAATTTCGAAAAGAATTCTTCTTCCACCCTCGGCCGAGCTACGCCCCCTTGGAAATATGGCGCCTTCGAGACTTCCTCCGCGAGGCCAACGGCGGCTCGATTCGACCGCGTTTCGTGCATTTTTACAGGAACGTGGCCCCGGGAGAAGGAGACCGCTCGATTTTAACGTACGATTCCGTTAACGGAATTTATTATCTTATACAGCGCTCCGCCGCCGCGGTCGTAAATCCCGGAAACTGAGGGGCGGATTAGCGGACGGGTTTCCCGTCGGACAGTCGATAAGTTTCTTTCTGGATCGCGTCGAATAATTATTTCGGTTCCCTCCAGACGCATTCCGAACGCGGTTTGATGTTAGCGTCGACTTCCGGTCGAAGCGCGAGACGTTTCCAGGTTACCGGATTCGACGTGTATCCTGCGTGGAAATTGCGGTAAACGCTCGCGAGGGAAAAGTCGCATTCGAATTTATAGCGAGTTACAAATTGAAATAAAAATTACGAGAACCATCCCTCCCTTCGAATCGATTGCACGAGAGGCTGGTTTATTTTCTCGCGGTGGAGCGGTCGGGAAAGTCGGGAAATATGCTCTATTTTCCGAAAGGAGGACCGCTTATTGGCCCAACTGGGCAAACACAACCCCATCGATAACCCTCGAAGTGCTTCGAATCCAGAACCCCGCTGAAACAATAAGCCGTTGACTCAACGTTATCCGCTTACAAGTTAAACTCGGAGCCGACGTTTCCGCCCTTGGATCTTTTCGAAAATTCGGAATCGCGTACGACTTCAAAGCAGCCCTATTGTTTACGGAGCTATTAGGGTGTTTAGGCATTAGACGGCCTAGGGATTCCTGTGTTACTCTCCTGCGCCCTGTTTACACCGTCAGAGAGGGCGGTTGGGGGCGGGGAGGGGGAACGTTGGATTTGTCTTTTGCCACTACGACAGAATCACCGACATCCGATACGAGTTCGCGTCTCTCGAATCGTTTTCATTTTTACTGCTGAAACCGGCCGCGTTATGAATCCTTCGATTTCCACTATCCGTTCGGATTTACGACGGCGATGTAATCTGAGCATGATCAGTGTAAAGCCGTAATTTATACGACCGTTAACTTTTATGCAGGAGGGTCGTTTTATGGGATTAAATACGCTGTAAACGATTTCTTATACTTTCCGCGTGGTATAACACCTGGATAATAGTATCATAGAATTGAAAACGTTTGAATCGTTTTGGAAAAATTATTTTTAGTTGCTGGGGTTAATTACTATTAGTTTTGGTCATTGGGCATACCTTTGAAATTCTATCCACATTCGAGAAAAAAATTCGAGAAGATGTGAAATTTTTCGATAAAATTAAAAAATTTCAAATCATTATTAAAAAAATATTTCCAGTTACAGGGGTCGATTACAATTATTTTTGGTCATTGGACATACCTTTGAAATTCTATCCACTTTCGAGAAAAAAATTCGAGAAGATGTGAAATTTTTCGACAAAATTAAAAAATTTCAAACCATTATTAAAAAAATATTTTTAGTTGCAGGGGTCGATTACGATCATTTTTGGTCAAGTGACGTACCCACGAAATCCTGCTCTGTTTCGAGAAAAAAAATTCCTTACCGAAAATATCATTTCTGGCCAGAAATATCTATTTGAATTTTCATGTGAATCTTTAAAATGTCATAACTTCTGAACGGATCGGACGATTTTGAAGTTTCAAAACGCAAACAGCGCGTATTTTAGTGGAGAATATGTAGAAATTCTAAAAATATTCGAAAAGTTGTTTCTTAACCCCGTAAAGTTAGAAAAACCCCGTAAAAATTGGTCAAATATTTAAAAGACCATAACTCCTACAATAGTGAATATATTTCAATGAAATTTTTTTCTGATGTAGAGCCCATGGATACCTACAAAAAAGTATTAAATAACTTTTCCGTTGGGCGTCAAACAAATTGATTAAAAATGAAAAACTAATTGTTAAGTAAAATCGACAGGGGAAAGTGCCTAAATTTTCCGGCGAAAATAAAAAATTTCAAATCGTTTTGAAAAAATTATTTCTAGTTATGGGGATCAATTACAAGCATTTTTGGTGAATAGACATACCTCCGAAATCCTACGCACATTCGAGAAAAAAATTCGAGAAGAGGGCAAATTTTTTGGCGAAATTAAAAATTTCAAATCATTATTAAAAAAATATTTTCAGATACAGAGGTCGATTACAATCATTTTTGGTCAATTGACATACCCCCGAAATCCTACCCACTTTCGAGAAAAAAATTCGAGAAGAGGGTAAATTTTTTGGCGAAATTGAAAAATTTCAAATCGTTTTGAAAAAATTATTTCTAGTTGTGGGGGTCAATTACAAGCATTTTTGGTGAATAGACATACCCCCGAAATCCTACCCACTTTCGAGAAAAAAAATTCTTTATCAAAAATGTAACGACCAATGTGGGATTCCCCTAAAAATGCATATTTTTAAAAAATAGTAACTCCTGAACGGATTGGAAGACCTTAAAGTTTCAAAAGGCAAACAACGCGTATTTTAGTAAAGAATATGTAGAAATTCTGAGAATATTCAAAAAATTGTTTCCTAACCCCATAAAATGAGAAAACCCCTCTTAATAATAATAAAAACAGAAAACAAAATAGTTTTAGTAGGATTGTCGCTATTGATATCAATTAAACCTGCACTCAAATCAATAGAATTGTTAGTTCGATGGACTTGGAAGTCTTTTCGTACAACGTGCTCCGCCCCCGCGATTCGCCACCCTCGAAATAAATGTAAGCAGCGATAGAGGGAGGATCGTGTGTCGGTTTTTCGATTCGGGGGGTGAACGAGTTCAATCCCGGGCGATCGAGGCTTTATCGTAGTATCCGTGAGAACTCGAAGGGTTGCGGCGGAGGGGCAAAGAAGCACACGAATGTAGCAAGGTAGGGGTGAGAGTGTCGGTCTCACCCCAACCGATGGATCGTCGAAAGAAGATGTATGAAATTCCGGCGCCTCCCAGTCGGTTTTCTCCGCCGTTGGAGTAGAATATATTGGATTCTGGTAGTCAATAGAGGCAGTTAGGGGTGGCAACACACAGCCAGAGGCCGGCAGCGTTTTATCACGCTCCCTGATATACTGGGCGGCCGCTGTTAGAGGGGTTAATCTCTCACGCTCGGTTAGCTCCTATTTCTAACCTCCCCTTACCTATTTCGTGCTCCTCTGGTCCCTCCCTCTCCCCGTCGCTCTCTCTTTTTCCTTATCGCCCTTCGTCGCGTTTCTTTCTCCCCGCAGGGCGGGTGGGGGCGGTGGGGCCATAACTTTGATCCGGCTTAATTATCTCCGTCATTTTTTCCAGATACGGGAAAAAACTTTGTTCGCCAAAGTAGCAACGGAGGCAACGATTTTTTCAAGGTCGCGGATCCTGCAACAGCCAGTTAATGGGTTCTCTGGTCACTTGGTGAACCGTGGGGTAAACATCGAGTTAATTTTACGAGTGAAACTAGCGAGGGAAGGTTGTGGAGTTAAATAGTCGGGAGGCAAAGTATCTAAATATCGATCGCGGGCAGAGTCAGCGAGATGAAAGAAGAAGCCGGGGATAGCGGAGAGCCAGGGTGGCCCAATATGGCTCCAGCCTCGTTGGCCTGGAAGAGGCGAGGTTCCTGTCCGCGGCCCTGGAGGGAGCCGGCGAGTTAAGGAGCGTATAAACCGACCATTAGTATCGCCCGGCCACTGTCCATTGTTTCGTTGTTTGCTGAAACAATTGACGGGGGCCAGCCGGTGTGTTCGGTCGTCTCGTTAGCGCTGCGCTTCCACAGAGGACAGCATTGTTCGTCGCTCTCTTCTCGCCGGGGCGGTTAGCACCCGCGGAAAAATCCTAACGAGCTATCTCTCTCTCTCTCTCTCTCTTTCTCTGCCTCGCCCCTGACCCCCTTATCTCGCGCTCTTTGCCGCTCTCTAGCCGCGTTTAACACCTCCAAACGATTTTCGAGTCTGGCTTCCCTTGTTCCGTCCAACAAAAAGGGAAGAACCGCCAGGCGGCGACGGTAATTGCGGTAATGTCCGGCGTCCAGGATTCCTCTCAACTATTTTCCAGTCGCTGTTCGATGAATTCGAATTTATCGCAGCCACCATGACGGAATGCTCACGGATACCAGGCCTCTTTACACGCCTTGTTAAAGCTGTATAATCGCTAGAACCAAGTGGGTCTTCTCGCTCTCGAGATTCGAGTTTCGACGATTCCTCTCGTATTGGGCGCAGAGATTGCCTAATATGTCCTTGGTTGGTTTGCCCCGTCGCAGTAAATATCGACGAGGCGGCAATTACCGGCGATGCACCGGCAGAAAAGTCGAGACGCGTTTGGTGGCTCGCCGCTACCCAGGTAACGGAAGGTGAGAATTAACGACGGCCACTGAGGCGATACCGTTTCCGTCCCGCATCGCTGCGGAAGAACAGTGAGCACAATTCATCGCCCGGGAACTCGAAGAAGCGCTTGTTAGAGGTTTGAGGAAGGTCCAGGAAGCCGTTAACCCTTGGGCGTAGTTATTATTTTCAGCGTCCAAGAGCGCTTTCTAAACAGTGCTCGCGCGTGAACCCCTCTGGAGCTCGGATATCGCTCGACGGAATCTCGACAGTCGTTTACGAGGCAAAGGAAGCCCCCCCTCGGGGGGGGTGGAAGGGGGTAGAAGCCAGCGATTCCCGATACCCCAAATTGTTAATAACACTTCACCCTCGTCGCGATATCGAGGTTCGCATTACCATGTGAATATAGTCGTATAGTCGTTCCTGTCGAGGGTCGCGTTTATAGGGGGGCGTCGACATCATCTTCGATACATTATTCCACGGGGGCGCTAATGTAATATGACGAAGGTCGTGGAGGGTTCCATAGCGCGCTTATCGTCTCGCCAGATAAGGAGACCCCGCTAGTTATCCAGTTAGCGCGTCATTGTCCAATGATTTTAGATCGGCCACCGATACATCGTTTTAACGCCATCGAGCGACGCGTGGCCCCCTTTGCTCGTTTCCCAGCCGTCCTTGTCTTCCCTGCAGTCAGATACCGCGGAATACGATGACAAATGACGCGTCGGGCGATCGATCTCTTCCAGCCAAACAGATTCTCATTCTCCACGGGCTGAGATAGCACGGATCGCGGAATTACCCTTTGTTCGATGCCTGGGGGCCAGGAGGGAATTTTCCATCGGAAGAAATCGACTTGGTGTTCCGAGGTTTGAGAAAATGAACCACCCCCGGGGAGGCGGATGGAGGGTCTCTGGGTTCGCGGTACGGGTGGTGTGCACTCGTGCACAAAGAGTGGTTTCTCTCTCTGTTGCCGTTGAGGATGCAAAGGGGGTTTCGGGGCGCAACCGCGGCGTATATACGATCCGGGCACGGTGGTTCATAACTCGAGGGACCGTGAGCCCACGAATGAAGTTGTCGTCGTAGGCCTCTGCCTGCCGCGGCGAAACTTATCGGCGAGAGACAATGCGACGCATAAATATCTCACGAGTTCTCTCGTACGTTCCACGGGGAACGTGTGCACCGGCACACGTGTACCACGGGGACCGTGGCGCACGCGCGCGCCGCGCCGTGTTCGCCGCGGAAAGGGTCAAAGTGTCGGGCCCCGAAACGGACCCAGAAAAACTCGACCCTCTCAGAGATATTTACGATCGTGCGTCCGCGAAAGCTTCGAGTCTCGTCAAAGAACCTTGTAAATTGTTTGGCAGAAAATGGCGGGGCCTGAGAGATTTTTAATTACAGACGCAATAATTTTAATAACATCGAGCGAATTTGAACGGGTCGTAGGAGGCTCGAGGCGAGGCGGAATTTAAATAGCCGCCCTCGTCAGGATTAACCGCCATTTTGCGTATCCACCCTCCGCGTCGGGCTTGGAAAGGGAGACGGGGAGAAACAAGATGGCGGGCGAAGGGTGGTCTTGGCACTCGCGGCAATTAAATGCTATAATGGCGTTAATTATTGTAGGACGTCACGCGCCCCCTTGGGGATAGTTTTGTCCCCCGCAATTCGCCCTTTCTCTCTTCGAGACGAGACAACATGGACGCTGGTTCTTTCAGAAAATTTGAAATTTGAATTTTTGCAGAGTGTACTGGAAAATGATTTTGAAGTTCGAGGCAGGGGTTGGTAGCGTGGAATGGAGGTTGGAAACGTTGGTTTGGTGGGGTGTAATGGCTGTAAGGAAGCATTATTGTCGGGTTTGTTTGCAACCGAGGCCCGTCGGACAGAAGTTTCGCCGCGACGTCGGGCAATTTTGGTTCGAGTTTAATTACACCAGCTCTCGAGGGACAATCAGATATAAACGGCGTACACGGCCGACCGCCTTCGACCACCTCCGGGGGCAGGGGATGGCAAAGTGCGCGGAGAAAATGGCCGGAGGCCGATGTCGGGTTGACACTATCGGCGAAAAACGAGTGAACCCGACCCTCGGGGCCGACAGCCTGGGTAATTACGAGTCTTTCTTAACAAATTTTTAATTTAATCGGTTTCTCTGCCGCCCCAGTTAACGGGCTGCCTCGTAATAGGCGGCGGGGCGTACGAGGAAACGATAAATAATCGCCTATCGCGATCTTTTTGTCCGAATAAATTCCAGCTACCTCGGAAAGAGAGCACGTAAGGGGGGTGGAGATCGAGAAGAGGTCGAGTTCGATTCTGGAAGCGTGAGAACTTATTTACCAAGAAATTAAGCTGACCCGCGCGATCCCGGTCGAACGAGTAACTACAACGGATCCACCTTGACCTTCTTCTCGCTTTTTACACCCCCTAGCACGGGAGTTAATATCGGGGAATAAGACGTCTCCCCCCTGGAACTCGGCCAGCGCGAGCATTCACGGATTCGAGGCACTCCAAGTTCCCTCAATGGCCACGCTCTTCGGGTCACAATGCCTAGGATGGACTCTCGCGTGCTTTTCAGGTTAACTCGCTTTATTATCGCGACGACTTTTCACGGTGCATTCAGCCCCCACGAACCTGGCCGTCTTTCTTTCTCTGCGACACAAAGAACGCACCCTTCGTTCCTACGATCTGGACGCGTATCTCTCGACGATGTCATAATTCTCGTTTGAAAGTGGTCTAACTCCATTTTTCAATTTTTTCAAAAAAATAAAGCATTTCAGGTTGCTTATATTCCGAGCAAATACGATAATTCTTGACCTAACCCAGACCTAACCCAGACCTAACCCAGACCTAACCCAGACCTAACCCAAACCTAATCCAGAACTAACCCAGACCTAACCCAGATCTAATCCAGACCTAACCCAGACCTAACCCAAACCTAATCCAGACTTAACCCAGACCTAACCCAGACCTAACCCAGATCTAATCCAGATCTAATCCAGACCTAACCCAGACCTAACCCAGATCGAATCCAGACCTAACCTAACCTAATGTCGAAAAATTTAGACATCTTGGTCTGGGTTAGGTCTGGGTTAGGTCTGGATTAGGTCTGGGTTAGGTCTGGGTTAGGTCTGGGTTAGATCTGGGTTAGGTCTGGGTTAGGTCTGGGTTAGGTCTGGATTAGATCTGGGTTAGGTCTGGGTTAGGTCTGGATTAGATCTGGGTTAGGTCTGGGTTAGGTCTGAATTAGATCTGGGTTAGGTCTGGGTTAGGTCTGGATTAGATCTGGGTTAGGTTTGGGTCAGGTCTGGATTAAGTCTGGGTTAGGTCTGGAAGAAAAATTTTTCGACTAAATTTTTCGACGAAAAAAGAAAATTTCAAATCGTTCTGAAAAAATTATTTCCGGTTTCGGGGGTCAATTCATCAATGGGTGCCCAGACCTAACCCAGACAAGTCTTCAGATTTAGTTCAATGATTGAACCGTGTTGTTTGAAAGCGACCTAACTCCATTCTTGATAAGAAAACGCATATTATTCGCTTAATAATTGCCACTATTTCATAGGAACTATAGATACACTTAAGCAGTACGACTCATTAGTATCCTATATTTTAAAATTCATCGAAACGCCTCAAATATCTCGATTTGAATATAAATGGACTTCGCTTTCAAAATAAACGGCTGATCTATCGTAAATTACATCGATGACGAAACTGTTGTTGGAAGTGGGGATGATTCGAGCCACGCCCCGCTTAATTATCAACACCTTCAGGGATCATCGATCCCCAGAAATAGTCTGAAAGGTCTCCAAAGGAATTCCTGGGGCGCGCGAGGGTGGAAACGCCGGAACAATAATAACGGGTGGTTTACGACACGAACGAGGTCTCGTATCGGCCACCTACGGACCCCGGCTACACGAGCTACCACTTTGCGCTCACTTAGGCGGTGCACGAGTAACAATTCAACGAACGTCCCCTTGCCCGTCGAATAAATTGCGCGAAATTATGGCGCGACGTTGTGTCGCGTAAGTGCCACGATAGAAAGTTACCCGGGTGTCGCGTAGGCCCGTGGGACGCCCTCCTGATGGATTCGTTCTTCCCAGCTAACGAAGATCGAAACGTCCTGGACTTGGGCTTCCAACCTTCAGCGTTTCCAGCCGCACCGTGATCCCCGTATCTTCTCCCTTCTAATTGTCAAACGTTATCTCGGAGCTGCAATGGACCGAAACTCTGTGAAACTGGCTCGATAATTCCACGGGGGGACGCGAGATCATATCGGGGCTCTGTATCGAAGAACAAATGTACCTCTGTGCTTATAAATAAACGGAGACGAAGTTGGTCCTGGTCCAGAATTACTATCGAGGCTTCAAAAGAGATAAACGAGTTTTCATTAATCGACCAACTTCCCTTGAAACCTAGATGAAAATAAAATTCCCATACCTTTCACCGCGCTCCGAATTGATATTTCACTGTCGGTGTTCTTCGAACTTTCAGCATTCTCACGATGACGTTTAACCTCGGTCTTAATTATGTTGCGAGAAGCTTATTTACATCTGGTAATTAGATTTTCAACGGGAGCGTGCTCCGAGCAGTACCATTTAAGGCAGAAACGATTTTCACGATACCCTCGGTCCGACGATTAACTCTCTCGCTCTCTCTCCACCGCCGGCCAAATATATTTGTCTTTTATCCATCCAATTAGTAAGTCAACGATATCACGATGACCAACGCGTTTATAACCGGTTTAGGATTAACTAACACCGATTCGTCCGCTCTCGCCTTCTTTCCTCCACGATCCCCTTTCCTCTGCCCCCCCCCCCCCATCGTTCCTCTTTTTCTCCAACACTCTCTCGTTCCACGAATATTAATTAACACGGAGATCGATTCGGATGCCGTGTCGAGCGTTAACGTTAATTCAGGGGCTCGCGATTAAATCGTCCGCGACTGATAAATTACGTCCTCCGCGAGCGTGCCCCGCGATTCGTCATTTTTTTGTCCACGATTCCCAGACTCTCCCGATCGTCTGCTAATTGCATTGTCGCGTGTCCCAGACTTTTTCGCAATAATTCGATAAGAAACGTCGAGAAGGGTCGAGCAAAATAGCGACAGCAAAATGTAACGCGTGGCCATCTTTGTCCAACCCGCTCTAAGCTCGTCTTGTTTAAAGCGCCGCGGAATCTATTTTACGTCCCTGAGAAACGGAACGCTGATCGTTCGTAGATCGTTTCGTAATCGCGGATCAGAAATTGTTTACACCATAATTAACGTAAGCGAATAATTAGCGAGCGACCCGGCAAATGAGCTCGAATTGATATCGCCAACGTCAGCTGCCATACGGCGACATAATAACACGCGTTGCGCAACGGATCAGTAAAATCCGCGTGTAAGAGAAATTTTATTTCAATTCTATTAAAATGATAATTAATTCTCGCCCCGTCTCCGTCACCTTCGGTGCTTTCTTCTCCCGTGGCCCCGTTAATTAATAACGATTAGCGATCTCCGGTTGCGCAACACCGCGAAATACAGCCGGGACTGCTCGAGGGAAATTAACTTTTACGCGTCGATCGACCGGACCAATTATGGCGATCTACAATTGCGAGGGAGGAGGGGGGGGTTACGCAATCGACTGTCGATACACGTTAACGAAGACTCTTTAACGAGGTTAGTGTGCCGATAAATTAGCGGCGGAACTCGAGATGTTTGTTTTTGCAACACATTTCGCGAGAACGAACGTTGTGAAATTTACTGGGATTAATATATCGATACTCCGTTATCGGGGAAATTTTTTTGCAAGGTTATTAATTTGTAGCAAAACCGCTGGCAAACGTAATCGCGTCGGTTTTTCGTTGTAACCGGGGTAACATTCTAGGCTTTTCCACGGAATCTGCCAATTAGCTCATCGTCGCGTGCTCGCTCTGGCCAAGATATCGGGAATTAATTGCACGAGAGCCGGAGATCCGCGGGCAGATTCGCGGTAAATCACCTTATCGGAGCTCGGAACAAGGGGGTCTGTCGTCAGAGACGGAATTAACGAGTTCTCCTCTGTTAATTACGTAATTATTCCCATCTCGAGCGCTATCGAGTAACCGTCGGATTCCCGGAATGTCCCCGGTGACCTGTATCGCGATAAATTTCGTCTCCTTTCGCTTATTAAGCTGACCGTGGAAACGCCACCGATTTTCCAAGCGCGAGATATTCGGAGCAGATAGCGCGCGTTTTACGTGGTCCATGGTCCCCCCCCCCAGATGGACGATGGCGATTCCAACGGCGCCGCTATCTGCCACCGGGGAATAATCTCGTGGAAACTTCTCGTAGCGCGTGAAACGAACGAGTGGAACCGGGCGTAGCTGTTCGTCGTTAGGGCTAACAAGCTGCCTGCTAGCCGATACCGCGATCGCGGGGTCCTCCCATCGGCTAATTGCGCCATTTAAATTCAGCCAATCGTTACGTTATCTACGGAGGAACACTGATCTTTGCTGGAATCTCAAAAACTATTGATTTGCAACCAGCTTGCACCGAACGGGTCAGAAAAATCGTGGGAGGACCCTGGGGCTAATTAGTCCGGGCGTCGTTTGGCGAGCACCTGTAACGACGGAAACGGACTAAATTCCCCAGGAAGGGGGAGGTGGGGGGAATTTCCTTATCGATCGATCGTGTAGGTCGATTTTTTCCCGGTTGGTTCACGTGGTAGATAATGCTGCATTAAGGTGAACGGATGATGCGCGGCCGAGGGTCGCAGTTAGGCCTAACAAGCGGACCGGTAGCTTAGGCGATATCATCTGATCGATGTTATCTGTTTACATGAAACGGCGAGCAAAACAGGTAACCGGGCAATCTCTAGCGACCGACGGCTAATTACGCGATTAAAATTCAAGCGGAAAGTACCGAGCGGAAAGCCGGGGATGACTGGGACCAGAGGGACCACGGTAATTTCGATAAACCAGACGCGATACCAGCGCTCGTGTTCCTCGTACGTCAAACGGGGGAATTAAAACGTCCACCGACGCGGACGATTAATTCGATAAACCGATATCGGCGTAGAGAGTCCTGGGATAAGGTGGCAAGAATGAGGAATCGAAGATGGCAGACGGATGTGGACGCGAACGAAACGGACGGGGGGCCCCCGGACAGAAAAAATTTGGAATACTTGTGCTCGGTATTGTTAGAAATTTATTGTATATCATTTCAAGATATACAGTCAATTTATAATATTTAATTAAAAATCATATTCGATTATTGTTAATTTTCACCGGATATATGAAAATTTCCCTATTATTAAATAGAATTTTTAAACAATATCAGACTGTTTCATAAGAATTTTATTGCATACCATTTCAAGATATAGCTACAGTCAATTTAGAATATTTAATTAAAAATCATATTCGATTATTGATAATTTTCACCGGATATATGAAAATTTCCCTATTATTAAATAGTATTTTTAAACCATATCAGACTGTTTCATAAGAATTTTATTGTACACCATTTCAAGATATTGTCAATTTATAATATTTAATTAAAAATCATATTCGATTATTGATCATTTTCACTGTCAAACGGGGGGAATTAAAACGTCCTCCGACGCGGACGATTAATTCGATAAATCGATAGGAGAGTCCTGGGATAAGGTGGCAAGAATGAGGAATCGAAGATGGCAGACGGATGTGGACGCGGAGGAAACGGACGGGGCCAGCAGACGAAAAAATTTGGAATATTTATGCTCGGTATTATTAGCGTACGTCGGCGATATCTCGGTGGGCATCGCTAATTAGGCCGCGCGAACGGCGCTCGAGCCTTTCGGCAAACAGTGCTGGCTACTGTCTTTAAAGGTTCTCCACGGGTGCAATCAAGATGGTGGCGCCGGCCGCCCGGGGCGGGTCGATTCCGAAACTAATTGCCACGGCTAATTTATTCCCGCGACATGTACGCACAGAGACGCCATTCTCGGCTACCGCGTAATCGTCGCGACGTAATCGCTGCAGCAACGAAACGAACTGGGGGGGGGGAGGGATGTTCACCCCCATCCAGTTCCTTTTGTACCCTTTACCCTGTAACATAGACTGCTTGTTGTACTCCAACGCAAAAAGGTTACGTAAACATAGACACGATCGTGATACCTACGATCAGGGCCTTACCAAAGGTGCGAATTAAGAATCACATTGTTGATCAGTCGTTGATGAAAGTTCCCCTCTCGAGTTGCGTCATCGTTGGAGGCTGAAATGGGAGTTAACGAATCGACTTTGAGCAAAGATTGATCGAGAAATTCGCTAACGATTCCGAAACCCGACGATTTTATTATTGGCCATCGATTGATCGGTTATCGGAGCTACGGGGATCGTCGACACGTCTAATTGCCGCGGGGGGTATAATTTATTTCAACTTTCTAATCGCGCACGCGGAAACGGCCTGTGAATCAACATCGAGGGCTTTTCAATTAGCGGAATCGTCCCGCGCTAATTAATATGACTTATACGCGCTTAAATTACGCGAGAAGTTGTCCGCTCGTGTCCATTTAGATTCAATTGGGAATAATAAATAGCGAGAAGTATAAAATTTATGTTTACCTATAAATCTCACGTAGCAGCGAGATTTTAATGGCCTTCGAACGGGGAAGTCGGGTGTGTTGGCAGTGAGAATCAACAGGCGTCATCTTCGATATTACGATTTATTAAATAAACGGCTTCTAACTTCTCTCGACGACGGTTTTATATTTATACAAAATTGGAAAATGGCCCGATGGCTTCCGTCCACGGGTCCCGTGAATTCTCGAGCGTAGAAACTATACCCATTCTTTGTGTTCGAGAACGACGATTATTTACACACTATGTACAGGACACGCGTCGATCACGCGTGCCCGAGATTGGCACAGATTCCGCATCTTCGAGTTTCCATTACCCTCGTCCCAGCTTTGCTCCGCTCGTATCCGTGATTTCGTACGGATGGCGAACGAGGTCCCGGTTTCGATTCGACGTCGATCCGTATCCGTTTCTCGGTTTTACCTTTCGTTCCATCCATTTCCCGAGGAGTCCGTCGGAATAGGCTCTTTGGAGGTGGGTCAGGTCGGTTCACTACCGAGTCTCCGGGTCCCCCGGTCGTTTTCATTCCCTGGACGGGTGCTGAGAGATCGAATGATGCGGCGTTAAACCGGGATGAGACAGCATTCCGACCGGGTAGAGGCTCGCCGTGGCCAGCAGTCCCGGATGAGAACCGTACAGCGCCGTGTGATGTTGCCTGACCGCTGACATCCTCAATTTCTCAATCTCCGCTTCCTGCATGCGCTTCGCCTTTGCCCGACGGTTTTGAAACCAGATCTTCACCTGCAACCATCAACAGTTTCGCGTTTCTTGCCGGTTTCTAATCGATGCTACGATTTAAATCTGCTCGACGAATGGGAAACAGATACGTTCGCCCGAAATATAACGGTTCGCGAATTTGCCAAAATTACCCGGCCGAGAGACAATTGGTAGGCGATCGCAAATTTCTAGTCTATTAATAAGATTACCGTGTTCCTTGCACGCTAATTACACCCATCATCTGGCGGTGCCCTCGACTCGGCGTGGATAAAGAAGAGAGTTAACGCGAGGTGCTAAACGAGAAACGTCGATCGTAAAAACAGTAATTCCGTAGATTGCGTTCGAAACGAGGCGTTGCGCGTTCTAAGCTCGGAGTCGCTTTGTTGGTTCGCGAGGGGCTCACCTGGGTCTCGGTGAGGTGCAGGGAGGACGAGAACTCGGCTCGCTCCGCCACGCTGAGGTATTGCCTTTCCGTGAACTTCTTCTCGAGCGCCAGCAATTGTTGCGTGGTGAAAGGCGTCCTGGGCTTCCGGTTCGGCTTGTGTTTCCTCAGGTTGCACTTGATCTTGGCCGGCTCGCCGTTCTCTGTAACCGAAAGCGTGCTCGGTTGACGCGCCGGAACCGACCGCAGGCGTCCTGTATTTTTTGCCAGTCGCCGGATCGATCGAGAGGATCTGCGTCTTTTCAGGGGATCGATTCAGAATTTTTGCCCGTCGTAACCGCGCCGCAAACTGGCCTCATTACCTTTTTCCGCTGCCGACCGCAAGATCCGCGCTTGTATTCATTAGCGGGGAATATATCGTCCCGAGCGAAAGGTGCACGGATGATGACCTTTCTGTTGCAAACGATTTCCTGGCCCCAGCCGTTTTTAATCGAAATACGCTAATTGCGAACATCATCCCCCGAGGATCCCACGCTCTGTGTCAACAAGCCCCGAAACAATCGACCACGAGGAAACGGAACATCGTGAGAGAGAGAGAGAGTAGCGTCGGAATATATCGGTTATATTCCCCGAGATTTGTCTCGAGACAATTGACAGATTTGTAGAGCGGAGGTGAACGGCTCTAGAAACGAGAGATCTCGAGACGAGACAAAAGGCCGGATCGTCGCTTCTGAATTTCAAATTTTCACCGAGACTACTGCTCCTCCTCCTCCTCCTCCTCCTCCCCCGTTGGAATCGCTTTCTTCCTGCTTTGGAGATCCGCGATTCCGAGACAGCCTCTCCCCGACGGTGGAGAATCGTCCTTTGTGTTCTCTCTCTGCCTCGAAGGTCCCAATTAGTCTCGGTATTCGAGGATCTCTCTCTCTCTCTCCCCGTCTCCGTCTTTCTTTCACGGACGATCGTCGCCGAAAACGATGCATCGATTTTAATCCGACCCGACGATCGGGAACGCGCATTCGAAATAATTAGCTGATCCCGCGGAGATACGCGCCGTTCCGCGAAACTGCGGATCATCCGACGCGGGGGAGGATCAACAAAATGGCCAGACCGTTGCGTAACGATCGAGTTTAGCAACCGGATCCGATCGTGCTCCCGTTCCTCTCGATCGATATAATCGTACGCTGAATTAAACAAAATTTTAGACTCGAAAGAGAATTTTATTAAACACGGTCTGATTTATGTGAAATGTACCCTTTATTCCCATGCAAATTGCTGAAATAATTAGCTGATAATAATTCTTTGGCCACGATTTCTCACAGTCTTATTTGCTCTTGCAAAGACGAACGAATTCGATAAATGTTGCCTGAGATTTAGTTGGAGTACGTAAATATCGTTGGTAGGTTTCATCCCTCTCCCTATTCGAGAACTAGTCGAGGTTTGGAGTACAGCGGGGTAAAGTTTGAAGGGTTACGCAATCTGCGGGAGCACCCTCCACGAGAGACCATATTTCAAAATTACGCTTGTTTTCCCCCCTACACGACTCGTCCGCTCCCAGCCTGTTTCCCCGCTAAGCGATTATGGTCGATTGTGTTCCGCTTGCGGAGCTCCCTAAATTGCGGCACAATCGCGCAACAATGATCTATAAATTGATACGGGGATACGGGGATCGCGGTAAAACGCGACGTCGGCCATCACGATTCCTTACGATCAATAAAAAAAACCCCAACAAGCTTTTTAAACTAACAATACGAATGAACACTGGACAATCTGAGAGACAGAGGACCTATTAGGCCTAATCCCTAATTTGTATACTTAAAAAGCAAGAACTATACTCTGAATCAGGAGAAATTGCAAGGTTCCCTCTCACAGTGCTGCCACCATTGTTTACAGTTTCTACCAAAAGAGCACACGGGGATTGCGGTAAAAGGCGACGCCAGCCATCACGGTTCCTTACAATCAATAAAAAAACCCCAACAAGCTTTTTAATCTAACAATACGAATGAACACTGAACAATCTGAGAGACAGAGGACCTATTAGGCCTAATTCCTAATTTGTATACTTAAAAAGCAAGAACTATACTCTGAATCAGGAGAAATTGCAAGGTTCCTCCACCTCTCACAGTGCTGCCCACCCACTGTTTACAGTTTCTACCAAAAGAGCAGAGAATTTGAGAGGGGGGGAATGAATTTCGAAAAGAATTATTTATGTAAACGAGACAGCAACAGTCGTCATAATCGATTGTCCATCACGAACGGTTCGATTTGCAATTACAACACCTTTTTGCAATAATCGGCCATTGTTCTTGCCGCGTGGAATCCTCGATGTTCTCCGGCAAGAACCGGCCCTCTGCGACGAAGCGAGAAAACTTTGATTGCCTCTTTAACGAGAGCCTCTGGCAATTATCAAGCCGCGACCTCAATAATTAGTGTTAACGATGATTCAATCGCGACGAGTCATCCGGCGCGTTCCGAGAACTGCATTCCTTTCCCGGTGATTTTTAGGTGAGTAGGTTCAGCGCGATTGAATTGCAAATAACCGAGACGTCGCGTCGATGGAGCGTCTCAATTTATCAATTAGCGCGACACCGGGTGTACCTTGGTCTTCCTTTTGCTTGCGAATATATGCTTAAAAATACCGTTCGCTGGTACCATCTTGTAACGGAAATGCCTGGAGGATCGGAGGCTCGTCAGGGTTCCGTTGACCGGTCAATGTTACGCCAGAAATATCCCCCCGGAGGACGAGAACGGCGAGGAATGTCGTAGCCGTCGGCTTCATTGAACGAAACGCGTCTTAACGAGTTTACAATCGGACCAGTTTCGAAAAGAATCCCACGGGCGAGGTGGATCGCGGGTCGATTGGCGGGCAGCCAGAGCAGCCGGGCTCAAAGACGAACACCCGAACGCGGCTGTCGTCGACCCGGCAAATGGCAAATAGCAGAGGTGTAAAACGAGGCAAACGAGACCAGAGAGCAAAGTACTCACCGTTTAGAGGCGCGTGATGAGAGAAATGCGAGGGGAAGAAGCTTGCCGTGGCGGCGGCGGCGGCGGCGGCTGCGGCCGCGGCTGCACCCTGATGACCGCCTCCCCAAACCGCCGGATGAAGGCTGGCCGGGATCCCGGAGATGCTACCCAGGCTTGAAAATCCGGCTATGTACGCTGGCGTCGGTCTGACCGGCGTCGGGCTGCTCCCATGCTGGTGCTGCAGGTCCTCCACGTCCACCAGACTGTTCTCGTCCTCCTCCTCGATGTCCTCCGTCTCCGAGCACCTGGACCGAGCCTCGTGCGAGCTGCTCCTCGGCGACTGTGAGCCAAACTCCGTCTGACCGAGAGTGGAGGCTTTGGGGGACGCGGAGCAAGCCACGTCCGACGTCGACGCGGAGTCTGTTGACGTTTGGACGACGTAGTCGAGGATCCTGGACGCGGATCGCCTGCCCGGCGACTCTATCCTGTCCAGTTCGGACTCTGTGAACCTGGTGAATATTCTGGCGTCGATGGCGCTTCGCGAGGACTCGCAGGACGCGTACTGGCTCGTCCTGAGATCGTGCACGTTCGGCGATAACGAGAGATACCTTGTTCTGTAGTCGGTCGGGTACCTTTGCAGCGTGGAATTCGCGGCTACTGGCGAGTAGGTGGCGATGGGTGATGATCGAGGCGACACGGAGGACGTCTCCTGCCTGGCGTAGGGCTTCTTGGTGTCGGCCAGCAGCGCAGCGACGGAGAAACTCAACCGGTGCACCGGCTTCGTGGTCGCCTGGGGCGCCTGAGCCTCGTTCGAGCCTGGACTGGTCGATGGAGGCGTCACCGGGGAGGTCATCCTTATTACTGTCATTCTCGGACCGCGATTCGACACGCGTTACTCTTCACTAAGTCACTCTGTCCCGGAGTCTTGGATCTCCTAGCGTCTCATAGATGGAAAATCCTCTCACTGATAAGGAGCGTCCGCGTTCGCACTGATCGAGGGGGGGGAGGTGGGGGAAGGGGGGGGAAAAAAAACGATTGATCGCGCGAACGGTCACGGTCGACGCGTTTGACAGGTGTCGATGAGGATCTTGGGACCAGCTGACCTGGACTGAAAGGCTCTACTCGACTCGAGCTCTCCGTGTGGACTGAGTTTGAACATCGCTGGCCGCGGCGCTCGGTAGTTTTTCGTTTTGCTGTCGACGCCGCCGTGCAAGTGGGGACAGAGGGGCGCCACGGGGGCACGTTGGTCGAAAAGAGACGAACGTATCGCCGGGGGGAGGGGGTAGAAAGTGCGAGAAAGGGAAATCCAAAAGGGGGCGAGGCCTCCGGGAGGCAGAAGGGGCATGGCTCGTGTGTTGCTCCGCCTATTTCGCTGGGTTACTCCACGTCGAAACCGGCTATAGACCCGCTGATTTTTCCCGTCAGGGATAAGTTTCTCTCTCGCGAACGCGAACACGACCCTGCTGTTCCAGGGGAGGCACGGAGGGCAGGGATTACCGCGGCGAACACCCTGGTGGGGGGTGGTGGCAGCTACGCAAGAGCGAGAGGGAGACGAGAGATTTTATCGTTCGACTCGTTTCTCTACAACGGAGACGGTAATGAGCGTAATTGACCAATTAGGGCCGGCCGATTAAGACCCAAAAAATTCGAGACTCGTGAAATTTTCTACGAATCGAAAGCTGAGTCGGGTATCGAGAGGGTGCGCGGGGGTTGGATGAGAGGAGGCGATTAAAAAGGGATGAGTTTTTCTCCGTGAATTTGGTCGGTTCGCGCAGTCAGGTGTATCGATTCGCTGAGGCTCTCTGTCGTTCATCCCCCTAAATCGAGCCGTCGAGATTTTCGTGCCACGTCCGCGGGTAGCTCGTTTGTTCTGACGGCGCTGAAGATCCCATCGTCGCATCCGTCCGTCATATTTACGGTGGTCCACGTGACGTACCTTTCAAACGATAAGCAAAAACAAATGCCTGCCGATAGGGGCGTACGATAAGCGGTCCGAATAAAACCTCATAGATGCTCTACCATTTGCGCGGAATTGGCTTCAGCCGTAAATTTCATCGCGCGAACTTCCGCCGTCTCGCGCTGCCACCTCATCCGCACTGCAAAGGGGATCGATATCTTCCCTGGAATCGATGGAAACCGTTCCCCGTTCGTTTCCATGTTGCCCTCCCCCCGAACGCTCAAAGTACACGCGGCACCGTGCATTTAAATTAGTCGCTTAAAGTATCTTCGCCACGCTTCGCCCAGAGGCCAGAAAAATTCTACAAATTTCGAGAAACGTTGCGTCGGGATTTTCGCGACGTCACGGATGGCAATTAATCGTGTTACCGAAAGCAAAGCCAGGGGGCCCCCGATCGAGGCTGTCGATAACGCCGCGGAATAAAACCTCATAGACGTTCCTTCCATTTGCGCGGAATCGACTCGAGCGATAAATTTCATCGCGCGAACCCCGCGCGTTCCCTCTTTGTCGGTGCTCGATGTAAACCCGCGGAAATTTATGGCGCCAGAAACTGCAGATGAAAACGGTAATTGTACATAGTTTCGCCCCGGGGGACGGATCGCTCTATACCGGGAAATCGGTTCGCTCTGTAATAGCTTATTGAATTTTTCTTCGAGCTGTCCAAGGAGGATCGAAAATCGGTTGATTTAACGATTCACCAGGTGCACGCGATGTCACAGTGTTGGTCGATCCGCTGGAGGAATATCGGAATGGCGATAAAGGGGCTCGTAAAGAGGTTATAACAAAGCACTTTGCTATCTTTTCATTACCCAAAGGGCGGTAGGCATTAGGCTTTACGGGCCATTGGCTCGCGAATTGCTTTCCGCGATCAATTTTCTTTAATGGAGTATTTAAAATGTCACGTAACTACCTGGAGAGGGTCTTTGACGATTTAAATAACAAGCGAGCCGTTCCTGATCCCATCAAACGTAATATCGTGCCTAACGAGTATCGTTTGATTCCAGCGAAACGTCGCGGTAGCGTCGGATTAATTTAGACTGCGTTCGCCGCGCCTCGAACCCGATCCCATCGCTAATCATTTCTATAAATGAGACTAGCATCCATGGGCGCAGGAAACGAGTGTTTTCTATTAAAGGTCGCGCGCCCGGAACCGTACCGCGCGGTGAAAGAGAGCTGACGTTATTAAACATCGGGGTTCCCAATAATTAAGGAGAACACGAGCGAGATCGGGAGATGTGGCTGGCAGAGCATAGAGAGGGATGGGCCAATTTGGATGGTTACCAAGGCAAACGATACGTTAAATAGATAGGACGGCCGGGCGGTGGGGAAGCAGACATAATGAGGACCACCCGCTAGCTCCGCAAGACCTACTCGGTACACGTACTCGGTGTGTCACCGGGTTTCGCTTCGCACGAGCTTTGCATTTCCAATTTCCCCCCCCCCGGACAAAAACACACAATTCGAATGTTTTTCAAACACTGTCAAACGTGGACAAATGCAACCCCCTTCGAAGAGCCTCTAGACGCGAGAGTTTAAATGAAGACAGTGATTTACAATGATTTAGTGCTTTGTTGATACGTTGTTTATGAATCGAGGGTGAAATTTTCAGGATGTTACGGATTCGTTCCGCCCGGGACACCCTGTACACGGGGACGACAAAGTGCCACGTCGTGGCTGTTAATTATTAGCGGGGCGCTATATTGAGCATGAAAACACTATTTCTTTCGTCCAGGAGAGATTCAAGTCAAATTGGCGTTAAAATTGCAATCACGGTGGTCCGTCTCCAGCTTCTCCCCCATTCCACCCCCCCTCCCCGTCGGTGCTCTCGGTGTTCCTCGCTTCCTCTCGTTCACGAAATTAGATCGTCTATTCTCAGAGAAGATCCACGCGCCGGACGTTTCTAATAGCCGTTTAGAGGGATAATTTCTTCCCGTAAAAAAGGAAGTTTTCAGCGCCCCTCGGGGGGGGAGGGAGGGGGGGCGTTCGTGTTCCTCGTAAACCGCTCGCGATCGATCCGCCATCTTCCACCCACGTGATTAACACCGAATAACAAACGCTCGTTGCATCCGCGGGGAAATATTTTTAAGAAACCCCTGTACACTGTATCCTACCATAAAGCATACTGGAATTGAAAAACGACCAGCAGGCGATTGCCCGTGACAGCCATAATCGAATCGCGGCCGCGGATTCGTAAATTACGCTTTACGATCCCTCGTTTCTCCTCGATTGGTTCCCCTGTTGGTTCGATTTAAACGAAAACACAACGTCCATATTCGTTTCCTGGTTTTCGCGAGGCCCAATAATTGAATATCGAAACTGAAACGACGCGTCCGCCGGAGTTGAAACACACGAGGCCTCGATCGATCTTTTAGCTACGATTTCTCTAAGGACACGTTTAAACTAATTATTCCTCCAATTTTGCGCAGCTTCAAAGGGGATCGAGGAACAGTTAAAAAGTAACGTTAATCCATTTGAAGCGTTCGAGACCCGGGGCCTCGAAAAGTCTGCGTTCGCCTCTGTCCAGGGGGGGGTGTCTGTCGGGAGGGATCGCTGGTGGGGAGTCAGACGAGGGAGGGTTCAGCGACACGGCAAAAGCGTACTCGCGATGGGGGAGAAAATCGATATTTTAATTGGACAAAATAATTGGAACGAGCGAACGAATGAAAGATCGTAATCTCCGGGGTTCCCCCCTTTTGTATCGGCGAACCTGCGCGTACCGACCAACCCCTCGTCGATTTCGCTCCGGCCTACCCCTCGGGCCCTCCCTCCGGGCCTCCTCTTCCTGCCATGTCTTTTCCACCCTCCATCTACGATTCCGCGCGAGCCATTTCACGTCGAATCGCGGCAAAATTTTTCAAACATCTAGATTCCTCTGGAAAGAGCAAGCACCGCGTAATGTTCGATAATTTCTCGTTGTTTTCGGTTAATTAAATTTCATTTTCCATCTGTTAAGCCGCTTTCGCGGCTGATCCTCCGACGGGGCGACAATTGACTGCCCTCGAAACGGGCCACCAGCCCCCGACGCGGTCAATTCCATCGCGACCCGCTCGCGAAATTAGAATACACCCCCAGAAAACCGCCGTCCCTTCTCGAAACTTCAAAGAGCCGCGGGGGGAATCCTCGAGTAACTGGCTTAAGACGTCCCCGAGACTCTCGAGACGAGCTTTCCAACCGAAGGGCTGCTCCTCCCTTCGATCTCGATTCCCTTTTCAAGGCGGAACTGTTAAAAATTTCAGTCTGCTTCCGGATCTCGATCGATTCCAACAGCAATGGGGCAAATGAATTCGTACGATTAGCTGTTTGATGCATCGTTGAACGTTCGTAACGCCTCCCCCTATGTCGCGTTATTAATTACACCCACTGCAAAAATATTAATCTAAACGATCGGAGCTTGTCCCCAAAGGTCAGTACTATCTTATTGCACCCCCTCTAAAACTATATTAATTAAATATATTTAAAAGCACACTTTCTTTAATTCAAATTGCGCGTACTAATTACTAGAGATCTTTATGCAAATTCACATTTTTATTAATAGAATTAATGAAACGGAAGCTACGCAGAGGGCTGTCCCAACCCCTAAGCCAGTGTTTTTCGTTAATAATTCAAAAACGAAGCCTCATCCGACATTTTTGCAAAGGAAATTGTTGTTCGGAATCGTCTCACCTACCCCCCATTTCCGGTTCTTACACTATTTACGGGACACCCTGTACAATAATTCGTATCTCACTTTAAGTATTTCTTATATCTTCTTCGATGAAGACATTTTTTGAAAATATCTCGAGAACTAATAATTTTTCGACCGTGGTACCCTAAACATTTTTTACGCAGAATGAACAAAAGAATCGATCTGTGTAAAAAAAAATATGCATTTCTATTTAAAGAAACGATGCAATTGTTGATTGCGCATGCACTGCTGCATCTAAAAAAAATTTAAAGGCCTACAGATGTAGTGCTCTTCGAACCATTTATCTTTCTCCTTTGGCATTTTTCCCGGAAATGCAATAATAACGGAGTTATGACTCGTAACAATTGCGTGGACCACCCTGTATATGTAAGCTCTGTTACACGCGCATGCGTCTTCAATGATGAGGCTTTATGGAGCGCAGCTATCGAGGAAATAGGAAAATAAAGGGATAGAGAATTCGAGAGAACAAAAACGTATAAATAATTTAGTGAGATTAGCGTGAAAGACTACTTTGTTCAAACAAGTATCGATTGACAGAAAAGTGGGAGCATAAACATTAATTGTTGATTCTCTTATTTTTAAGTTAGTCAACCATGTGCAACTAGTGTAATTCTAGTCTAATTCATTTTATTAAAATAAATGAAACTCTTATTTTTAGACGAATCCAGATAGAATTAGATTAGAATTATTTAAATTGAAATATCTCCTGAACTACTAATTTCTCGACGTTACATACTCAGTACTTTTTTGTAACGATTGTCCAGAAGAATCGATCGATGTATTAAAAAATACCTCGTTCCATTTAAAGAAACAACGTTGACCTTTGTATGACCTTTACGGGCCCGCTCACGAAAAAACTGATTACATCGGAATATGCTCCACTCGATACCATTCGAGCCACCGAAGAAACGATAGCGAGAAAATGAAGATGTCAGAATGAGGTGAGACACCCTGTATACTTGTTTATTCGGGAAATATTCAACGGATTGGATGTTTGAAGAAGGGGGTGGCGGAGTCGCGGCCAATTGCACGAGGCGCCCAAATATTTTCGGTCGAATTTCATGCTCGAAGGCGAGGAAAAAAAGAGGACGTCGAATGCAAAGGAGAGCCGTGAAGGGTCACGGTCGAGGAAAAGGGTCGCCCAGGGCAGTCGACACCTCCACACGTGCTCGCCATGCGTGGCTAGTTAGAGAGGCGCCTGCTAGTATCCGCGTGTATGCTTGTTAGCCCTTAACTAGTCCATTCCCCGCCCTCTGATAGTCCATTTGTTCCAGTTTTCGTTCGAATCTCGGCGCGTTTTCTCCATCCGTGAACGCGTAGCGGTTTTCACACGGCTCGAGAGTTTTGGGAAATCATTAATATCGTTGGAGAGGGTGTCCCCTCTAAGTAGAGTAAGAGGACTCGTTAATGGCCGGGCACGGAAGCGTGCGCGCGGTTCTACGCGTCGCCACTTAACGCTTCCGCTTGGGAAAGGTTTTGTTGCCGCTTTTTAAGTCGTCGTCGGGACGATTTATCGCGTGTTTAGATCGCTCGACGACCCCGGGCAGATTAAAGCATTAAATATAACAGCGGGGCCGGGCAAGCGACCAGAAAATTACCCGCGTGTAACGAAAAACTACCGTTTCCTTTGTCGCTTGTTACTTCAAATTGCCACGAAAACCACTCCACGTACGCGGAATCGTTTTCCACGAGGTAGTAAAATGTTTAGCGAGTGATAAAGCATTCTATTTTCGCCACCACCCCGGGAGTATTCTACGCGCATCTGTCCGCGCGCGTCTCGCGGCAGCATCGAAGGTGCAAAGGGCTGTTTGATTCGCTGTACGTAGGTATTAATCGCGGCACCCGGGCAATTACGCGGCGCTAACGACCGGACTGACGTACGAGCCGTCGCGGTTTTCGTAAACACGTTTACGGAGGCGTAACTTGGCACGGCCGCGTGTTTCACGGATTTGCAAACGTCGTGATCAGCGGTGAAGTTACGTCCGCGGAAAAGAATTCGGAGCAATGTCGTGCTTTTTAATAGATCATCGAGCACTCAGCCGGTAACGAAGTGTTAATTCCGTGGTGGAAGTGGAAAGCATCGTCTCGGGTGATTTAGCAAAACGACGCGGCGGCTTGTTAGCGTTTCTCCATCGCGCGCGCGTGTAAAAACCACGCTCTCGAGCTAGACCGTGTCGCATTAGCGTTAATTTCCTCGTTACGCCGGGGATCCCGAGCAGCCTCCCATTCTTTTTACCTGGCTGGCCACTTCATTAGCTCCGCGACTTATTTCTCGACGATTTTTCCAGCAATTTTCAAGATATCAGGAAGTCGTTTCTCCCGTTCCTTTCTATTACTTTATCCCTCGGCCCGATTACGCGAATTTTGAAAGAATGGGGCCCCATGTTCCGTTGTACGGGAGCTCGTAAAACGCGTCCCTCGTTCGAAAGCCTATGTTTAGCCTGGACGTTTCGGAGATGAATGGTCGCTGCGCGTCTCTTGAAGCCTCGTTTTGAATCTTTTTCATCGGGGCACCGGGACACGCTATTCCGCTCCTCGGAAAGAAGATCTTGCTAATTAGAGACGTCGAACGTTAATGCCTGATTTCACGATGGTCGCGGAAACGAATACGCTGGGAAAGCATAAACGCTGACGTTTAACGACAGGAAGCGTTGGGTTTTAGTGAAACATATGTTTCGTGTGTTTCGCGCGTGTTCGTAACGATTACGCTCGCGTTCGACAACTGGCTCGTTATTTCGCTCTTAATTATAGACCGGAGCGTTCTCGGTGCTCCTTTTCGCCCCCGTCTGTGTCCAAATTTAATTTAACGATTTGACGCAAAGCTCCTTCGAGCTGGATGCTATCGATTAGGAGCAGGACCCGGAAGATCTCGAAACGAAATTTACAACGGCGATTACCGGGTTTACGGCGATAACCTTATTAATTCAGACGCGTTTATCTTTCCGTAAAAATTCATTAAAACGCCGCGACGCCAGCGATCCCCTCCCCCCCCGTTTTATCAAAGGAATTATGGCGATGACACGGGTTTATCCACCGTTTATCTCGATTATGGTAATAAGCTCGACGAGTTTACAGCGTTAAACTCCGCAAGCGGGATAAGTTGCCGGCGACGCCGGCCAATAAAATCTCCGCGTTAATGACATAATCGTCGATATCGCGATACGCGCCAACAGACTGGAATCACACACGCACCGGCAATTACGCGCGACTGGAGGATGAATCATAACCAGCTACCAACCCTATCGCAACCTGTTAAACTAAAAATCGATCGGATCTTTGAGGGGGTGAAAGTGGAAATTAAAGTCGGGCAGGACAATCGGAATCAATTACGCGCGGTCGTCGACGAGAGAAGAGGTTTTCGCGCGAGCAATTTAAATTCCGCCAGACACCCTTAAACGCCCATGGCCGGGGAGAAGAAGGAGAACCAGAGGCGAACGGCGAAAAGAGAGCAAACCGAGGTGGCTGCGACAGGAGAGTTTGTTTTTTGAAGTCTGTATTGCTTACAAATGTCTCGGTGTAAAAAGCGAGCAGCATGCTCCTAATGAGTCTGGTTGTTAAAAGACCTCTCCCGCCTTTTTTACACCGTGCACCGTCCCCCGTCGTTCCCCCCCCCCCCTCGACTCCATTAAGCCGACATTGTAGCGTGGAATCTTAATATTTTCGACAACGAGGCTCGCGACACCGTCGATTCGTTTATTTCGGGATGATCTTCGCCGACGGGACCGAGAAAACCTCCGGCGTTCACGCGACCCAGAAATACCCGGCGGGATCCCGAGTTTCTCGATCGAAACGGCTGTATGCAAAAATCGATCGTTCGCGGCGAGCGGGGACCTTGCTGGTAGCAGACTGCGCTAATGTCGGACGTTGTAAATGGTTCCTGGGCGCACTTAAACGCCCATTTCCTTCGAAATACGGCGAAATCGCTTAGGCCGGGGCAAAGCGTTCCAATTAAGAGGTATGCGTCTCGCTTCTGGCATCTCGGCAACGAGACGATATATATTTTTTTTTTTCACCGACCCTCTCTCCCTTTGTCTTTTACGTTGGCGAGCGGCATCCTGGCCCCTTCGTCTTCTTCGTTGGCCCCGGCGCGAAACTCGCTCGCGTTTGCACGCTCAGCCCGCTTTACCCCGGTTAAACAGATGAGAATCTTTCGGGTCTATTAGTGGAGCTGCCAACCGTTTTACCGCGTAAAGAGAATTGATATCTCGTCTCCGCGACCTCCCCGTCCCTTCCCAACGTCTATTCAGGATTTTATTTACGGCCCGTTTGCGGCCCTTTCGTTCCACTTACCGCTGGAAAATTGCCGCGAATTGAAACATAGGCCACCGATCGGCGTAAGTAGAGACGGACGGTAATGGACAGACGAAGTGGCTGATGAACTACTTGCGGGACTTACGATTATCCGGAATGTCAATGTTACGCATTATACCTCACGCAAACAAAGAAATTACAAGGGGTAATCGAAAGGGGGTAGCTGGACAAATTCCACAAACTAAAAAAATTTCAAATAGTTCTAAAAAAATTATTTCTAGCTAAGGGGGTCGATTACAAGCATTCTCGGTGATTACACATACCCCCGAAATCCAACGCAACACCCGAGAAAAAAATTCGAGTAGGGGGCAAATTTCTCGACGAAAAAAGAATTTTTCAAATCGTTCTAAAAAAATTATTTTTGGCTAAGGGGGTCGATTACAAGCATTCTCGGTGATTACACATACCCCCGAAATCCTACGCAACACCGAGAAAAAAATTCGAGTAGGGTGCAAATTTTTCGACAAAATTAAAAAATTTCAAATCATTCTAAAAAAATTATAATTGATTGCAGGGATCGAGTACAAGCATTTTTGGTGAATAGAGATACCAACGAAATCCTACGCAATACCGAGAAAAAAATTCGAGTAGGGGGCAAATTTCTCGACGAAAAAAGAATTTTTCAAATCGTTCTAAAAAATTACTTTTGGCTAAGGGGGTCGATTACAAGCATTTTCGGTGATTACACATACCCCCGAAATCCTACGCAACACCGAGAAAAAAATTCGAGTAGGGGGCAAATTTTTCGACAAAATTAAAAAATTTCAAATCGTTCTAAAAAAATTATTTTTAGTTGCAGGGGTCGATTACAATTATTTTTGGTCATTGGACATACCTTTGAAATTCTATCCACTATCGAGAAAAAAATTCGAGAATATGTGAAATTTTTCGATAAAATTACAAAAATTTCAAATCATTATTAAAAAAATAATTTTAGTTGCAGGGGTCGATTACAATTATTTTTGGTCATTGGACATACCTTTGAAATTCTATCCACTATCGAGAAAAAAATTCGAGAATATGTGAAATTTTTCGATAAAATTACAAAAATTTCAAATCATTATTAAAAAAATAATTTTAGTTGCAGGGGTCGATTACAATTATTTTTGGTCATTGGACATACCTTTGAAATTCTATCCACTATCGAGAAAAAAATTCGAGAAGATGTGAAATTTTTCGATAAAATTACAAAAATTTCAAATCATTATTAAAAAAATAATTTTAGTTGCAGGTGTCGATTACGATCATTTTTGGTCAAGTGACATACCCACGAAATCCTGCTCTGTTTCGAGAAAAAAATTCCTTACCGAAAATATCATTTCTGGCCAGAAATATCTATTTGAATTTTCATGCGAATCTTTAAAATGTCATAACTTCTGAACGGATCGGACGATTTTGAAGTTTCAAAACGCAAACAACGCGTATTTTAGTGGAGAATATGTAGAAATTCTAAAAATATTCGAAGAGTTGTTTCTTAACCCCGTAAAGTTAGGAAAACCCCGTAAAAATTGGTCAAATATTTAGAAGACCATAACTCCTACAATAGTGAATATATTTCAATGAAATTTTTTTCTCAAGTAGGGCCCATGGACACCTACAAAAAAGTATTAAACAACTTTTCCGTAGGACGTCAAACAAATTTGTTAAAAATGAAAAACTAATTGTTAAGGAAAATCGACAGGGGGAAAGTGCCTAAATTTTCCGGCGAAAATAAAAAATTTCAAATCGTTTTGTAAAAATTATTTCTAGCTAAGGGGGTCAATTACAAGTATTTTTGGTGAATACACATACCCCCAAAATCCTACCCACTTTCGAGAAAAAAATTCGAGTAGAAGGCAAATTTTTCGACGAAATTAAAAAGTTTCAAATCATTTTGAAAAAATTATTGTTAGTTGGAGGGGTCAAGTACAAGCATTTTTGGTGAACAGACATACCCCCAAAATCCTAGCCACTTTCGAGAAAAAAAATTCTTGATAAAAAATGTAACGACCAATGTGTGATTCCCTTGAAATTTCATGATTATGTTTAAAAAATCACAATTTCTGAACGAATTGTTGGATTTTAAAGGTTCGAGAGGCAAAGAACAGAAATGTTATTGAAGAATGACCGCGTAAAGTGAGAAAACCCCCTATAAAGATGGTGCAATTCCTAATTTCCATCGCTTCGTATGTCTCTATACTCGAATTATCCGGCATATTTGTAACAATTATCTTACACAATTGTATCCCACAAAGTCGAACAAAGAATTTTCTAGAAAATAACGGGAACCTCTCCACTTTATTTATATCCCCGAATGGCCTCTTTGTTTCAAGTTCGATCACGTGCAACGCGTACGCAGACGATTCGCGAGGATCGTAAACCTGGAGCGCCAACGTCTACGAGGAATATTTCTTGGAAACGGTGCGTGAACACATGTTTAGAATTAGGTGGCGCGAGCTTTTGCAAGGGGGCCGTGTTCCTCGTGCTGACAAAAATCTCACCGTGTGCTTCTAAACAAATCCCAAACAATTCTCCAAGTTTCAATCTCTCGATGAATTGACGCCTCGTGAAAAATGTCGATTTCTGGACCGGAAGTTCCCGTTGGCGCGGATGACCAGGCAAGAGGAAGCCACGAAACGCTGGTTCTCGCTTAAATCACGCAACAGGGAGTTAAGTGGCCGATGGGGAAGGAGAAGAGGTGGGAGGGAACGAACGCGAGGTCGAAAGGGGGGTGGGATGAGAAAAAGAATAACGAGGGAGGCAGGGGAGCCGGGTATTCGCATTCCGGGAGCGCGTGCCGCGATGTCAGTTTGGAAAGCGAATGATACGTAATTTATAACGGCGTGGAACTAAATACCCCCGTTCGGTGGCGGGGTCGTCTTGAAAGGACGGGACGAGGAAGCGTAACAGGGCCAGAGGAACAGCTCCCGCGGGATGGAGAGAGGTGGAAGAAGGGAATCCGGAGAGAAGACGGGTCGGTGTCTAAATATCGAGCACATGTCGTGGCTTCTCCCCCGAAACGCGCCAACGAAAATAGAAGCCACCACCGGTGGACCACCGGTACCATACGTCATCTCGCTGGATAGCGGCCGCGGGAACCGCTTTGCTGTTCTGCGGCCCCGTGTTTGCTGTTACGCGGCGCTGTTCTCGCGTGTAAGGCCGTACGTCTTACTCCGCCGTTGCACTCCGCGTCGATCGCGAACGTATCGGAAAAAAATCACCAGAAATAGAAGGGCGGAAAGGGAAGAGGGACAGAGGCGGATAGGTATTCTCTAATAGGCTGGGCTGTCTTCTTAATTGACTAGACGGCTCGTAAGTGCGCGATGAGTTACACCTCCCGGGGAACGAAGAAACGAGCCGCTGAGATCCCGACTGTGAACCGTCACCGTTGGAATGGCTCACTCCGTTTTATATCGCGGCCACTAAATCAACGGAGGGTACCCAGGAATTATACCGGGTGGGGTGGACCCTCTTGATGAGAGAGCCGGTTATCGATCCGATCTCCGTCGGTTCTTTTCGAAGTTCGCGAAATTGTAACCCCCCCTGTCGCCCAATTTTCTCTATCGATCGCGAGACAGGCGGGCAGAAAAGCGGGAAATAAGACGAGAGAGGGAAGAGGTGACGGGGAATCCTCTAATAGATCGGCTGTCTTCTTAATTGACTAGGTGGGTCGTAAGCGTCAGACGGCTAGCGCCTCTCGACTCGTCGAAATAAGCGGCTTGGATTGACCGTGAATGCTAAACGGCGGAATACCGTCCGCTCTTTCCTCACGAATGATGGAGATTGATCGTGGCAATTATATAATCGACACCGTAGCCGGGGCTTCGACGTTATCCGCGCTACCTCTGTTCGCAAGCCTTACTCGTTCACATTTCTACCAGGAAAAGAGTTCCCTTCCAGGCAATTAAACGTGAAGGAACGGAATATCTCTGACTTTCGGTCGAGGACGACACGACGGGGCCCAAATTGTTCGATTGTCCGTCTCGAGTGGCATTGTGGGCCCCGGTCGCAGCTGTTCCGGGGGCCCTCTTAAATCGCAATTATGTCGAGGCGCGCCAAGCCGCGAAAAATAACAGCCATTTTCTATCGTTTCGCTCAAAAACTGATCCTTCGACCGGCTGACAATGGACGCGGAACGAATGGGCCCCGGGGCTCCCCTTTATCTGCCCTTACTCTTCTCTTTCTTCGACTCGACCTGCGAGATTGCCGTATTGTCGAGGGCGTGAGGCCCTTTCCAAAGGCCCGTTTCCCTCCGTAACGCCATTCGTCACCAAAAATACCCGATTCTGCGACTCCTCTGCCCCTCGAATCATTCCTTCGCTAAAAAATTATGCTTTCAGGAGTTAAATAATTACTTCTAAACACGTATGAGGTACACTCGGAATATAGAAATAAAAGCAACAATATTTTCTTATAAAATCTTTTTCTGAATTCGCTGGGACAAAAGTATTCATACATTATCATTTATGTTGCTAAATACGATAGTTACGATGAAATCAGGATGAGATCATCGTCCCGACTAATGGAAATATTACATTAGTAGATTTCACGTTGGTCTCGGTTAGTACTGGTCGAAGAAAAGTAGCGAAAGAACGTTAGAAGAAAGAAAACTTGTTATTCGGTTGTACCAAGAAGGGAAATCATATAAAAATATATCAGAAATATTAAGAAGGAGTCGATCCACCCGTACAAAGTATAATAAATAAATATAAATAAGGAACATTACGGAATAAAGAAAAATTGTTCGAAAGAGTTTACTGAAGGAAAATTGTTTAAAACACGATATAACAAGTAAAGAACACCCGAAAGAAATATTGAAAAACGAACGGTATAATATAGAACCAGACTTTGGAAAAAGTTTAGTGTTGTCCTACAAAATATTAATTTAAAAAATTAAATGTACGAATACCGAATTTCAATCCATATTAAGTTACCAAACGATGTTGATGCCTTTATTTTTTACTCGTTTGTTGTTATAAGCGTTATATGCAGCCACATATGTTTGAATGTATTGATATTGTTGCTTTTATTTCTATGCTCCAAGTGTACGAACACTTTTGTCCCCCACTGTGTCTTTCGAACGAAAAAATTCCCTAGGCAGAGAGGGAAATTGACGAACCTGGTTGCTCCCGGAGGCGCGAACGTCCTTGTCTCGGTTCAACGAGGGATCCAGCTGTAAAGGATCCGGCCATTGTGCCCCTCGCCGGACCGTGGACCATTCCAAGTTGTTTAAATCCTTGTAAAGCTCGAGAGGATGCGGTGTCGCTTTCCGCTCTCGAGTGGCTTCGATTGTCGACCTCTTCAAAAGAGTGAAATTGAGTCCGACAGGCCGAGCCCGCAGTGTCCGGGGAGCAGGTGCTCGGGAAACTCCGGTGCCCTGGCCTTTTTCCCCGGAACGGGGTGGGGAGGGGCCCATAAAATCATGAAGCCTGAAATGGATCCAGAACGCATTACCGTAATGGCGGAGGACGTTCTCGAAATCTTTCTTTTTCCACGGTCGCTACGCGCGCAAGTAAATTGAGTTATTATTCGATTTTTCGAATACGCGTCATTTCTCATGTCGCGCGTCAGGATTGGACGTCGAGGGGTATGCAAGGCGGAGATCAACGTTTTAATAAAACGCAAGGTACGTGGCTCTCTTAAATACCGGTATTCTTCCAGTCGAGTGGCTCGAAATCAACGGGGCCCCGCGGCCCGTCGATCGTATTAACGCGGCGTTTGTGAGCTAACGAGCGGTTTGATGGACCGCACGGAAAGAGCATAAAGGATCGGAAACCTCGAAAAACATCCTCGAGGAATCTCGAATCGTTCTGGCTGCGCATTAATTCCCCCCCACTCTTGTCGCTAGGATCTCTAGGGCAGGCCACGGACTAATTTATCCCCATAAAAGTGGACTCAACGCGAAGATTTCGATCTCGTTAAACTCGTTGGATCGAAGACACCACCGCCAAAGACTAACGAAACGTTTGTATTTGCCGGGGTTCAACGGGCTAATGAGCGAAATTATGGCCGCTGGGTGTTGCGTGTACGCGGGAATAGAAAGCAATATTGTGGCCAGGGGGCCCTCCCTCCCCCTCGAAAGTGATATACCGTTTGGTAATGGTGGCGGACGATCCGACACCTGGTTCCGTGGGCCCCCTTTGTGAAGAGGTGGCTCTCGCAGAGGACCCCCATAAACTCTGGCCGCGCATTCAGCTAAATGGTTCTAAAGTGCTTTCAAAATACGAGCCGCGCGTCGCTACGAAAACCGTCTCTCTTTTGCTCGAGCGACGGCGCGGGGTGGCAAGGGGGGGAGGGGGCCTCGATCCCCGTTCCTAAACGATATGGGTGGTTTCTCGAGGATAAAAATGCAGATTAGGATTAACAAGCCGGGACGACGATTCCCGGCTTCCGTTGATTTAGTGTCGTATAATTTAGCCCTGCCGCGTGCCCCATGGGGAGGGGGGGGGGCGTGATTTTTTACAGGACGGTCCGCCCCTGAGTTTGTCGGGATACGTTATTAGGATTATTTGCTTCCGTGTAATTTTCATTCGGTTCGGGATTAAGGCGGGGGACGCCTCGACCGTGGAATTCCACGAACGGATGGAAATTCGGTGAAAAAAGTGAGATCGAAGGCTGTCTAGAATTTTGATTCGCCAAGCGGAGAGAAAAATTTGAACGATGCGCGTGCGTGGGTAGAAAAATGTGTATCGCATTCACGGCGCTCCATTGATCTCGGGAATCAAAGACGAGTCCGGGGGTACAGCTGCCACGAAAAACGATGATCGATCCTTCCCAGGAACCGTAAGAAATTCCTTTTTCGAATCGTCCATCGTTCTCTAGCCCCAGGAAAATCCCTTGCAAGATCTCTCAGGAAAACAGTGATCGTTCAAGGTCAACGTGGGTCAATTCGAGATTGATAAATGTTGGACATTATATAGAAGACCAGCTTATTTTTACGTTTCTTTTTGTTTTTGTATTGCGACGAGACATGTTGCGAGCCACTCTCTGTCTCCAACTACACGCGTGTAAAGACCGCCATTAGTCGAGTGTTATCAGCCAAGTGTATCGATATTGTATTCGAAATATAGACAATTATTTCTGGCATAAATCTGGGATTGGGTTCGATCTCTGGTGTTTCGATCGAGGGAGCGATTCCTGTTGTCCACGGGCGTGGAGAGATCCATCGATCCTTGGTAGGAACCGTGAAAAATTTCTTTTTGGGATCGTCCGTCGTTCCCCACTGCCCCCCGTCTGTCCCCAGGAAAACCACGGATCACGGAACCTCCAAGGTCAACGTGGTTAATTAATTTCTCGAGATTGATGAATGCTTTGAGGATTGGGTTCGATCTGTGGTGTTTCGATCGAGGGAGCAATTCCTGTTGCCGACGGGCGTGGAGAGATCCATCGATCCTCGGTCGCATCGCTGGGATGCTTTTCGCCGTGGCTGTACGCGGTCCCTCCGCAAGAAGGTGTGACTATGTTTGAATACACTGTTGATTGGGCCATAAATGTGTCTCTCAACAGTACAAACAGTTTTTTCTACCTCTTCGTTTTTTCCCCAGTGATTTTCTCGCTCGGGCACCTCGTGGCTCTCGGGCCACACACAAGACCACCGGGAACTCTCCGAGGCGTTTGATTGGTACCTCTCAGGATAACGCGGCGTGACGCAATTGAATTCTAGTTTGAAGGATGGTCGCACGGACAATCGGCTCGCGGCCGTGGCTGAGTTAAAATTACCGTTTCTCGATTACTTTACACAAATGGCCTTCCTCGGCCTTTTGTGCGCCGTCTCCTCTCTACGGCTGAAAGACGAGAAATGAAAAACCGACGTGCCTTTTATCGATCGCTATTTTACAACACCTGCGATCGTTAACTGAAATTATTTTAAAAGGAGCTCTCTATTCGGAATCACGAACCGACTATCACGCTTCCATCGTCTCGAGGAACGCAATTTTTCAGCCCCCGGTGATCGAAATTTCGCGAAACCGTTAAATCGGGGCGTAATTCTTGACAATTCATCGCGGATGGGTGGTCCCCCGCACCCAATCCACGGAAAATTTCAAATCGTTCCGAAAAAATTATTTTCGCTTTCGGGAGTCAATTGCAATCATTTTTCGTCAATACGCATACCCTCGAAATCCCACTCAGTTTCGAGAAAAAAATTCGAGAAGATGTGAAATTTTTCGACAAAATTAAAATATTTCAAATCATTCTGAAAAAATTATTTTTGTTTACTAGGGTCAATTGCAAGCATTTTTTATGGATAGACATACCCCCGAAATCACACTCAGTTTCAAGAAAAAAATTCGAGAAGATGTGAAATTTTTCGACGAAATTAAAAAATTTCAAATCGTTCTGAAAAAATTATTTTCCGTTGCAGGGGTCAATTACAATCATTTTTGGTGAATAAACATACCCCCAATATCCTACCCGCTTTCGAGAAAAAAATTCGAGAAGGGTCAAATTTTTCGACAAAATTAAAATATTTCAAATCGTTCTGAAAAAATTATTTTTGGCTACTGGGGTCAATTGCAAGCATTTTTTATGAATAGACATACCCTCGAAATCCTACCCACTTTCGAGAAAAAAATTCGAGAAGGGTCAAATTTTTCGACAAAATTAAAAGATTAGAAAATTTCGAATTTCCAGCGCTTTCGAACGGAGCGTGTTCGAGAGAGGCATTTGAGGATGAAAAGGTCGCTCGGTTGCATCAGACAGCGAGTGTCCCAAGAAGGATCGATTTGACGGGTCCCAATTAAGCGGGTACCCGGTAAGGTCATTAGCATTGATACTTAAAATCGTGTTCCAATCAAAAGGTATTCTTCGCGGGGTCCCCCGTTCGTGCTGATGTCATCGTGGAAAGTATGGACGGTCGGGAACGATCACGATCGGAGTCGAAGGATCGTGGCTCGGAGAGCTCCAGTCCGTTCTCTAAATACCGAGTGAACGAGGATTTTTACTCGAACGGTTCGGGAAAAACAAACGAAAGAAAAAGGGAAAGGTGAGATATTATCATCGAAATTAATTTCTGTGTTCAATGGTGGGAGGGGGGGGGGCCTTGGGGCGTGTATCAAGGTCGCGGGGGCTCATTAGCCATTGATAGCTGGGTTCGTGGGCCCCAATCAAAGGGCATTCTTCGCTGACGTCGGGAAAATCGAAGTCCTTCAGGACGTGTGGCCGTGGAACGAGACGAAATAAGCCGACGGAGATGGTAAAATCGATGGGAAGAGGGACGGGGAGAAAGTCGAGGCCCCGTTCAGAGACTAGTTAGCACCTTCTCTTAAGTCCCCGCGCGTTCGTCGAATCAAGGCTCGCATTCTGCTTCGCCCGGGACCCGCCGGACCCGCCACAATGCCGCATTGTACTTAAATCAGATTCAATTTGGGCCCCATTGAAAATTACGCTTAATAAATTATTTGGGCAATTCATAAATCCGACTCGTGCGGTGTCTGACTGCTCCTCGCCTCCATTCGAGCCATTCGAGAACGGCCAGCCAAAGCTCCTTTCCAAAGACCGTCTACTAATGGACCCGCGACCAGGGACGTATTTCCTTATTTTCCACGGAATCCACTCTACCACTGGGGGGTACCCCCCAAAGTCTAAATTGTCACGAGTACCAAGATAAAACCTAATCGTAACTTTGTTAGCTCACTTGCGTCTATAAAGCAGACCTATTGGATCTCGTATTGATCTATACATCAGTCTCGTAATGTACTAACTGTAATACTATATATTAGTTATTAATAAACGTTAATTAAAATAAACGCTGGTGTAACGCCCCCCAAAATTGTGTCCTTTTTAATTTCTAAAAGATCAGTTTTTTTGGGGGGGATAAAAACTGGGCGTAGAGGAGCATGCGGCCCTGAGGGCGATTAAGCTCCGCTCCGGAGGGCCAAGTAAATACGCACGCGCTCTTACATACGAGCAGCCGCGATTATCGACCTGCACGTGTACGTCGTTTATACTACAAATTAGTAGGCAGTTATAAATGACGTAGTATCCTTATTATCGCGGCGTCGTTATTACGGGGCCTGGCATTCGCGTGACGTTTGACCGACCGTCCCGGAATCGTCCAGCTGGAGAGCGTGAAACGACGGAGGTTTCTTCCCCGTGGATACCAGCCATGAGAAATTATTCGCTCCATATATCTTTCGGGGAACCACGGTCTGTCACTGATTGATGGAACGCGTAACCGCGTTTATTGTCAACCGCGGACCATCCGAAATAGCTTCGGTTGATCATCAACCGCGAATGGCAACAGAAAGCACGAAAACGGCTGAGAAATTTCGGGTTTCGGTAGGGAAAAGGGGCAAGGGGCTCTTTGACAACCCGCAAACAAGGGACTGACACGTTCAAACAATCGAGGACCAACCGGCGAACCTATAATTAGCGTAGGATCCCTTCGAGGGATTCTTTTTGGCTCGTTTTGCTCGAGCCGGTCCGACCGGGGATCGAAGCCTGTTTCCGTTCGTTAGATCGTCATCTGCGAATGTTCGACATGCTCACAGAAGTCTCAGAAGTCACCGCGCGAAATTGCCTTGGACCATGAAGCACCCTAGGATCGGTTTTGTCTTGGATATCGTACCTGAACGCACCCCCACAAAGGACAAAAGTACAAACGGGGGTCTTGGTTGGTCAATGGAAAGACAAACACTGGTGGAACGACAGCTTCTGCAATTCTGCTCTTTTCCAGTGTTAGAGGCTGTCGAAATCCAGTGTACCGAGATATCTGGTGCTTCAGAAATCCACTTTATCGCGACGAGTTATTGAAACGTTTAATGTGAATTCTGAGAACGGCCGATAATCGTGTTTACAACATCTTGTTGCATCGCGTGCTGGATTTAACTCGCTCGAGTTTGCGAAAAATTATTACTCGCGCTAATAACTGCTCGCCTAACACCAAATGTAGACTATCCGATTGAACTAATTGACCCCTGCAACGGGAAATAATTTTTTTAGGACGATTTGAAACTTTTTAATTTCGTCGAAAAATTTCACATCTTCTCGAATTTTTTTCTTGAAACTGAGTGGGATTTCGGAGGTATGTCTATTCATCAAAAATGCTTGCAATTTACCCTAGTAACCAAATATAATTTTTTCAGAACGATTTGAAATTTTTTAATTTTGTCGAAAAATTTAGGCACCTTGGTCTGGGTTAGGTCTGGATTAGGTCTGGATTAGGTTTGGGTTAGGTCTGGGTTAGGTCTGGATTAAATCTGGGTTAGGTCTGGGTTAGGTCTGGGTTAGGTTTGGGTCAGGTCTGGGTTAGGTCTGGGTTAGGTCTGGATTAGGTTTGGGTCAGGTCTGGGTTAGGTCTGGGTTAGGTCTGGGTTAGGTCTGGGTTAGGTCTGGGTTAGGTCTGGGTTAGGTCTGGGTTAGGTCTGGATTAAATCTGGGTTAGGTTTGGGTCAGGTCTGGGTCAGGTCTGATTGAGGTTTAGGTTAGTTCTGGGTTAGGTCTGGATTAAATCTGGGTTAGGTTTGGGGCAGGTCTGGGTCAGGTCTGGATTAGGTTTGGGTCAGGTCTGGGTTAGGTCTGGAAGAAAAATTTTCGGTAAGAAATTTTTCTAGGACAAAGGGTTAAACCCAAAAATAATTTTTTAAATGCTTTCGCAATAAAATTAGACCCTTTATAATGTTTTACAAATTTTTTTTGAGAGCTTTATCCTAATGCGAAGAATAAGGCACCATCGCATACGCAACGATATATCGTCGTTCGGCACTAAAAGGGTTAATGGAGAGACTCGCGTGTTATTCCCGAAACCGATAAACGGGGGGCACTCGAGAAGATTGAAAGGGGCGTTGTTCCATCAAAGGCTCGTTAGAAAATCACAGCTGGCCGATCCGTGGAACGGCTTCATTCGGTCTGTCATCGATCCCCGTTGATCTTTGACCCACGGTGTCGCGTGTTCCAGGGAAATATTACTCAAATTTCGGGAAACAGGGTGTCAAGTTCCATTTTCAATGAAAGCTCGATCGTGTAATCGTTTCCCAAAGTAACCATTTAAGGAGGATTCGAGGAGGGCAACGGACGATACATGGTTGCACGCGTAATTTTCTATTACGTACTGTAATTAATAGCGGCGCGGTTTGTATAAGGAACGGGTAATTGCCCGGCGACACGGCAGCTCGCATGAAAATGCGTAATAAAATTATCTTAAGTAGTCGGGGGAGAGTTTAACCGGTGTGACGGGACGGTCGTGTGTTACCGTGAATATCGCCTGGCAATAAAAATCCAATCTATCCGGCAACGTGCAATTCCCGTCGTCGTAAAACTCGCTCCTACGTCCCTGCGATTTCTAATCTAATTCCACGAATCTCGAATGACCAAATTCCCTAAATATTACAGTTTCCTCGATCAATTTGTTCGAACCGAAAGTCGAGGACAACTTTTTACCGTTTCTAAAGTCACGCAGTGTCCCGTCGATCCAAGGAACATTGTCTCCTCGAGATACTTTCCGAGTAACGAGCATCTCCGCCGACTTGGGGGCAAAAACGGCGTACAACCCGGCACGAAAAACTAATACAATTAAATTAAAAACCCACCGAAGGGTACCAGCGGCGAGTAGCATCCCGGCTGGGACGATTCCATAAACGAAACTAGCCATTACCGGTCCAACGGTCGATCTCGGAAAGGAGTTTACCGCCGTTGGAAGGAAAGTTAAACATCCCGAGACGGCTAATTCACTGTAAACTCGTCGCCCAAGGACCCCATTACCGGACATTTACAGCCGATCCCGGCGTGGACGTTCAATGGATCCTTAATCGGCGTCAATTCCATCCGAATCGCAGATGGGAGACTGTCAACGATCGTGCATCCTTAAATCAACGAACAATACACCCTGCAACCCTCACGGGCCGTCGTCCATTGTGCACCGACTCGCTTGAGCACCGTTCCGTGAAGAGCTGATTAAAAGTGTAACGCTTAGAAATTACATGGGCCAACCCTCCCCTATAGGTGTTCCCCCTGCACGAGGATAATCATACCTAATGAGATCGGAACGGACGTTGTTTGCGAATGAAATAAAAATTTCACCAGCGCGTCGGGGACCAATAAATTCATATCCGTATCTAGGCAGATGTAATTAAGAAAGTGTCTCGAACTTTGACCGGCGGTCAGCGTGCATCGTGGTGTCGCGGTTGAGGGCACGCGATACGCCCGTAATCGTGTCTATTTACCAACACTTTAAATCCGATACAATGAACGCATTCACATACAGAAGGGGGAGAAGGGGGGGGGGACGTGGAAATGGCGGTTAAATGTATGCACGGCTTGTTACAAGCTGTCAATCGTACGGATCCAATTTGATCGGCTAAGTGGAGTAATTGGATAATTTACATCGTAAGTGCAGTTCGATCTTCTTGACGATTTCAGCAGCGCACACCCCTCATCGTTTTCCAGGTTTTCCAGCCAGCTTCGTGGCTCGTCCTCGAGTCGGGCATTCCGCCTCCAAGGAGGTTTAGGACCGGGGATGTATTTCGGGTTCCGCAGACGGTAGAATTCCGTCGCCAGGGCGTGGCGCAGCCGCGTTTCCGACCCGAACGACCGCCGCGAATTTCTTTTTATCTTCGAGTCATCCTCTACGCCCAGCAGGGCCCGATTTTTTCCCGCCCTGAGCTCGAATTTTCGAGCTGACCGGTCCCCTCCTTTCACCCCCCTATCGCCGAGCCAATTTGCATTGGAACCTGGTCCGGTAATTAGTCATCGGTGTCATTGTTCCACGCTCGACACCGATATCCGTTTACTCGAGGCGCCCCTAATTAACGCGGCAAGAAATCTAGCTTTGTCGGCCACTTGGAGGAATAGAATTTCATTCGCCGTTCGTTCATTTTTAACATGCATCGGGCATAGAACAAACGAATGGTTTTGCCAAAGATAAGCGAAATTTCGGAATTTTAGACGGCTCTTTCTCTCCGGGGGATACAGTTTCATTGGTACGGTCCACCATTCGTGACTCGACGTTCTTTCAAGTCCAAACCAAACAGATATCGTACACTTGTAAATTACAAAATATAGCAGCAGTGTAAATGAAACGGATATTTCGTTGAATTTGTTTCTTCCTCTATTTGTTTAAATTGCCCTATTTTTTAGTTAAACTTCAAATAAAACGCTGGTGCTGGTAACAAAATTGAAATATAATTCGGAGTGCAAAGGGTTCATTTTCAGGCTTGGAACAAGGAATGGTTGTGCAAAGATAAGTTAAATTTCGGAATTTTAACACTTTCACTCCCACGTGACCCATATGTGGATCACACAACATTTAACAGTGAAACTTAAACAATTAATTCTTAAGTTAAAATGTGAAAGAAAATAAATTTTAATAGGCTTCGTAAATTTTAATGAAGGTTACGAAAGCAACTGCTGCGACGACTTTTAAGTTGTGTAGTTTACAATTGCCTAAAATGAAAGTGTTGGTCCCGTAAACAATTTTAGGATTTTCGGCTGGCAGTGAACGTGTTAATTTATCTTCCAATCCGTTCAGGAGATACTATTTTTTAAAAATATGCATGAAATTTTAGGGGAATCACACATTGGTCGTTACATTTTCGATAAAGAATTTTTTTTCTCGAACGTGGGTAGGATTTCGGGGGTATGTATATTCACCAAAAATGCTTGTAATTGACCTCTACAATCGAAAATAATTTTTCCAAAACGATTCGAAACTTTTCAAATTCGCCCCAAAAATGTCAAACCTTCTCGAATTTTTTTCTCGAAACTGCGTAGGATTTCAAGGGTATGTCCATTGACCAAAAAGGCTTGCAATTGACCCCTGCAATCGGAAATAATTTTTCCAAAACGATTTGAAACTTTTCAAATTCGCCCAAAAATTTCAGAATCTTCTCGAATTTTTTTCTCAAAAGTGGGTAGGATTTCGAGGGTATATTTGTTCACCAAAAATGATTGTACTTGACCCATGCAACTAAAAATATTTTTTTAATAATGATTTGAAATTTTTAATTTTATCGAAAAATTTGCCCTCTTCTCGAATTTTTTTCTCGAAAGTGGGTAGGATTTCTTGGGTATGTCTATTCACCAAAAATGCTTGTACTTGACGCCTCCAACTAACAATAATTTTTTCAAAATGATTTGAAACTTTTTAATTTCGCCAAAAAAATTGCCCTCTTCTCCAATTTTTTTCTCGAAACTGAGTAGGATTTCGGGGGTATGCCAATTGACCAGCTCTTTCTCTCCGGGGAATAGAATTTAATTGATACGATCCACCATTCGTTAATTTTCAGGCTTGGAACAAAAAATGGTTGTGCAAAGATAAGTTAAATTTCAGAATTTTAACACTTTCACTGCCGCGTGACCCATACGTGGGTCACAGAACATTTAACAGTGAAACTAAAACAATTAATTCGTAAGTTAAAATGTGAAAGAAAATAAATTTTAATAGGCTTCGTAAATTTTAATGGAGGTTACGAAAGCAACTGCTGCGACAACTTTTAAGTTGTGTAGTTTACAATTGCCCGAAATGAACGAATGAATGAATTTTATTGATACGATCCACCATTCGTTAATTTTCAGGCTTGGAAGAAAGAATGGTTGTGCAAAGATAAGAGAAATTTCGGAATGTTAAATCAGAATTTTAACTCTTTCCTTGCGCGATAAGCTCCGTCTATAAATAATATTTAACACGCCCCGGGGCAAGATCGATGTGTTGTCGAGTGCTTAGACCCGCGTCAGAATTTCGATTTCACTTATCGTACGAGTTTTCGTGGGTTATGAAATATATACTCGGCCGGGCGATATCAGCGCGTTCCAATTATGTTCCTCTGTCTTCATTGAACGATATTATTTCCTGGGATTTTGGGGACAAGAGACTAGGGAATATTTCGGCGGTTGGTATCGAGGAGCGTCTTCGAAAGAAGAACTCTCGAGGAGAGTTAGTAACGTAAATCGTTTGTGAATGGACGGCGGATAATCGGAAGAGCGTCGGGCAGCGAATCGAGCCGCTCGGAATTTCTACGTAACAAATGGAAACGTAATCGTTTCCCCCGCGACAAGGGAGGCCGTGGCGAGATCACAAGAACGCTCGGTAAAAGCGTTTGCGCAGCGATAACTCCGACGATAACGCCTCGTAATTAGTCACTGCCAATTAACAGCTGCTCAAACGGAAAACAACTGGGTTCGTTAGAGACGTTCGACGCTCGTCTTGCCCCGGAAGCGCGTTTTCCCCATTTTCCCTGTGGATCCCCCCACGAAATCCAAACGAACATATCTCGACTATCTCCAAAAGTGACGTAGTTGTTTACAAACGAACCGCGAAAAAGTATCGATAAGACACTGATCGCAGAGAAAGTAAACAAACACAGAGGAATATTTAAAAAACGAACATTCGATTTTAATTGCCCGCAAAAATGGAAAGCCACGAGGGAAACACGATTTGGCGCAACAAGGACGAGCAAGAAACGGCTCCGGGGCAAAAAAAGGTGGGAGGAACGGAACAGAGGAGTAGAGTGGAAAGAGCATCGAGTCTTTTTCATCTTCCTCCATTTGTTTCACGCCGTGTGTCAGAGCGGCGGAGGCTATAATTAGGCCTCCTCAGATAAGCCGTACCGCCGTCCATCCGCAACAAAACAAGTTTTTGCGAATCGTTAACGTATAATTTTAATTGCCAGCGTTGACGAGCCGGGAATTAATTACGTTCTACCGAGCCAGCGAGAAATGAATTTCACCAGAGGGTCCCTCTCTACCCGTGAGTACACGCTTTTCGTGGACGCGGGTTGTTTCACGTGAACGCAGGTGCTAAAGAGTGTGGGTTCGCGACACGCGTGTCCGTGGTCGGACGCGCGTTTATGGTCGTCTCGGTTCCCCCTACATCGTTCTCGCCGGTCTGTTATCTTGTTTTCAACTAATTGTACGTGGCATAGTTCAGATCGCGATAACACCGCGAGACGTTCTTTTATTTCAGTCGGATAAGGGAATTTCAATGAGGTTTGCGCAGATTCTCTTTTTTTCACGCGGAGATTCCTACTCGACGTCGATCGTTTCCGAACGCCATTACGCCCTCCCCCACTCTGGCTAGGAAATAACATTAACATTCGACTCGAAAAAGGTGCCATATTCTTCGCATTAGGATAAAGCTCTCAAAAAAAAATTTGTAAAACATTATAAAGGGTCTAATTTTATTGCAAAAGCATTTAAAACATTATTTTTGGGTTTAACCCTTTGCCCTAGAAAAATTTCTTACCGAAAATCTAATTTTTCTTCCAGACCTAACCCAGACCTGACCCAAACCTAACCCAGACCTAACCCAGACCTAACCCAGACCTGACCCAAACCTAACCCAGACCTAACCCAGATCTAATCCAGACCTAACCCAGACCTAACCCAGACCTAACCCAGATCTAATCCAGACCTAACCCAGACCTAACCCAGACCTGACCCAAACCTAACCCAGATCTAACCCAGACCTAACCCAGACCTAACCCAGAACTAACCCAGACCTAACCCAAACCTAAATCAGACCAAATCCAGACCTAACCCAGGCCAAGGTGCCTAAATTTTTCGACGAAAAAAAAAAATGTCAAATCGTTCTGAAAAAATTATTTTCGGTTTCGAGAGTCAATTGCAATCATTTTTCGTCAATACACATACCCCCAAAACCCTACGCATTTTCGAGAAAAAAATTCGAGAAGGGTCAAATTTTTCGACAAAATTAAAAAATTTCAAATCATTCTAAAAAAATTATTTTTGGCTACTAAGGTAAATTGCAAGCATTTTTTATGAATAGACATACCCCCGAAATCCCACTCAGTTAGAAGAAAAAAATTCGAGAAGATGTGAAATTTTTCGACGAAATTAAAAAATTTCAAATCGCCCTAAAAAAATTATTTTCCGTTGCAGGGGTCAATTGCAATCATTTTTGGTGAATAAACATACCCTCGAAATCCTACCCATTTGCGAGAAAAAAATTCACGAAGAGGGCAAATTTTTTGACGAAATTAGAAAGTTTCAATTCATTTTGAAAAAATTATTTTCGGTTGTGGGGGTCGATCGCGATCATTTTTGGTGAATAGACATACCCTCGAAATCCTGAGCGTTTTCGTGAAAAAAATTCAGTACATGCGTGACCTACATAAAACTGTGATCAAACAATGATTATTCTTATGTGTAAATATTGTTTGTAGAAGAGAAACTTGTTTCTATGCTTTTTATCATATTTTATAATTACGTTATTTATACGATTTGCAATAAATATTGAAACGCAATTGCCATTACTTTATTCTTTCTTTATTTCGTAATATGCTGCTTTTTGAATTTTGTGAATATCATTCTAAAAGGGTTAAGGGACCTCTGATAATGTTTCTCACATTGTAGGAGACAAGGATTTGCGAATCCTGGACACCGTCCACGTACCGTTACTCGTGGTTTCGAGACAAAGTAACGGGTCGGTGGATTCTGCAAATTGGATTAGAGGGACGAGGAGAGGAACGCTCGCGTGTAAAACAGCGATCACGAACGCGGCTTATGGCGGTAAGTCCCTCGAATCTACCTGCTGGGTTTGCAAACTGTCGGGGAAAGAGGAAAAGGCGACGAAACGACGGTGACTCGGCCGACCAAACAGAGGGAATCGTGGCAACCTGCGGAGTTCTTGACCTAATCCCGAGATCGGATGAACCGTACCGCCCTGTCAAAACTTGTCACCGAGGATTTGGAATTAGAGAGTGAGTCCTCCCGAGCAGGGGAAACTAACCAGTGAAATTTTTGTTTCATAAATAATCCAATTTCATCACGCACTAGTCGTATATAATCAATAGGAATTGCTAAAACACTTTCGGGGTACGTAGTGTCAAAGTAAATGTGAAAATAAACATGGAAGGGAGCATAAATTATAGTAGTTTGCGCAATCATCGGATAGGGGATGAAATGCCCTTTAAAATGAGCGTTTGTACGAGTCGATAGCTTAATTAGTTCCGAAGATATAGCGATTTTAGTCTGAAGTCGATGCGGTGGCTGGTTGAGGTGATACCGTTTGTTTACGTTTCATTGTTTACATCTGCGCGAGGTCAATGAACTCGCGACTCACGCGCGAGAGAGAGAGGTCTAAAAAACTGTTAAAAAAATTACCCCTTTACATAAATTGCGATATCTCGAGAACGGAGAGTCGGATTCCCAAAAACCAAAAACCATTTTAAAGGGGAGGCTTTGCCGCTTCTAACGATACCTCAATAATTATCAAAACACTAATAGTTTCGGGACTGCAGAGGTCTAAAGTTCAACTATTTTTAATACTCGTCGATAGACTATTCCAAGCCAGTGGAAACCGAAGATTCTAAAAAAAATTACCTTTTATCTAGGAAAGGGAAAGTCGAATCGCGAAAAACCAAAATGGAGTCTTTGCTTCTGCTGATGGTGGGTAAATTTTGGATAGAACACTAACAGCCTCGAAACTACACAAAGTTTAACTACTGTTAGCACTGTTGTTATATTGTTCCCAAGCTCCTCTCATCTTTGCTAACCAGAATTTGATAGAAAATTTTACCCGGGTGTTTTGGAGAAAATATATGAATCATTGAACCGATCGGATGGTTCGAGATGGTGTTAAAAACATCGACGAGCTGTTATTGCGTGGAGTTATCCGGCGACATTGAAAGGATGCACGCGTTCGCGTCGGATTGAAGACGAAACCGATGGGGTGGGGGTTGTAAAGGAGGGCTGTTAGGACGATACCGGAGTGCAACGGGGTTGTTCGGTACACCTCCCTCGTATCTCTCACGCTTCGCGGGTATTTCTATGGGAGGGAGACGCCCGTCTAATTTCCTGTCCTGAATTTCGAACGAGCGGGAATTTGCACCCTTGAGTTCACATCAACGCGACGATGGAAGAGTGAAAGTGGTCGTTCGATGTAGCGGGACGAAACGCGCAAAATCGCGCTCTGGGTCCTCGGTCTCGAGCGTTATTTTTCGATACTAGCCATTTTTCCGGCACGTTCTCTTTTTTCGGTTTGCTTTTGCTCGTTTTCGTCGAATCCTTTCGAGGCGGATGGAACCGTGCTTTTCAATTCGAACGCACAGAGAGGGGGTGGACGCGGACGTCCAGTGATCGACTGTCTTTATCGGGGCTCGATTTTGATTCACGCGGACAGTGGGAACGCCGGGACGCGCGTTTTATCTCGAATTCAGCCGCCCCCCCCCGGCTGAAAGGGGGCCAGGGAACGCCGGTTATTTATGTACCCCGTGGGCGTCAAGCGCGGAAGAGAAACGACGACGACGGGGCCGATTAATTTCCTGCGGAACCTACGCGAAAATAACGCCGAAGGACGAGCAATGGACGATTTTTCGTTAAGAGGCGCGGGAGAGAATTATCCCTTAAAAGTCGGCCCTGGAACACCTCGACCGTGAACCAGTCCCGACAAAGCCATTATACGCCGGGATCCTATTATGCGATTGTTATGAATTTCCTATTAATAATAAATAAACAAACATAATGGGAGGCCGTCGCGGTGCATTAGCCAGCGGGACGCATCTGGTTCCAAACGGGGGGGACGAGGGTTGCTCTGACACCCTGTATCCTCTTCGCCAGTTACTGGACCGGCTTCCAGACGACCCGTCATTGGCCCGTTCCTCGAACAATGATCGGTTACAAATCATCCCCTTTTATACGGACTCGCTGGGCCAAGTACGCGTGACGGTTCCTTTTTCTCTCGTCGAGCACCACTCCATAGAGGGTAGATTCGATTCGCGAGAGCTACGATCGTTTTACGATCGACCGCGACCGATACTTGAATAGAACATACACCTCGAGAGATTCGGGCAAATTGAAATTTATCATCCCCTTCCTTTCGACCCGATTACTTATTTGAATTTCCGTTTTGGAAACAATTCGACGAATCCCCCCGAACGTGGCGGGTCGCCTCGCGAGCAGATAAGGGATGAAATCTCGGGGAAACAAATTTCGAGCATTGTGAGGAGAGGAGTCGTAAAGTCAAGTTTCCACGGGACAGGTAGAGTTCCGGGACAACCCTCTGCGCGTCTCGTCCTAATCCTGTTTGCAGGACGAGCGGGGTACCCGGTGTTTGATTATTTTAGGATTTCCGTAAATCCTCTTTGCGCTCCTCGGTCCGAGCCGCGTTTGTTCGCGCGAAGGAGCTCCGATACGAGGCCTTGTTATTTTAAATATCCGCGAGCGGCGATTGAAAATGCGAAACCAAGGCGGGGTAGGTTGGTCACCTGCTCGACAAAGGGGCCAGGTATTTAAGATTCTGTTGTTCGTTTCAAACGACCGGCATTATTTCGTTAAACTGTGGGCGTGGTGCGAGTTTCGGGGTACGCGATCCCCCTGGGAGACGCCCGGTTTAAGGGATCGGAGGCCTGGACATACCCGGCGGTGCTCTGCGCCCGGTAACTCCGTTCGCTAATTCGTTGAAAACGTGAAACAACGAGATTCACACGCTCGTAGGGGTATTAAAGGGTCCGACATCTTGGTTTCTGTTCGAGAAAATAGCTTCTTGCTAGTTTGCTCCCAGAAAGGTCGGCGGAGCTAGGGGAGTCGTTGGACCATGAAACGCCAAACTAAACGGCGCTTCCAGGCCCAAATACGAGTGGCTGCTCCCCTCGAGCGATCCACACGTTCGCCTGGTGCGGTGCACGCACACAGGGACGCGGTGGAAACTCGTGTATTTGTTCCGATGCACGCAGGAAAGCGCAAAAAGGGCATAATGGACCCCGTAGCCAGATAGGTGTATATAATGAGGTTAGCTCGAGGGGTGGAGTAAGGGAGGGTACGGTAGCGGGGTGGATGTCGTCGCGATACGAGCAAAAGGGAGAGAGAGACGAATGGTGGCGAGGGGGAGACGCGGGCAGAAGGGTGGGGAGTCGGTTCCCCCTCGTCCGGGACGCATCTGCCCCATTATGCTGCCCCGGGGCACTCCCGAGACCATTAATCCTCGCTAAACGACAGCCATTTTGTACCTAAACTGGATTGCCGACTCACTAACTGGTTTTGAGGACGCTTAATAGACTACTCGGCGCTCCTATTATGGCGATCGCGCATCCGCGCTATATTTCGGTGTCGTTTATTCCCCGCTAATGTGCAAACGGTTTTCGGAATGCAGGCTAGGCTCCTCCCTCCTCAGGGAGAAAAGATGCCTTCGACGACCACTATCGAGGGATGAAAATCGGGAGGAAGTCGTGAACCTTTCCTTAGTTTTCCCTGGCCGTGTAGGTGTAACAAGATTTGGGTTAATCGGATTGACTGGAAAATCTGCACCTCTTCCCTGTTACAAGTTCTCCCACGGGACACCGGCTCGAACCGCCAACCTGCCAATCGGATTAGTTTAATCCTAAAATATTGTTCGTCCCGGTGTACAACATCGCGAGGATTCCCGTGAACTTGCTGGCTCGACGGTTCCTTTCGGAAAAATTAGATAACGTCAGTGGCATCAGCGTGTACCCAACTATAGAGAGACTACCGTTAGAGAGAATCCGGTCTGAAATCCGACACCGAGCGCGTCGAAAACCCGCCAATCAAGCGTCCAATTTCCATCGATCATTTACCCTCCGGCATCGCGGAAAACTTTTTTCCAGGGAAAAAGCTGCTGTCGGCGGTCGCCGGCAACAACGTCATTATTCCCGCGGGCGTGCGCGCGGGCCGCGCAACGCCGACATCCACCGTGAGGATTGCCAATCAATTCGCGCATCGCGCCCGGGAATTAGACAATTAGGAGTCGTCACGTTCCCCGAGCAGTCGCCTCATCATCCCGTTCCCCGCCGTTCCGCTTCAGCCCCTTCGACCGACCTTCCCCCACCCGGGCGTTTCATCCCCACGCGCGGCGCCGCCGCCGTCCGCGAAGCGCCGCCGCTCCGAAGCTCGCAGCGCCATCTGACAGCGGCGACGCGCTCGAAAACGCTTCGCGTTCCCCGGAATGGAGGGAGAGAGAATTCAAACGCGTTTGACGGTTCCCCATTGGCGGTGGACGGTTCGACGGTGCACGCCCAGTTTCGAGGGGTCCGGGTTAGGTCTGTGGTGTGACTGGAGTGGTCCGCATTGGCCGAGGACACGACACGGTACCGGTTCCACGGGTTCCGCGGGGGCGGCGCGCGATCACCGGCGGCGAGCACCGCGACGCCGGCCGCCACCGAGAAGAGAGAGAACGCCACGGCAGGCCTCTCCGCAGTCGAGCTGGTAATCAGTGTCGTTTCCGCGGCAGTAGTGGCCACCACGCGGCAAGATTACGCAGATTACGATACACCCCCCGCGCGTATCCGTCGGTCGTGACGCGACTGTGACAGTGCGAGACTTCGATCACCCTCTTCTCCCTGATAATCCACGGATTTCTGACCAACCGCCTCCTTTGTCCTGGCTGACGGTGCACCCGGGCTTAGCGAATCAACAGAGATCGGCGCGTAACCCTTGATCGGTTATCCGGGAACGACAGGGTCTATATGCGAGTGACTATCGGGGGATCAGAATAATGTTGAGTGCCTGACACGAGAGACCAGAAGAAGCCGTGGACCGTCATGTTGATCTCGTAAAGAAACTGCTTTGACTTTAATGGGGGGATCCGCTCGTGCCGGCTCGGTCGTTCCGCGGCGACGCGGCGGATTCCGAGAATAACGGGCCCCCGGAATCACCCGGGATGGCAGTCCGTGAACAGAGCCAAGATCCGCGATGACGGTTCCCCGATGCAAAAATAGAGAACGATGACCGCGTTACGGTACTAGGTAGTGGCGTAGACACAGCGACAAAGTGTACATTATGAAGTGAACAACCACCCCCATCCCGGTGAAGGTCTTGCTTTGTACATACGTACTCGATTTGCTACCCTGGAACGCTGACTCGTCTAGCATTGTGGGGGGGAAAAAAACGTGGAAAGGCATGAGCAGCAACGAGGGCGTGGTGACAGGCCGGGGCACCGGGAACGACAGGCTCTGCGAGGACGTCGACATGGCAACCCCGACGTCGGCATCGTCGAATCTGAAACCGCGAAGCGGCAAGATCAGCTTCAGCGTGGACTCGCTGCTGAGCGACATGAAGAAGACAGCCGTGACCGGCGGCGCGTTCGCCAGACGCGAGACAGAGGATAGGACAGAGTCGGAAAAGTGCCTGGACATGGAGGCCAGGTACCAGCTGCTGATGGAGCAGCAGAGACTACAGAGCAGAGAGCTCCTGGCCAGGCTGAGCCCCCACGGTCTGGCGTTCACCAATCATCATCATCACCCGCCGAGCAGGCTGGACCAGGATCACCCGTCGGCTGGCCGGCAGGAGATCCTCACTGTGAAGGACTTCTCGAGGACTACCAGCCACGACAAATCCTCGTCACCGATCAGAATGGACCAGGAAGCGCAGAGGGATCGGGACGATCGACGGTTGTCGAGCAGCTCGCCGAGCAACAGGATCCCCGAGTCTATGATCCAGAGGGAACGCGGCCAGGAGGAGGACGAGAGGATCGACAGGATCGGGAACCCGCGATCCGTGTCGCCGGTCACCAGACGAGATATCATGGACGATAGAAGCGACTCGGAGGCGAATCGTTCGCTCGAGGGCGACAGGACCGATCATCTGGACCTCGAGGATCAAGAGATCAGAAGCGTGGGCCATTCGGAGGATCTGAACGTGATGGACTCGGACTGCGAGCTAGAGAGAGACCTGGACAGTAGCCAAGAGAAGGAGGAGAAGTCCAGTCCCGTAGTGCCTCAGCCGATTCATCCCGGGGTACAAAGGCCCTCTCAGGGTCCCCCTTACCTAACCGGGGCACCCGGTGCTCCCGGATGGAATCCCGCGGGATTTCCGCATTCTCTCGCGGGGTTCGCGTGGCTACCCCCACCCCCGCATCCCCACAATCCTCACGGGCATCTCTACACGCCGCACGGAGGACCCACCAGTCCAAACGGTAAGCAAACATCTCTATCCCTTCGTACATCTATCTTCCTTCACTCTGGGTGCATGGAACTCGAGTGGATTGATTCTTAACCACCCTGGGCCACCAATCTGACACGTTACTGAGTCATCAAATCTATCGTGGTTATTGATATTGGAGGCTAGGGCCTAGAATTCGTGTGAAAAATCCCCCTGCCGTGCAACGACGAGTCTTAAAGCTTGCTAAACAGCGTAAACAAAGGGCGTAGACAAAGGGCGTAGAAAATGGTAACCGTTTGAAGTGTCGAGGTAAGAAAGGAGCATCGATTCGAGCGGCACGCCCGCGCTGCCCATTATTCTCCCGTCATCAAAGCCATCGCGATATCAGCTCGCGAGAATATTAGCCGTGCGTTGGGTACACTACTTATCAAGTCGATTTACGGGTCGGCGTAACTAACTTGCCTCCGTGAATCGTTATTCTCGTTTCCTTTTCGCCTATCGGCGAGGATTTCCCGGCAGTCGGGGTTACAATGTTGATGATTAGGAGGACTACGCCGACTTCTGGCGCGGCTCTGCACGACATCCGCGGCACGCAGCCCCCATAACGCTCGATATTAGTGTCGCCGGTCACGCGAGACGCCGGTTATTATCGGAATTACGCGCCAAAGTATTCCGAATCCGGTCCGCCGGACTCGGAAGTTGTATCAGCCCGGGAAAAACACCGTTCCTTTTCCTTACAATCTGATGGCTCGAATTAAAAATCCTGCGTTTCGTTCCACAAACGTCGAACTCTCGCGGAAGTCTGCTCGAGAAGAGACCGATAAACCTCTCTCGTTCACCTGGCGACGCGTATCTAGGCTATTGGGCCAGCCGATTCCCCGTTTCCTGGCTAAACGGCGATTTTTATCGCTCGTTAGTCGCGATAAAACTCTTATTCCGATCTGCGGGGAGAAAACTGTGTCGCGAGAACTGTTCGAGGATCTCATATTCGATCAATTACGCCTAACGACACGGCCGCTGCGGAGAAAAAAATGAAGAGACAATCGGAGAGGCTCGAATCGGCCAAAGATCGACGAGAATTACTTTTGTTCCCCGTCGTGATAGGACATTGAGCGCGTCACCGGCGCGAAATAATCGGTCAATTAAACGTGCCGACTACCGGTTTCGCTTCGCGAATCGATCTAACCGCAGAAACGCGCCACCCCGTCGCCCCCAACCTCTTGCCTACGTATCAACGTACACGCCTGTTAGACTTAATTGACGATTTTACCTTAACGGCGGCCGGTTTGTACCCCGGCCATAAGATACCTCTTTCGTCTCTGTCTCGTGACACGTGTACCTTGGGGTCCAATTAAAATTTTTACCCCGGACCCTGAGCGAACGTTCACCGGAAACAATGAGTTTTCCACCGGACGAGTCAATCGGCTTTTCAACCTACCCCGATTAAGAAATTCGATCTTAAGAAAGAAGATCTCTGGGGGCGGAGGCTGCGATGAACGCAACTCGAATAAAAAACGATGGCAACGAAGCTCGCCGGTGCTCGAGGTTTTAGCGGGTGAAATTACGAGCCGCGCGTAATGAGAAACTCGCGCCGTTTCCAAGAAAGAAATCTCCGTGGCCATTACGGGAGCGGTCCGCGACGCGTAGAAAACTCGAGGAAGGAGCGAACGGTCTGTATAGAAACTTCTCTCCCGGTGTGTCCGGTATGGAGAGGTGAAAAGGGTGGAGCGGACCTGGAGGACTCGGTACAAGAGCATGATAGAGTCATACATAACTCCCGAGCATCCATAATGCATTCAAGCCGGGGTAAAAACTGCCCTTGTTAGGTTCGCCCCGGGCACACCCAGCTTCCTGACCACCGTCATCCACTCGACGTTTTTGCCGATGATAACGACAAACCGCTATCCTCCTCTCTTTTTCGCCCCACGGTGAGGACCAATTACCCGCGTTTCTTCTTTGATTGGACGGACAAGATCGCGTTTGCTCCAAGGAACATGCAAAACTCGCGATGCAACTTCCAGAGTTTCTATGTTTATTGAAATCTGTTTCGAGAGTGGACGATTTTAGTATAGCAACAATCAGAGTTGAAAAGCCCATTAGACGAGGGGATGGAGTTATCGAAGGGGAGGGGTTGATACGAGGCTCGTCCAGCCGATAGATAATCCGGTGGCCCGCCGCTGGGCGGTGGCTTTCGAAAATTATGAATACGGACGTCATTTATAACGCTCGAGCGCCACCGTCGGCCTGCACGCATTTATCTGCCGGGCCTCCGCGACCAGCAATGAATTAACGACGCCCGTCCAATGACGTTCCGCAAAATATTTCCAACGATTCATCATTCCCCGACCAGCCCGTAATTATCGTCCACGGGGTGTTCGAAACGACCGTCGCTCGAGCGCGGTTTTTCCAAAGAGAGAGGGGAGGGTAAGAAAATCCACCCCTCGACGCGTCAATCGCCGTGAAACAAGTTTCTCCTCGAAAACCGCGTTTATTGTCAACCGGGGAAGCATTTAAGAATTCTAATTAATCGATATCCGTTCCAGGTCGAACTTTCGCGTTAATCATCGGAATTGGACCGTTTATTTTTAAAGTGGTGCAACTCCATTTTCTCTTCTTTCGAGAAAATTAAAGGTTAACGTATCCGTTGATTAAAAAATTTAGGCATATTATACGAAGTCTGGCAATGTTTCTACTGTTTTATCAATATACTGAAATGATGTATAGTTAAGACAATAATAGACAATTGTAAATAGTCGTTTAATTTCAATTTTGAAAAATCAAATATCACTTGAAATATACTTCGTATCGTTCCAATTTTCTTTTCAAATAATCACACGACATTAAATAGAAGTGGTATTTTTAATACTAAATAAACTATAAAATTTCGAAATAAACGGTCCAATTATTAACGCGTTAATTAGCGCGCGGAGACAGTCGAAACTGGCGGGTTACCGGGATATTCGACAAAGAGCCCGAACAATGAGATCGAGCGCCTAATACGGCCTCGTTAGCCGTGCGCAGCAATAATCGTGCGTCTAGGAGCGCACGGTAATTACCAGAAAATTAATTAGCGAGTTGGAGGAACGTATCGATCGAACGGAGTCGGTGATCCGTGGAGACGCGTTTGTTGTCGCGTATTTCGCCCTTTCGAGTCACTATGAAACACATTTATCGTCCTCGACGACGTTAACGCTCCCGGGACTCGAGAAGCTACCGAAAGTAAACATGGCGGACGACTGACCCGATCAGCTGATCGCGAATTCCTCGACTCGAACATTTACAAGTCAAATAGAATATGAAATTGACGTGTTATGGGTGTCTAACAGAGGTCTAGCTGTTATGGTTGTCTGATGTGACAATGTGTGCACTGTTTCTCGGTTAGAAATTGCCACGTTATAATGAAAAATCGATGGAATAATATTTGTGTCTGATGTGACAATGTGTTCACAATTTCCAGGTTAGAAATTGCCACGTTATAATGAAAAATCGATGGAACGATATGGTTGCCTGATGTGACAATGTGTTCACAATTTCCAGGTTAGAAATTGCCACGTTATAATGAAAAATCGATGGAATAATATGGTTGCCTGACGTAAGAATGTGTTCACAATTTCTAGGTTAGAAATTGCCACGTTATAATGGAAGATCCATGGAATAACAGACGCGAGGATAGCACGCGTAATCCTGAGAAATATAAATCGTGATCGGGAGGGGGTAATTAATTGTAGAAAGTGCGGGAATTCGAAATTGCCCGAGTAACGAGTCACGACTTAATAAGCGTCGAAACATTTTAATGAAGCCGCGCGGCGCGGTTCATCCCCGTCGTAAAACGAGGCACAAAGTGCGGAATATCTTTGTCCCTCTCCGTCGATCGGGTCGGTCAATCATCGGTCGGGCAACGAACGTATATACATACGCGTGTACACATATCGATCGTAAATCATGCGAACATTTAATTAGCAGGAATTAATTGGCGTCCGTAAGAAACATATTGAACCGGGGCTGGTCATTAGTAAGATACGCGACTGACCGCGATACGCGAATTGTCAGCGCGATAGCGCGAGAGCAAAAGACGAAACCCGTTTCATCAGCGACTATTTTACCCGGCGCGGAATTTATTGCCCCCGCGGAGCAACTTCATCGGGAATTCATTACGCTTTTACCCGTGGGGGGGTTGGGGGCAGGGGGGGGGGCAGATACACTACGTATCTCGCGATACAAATGAATTGCGACAAATCAGCAATTAATAACGGGCCATTTTCGCGCGACAATGGAAACTATCGCCGTAAAGGGAGAACGAAAAAGACCTAGTCCTAAAGACGCTTCGATTCTACGTTTGATCTTGCTCGAACGACTAATTGCTACAGTTGCTTGTACTGTCGTAAAAATATTCGAATTCTCTAAATTGCCGTTTCACGAGGAGTTCGGCGCGCTTAGGGGTTCCTTGTAAGGCGGGCAAAGTGTTAAATAGCCACTTATCCCCGTACAAACTGTATACTAAAATTCCAGTGTAGATCGCTGGTACTTACCTGGAACGCCATTTAAAGTACTCAAACCGCGCGATACTCCATATCCAGACTCCGCGAACATACTACGCGCCCACTTATCCACCGGTTGGTTACTTCCGTGTGCGTAGGGCTCACCTCGAACAATGCTTCGATCGACCGAATACGAAAGAGAGCAAAAGTTCCCGTGTCCGGCGGTTACCGCAGGTGCTTTGTCCACGCGCTACGCGGAAAGTAAACCGCGCAAGATATATTTCCACGGGGATCCCAGCGAGCGTTTAATTAGCAGAAATTAATTAGCGTCTAAGAGGAACATATTGATCGGTTATGTGAGCGGACTAGCCGACTAGCCGGTGAAACGAGGGGAACAGCCGCGCGGCGACCAGAATGGAAGACGTAATACCGATGTCGCGACAGATCCGCTCGACAATGCCGCCCGGGCCCCCGTTCCCTTTTTTGTCCCCCGACCGATCGTTAATTAGCGCACGGAATTCGACGTTGCCCCGCGATTGCCGCGAAATCGTCATCCTTTCGACTTCCCCCCCCCCCCGGCCCCGATACCGTTTTTTGCAACGACGCGAGTACTCTACCGATTCTTGCCCCGTTCGTCCGATCGACGACCCCCTTTTTTCACCGGCGACGATTTTCGCCCGTTTCTCTTCACGGAAACGCCAATTACGGAACCACCGAAAACTGCGTCGTAACATTTCATCGATCGACTCTCCAACCGACGATCCTCCAGCAAACTTTCAACATACTTCATCGACGCATTCACTGGGAGTTAACCCTTTGCACACCTATGTCGAGTGTGACTCGATTTCTATCTCAGGAGCTCCTTTTTTCGTATATCATACACTTGAAAATTATAAAATACAACAACAATGTAAATAAAACAGATATTTAATTGAATTTGTTTAAATTTGCCCTACTTTTTAGCTAACGTAAACTTCAAATAAAACATGCTGCATCGACGCATTAACTAGGAGTTAACCCTTTGCACACCTATGTCGAGTGTGACTCGATTTCTATCTCAGGAGCTCCTTCGTCGAGTCCTACATTTTCGAGTCCAAACCATGGGAGATATCGTACACTTGAAAGCTAAAAAACACAACAATAATGTAGGAGATTTGTGTTGAATATTTGTGTCACGCAGTAGTTTGGTTCAATGTTGACTTATGTGCAAAAGGGTTGAAGGTTTCTATCTCAGGAGCTCCTTCGTCGAGTCCTACATTTTCCAATCCAAACCATGGGAGATATCGTACACTTGAAAGCTAAAAAACACAACAATAATGTAGGAGATTTGTGTTGATTATTTGTGTCACGCTGTAGTTTGGTTCAATGTTGACTTATGTGCAAAAGGGTTGAATGTGTTTTGTTAAAAAAAGAAGGGGTTACTAGGAGCAGCGAGCCAACGGGCAGAGAGTAACGTGTGATTTGGAAATTTGACAATTAATGTGATTTTAATTTGTGTAAAAAGATTGCGTGCTCGGTGTATTTCAAGTTCGTTCTTTTGTACATTTGTTCCAAATACAATTCCCTTTTTTAAATCCTACAATAATGTAAATAAGGCAGATATTTCATTGAACTTGTTTCTTCCCCTATTTGTTCAAATTTCCCCTACTTTTTGGCTAACGTAAATTTGGTAATAAAATTCAAGTATAATTCGGAGTGCAAAGGGTCAATTCCCGAATTTATACAGCCAGTTCTCGTTTTCGTTCGAGAAGCGAAAAATAAATTGTCCGTTCGCGACGATAATTATCGCGTCGATGCTCGTTGATTGATTCGTACGCCCGCAATTAGCGGTGTTTCGACCACGTCAGACGGCCTTTTGTTCGGAATCAGTCGAACGTTAATTGTGCGTGACTCTTTAAAATTGCACTATAATCGAGGGGGTCCTTTGCGCCACGGAGACGGGGCACCTGTTGTTTTAACCCTTTTTCAAGTGTTTTATTTGAAATCTGCTTTATTTGCACTGTTGTTGTATTTTGTAATTTTCAAGTGTACGATATATTTCTTTGGTTTGGACTTGAAACTCTTGAGATAAAAAATTGACATTATTAAAACTGAAACACCTTACGATCGCTTATTTATTTATTTATGGTCCCATTCTTTCTGATCGTGGTGATTCGAATTAGTAGAATTGTGCAATCGTTTGCAAACAGTGGCGAACAAACGAACGTATGTCAGAGGTAATGGCCTTGAGAAATAATTAGGATCTGCCTTCTTCCTGTGAGAACACGAGTGAGTTACCGCCTATACTCGTTGACCGTAATTTATTCGAACGAAAGGAACGGGAAACGGCGTTGAAAGCCGTTAAAAAATCTTGTACAGATCGCATCTACTCGGTAGTAGCCCCCCTCAACGGACTGTAAAATATAATTGTAGCTATAAAATGAGATTAGTCAAATTGGTAAAACGCTTTGCGAGCTAATTTCGAACGAGAAATAAGGAAAATAAGCGTAACGAGGCGAGATCTGGGATTGGGGGGATGTGTCAGCTTCCAGAAGAGACTCCTTTTTAGCTAAAACACTCTTTAACACGTCCACTGTCAGACCAAAACCCCGAAAATTAAATTCTGTTTTTAGATAATTGGAAACTAGCATACCAAGAATTTCTCACGGAATTTATGTTCACAGACTCGTTAAAATTCAAGGGCCCTAGCTAGCTTTATTTTCTTTTCTAATCTTGATCATTTTTTTAACTCCTTCAATATATTTGAATTTTATTACCAGCAGCTTCCAACGCTTGTAAGCGTTTTATTCGAAATTTACGTTAGCCAAAAGGTAGGGGAAATTTAAACAAATAGGGGAAGAAACAAGTTCAATGAAATATCTGTTTTATTTACATTATTGTAGGATTTAAAAAAGGGAATTGTATTTGGAACAAATGTACAAAAGAACGAACTTGAAATGCACCGAGCACGCAATCTTTTTACACAAATTAAAATCACATTAATTGCCAAATTTCCAAATCACTCGTTACTCTCTGCCCGTTGGCTCGCTGCCCCTAGTAACCCCTTCTTTTTTTAACAAAACACATTCAACCCTTTTGCACATAAGTCAACATTGAACCAAACTACAGCGTGACACAAATAATCAACACAAATCTCCTACATTATTGTTGTGTTTTTTAGCTTTCAAGTGTACGATATCTCCCATGGTTTGGATTGGAAAATGTAGGACTCGACGAAGGAGCTCCTGAGATAGAAACTTTCAACCCTTTTGCACATAAGTCAACATTGAACCAAACTACAGCGTGACACAAATATTCAACACAAATCTCCTACATTATTGTTGTGTTTTTTAGCATTCAAGTGTACGATATCTCCCATGGTTTGGACTCGAAAATGTAGGACTCGACGAAGGAGCTCCTGAGATAGAAATCGAGTCACACTCGACATAGGTGTGCAAAGGGTTAACTCCTAGTTAATGCGTCGATGCAGTATGTTTTATTTGAAGTTTACGTTAGCCAAAAAGTAGGGCAGATTTAAACAAATTCAATTAAATATCTGTTTTATTTACATTGTTGTTGTATTTTATAATTTTCAAGTGTATGATATACGAAAAAAGGAGCTCCTGAGATAAAAATTGATGTCGATTCACACTCGACATAGGTGTGCAAAGGGTTAACAACTCTGATTAGCAAATAATTCGTGCAAACGCTCCCTTAGAATTGCATTAATCGGAAAGACGAATTTTGAATGGTCTCGAACAAGCGACGAGAATTTCGGATGATTGGTGAAAAGTCTGTTTGGAAAATCAAAGGGTGAATAGAGGGTTTTCGATCGATCCTCCCGCATTAATTAACGGTGGCTGTGTGGAGATTATCGCGGTCCCGCAGATAATCATTATGCAATGCATGCACGGAAATAACGAGCCGATAATTTTGCGCCATTCGAACAAATCTGCCCAGAACATGATTAATATTGCGAGTACGAGGCTCGGTATCGGATATTCGGGGGACGCTTCATTCCCATCGGGCGTCTCTGGCCGGTAATTAACGGCGATAAATTTCCGAAAAAAAAAATCAATCAACGATTCGATTCGACACCTACATCGAAAGAAATCTGTAAATACTTTTATCGGATCCCGTGCGACAAGAAAAGGTATCTCTCTACCTGCAGCTGCGGGGCGACGTTGATGATTTATCAGCCGCCGACGGTTGGGCAATAATTATGCCGACCGAAACGATATCTTAATTCACCTTCGTATAGTAATCGACTGCGTTAATTATTCCGGTTGTACGGTTACCGTACAATCGCGAGCATATTTTCTCGCCGGCTACGTGTACCCAAACGATACCGGTTACATTGTTGCTGTCAAACACACGCCGCGGAATTGACGACCTCGCGCTTGCCAGCCGTGTTTCGACAATTAGCCAAAGCGTTACGCTTCCCTGCCTGGTAAATTCCCGATCCAAGATGCTGATTTTGTTGATCGATCGAACGAGGAGGAATTCGGGACTGATCCAGAATGTTTCTAATCGATTTCAGGCGATCTGAGACTGCCTGGGCCTGGACCAGGACCGGTCAGGTGCACCCTCAGGAAGCACAAGCCGAATCGCAAGCCGAGGACACCGTTCACCACGCAACAGCTGCTCTCTCTCGAGAAAAAGTTTCGCGAAAAGCAGTACCTGACCATCGCCGAAAGGGCCGAGTTCTCCTCCTCCCTCCACCTCACGGAAACGCAGGTGAGACTCGCCACGAGCGGCCATTAAGCTTCGCAATTACAAAACGATCCCTCTGCACGAGACACTTCCAAGGAACCCCCCAATTTTTCCTACTCTTAAACTCAATTTTACCTCGAATTATTCCATCGAGAAACGCAGAATACGAACGCGTTATAGCGATTGCGTATCGAACCGGTCGAGAACTTACCGGAAGAACGATTCGAAATTAGACTAATTTATTTAGAAACAGACTGCTCGATAATGATCGTGCAAAACGCGTCACGGGTATGTAAAGCAGCGATTCTAACGAGCGACTGGCGTCACGAACGATCTTTTATTCCATGGCCGCGGCGATCGAATCGATCCGATTTTTACTGTTCCCGAAACGTCCCGACAAATATGTAAATAGTTCCCAAGATTATTTGAAATATTCGCTGCGCGCGATTAAACGAAAGCGGAATTGTACAGGACGGTGTCTCTGGTCCGATCTTGAAATTCTGGATCAACTTGGAGTGCTCGTGGAGCCGTTTATAGCGGCACGCTGATTCAATTAATAGCGTAGACGAGATATTCCCTCTCGGGGTACCGTTCGTTGCCAGCTATTTAACGCGTTGGCGATAAAAAAAAAAAGAATTTTATCGAACACGAGCGATAAAAGTAACGGAACGTTAGGGACGTGGCTGGACGTACGTTCTACCCCTGACACGTGTAATAGCCGAAATGACCGTCGCGATGCGGCTATTATCGTGCGGGTTGGCGTGTCCAGATACACTTTGCCCACTCATTACAATGCATCAGGCGAAATGAAGCTTCGTCGTATTCATTTGCTTAGATAAGCTACGATCACCTCGTGTCCTCGCCAGCCCCGAAACACCCTGGCCCACCGCCACGCTACGCGTTCCTTTCATTATTCACTCGCGGCCGGGAGCTAATGTCGCGATTTAGGATCCGATATTCACGCCGGGGGCCGTTCCTGGAAATACCTCGCGCCCGACACATCGATCGACGATCCATCCGTGAAAACAACCCCTTACTCTACTCGATAATCCAACATCCACGTTTCTCAACCCTTTGCAATACCAAATTAAACTTTCTAACGTCTTTTCCAACAATAAAAAAAAACTATTATATATTAAAAAAGAATACCTATAATCTAAATTTTATTTACATATTTTATAAACGAGCTATTGTACTATTTGTCGCCACAGTGGCGCCAGTGGAGTGCAAAGTTCAACATCCACGTTTCTTAATACGAAATTAAATTTTGTGATGGCTATAAGTACCAACAATCTAAACTTTATTTGCATATTTTCCAAATTCGAATCATCGTAAACGAGCTATAGTACTATTTGTCGCCATAGTGGCGCCAGTGGAGTGCAAACTTCAACATCCACGTTTCTCAACCCTTTGCAATACCAAATTAAACTTTCTAACGTCTTTTCCAACAATAAAAAAAAACTATTATATATTAAAAAAGAATACCTATAATCTGAATTTTATTTACATATTTTATAAACGAGCTATGGTACTATTTGTCGCCACAGTGGCGCCAGTGGAGCGCAAAGTTCAACATCCACGTTTCTTAATACGAAATTAAATTTTGTGACGGCTATAAGTACCAATAATCTAAATTTTATTTGCATATTTTCCAAATTCGAATCATCGTAAACGAGCTATAGTACTATTTGTCGCCATAGTGGCGCCAGTGGAGTGCAAACTTCAACATCCACGTTTCTCAACCCTTTGCAATACCAAATTAAACTTTCTGACGTCTTTTCCAACAATAAAAAAAAACTATTATATATTAAAAAAGAATACCTATAATCTGAATTTTATTTACATATTTTATAAACGAGCTATGGTACTATTTGTCGCCACAGTGGCGCCAGTGGAGCGCAAAGTTCAACATCCACGTTTCTTAATACGAAATTAAATTTTGTGACGGCTATAAGTACCAATAATCTAAATTTTATTTGCATATTTTCCAAATTCGAATCATCGTAAACGAGCTATAGTACTATTTGTCGCCATAGTGGCGCCAGTGGAGTGCAAACTTCAACATCCACGTTTCTCAACCCTTTGCAATACCAAATTAAACTTTCTGACGTCTTTTCCAACAATAAAAAAAAACTATTATATATTAAAAAAGAATACCTATAATCTGAATTTTATTTACATATTTTATAAACGAGCTATGGTACTATTTGTCGCCACAGTGGCGCCAGTGGAGTGCAAAGTTCAACATCCACGTTTCTCAACCCCTTACCGCTCATATTTTTCGGGTTAATTAAGAATAATGAGTTTTCTTTATTGGATTTGTTTCTAAAAATGTGGTTTTTGTTAATTACAATGTTGTATCCAACGTATAATTTGAAGGAAAAGAAATATTATCATCCCTTAAACCATTCAATAAATATCGTTTTTCAAAGCAGTCAGACTCGGGGCATGAACGTTAAGGGGTTAATACGAAATTAAATGTTGTGACGGCTATATGTAGCAATAATCTAAATTTAATTAGCATATTTTCCAAAGTTCAAACAAGCAGAGATTGAAAATAGCTTAAAGGGGGTTGCAAGAGGATGATTTTAATTCGCGTGCGTGTGGAAAATTGTGCGCGAGCGGTGTGACGCGTGAAAAACAGGAAGCGTGGAAAAACCATAGGTGGATATCGCGTATCGTCTTTCCTCCGGGATAACCAGCAACAATTTGATCGCCCATTGTCACGCGAAGGGAGATTTCTACTTTCTAAGCGACGAGGATCCTCCCCGTCCGCGTTACACGCGTGTCAGACAACACGTCAGATTTATTAAGGAGCCGGCGATTTATATCGTTTTTTTTCCCCTCCATCTGCATTTTTTATTTCACTCCCGCGTACGTTCGCTGCCGATTTCAGCAATCAGATTACGGCTCCTTGAACTCGTTACGCGTGCTACGGGGCGCTTAATGCTAATTCTCACGTGGAGCCGCGTAATCACCGCGCATTACGATAACAAAAAAATAATATAACGCTACCGAGGATGATAATGATAGCAATAGGCAAATAAATGTCAGTACACGGTGTACGTCTGTCGATAGTAACGCTCCGACGATCGACGGGAACGATCTACAAGGTGTACCCGCCGTGGTGCAAGCAACAGCGAAGCAAATTAATGCCGTATTAATTCAAATCTCGTTTTCAAAACGGGGGGGGGGGGATCAAAGTAGACAAAGACCCAGCTCCGCACGCGATCCATCCAACAAAAGTAGAAAGTAGATCGGTGTTACGTAATCCGTTACGATCACGGACCATTATTACGAAACCTTGCCACTCTTACTTTCGACGATCAATATTAATAAAAACAATTAGCCGTGGCTCGCGTGACAACGAGGCGATGGCGCGCGATTTTCAAAAGGGAAATCGCCCCGGCGTCTGTTCAAACAGAAAATCGGTCGTCGACCGTGCAAACGCGTAGACGGTGATTTTTCCCGCGACGGGCGTCGGGATTCCAGTCTCGGCTGGATCGCTGCTTTCACCAATTTCAGGCGGCTAATTACGCGCTAAATAGCCACCGTCGTTGCCCCCACCCGTGACCGGCCATTTTCTCTCGCTGGCTGTTCGCCGATCGCGCGCGTCCCTCGTTAGACCGTTTACGTACGGCTGATCGATAGCGTAATTATTTAATTACGCCGCCGCCGACGATGCACGACGGTTTTCTGCTCCGATCCGCGCGAATGATTTCATCGATGCCGATCGCCCGGTACGATAATCGAGGGAAAGTCGATACGGGATCAAGAGCGTGACAATACCTGGCGTACGAGAACCGCGATTCTTATCTACTCAGCCTTGTTCGAACACCCAATTGTTACGAAATTCAACGATATTCACATTTTTAAAAAAGACCACTTCGAGGCCAGGTTGTTTGGAGAGATGCGAAGAAACCGTTTGGCGTGTTTCAGGTGAAAATCTGGTTCCAGAACAGGAGGGCGAAGGCGAAGCGGTTGCAGGAGGCGGAAATCGAGAAGCTCAGGCTGTCCGCGAGGCCGCTGCTGCACCCGAGTTTCGGCTCGGGCCTCATGTTCTCCGGAGTGGGGCCCCCTGGAACACCTGGAGTGCCTCCCTTCATCGCGGCGGCCATGGCTAGGCACACCGCGGCAGCCATGTTCATGGGGCCCCCTGGACACAGGCCTTAATAAGGCAGACTCGAGCCGAAGCGAGCTCGAGTCGCTCGCATCCTGGCCAGCCTATCTCTTCACCCCGGACGAACGCGTCGCCTGATCCCTAAGTCCACTTTGGATCCCCAACAATGATCCACCGGATCTTGGACAACCGACCAAAGACCACTTCACCGCGATGATGGGCTTTGAGGTTTGCAACAGTGAAAACAGCACCTCTGTGCCGATGAACACTAGGGAATGGTCGCACAGTGTCTCACGATCCATCAAAAAATTACTCTCTAATAGATCACAACGGTACCACGAATAAATTTTCCTCCGTGTTGCTTTTCGCCCTCTTTTGACACTCGCGTTGATTCAGTAGAAAAGGATCGTCGAACGCTGTGCGTCGAACGACCATCATCGTCTGGGATTCCAAAGCAAAAGAGGCAGCATTTAGAAGGCATTTCAAGGCGTTGATCTCAAGGGGAACCGTCGTAACCGATGTACATATTGTAAATAGACGCCTTAACGCGAGTAGATCGTAAATGTACCTATGTATATACGCGTGTACAGGACGTTCGATTTCCGTGCGTGCAAAAGTCTGATCCGCGACGATCGACGGGATCAAAAAACTGAATTATCGAGGCATCCTGATCGACGCGTTCCTACGGGGAAGGATCGACGATCTTCTACAATTCCGCTTCGAGATCGTTCCGCGGCTCAAAGTTTCGCCTTTCGATACGACGCCGGATGCTAAAAAGTCGGATAGTCTTATTTTAAGCGTACGAATATGAAAGTCAAAGAAACCTGTATATAAGTGTGCATGTGTGTGTCCCGGGCGAAGAGAAATGTAAATTCTGTACTTATGTGCGCCCCGCGATCGATCGAGACGGTGGTACGCCGCCAGAGTGAAGCTAACGCTGCAAACGAGCTCCCGGATGTACCTAAGCGACCCTGTATAAATGTAACATGATATAATTTATCCATGGAAGTATACCATAGCTAAATAAAAGTGATTTCAGTATTTACCAACGATTCTACACGTTATTCCATCCATGGAGGATCTCCCATTTTTTCACGAAGCTACAAACGTGGGGGTACACAGAGGGTTTACGAGGGAGAAATTCGTGAGAAAAGGTAAGTCCAAAGTGATCGAACCCGTATCAAAACGTAAAAAAGATCGAAAAACAATAATACTTCGTTCTCTGAAGAAGTATTCCCAAGGAGGATCTTTGTATAATTGTTTTCACGAAGCTACAAAGGTGGGGGTGCGCAGAGGGTTTTCGAGGGAGAAATTCGTGAGAAAAGGTAGGTCCAATGTGATCGAACCCGTATCAAAACGTAAAAAAGATCGAAAAACAATAATACTTCGTTCTCTGAAGAAGTATTCCCATGGAGGATCTTTGTATAATTGTTTTCACGAAGCTACAAAGGTGGGGGTACACAGAGGGTTTTCGAGGGAGAAATTCGTGAGAAAAGGTAAGTCCAATGTGATCGAACCCGTATCAAAACGTAAAAAAGATCGAAAAACAATAATACGGCGTTCTCTGAAGAACCGTTTTGGGCGCAACGAAATGTATCGCAAAGTCATCGACGAGAAGAGGTTGCCGGCCCCCTCGTGCATGCCAAGTAGTCGAGGCAACGGTATAGGGCGGCCCGAAAGTGTCCGGCAGATAATTAGAAATATGTTAATCCGGCGTGGCCGCTAATTGGTTTTTGACTAAATTTTTAATTAAGTCTTAAGCCCGGGCGGCGCGCTGATTTATCGAACGTGGGGGCTCCCCCGACTAATTATAAAATATACACGTTCCCTGAGACCCACGGGCACGGAACTCGGGGGTCCTGTATATCTATTTGCAGGTGAATCTTAACGCGAGAAATGAAAAAAGACTCTGATTACCGGGTCCGTGACATTTCTACGAATCGAGGAGGTCCAGGTTGTTCCAGTGGTCAAAGGAGACTTAATTCGGTAGCCTAATTGTTCCTGGCTCTGATATACCGCGTTATTAGAATCGCCGGAAGTTGTACGTCGCGGGGAAAATACGAGTAGGACGTCGATATCGTCGGATCTCGCGGACGATTTCAGCGGCACCTACGACAGTTCGCCACGGTGGCGTGACCGTAGGCCACAAACTGGGATCCTGGCCCGGGTGGGTGAACCGACTTTCCCCCCCATTATACGGAACTCCTTGTTATCCGCGGATCGCCTACGCGAGCATTATAGAAACGGAGTAAAAGAGACCCTCGGCGATGGACGATTTACCGTTAAAGGGTTTACAAACAGGCGCCAGGTATTTGCTACCTCCGGGCGATCGAAAACCTCCTCCTCGGCCCCCTCTCACCCACCCCTCTTCTCTTTATTCCTCTCGTCGGTGTTTCTCCGGGCGGTTTCTATGCGAGAGGCCTGTTACACGCGCTCAGTCGGCGCTCCCATATAGATGAAATTTATGTACGAGGCCGACCGATCCTACGCATGCGGCCACATTGAGCGCTGACAATTAATTAAAGAATAATTTCTTGTCTTCGCGATACCCGGAGGAGCGTCGCCAGTTGGCGGCCAATTATGCCTCCGGACGGGAACGGAATACCAAGCAGGCCTGTCGACGACCATCGAGCCCCTTTCGATGTCTGCTTCGTGCCACCGTTGCTCCTCACCGTTCGTCTCTTCTCTCCGTGGCCGTCTTTCCCGTTCTCTCGTCTCTACCGGAGATCGACTCGCGTGTGCTACAATGAGAAACGCCGGAGTCCGGAGTCCGGACTCCGACCGCTCGTTTTCTGGACATCCACCGATTTCACGCCGCCATCCACCACGGGCAACAGTCGCTACTTTCATGGCCGCCATATTTGCGGAGAGATCTACGATCCGTTAACGCAAATAGTGCTCACAATGCACAAGTTCCCGATATCTCGGGATCCGTAAGAGAGATGGTCGAACAATCGCACGGCGAAAATTGAATCGTATCGCTTTCTCATCCCCAATTACAGAGCAGACGAGATTTCGCTGCGCCTTAAACGAGATGAATGGTGGAGTTACGAACCGTGTCATCGTAACGTCGGTTTTCACCGCGGTTTCGTCGGCGGTTCCCGAAAAGGTTGAGGACGGAGCGGTTCTCGCCGGGGCCCGCTGGACCGGAAGGACGGCCGGGGGGGAGAAAAAAATTCACGGTTAACGCGTGCATCGAAAGCAGGCCTCCCCTCATTCAGTTTATCCAAATTAATTGGTCGTAAATTAAGCGGCCGGTCTGACGAGCGCGAGGGGGGAGCCAGGGAGCGGGTCTCTCGGGGCCCCCGATAAGGAGGAACGAGGAGGGGACGAGTCGACCGTGGTGCTGGTGGGACGAGGAGCCACGGCGGAGAAAGGCCGGTCGGAAGAAGACGTAGATACCGACGAGGAGGACGGAGAAGGGGGGGAGTTTACCTGAGCACGGGGGGAAAAGAGAATTAAAAAGGCAAACAGCTAGCCCGGGGGACAGTAGCGCATCGACACGCCATTATGTGGCGGCTGGGACTAATTTATACAAGAGAAAGACGAGGATGCCGCGGAAAGTCAATCGTGCCAGCGGCCAGAAGGGGGGGAGAGAGACGGAGCCAGGTAGGTGCCACTCGCGGGACCGAGAAAGAGACAACCGAGCAGAGATCGCGGGCATTACTTAAAAGAGGGTTCCTAATTGGGAGCCAGCCACTGTTTCGACGGGTGTACCGATGCTCGGATTCGTGTCCTCCAGAAGGGAATTAAGGAGGAAGAAAAAGGGACCACGAATTCGGGGAAGGAAAGCTTCCTTTCTGCAGCGGCCTTCTAGCCAAGATACTTTGATCGGAATACCAACCGATCTCCGATCTGTATCTTCCAACGACTTCTGGAAACTTTTTGATTTAGAACAACGTTTCTAAAGCTGAGTAATGTTACAATGGAATATATCTAAGAAGCTGTATCGAATAGCTGGTACACGTACGAGGATGAATAGAAAAAAAGTTTGAGAAAAGGAAAACGTCGAGGTATCGATCGTTCCCAGACGATCGTCGTGTCAAGTTCGGCTTTCGAAGGAAGGCGCCGCGCAAGTAAAGTAATCGTTTCCCCCGAAGCTTACACGCGTTTCCCATAAATCGAGCGCATCGGGTAGGCAGGTACGCGGATCATGTGCCGTTGCCGGTAATTGCCGGCAAGATGAATCGAGACGAAATCCCGTTTCCGACTTCGTAGAAAATTTACGAAGCCGGCCCCGACGAAGCGGCTTGCCCGATCGCGCGGATCGTTTACGGCGAGAAAGTTATCCGGCAAGAAAGTCGCGGCCGATGCAAACGCCATGGCGCGGCGGCGCGGCGGCGGGCGCTTCAAAAAGCGCGCGCCCGCGCCGTTACGTGCTCCTAATTAGGTACGACACGATAGCTGTTCTTACGCGCTCGAAAACCATAGAACCAGATCGGGGAACCTGTCGCCGCACGGATTCGAGAACTAATCCCTGCCCCCCCCCCGACGTCGTTTTACGCTGTACGACACATCATTGTTCCGACCATCGACTCCATTTTCAAACTAACACTCGACAGGTACCTCCTGTTGGACTCTTACGGATTATATTTCACTAAAATGAACAAGTCGAAGCCCCATGTGTCCAGCAGTGACGTCGATACTAAACAGTTGACGAATAGAAAAATTTTTTAAAATTTAAAAATTTCGAATCAGTTTGAAAAAATTACTTTTGATTGCAGGACTCGATTATAAGTGTTTTTGGTGAATAGACGTACCCACGAAATTCTAACCACTTTCGAGAAAAAAATTCGAGAAGATGTGAAATTTTTAGACGAAATTTAAAAATTTCAAATCATACTAAAAAAATTATATTTAGTTACAGGGGTCCATTACAAACATTTTTGGTGAATAGACATACCCCCGAAATATCACTCAGTTTCAAGAAAAAAATTCGAGAAAATGTGAAATTTATAGACGAAATTAAAAAATTTCAAATCATACTAAAAAAATTATATTTAGTTACAAGGGTCCATTACAAACATTTTTGGTGAATAGACGTACCCCCGAAATTCTACCTGTTTTCGAGAAAAAAATTCGAGAATATGTGAAATTTTTAGACGAAATTAAAAAATTACGAATCATACTAAAAAAATTATATTTAGTTGCAGAGGTCCATTGCAAACATTTTTGGTTAATAGACGTACCCCCGAAATTCTACCTGTTTTCGAGAAAAAAATTCGAAAATATGTGAAATTTTTAGACGAAATTAAAAAATTTCAAATCATACTAAAAAAATTATATTTAGTTACAGAGGTCCATTGCAAACATTTTTGGTGAATAGACATGCCCCCGAAATCCTACGCACATTCGAGAAAAAAATTCCTAATCGAAAATGTGATTTATGGCCAGAAATGTTGCTCGAAAATTTCATGCGAGTCTTTAAAATGTTATAATTTCTGAACGGATTGGCCGATTTTGAAGTTTCAAGAAGCAAACGGCGCGTATTTTGGTGGAGATTATGTAGAAATTCTAAAAATATTAGAAAAGTTGCTCCTTAACACCGTGAAGTTAGAAAAACCCCCAAAAAGTCGGTCCAATATTCAAACGACCATAACTCCTACAATAGTGAATATATTTCAGTGAAATTTTTTTCTGAAGTAGAGCTCATAGGTACCTACAAAAAAGTATCAGACAACTTTTCTATAGGACGTGAAACAAAATGACTAAAAATTAAAAACGAATTTTTAAGAAAAATCGACAGGGGGGAAGTCCCTAAATTTTTCGGTAAAATTGAAAAGTCTCAAATCATTCTGAAAAAATTATTTTTGGCTACTGGAGTCAATTGCAATCATTTTTCGTCAATACACATACCCCCAATATCCTACCCACTTTCGAGAAAAAAATTCGAGAAGATGTGAAATGTTTAGACAAAATTAAAAAATTTCAAATCATACTAAAAAAATTATATTTAGTTGCAGGGGTTCATTGCAATCATTTTTGGTGAATACACATACCCCCGAAATCCTACGCACATCCGAGAAAAAAATTCTAGAACGAGGTTCAAATTTCTGTACAGATATGTGCCCAATATTAAATGTCACCTTTCGCCAAATATAATCAACCAAGTACTTGAATATTCAGCTTTTAAAATACCTCTCTTTCGAATACTTAACGGAACGAAAGAGGACTATCAAGAATCTCGAATGTTCAAGCGGATAAAATATTCGTGGAGCAGAGGCGTTCGTAATTTCGTGAAGTAGGTTCGTAGAAATAACGAGAATCGAGATCACCTGAACGATAAGATGTTTGTTTTATTTTATCGTCGCCAACATCGATGGACGAAGACGGATATCGTTCGTGTCGATACGAACTCGTGGACGCCACGGAATGCAAAGAATCCTCCCGAAATTTCTCTATCCGTTCGTACGGTGGATACCACGGTGTCCCGTAATAAAATCTTTTATTACGCCGCGGACAGGATCGCGTTAAAGATCGAGAACTGTCCCCACCCCCCGGGACTCGTGGTGCGGTCGAATTTATTCATAGCGGGGAATCCGACGTCGAACTTTAGCACGGTCGATATAAAATTAAAAATTATCTCCGTATAATGCAATTGAGGGGGGTTACCTCGTTAACTAACTTACAACTTTCTAATTACCCATAAAACGGTCCCCTGAAAAGGCATAAATTCTCGATCAACGGCCCGGGCGTTCGAGAAGCGATGTTCCCGCCGCCGCCGCCGCACAATTTGTCGCAAATCCGATTATCCTTTCGTCCTTTTTCTTCTCTTTCAACCCCCCGCAAGTATAATCCACCCGGTTCTTTAAAACAACCGACTCCGAGGCTAGAAAGATTCGAAGAAATAGGAAGAAATTTGGCGATCAAGATGGCGGCGGTCGAGAGGTGGGTTTCCAGTGGAAAAAATTCTAAATTCAGGTGGCTGGTCCGGTGGAGGCATTCGCGTGGCCCCGTCCAATCGGCAATAATTTGTCAGATACTGGTGGCGATGGCTGGTCCGCCGCTGCCGTTCAATTATTGTCGCCAGAGTCGGCCCCGTAGCACTCGAGGCCTCCGCGAGACCGGACGTTTGCCTCTTTTTGCCCTCGCTGCTTCGCTCGCTGAGTGGCTCCTGCGCGTAAGACGATTGTCGCGCGGAATGCTAGTTTAAATAGGTGTTTCTCCGCGAACTACTCCCGGCATTCGAGAGGCAATTAGCCGGCCGGGGACCCCGTGCACCTCGACACAAATTGAACTGCTCACGACCACCTCCAGCCCCCCACCCAAAGGCGTTCGAAACTATAATCGTTACAGGCGAATAATAATTCTACGAAAGAGGGGTTCGACGAAAAAGCGTCCCTATTTGTTAGATCGTAAACACGGGATTCCCCGCTACGAGTGCTCGAAACGCGACAAAATTACTTCCCCCCCTCACGGAATTCCTTTTAACGAAGCGAATCGTCGAAGAATCCGAGCGACGCGAGACTGATACGGGGCTCACGGCGTTCGTTTTAAGGGACGCGCGAAGGTTAATATCGCTCCTCGACGCCTGTCGCCCCGGGGACCGGTTTCCAACCAAAACGTAACGAATCGTCGTCCCACGGTTTCCTAGCCCCAGGGAAGATCAACAGTCAACGAAATTAAATAGTAAGATTCTCGGTTTGCAAATGTGGGTCATAGGCGACCCATTCTGTCGATCCCGTGAACGCAGGTGTATTTCTTAATCCACCGACCAGTCGGGATTCCACGAGCGTTTCACGACGCCAGGGAAACGAGTATGGTAATACGCTAGATGTCTTCCAGCGATCCGCCAAACGGCATATTTTTCGATATCGAAACGGATCGAAACCCGTTGTAACGCTATGATAATGGCTCCCGGTTGATAAGACGCTTGCGTAACTAAGGGGCACGAGGTGTTCCTGGAAGGCAGAGAAAAATCTCGCGGTTGTGGAGTCGAATCGGAAATTTCAGGAATAATTCGGCTGCCCGGTCACGTCCCGGAGGCTCGGGGAGTCCCGCGTACCAGGCAAAAACGGGGCCAGAATCCTGGGGCAATTAGTCGATATTTTAATGCGCAAAAAGCCGGTCGCTCGTTAGATCCTCGCTGCGAAGGACCGGGTATCCGCCACTTCCCAAAGGGCCATTGATAAAAACGGACTCGGTTACTCGACCGGTGCGGCACCTTGTTAGCGCAAGGATTCTCGGGTTGACAGCTCGCAGCAAAAATAACACGGACGTTAACCCGATTCACCGTCGGACGGAACCGTTTCGTGAATCGGATCGGATACGAGTTCCGAATCCTACCGACCGTGGTATCGCCTTTTCTTCCTTTCCGTTAATTTGTTCGACACACCCGTCCCGTAAATCTTCGCCGCCCCGTTCGGCCGTTAATTTCCTGTGTAACCGTTTAGCGTTACAACCGGCCCTCTCCAATTTATTTCGCTGTTTATGACCATCGCCTATGAATATTCAAACGGACCGACTAGAGACCAGCCCCGCCGAAAACACTCTTTTCACGTGAATTCGTTTTACCCCGCGGACGCATTAGTGGTTCGTTAACGCTATCGGGGATCCGAGTGAAATTCTAGCGTTATCGTTTTTAGGTTTCGGTTTGTCCCCTCGATAACGCGTTATTAAGCAACCGGGGACCGGGTTAACGTCCCCCCCGGTTACTTCGCCGTCGGAACATTTGTATACAAAATGCACAGGAGCTCGACGTCCAGGAGGCGTAATCGCCCGGCCATAACTGTTTCAACGATATTAAACGTACTTTATCTCCTTTATGCCGCATTACCCTCGAGAGTGCTCTCAATTGCGTCGGTTTTTGCCTCTCTTTATAAAACGAAACCTCCGCCTAAATCTTCACCGCGCCAATCTCCACCCCCTCTGTTTCTCTTACCATTTCGCGGATTTTCCGCGCGATATACTCGTTTGGTGTTCATTTCGACGAGCTCGCGATTTTCGTTCGATTCATAAACAAGATAGAAATCGAAAGGTCGTGTAACAACGGTGATAAATCGAAAGGTGGCAAAGAAAATCGGCGGCGGTTCGTGTCGAACGCGAGGCACGATTCACACTTTCGTTTCGCGCGCACATACCGGTTCCGAGTTATCGTTTCCTCGGTGCGGAACACCCGGCCCCCGGGGTACCGTGTAAGCAGAGGTCATTAAGGTACTTCCTACGTTCCCCACCCCGATCTTCCCTCGCCCGGTCGTTCGAAAGCTCTAATTATTTCTTGCTCGAGCCCCGATCACTTCCGTGCGGCCAAGTACGACTACAGGTGTAACCGTTTACGGCCAAGAACGGTCCGATCGCGGCGCTTAATTGGAATCCGATAAGCGTATGCCGATGTTTCGGAAACGCTTCGAACCGCAGCGGACGACTAAATAGTCCGAGACAAGGTCGGGGTGCCACGTTTAGGGGGATGTAACGAAATTAACGAAGAATTCGCGACGTTGACCCAGTCCTAGCAAAAGGGTTTCTTCAACGTTTTAAAAAACGAAATTAAAATCTAGAGATCGCGCGATTAAGGTAATTGAACGGGTCGACTAATTTGCCGTATAAATAATAATCGACAGGTTACTTGGGGGGTTGATGGATCAACAGAGAGGGCAACCAGGGGGTCGGACAAATCGCCATTTTCGAATTCCCCCGTGAAAATTTAGATCGTCCAGCTTTCCAGGTTTCCGAGGATGTTTGGATTATCAATTTTCCTGATGATAGTAAACGCTTTGGCGTCGGTGTGAGGTAATTAAAACGGGAAATAATTAAAGCGTAGCAAACTCGGTGTTAACCCTTTGCACTCCTATGCCGAGTGTGACATCAATTTTTATCTCTGGAGCACCTTCGTCGAGTCCCACTCGACACTTTTTCCAAGTCCAAACCAAACAGATATCGTACACTTGAAAATTGCAAAATACAACAAATGAGACCTAACCCAGACCTAACCCAGACCCTAGATCTGGGTTTGGTCTGGTTTAGATCTGAGTTAGCTCTGAGTTAGGTCTGGGTTAGGTCTGGATTAGATCTGAGTTAGCTCTGGGTTAGGTCTGGATTAGATCTGAATTAGATCTGGGTTAGGTCTGGGTTAGGTCTGGGTTAGGTCTGGGTTAGTTAATAATCCAAATTATCTTAACCCTTTGCACTCCTATGTCGAGTGTGATTCGACATCAATTTTGATCTCAGGAGCACCTTCGTCGAGTCCCACTCGACATTTTTCCAAGTCCAAGCCAAACAGATATCGTACACTTGAAAATTGCAAAATGCAACAACAGTGTAAATAAAACACTTATTTTAACAGGTAAATTTCAGATAAAACTCTTGAAAGCAATGGGAGCCGCTGGTAACAAAACTGGAATATAATTCGGAGTGCAAAGGGTTAATAATAATCGACGGGTTACGATGGGGGGTTGATGGATCAACAGAGAAGGGCAACCCGGGGGGCTGGACAAATCGCCATTTTCGAATTCCCCCGCGAAAATTTGGATCGTCCAGGTTTCCAGGTTTCCGAGGATGTTTGGATTATCAATTTTCTCGATGATAGTAAACGCTTTGGCGTCGGCGTGGTTCGGTAGACGCGATGACAATCTCTCCGGCGGCAGGACCGGCTAGGTGTGGTCCTACGCTCGAGGCAACGGGTTTCCAGGAACGCGAGCCATTAGACCTTCTGGCTGGTGTTATAAATTGTACATCGTTTAATTAGGCTCTCTTCCCGCCCGTGTCCCGGACGGCTCAGTTATTTACCATTTACTACCGTGGCCCCTTACGCGGTATCTCTGGAAGCTACTGTGCATCAAATTGGATCGGGATTGGGCCTGGGGGACGGTCACGGCGCGGTTTGCCCGCGGGAGCAAAGGTTGGAACGCTCGTCCGACATTATACCGACTGTCCCTTAGACCGGGGGGGGGGAAGTCGGTTTTTTTTTTCGTCTATCGAGCATTCCTGCGGCGTGGAACATCGATCGGCGGTATCGTCGGCGGGGCGATAAAGTAAAATCGAACAAGCGTTCCGAGCGTCAAGCGTACTGTTCCCCGATTAAGACGAAATTATTACGTCGGATGGTCAAAGGTTCGCGAAATATCAACGCGATCGAGAACGTTCCCCCCGGTGCTTATCTTCATCGATGAGATCGAAATTAGTAGCTCGACGATCGGTGGCACGCTGTCCCGCGCGCCAGCCGCCCGGTAGATTGAATAAAAAGCGAAAATTATGCCGGCAATTAGAGAGGATACTTCAGCGGAGAGTGGCTCCGCCGGGCGAAGCGATAAAATAATCAAATTTAATACGTTCATTTATTTTTTGTCCTTGCAGCGCCGCTTAAATTATAGCTAGTTAGTCCCGCGGGTCTCGTTTTCGATCGCGTCTCTTTACCATCCACGGGTTGACAAAACGAATCGCACGATTATCGTACCGTCCCATCGACGGGTTCGGTTAATAAAAATTTCGAAGATGTCAATTAGCTATCCTGGCGCACTGAATGCCCCCACCCCCCCTCGGGTTCGGTGACGCGAGAGAAGGTGAACGATCTCGCTGGCTGCTTGAGAGTTGAGATTTTCACCGACCAGTTCGATCTGTTATCGCGGGGGGGGAGGGGAGGAAGCTGATTCCAAAGACCCGTGGATCGAGATTAGAAATTTCGCGAACGTTAATAACTTCATAGAGTCTACTAATTACCGGGATCGGGACTACTACACGAGAGACTGCGGCGTGGGGGTACAGAAAATTAAGGACTCCCGGGGACCGTGTTAGCGCCGGCTCCCTTGGATCGCAGTGGCAAAAATTCCGGCCTTATCTCGCCCGATGAAGTCGAAATTAGTAGCTGGCTACCGTACACGGCCCCGGCTTGGCTCCACGATGGTGGAGAGAATCGGTGATGACGCCGTTCCCGCGTGCTGGTGGCTCCGTGAAGGGAAGCTCGGCGAGAATGTGTCGCGTCGGTGAACGTGACAATATTAATAGCCGGGTATGCCAATAGCGGCCGTGTGCTGTTCCCGGGTAACATCGATGCTGAAGTTCCGGTAATAGCGATCGTTCCGCGCCAAAAGGCCCACGTGAATTAATTGCCCCCCAAAAAAGTCACGCGATAACGCCCGGAATCTTTGCCTCGAATTTTTTTATTCTGCAAAAGTGGAACAATGGTTCGACGGAGACCCTGCACTGTTAATAGCGGGGGATAATAACAGTTAGAGGCCGACCGTCGTGCTGGTGGTAATGGCGTCTCGCGAACCCACACAAATTTACCCCCCTACGGGGCACCGGGAGTTGTGCGGAGGGCGCTCACACGTGGACAAACGTAAGTGTTGGATTCTCGGCCGTTGTTAAGTAAATTGGGTCCCAACCGGTTTCTTATTTCGTGGCCACTGTCTTACTCTCCGAGCACTCACCGGCAAGAACCGCTTGGGGCCCGATCGGTTCCCTTCTTCGGGCTCCCTCAGGGCCGTACTTCCCATTTTCGAACAACCACCCACTACCATTACACCTTCGCACTGCTCAGTTTTATTTCTAATCATTTTTCCAACGTGTACTTTCGTTAATTACTTCATTAGTTCATTATTTTTTAAATACTTTAAAGGAAAATTTCTGTTGAGATCGGGGGTCCACTAAACACGTTCACTGCCACACCAAAATCGTATAATATTCTGTAAAAGCGAATTGTTGATTACAGACCATTGTAATCTACGCAACCTAAAATTTCTTAGTAATTTCCGTAACCTTGTTAAAATTCCAAAATTCTATTCAAATTTAATTCTTTCAAAATTTCAGTTGAGATCGAGGGTCCACTTAAGGGTTAAAGTTGGTACCAGGAATGGGCAGAGAAATAGTTTTATGAATGCCTCGTGAACTCTGTTGATTTTAATATGTAAGACTCCGAGGGGTTAATAACGAGAAGCGAGCATCGCCGTAAGAGGTTATGGGCACCGGTAGCAGGCCCATACGTAGAGCCTAGCGTGAAAGCTCGTTAATTGTTCGAGGTTCGTTAACTGTTCGCGGAAAAGCGAACTGTTCCATTTGGAGCCTCGTTGATGTATCGTTCGGTGGAGAAAAAACGGTACGGAAGAACGATTTCTGGAAGGAGCTAGTGGCTGGAGAAGAGGTTGCACGGGGGCCATTTAGCATCCCTGGTTACGGAATGCGAGTTGCACCCGAAAACTTTTGTTCCGACGAGGTAAGTGCACGACGTTGAAAACCGAACGCGTGCACACGTGTTCCAGGGTGTACGCGCGTGTGTGTGTGTGTGTGTGTGGAGAAGTATGTGCTGCGAGGTGGGTCGCCTTTTGTTTTAGCATGGGGAACCAAGGTAGCCCTCGAGGCGGGTTACCGCAAGATCTCGCCAGCTGATATCCCTGCTTTTTTGTCAATTTATAAGGATTTATACCAGCGACCCGCGGATACGCCGCCCCCTCCCCCCCACCGTCCCCTCGATCCGGCCGCGAGAGCAACGTTTTACCAAGGGGTGGTCCTCGCTAAAAGGGAGAATAAAGCTTCGAAAGGGATCCACGAAACTCTCCGACAAAACGAACGCGAAGATCGTGCTCGTCGTTAGCCAGCAGCTTCGATTTTCGGATGGTTGGTATTAATTTGAAAGAGATGTAAAATGGGGGATGGAGGTTATTGTGCTGGACAATTAAGCGACAATTATCTTGGTCCGGTGTCTAGTTTGCAGCTGGAGGGGAACGAGAGGGAAAGTGTCGCGAAGATCGAACGGAAGCGGAAGGAAAGGCGAATCCCTGTTGCAAAAAGGGTAAAAAGGAGTCGCGGGTAGAGAGAGGTTGGCGCGAGCAAAGAGCGGAGCAAAGAGGAACGAGGGTCGAGGGCGGAGGACGGAGGACGGAGGGCGGAGGGCCGAGGGGAGGGACCCTATCTTAATGATATTGTAGCCGGCGTGCACACGCGCAGGCTTCCTCTAATTGCGCCACTGAAGCGGCCATGTTACCTAGCCGGGGGTGCAACGGAGAGGGAAGATCCTACGCGTGGAACAAAGATGGGAACGGGGGGAAGATCGCGAGGAGGGAGCAGGACACGACGAGGGGAAGAGGAAAACGGAGGTAAATAGAAGATGTTCCCGCGAAGAAAAGGAAACGCGAGCCTAGTACAAGGGCGAGAGGAAGAGGTACGACCGAAAGGTTAGAGAGGGACCCAAAGAGGGGACGCGAGATGGAGAGAGACCGACCGACAGGGTGGGGGACCCTGGCCGGGAAGGTGGGGGATCGTCGAGGTAAAAAGCTGGAAATGCAGCATGGCGGTTGGGAATCGGTAGCAATTATTACGAAAGGACGACAGTTGAATGCGAATAGTCCCGGGACCTGGGGGAAGAATGGCCAGATTTCGGGGCCACCTCGTCCGGCGCGGGTGGCGAAACGACCCCGACGAACGCCGCGGAAAACTCGATTAGCCCTCGTTGGGTTCTAATTGGCTTCGCAAATCAGCCTTGGGAGCACGTTCCGATACCTGGAATACGTACGAAGCGACTTCAACGTCTTCTTTAACACTAGAAAGACTGAAACTTAGTATATACCTATATTGGCCAAAAGCAGTCAAAATGACTGCATTGTGAAAGACTAACTAATTGTGTAAAGAAATTTGTTTAAAATTAATTTTTAATATTATGTTATAATATTATGAATTTAGGGCGCAGAAATAAAATCAACAACTTGTTAGAACAAGTATCACTGCATAAAGATTCGAATAACAAGTACTACTTTAGCTTATTGAGAAACTGCAATTTATCAAACCTAACCCAGACCTAACCCAGACCTGACCCAAACCTAATGTGGGTTAGGTCTGAGTTAGGTCTGAGTTAGATCTGAGTTAGATCTGAGTTAAGTCTGGGTTAGGTCTGGGTTAGGTCTGGGTTATGACTGGGTTAGGTCTGGATTAGATCTGGATTAGATCTGGGTTAGGTCTGGATTAGATCTGGTTTAGGTCTGGGTTAGGTCTGGGTTAGGTCTCATTTACACAGTTGTTGTATTTTATAATTTCCAAGTGTATGATTTGGTTTGGTTTGGACTTGAAAGAATGTCGAGTGAGACTTGACGAAGGTGCTCCTGAGATCAAAATTGATGTCGAATCACACTCGACATAGGAGTGCAAAGGGTTAAGATAATTTGGATTATTAACTAATCCAGACCTAACCCAGACCTAGCCCAGACCTAAACCAGACCTAACCCAGATCTAATTCAGATCTAATCCAGACCTAACCCAGAGCTAACCCAGACCTAAACCAGACCTAACCCAGATCTAATTCAGACCTAACCCAGACCTAACCCAGAGCTAACTCAGATCTAATCCAGACCTAACTCAGATCTAACTCAGATCTAATCCAGACCTAACCCAGACCTAACCCAGATCTAGGGTCTGGGTTAGGTCTGGGTTATGTCTCGGTTAGGTCTGGGTTAGGTCTGGATTAGATTTGGGTTAGGTCTGGGTTAGGTCTGGGTTAGGTACGCCCAAATCAACAATTTATCATGTACTTGTATGTTATCATGTGTTGGTAATCGAAAAAAAAATGAAAACTGTTATTTCAATACAGAGTCGAACTGTTCATATAAGAAATTTACTCAATTCAATAATAGAAGTCATTTGATTATTTAAAATTTCCCAAGCAGTCAAAATGACTGCTTTTGGGCGATATAGGTATAACACATATATATATATATACCGGAAATGAAGAAGGGGGAAGGTAACTACAATTATTAATAAACGCATTTATATGTTGTGCAAAAAGTCAGAAAATTCTAAGAAATTGTGTCATTATATACATAATTGTTTTTCTAATTGAAATTAAAAAGCAGTCAAAATGACTTCCTTGGGCAATCTAGTGTTAACACTTTCCACTCCGAATTATATTTCAATTTTCTTACCAGCAGCTAAAAAAATTATTAATAATTATGTATAATTTTTAGTTGGATAATAAAAATTGACTATAGTGATATCTTATAATGAAACACAATGAAATTCTTATGAAATAACCTTATGATATAAAAAAAAAATTATTAATAATTATGTATAATTTTTAGTTGGATAATAAAAATTGACTATAGTGATATCTTAAAATGAAATTACTCTATCGAGCTGAGTGTTTTATTTGAAATTTACCTGTTAAAATATCTGTTTTATTTACACCGTTGTTGCATTTTGTAATTTTCAAAATATCTCTTTGATTTGGATTTGATTTGAGTGGAAAGGGTTAATCCCTCCCTACTGCAGACATTATATATATTTTGTGAATAGATATTATAAGGCCACTCGTCATCAATATCGATATTCCTTGTGCAAACTAAATTGGAATTAAATTGTAAGCGAAGGGTTTAATAAAGTCGACGACGAAATGTCTCCTGAAACCGTGAAACAACACGAGAGGTTCTGCAGCGGAGAAGCGGCGTGAATTTTTATCGATTGCCATTTTACAACGAGTGCCTTTTCACCGTACAAATGTTGCCTTTCGAAATAAGAGAGCAACTTAATCTCACATTAGCCCCGACCATATCTCACGTTTAAGGCGAGCGCGCGAACGTGACTGCACTTCTGACATTTCGAATATCGTTGTATTCGCCACGTATCCCCGTCTACAAATGCCCATGCCTCAAACTTATCTGCCGCGTGCCTATCTGTTTGTGATTGCCTGGTCCGACCTCGCGGTGGAAACAATGCAAAGTAATGAGAATTTATTCTTCTGCCCCCCTCCACCCCCCCCCCTCTCTCTCTGTGCAGGATTATTTACGGTCGAGCGAGATAGAAACAAAACCACGGCGCGTAAACTATCGGGGATCCCGTCGATGATTCAACGAAAACGCTGTTAACACGAATGGCGGGGAATAAAATCGTAAAGAATATCGGTTTGCTGACTTTTGATAAGTACATTTCGTGTCTACGGATCGCTAATAACGATAACGCGTGACGATTTATAGGTTGCAACCGGGGGGGGGGTGTCGAAAAATTTAGCGACTGGTGTGCCCAGGTTGCCAGTTATCGCAATTGCTTGGGTGCTTATCGTGACATTAACCGTGGTGAGGGGGGAAGCTCTCTCTCCATTTGAACTTCGCGGAACGTTGGCTACGACCTGGCCGAGTTTGCAACGGGGACGCTGCTAAGATAACAGGATTGTTTAGACATGCTGTTACTTTGGAACACTTGCACATTGCCGGTTAATTGTGCCGTCGAGAATGGTAACTTCGTCTTCGGCCGGATGCACGGATAGATATGACGTAAGGGGGCGTTATACGTTATATAATTGTACGTCGGCGAGTGGCGGGCGATACGGCGTCGGTTCGTCGAACAAATTACAAGACGACGGGACAAAGGGTTGGGCCGCTGGTGATCGTAAATGAGAAATTACCGGGCGTGAAAACTAAATTAAAATCACGTATCGCCGGGTGGATTGCGACAGAGGTTGGGGAATAGCACGCGCCATGAGCATCGGTACGCGCGAAGGGGTGGTCGAGGTTTCGAGGGACGCGAGTTAAAATGGGAGGGTTGTTCGGGCAGGCCACTTTGGCGCACGCGTAACCGCTGCCAGTCAATATTAACCGACGAGTCAGCCTCGAGCCTTCGGTGTCACTGGCGTAAAGTAAAAACTTACCCCGCGTTCCGAACGAATTTTATTGCACGAAAGTTACAATTAACCAAATGTATATTATTCGAGATGAACCGTCCAGAAGGATGCGATCGACGGGGTGGAAAAGTTTCCGCGAAGAAAGAAAAAGGTTTCAGGGGGGAAGGCGGAAAGGGGATGCGCGCGATGTCGCAAATAATTGGTCAATAATAGTCTCGCGGGTAACGAAAAGCGGGGCTGGTCGGGGACAAAACGTCGCCGGGTCGTTATCGTGCACAGCTATAGCCTTGTTCAACGAATACCATCCCCCCCCCCCCTCGGTCGAGCCACCCCCCACCCAGGACCCCAACGCTGACAACTTCTCATTGTCTGGGATTCAGCTTGACGTCGCGGGGACGTGCTCATTGTTAATTAAACTACGCGTCGCCGCGCCATTGCCGCAGAAACTCCGTGTTACCGATAACTGGGGGCCTGTACTCGCGCGTATCGAGCCGCGAGCGTATTTTCTCCGCGCGATTTCTCCGCAACAACCCCCCTCCCTCGCGGCGACGCCAGACGCGTTTCATCGAGCTGTCGCTAATAACGCGGCAATTTAATTACCAGGAGCGAATTAACGCCACGCTCCATCGATGGAAACCGTGCTCGACGGTGCCATTTTTACCTTTAACCCCTTGCGCTATACCATTCGATTTAAATTTATTTAAGTCATTCGCGTTACACGGTTCTTCGTGTATCTATGGTTTTAGCCCTTAAGTGTGGTGAATGGAAATCAACTTTCAAGCATTTAAAAATGCAGGCCCCACTTAAGGGTGGAAATACGTTAAGTTTTGCAAGGGTGTAGAGACTTGGAATAGCAGTATATCCTACTGAATTTTTTTTCTCGAATCTGACTCCAGTAGCCAAAAATAATATTTTCAGAATGATTTGAGACTTTTCAATTTTACCGAAAAATTTAGGGACTTCCCCCCCTGTCGATTTTTCTTAAAAATTCGTTTTTAATTTTCAGTCATTTTGTTTGACGCCCTATAGAAAAGTTGTCTAATACTTTTTTGTAGGTACCTACGAGCTCTACGTCAGAAAAAAATTTCACTGAAATATATTCACTATTGTAGGAGTTATGGTCGTTTGAATATTGGAACGACTTTTTTGGGGTTTTTCTAACTTCACGGGGTCAAGGAGCAACTTTTCTAATATTTTTAGAATTTCTACATAATCTCCACCAAAATACGCGCCGTTTGCTGTTTGAGACTTCAAAATCGGCCAAGCCGTTCAGACATTATAACATTTTAAAGACTCGCATGAAATTTTCGAGCAACATTTCTGGCCATAAATCACATTTTCGATTAGGAATTTTTTTCTCGATTAGAGCGTAGGATTTCGGTGGTATGTCTATTGACCAAACATGATTGTAATTGACCCCTGCAACCGAAAATAATTTTTTTTAGAATTTTTACTAAAACGGAAAATATTAACATTTTCTTTTTCAAATCTAACACTCAAATGTTGTTTATCTACTAAACGAGAACGTAGTCGTGTCTTTAATATGTTGTGAAAATTGCACATGACAAATTATCGCATGAATTATTATCCTGGGTGGCAAAATATTTAGGTACAGCCCTAATTAGAATGCTGGTCACCGTAAATCAAACTCTAATTAAATTATTTTTTATTTTCAACATTGTACCTGAACGACTGTTGAAAGTAGCGTGTGTAATAGGAGATTGCATAGATCGCGACGGGCATCCTAATTCTCGCGATCGGGGCGTCCCGATGCTCCTTAAGCGAGCCATAAAACGCAGGAAATTACCGGGTAGAAACGCCGTGACGTTCTTCCCGATACGGGCCTTATCGTGCCGGAGCAGAGGGTGGCAGGGGGAGTCGAAGGAGGGCGAAAGACGCGAGATAGAGGGTAGTTTCTTCGGCCCTTTCAGCGAACCATCTCACGTGCAACGGATTCCTCTATTGTGTGTCGCAGCCAAAGCCAGCTTTCTCCCGCGCCCCCCCCCCTCGGGGATCTTCGGACTCCTAATTTCGGAGTCAGGGGAATGGAAAAGAAATATCGCGGGCGTCGAGTGGATAGAAAATCCCGTTTCTAAAGTATCGTGATTTTTTCGAAGGTTCCGTGGGTGGATCTCGATGGAGTACGCGAGGGGTTGCAGGAACGTTCGAAGAATCCGGATCCGCGACATTCGTGCAAATTAGCAGCGGCCGGTGACAGTATCCGTGATCACCGTGACACCGAGTAACCACTCGTCGCTCCGTACATTCCTATCTGCGATCCTCCGGGTGACCGTGACAGGCCACGGATGGCTGTCCGTGCGATCTCTTGGTGTCGGAGGATCTCGAGGAGCAAACTGGAAGAGAGTCGTCGTACGGTCTCTCGAGGAGGGCATAGAACGAAGAGAGGTCGTCGTAGTCCGCGTCCACGTCTTCTCTCTCTGTTGTGTACCCGGGGGGGGGGGGCTTTTGTCTCCCTCCTCCACCGTCGGTCGGCGGTTCGTTCGTATTCGCGTCTCGTTCCGTTACCGTGGCCTCTCCGGTCCTCTTCCTTCCCGCTGGATCCCCGGCATCTCTCTTCTCCGTTCGTTACCCGGGGTCCCTCTCCTCTCTTTCCTCTCGGTCGCGTCTGCGGACGATAGTCGGAGCCAGAGGCAGCGGAGTGGAGTGGCTACGAGCTCTCTCTGGAGCCCCCGACAATACCCAGGAAATTACATAACTGTTGGAAATATCAACCAATACCAGTGCTCTGGCATAGCCGCGAGCCGGCGGCGGTGGCGGCGTCGGTGGCGTCGGTGGTGTCGGTGCCAACCCCTCCGTCCCATTATTATAACTGGGTAGGTGGCGTATTATACGCGGCCGTCGGGGGAACTCAGGCGGGCGAACGAGATAGCACCGTGCTTGGAGAATGAAACGAGAAATTGAGTTGTGCTGAAACGGGGAAAGGGGGATACAAGCCGCGGAAGGGGCGCCGGAGACGCAGCCCACCGCCTCGACGACCGGCGTCGCGATGGCCACGAACACACCGCGAAACGAACAAACTGAACAATTTTAAATAAATTTCAATTGTTCCAAAGCAAATTGCAATTTCACAGATGTCTGATACCCAAGATTGTAACCTGAATTTAAATAACCATATACCAATAGCTTTTGGTGTTCAAAGAGTAGAGGATGAATCGAAGCTAGATCGAAACGTGGACGCCTCGAGTCCATCGCTGTTTAAGAGAGACGAGCAACGAGAACGAGGAAAGATAGTGCTCCAGTTGCACGTATACCGGTGGCAGCACGTCGACTGCCGAGTAATTCGCAAAAATTAATTACTAACTTGTTCCACGGCGAGAAAGGATCTCCCCGTGCCGGCTGCGAGCCGGAGACAAAGGAAAAAGGAGCTGCTTCAGGAATCGTCGCACAATGGGAACGGGAACGCGACCGTTCCTCGAGGAAACAAGTGTACTTGGTGAATTTCGAACGCGAGCCTAAAATAAAAGACACTGTATGCATAACACCAGCCCCCCCCCCTCGAAGACATTTCAATTCGTAGATGCAGAAGGGTCCGTAAAAACTGGTGGATATAAATAAGCGTTTAATGTTGCGCGCTCCTAAATTGAATCTCGGCCACCCAACGATCTGTGGACAAGATCCTTAGGGGTTGGAATCTACGGGGGAACTACTGTCCAGCCACCGAGTCCGCGGGCCCTGCACACCCGCCAATGTCGAGACAAATATTTCCCAACCCCTTATGCACCCCATAAAAGCTAGCATTACATACGAAAAGTCAAGCGCCGCGACGATGGACCCCATACGTTCTCTGTTTGCCTATTATGTATGGTTTACCGTGGTTTAACCAGGGGAAATCTGGTAGCAGGGTTCGGAGGGGCTGAGACAACCCCCCCCCCGAGAGACTTATGACTGTGATTAAGCGTGATGTATCGAGAAATGGATATCGAAACGGGGGTGGATACCACCGTCGAGCCATTTTTCTCACGATATTTTGGTAAACGGATAGGAGAAAGCAAAAATAATTTCACGAGTCGCTCGTTAAACGCTTTGTTATCGCGAGCGCGTGAAAAAAAAAAAAAAGCACATACATGTCGAGGAACGTGACATTTAACGGCCGCAACAACTAATGAGGAATACTCCCGACGAGACGGAAATGAGCTACGAGCGTATCTGCCTTGCCCATAGGCGGCATTATGCGTGCTTTTATTCATTATGGGACAATTGAACGCGACGCGGGAGGGACTGCTATAAAAACTCACCGCTGGAACAAGGAAATTCAGGCGTCTGGCTCGGTGACACGGTGGTATTCAATTATTGCCGTTTAGAAACGATTCTTCTCGAAACCAACCCCCCTCAGACTGTCGCCTGCGTTTTATAAAAAGCTGACATTTCGCGCTCGACACGGAAAATCCAGAGGCTGGAATGGTAATTAAAGGAAAAAGTACAAATGGGTAAGAACCTAAGAAGGCAACCTCGAGGTGGAGACAGGGGAGGGGGGGGGGGGGCGTAATGTCCCGCAGAAAGCGAATATTGTGCCGTGTAGCAAAGGGGTAATTCCGCAGTAGGAAACCTTATTGGAAAACGGTAGATAAGGGGGTGGTAGGCGGTTGGGGTGTAGGTGTGAATGGGCGTGCAGGCGTGTAAGGGAGCGTGAGGCGGGTGGCGCGGCAGCGTTGAACGGAAATTAAATATGCCTCACTCGATAAGTCAGAGAGTAGCATAGGAGGGCTCCGTATCAACGCCGGGAGATGAGCTATTGTGCTATTTTCGAGCGAAATCTCGGCGAGGCCATCCCCTCGAGTTCTGTCTCTGTAAAACGCTTCTCGCTTCTCACTTATTTCGTCGCGGATATCGGCTCCGGGGGGCCCGTCACTTCGAATTTTTACGTATCTTCGAGCATTTTTTAAGCGACGAAGGGGAGGATCGAGAGTGAAGAAGTGCAACCCGGATTTCGAATCGTTCCGGAGGAAAGAAGTTGATTCAAGTCGGCGAACGCGATCGAAATAATTATATCAGATTTATTGCGAAACTCCGCGCAACGCGGCCAGCCCTTAGATAATAGGCTTTTTACGACCGCGCGATAGCAAAGTTACGATACTGTAAAGCCGTCTTTACGAGGCTGTTACCGGAGGCTGTTACTCAGATTTTTTTCCCTCGAACGAGTCGAGAGACACTTCCACCGCGTACGAGACCAGGAATCGTAACAAACGCCGAAATATCGATCTCGATCGAATTACGGAACGAGGTCGCGACAGCGTGTAAACGAACAGAATATGGCCGGGACGATTTGACAGAAAATAACGTATCGTTTTTTTTTTTTTCGCTAGAGAGTTGCATTGTGTCGGGGCACGATATGATCCTGTCCCGGGGTACACAACGGGGACCCCGAAACGAAGAAGACGCTCTCAATAACGATCCTCGCATAAACGTATCTCGCCTGGCCGGGAATCGTTTGTGCACGGGGACAGTTTCGAATACAAACGTCCACTCGAGCTGCAGAATCGATCCTCTCGAGATCATAACCGCGGCACAGAGACCGGTGGCCCATTCACGGCCAACAACTCCCGCTGAATGAATTCGTCCCGTGAAATCCTGGACAAAGCCACCGGCTCGCGGAACATCTTCATCCCCGAAATGATTTTCAAAAATCTCTCGCCCGGCTCTCAAAGGGACGCGTTCACACCGAAGAAAGTCCTTTCGCGGCTGCAGTTTATTAAGTCATCGTTGAAAAGGGCCCTGTCGTCGATGGGGGACAACCCCTTTTCACGAATCTTAAAAACGAAGTGGGTGAGAAAATTCATCGCAGTCTCTGGAGACTCTGCACAAAGTATACGGGAGCAATTAAGAAAACCCTAGTCACCGGGTACCATTTTGCAATTTCGAATCGAATGGTGCTCTTGGAATGCTAAAATGGAGAACAACCCCTTCTCAGGAATCTGAAATTTTACAAAGGTGTTGTACTTGAGAAAATTCATCGCAGTCTCTGGAGTATCTGCACAAAGTATACGGGAGCAATTAAGAAAACCCTAGTCACCGGGTACCATTTTGCAATTTCGCATCGAATGGTGCTCTTGGAATGCTAAAATGGAGAACAACCCTTTCTCAGGAATCTTAAATTTTACAAAGGTGTTGTACTTGAGAAAATTCATTGCAGTCTCTGGAGACTCTGCACAAAGTATACGGGAGCAATTAAGAAAACCCTAGTCACCGGGTACCATTTTGCAATTTCGAATCGAATGGTGCTCTTGGAATGCTAAAATGGAGAACAACCCCTTCTCAGGAATCTTAAATTTTACAAGGGTACTTGAGAAAATTCATTGAAAGAAGTCTCTGGAGACTCTTGGACAAAGTCGACCATTTTCACGATCATTCGACAGAGGAATTGAGATTCTTCAAAGGGGGATGTTCGAGATCGAAGAAACTCCTGATCCTCTGGACTTTGTATTCTTTAATTTAAGATTAATAAACTTTATCCTCTGATAGTGTTTTGAATATTTAGTTACAATTCTGTCTTTTGTAAAGATCGATGTATCTCCTGTGTAAGTATTATGTAAAGGGTATTTGCCCATTGAGCGACTAAATGAATAAACTTTTGATCGAACAATGTTAAGAACGTCTTCACCTGTTACATTACACCCCATAAAGCGATCATTAGGATCGAATCGGTGACAAGTTCTCGATCGAGTCGAAAAATGAAACAGGCCATCACGGGCCAGTGAGCTCGAGCTGGCCGTTTCTAAATCCGACATAATGCGTCCCGAACGAGATTATTTCACGATTTATCACCTGGCACGGTGAATGCGTAGGGTGGTCTATTAGGTATCGGGAGGGTGACCGGCAAGATGGCGTCCGGGGCGAACAATCGCGCCCTGGACCGATGACAAATGACGGGGGGAACCGTCTGCCGTCTCTGACTTACGACTTTTCCTTTGTGCAACCGCGAAACCGACTCAGGTGTTTTCTTCGTTCTCTCGATTCCACCCCCGGCGATAACCGAACGATAAACCTCTATTTTGGTCGAACGATCGCAAGGTAGCTACGCCGAGCGTATGCAAAACGATTACGAATTGTATTAGCATCGATGAGCGGCCATTAATTCCGGCCGTATATTTCCAAGGCGCGTTAACGGGGTCATCGAAAAGTATCGCCGAGCTGCTTGTAAATGCCTAACTGCGCCGGTGAATTTACTTGAAATCGTTTGTTAATTCATCAATATTGACGTTATGAATTATTACTTTCCCTTTTGTATTCCCGGAGTTCGAGTTCACCGATTATCATTACGGACCCCCCCCAAGTGTTTTCGTTCTATTAAGAGAGCCACGTGAAACGCGCGGCCTCACTCGCGAACGGAGAGCAATACTTCCGGCGATTGTCGAGCGACTCGATTAGAATCGACGTATATCGAAAGTAATTGGAATACAATCACATAACCGCCGGCCAGGGGTCAATGCTTCGAGCCAGTCTGGGGCAGGCATTGACATTTGTGCGGAAATCGGCAGAAGGACGCGAACCGTTGCGTCCCGTTGGTGGCAAAATTAGCGCGAACCCGTTGCAAGTCGTTACGCGGAATTTTCTCGCGTTTCCGGCGGTGGAGAATAGGTCCACGCGATCGTGCACGGAGGAAAAAACCATAACGAGTCGAATTTGCCGTGGTCGTGTCGACAGCGGTCGCACGATCGCGCGGCAAGATGGACGAGCCACGGTTCTTGTCCTTCGTTTCATCCCCTTCGAGAGGGAGAGAGAGAGAGAGGGGGGTGGGGTGGAGAAAAAAAGAGCGCGTAGAGGGAGCAAGGGGGGGAATAGACGATATCGCGAGGAGTTGGAACGAAACGAGAGCTGCCAACGAGCGAACACGGGCCAGGTGCAAAGTGACTCTGGTAGAGTTCCCTGAAGACAGAGGAAGAGGCGCGTTTCGAGTAGCTGGGGTACGAGTGGGAAGGAGAGAACGACGGACAGAGTTCTCGTATGTCGGCCAGAAGTTTCTCGGAACACAATCGCATATAATACATATGCAATAGTCCCGCGGAGTCCGGTGACAGTCGGCCCGGAGTCCTGAACGAGTGTTCGGAATGGACACCGAAGGTGGACATCGGATCGTGCAACATGGCCGCCGTGAGGCGAGCCGCGCTCGATAATTGAAGGGCTGCCCCCTGAATCCCTTCCTCCTTATTCCACTCTGTCCTTTTTTCCACCTTCTCTCCTCCCCACCTGCGGGCATCGACTACCAACGGAATTATGAGCTCCCTAATCTACTGGACCACCTTACACCCTGGCTAATTACGCGAAAAGAATTTATTTCCACGTTATGAAATTCTATTACACAGAATAGATCCTATGAGAGTTACTTGACGAGGGGAAACCAATGTGATTCGATTCAAAACACTGAAATTTTTTTCATCTCTTTTCAATTCTTGGGGGGGTTAAGAATGACCCCTTAACTTGAGGGAAAATATCGAAATTTGTATTATCTCTTTTGAATTCTTGGGGGGGATCAAGAATGACCACTTAACTTGAGAGGAAATATCGAAATTTTTATTATGTCTTTTGAATTCTTGGGGGGTTAAGAATGACCCCTTAACTTGAGGGGAAATATCGAAATTTTTATTATCTCTTTTGAATTCTCGGGGGGGTTAAGAATGACCCCGTAACTTGAGGGAAAACATCGAAATTTTTATTATCTCTTTCCGATTCTTGGGGGGGTTAAGAATGACCCCTTAACTTGAGGGGAAATATCGAAATTTTTATTATCTCTTTTGAATTCTTGGGGGGTTAAGAATGACCCCTTAACTTGAGGGGAAATATCGAAATTTTTATTATATCTTTTCGATGCTTGGGGGTTGAATGACCCCCTGAAATATTGAAGTAAAATTCGCAAAAATGGCAAAGTTACAGAAGATTTAGTAGATGCAAATAATCGTGATATCTCTATTATTATTATTATCATATTTATTATATGAAATTCTATTTCTATTCTGATCAAAGTTTCATACAAATAGGAAGTGATTTTGATCGAGATTACTATGTGAATCAAGAGTATTTAGTCTGATCCAATGGAGAGGCCTCTCATACTGGTTCCCATTATGGCCCCAATAATTAATATTTCTACACGAAATTTTTACAATAAACAGTCCAAGAAATGCACTTTTAGGAAACATCGAGCACTTATCAGAAAAAGTTCCACAGTTACCCCCAAAAAATTCTTGAAAATTGCCTTTATTTTCAGAGAGAGGTCACAGTGGTAACAAGTGTGAAACTTTTGGCGCGAAAAGAATGTCTGTCGAGCCTCGAGTGGATGGATCAAGGGATCCATTTGCAGATTCGAAAATTCTATTTGAGAGGAAGAGAAGCCATGTAAGGGCCATTTAACAAACAACGCTTAGTCACCGATCTCTCGATAGCGATTCCGATTTTCTCGCGCACGCGGCCTGCGAAGTGAACGACGGGGGACGTCGAGACGCCCGGCCGACTCGGTTATCTCCCGACTTATCGTCAGATACAATAATGGCCCGGGAAAATGTCCCTGGCACACAATAATGGCCTGTTAAAAGAGCCACTTTCTCTCTCTCTCGCCACGTGTGCACCTTTCCATCCACCTCTATCCCCCTCTAACCCCCCTCTTCTCTTTCTCGACATCCCCTACGACTTTGTACGCAATGGCGTAGCACGATTTCTGTACCCTGATACGCGACTAGGGGGACAAACCCATGCAAAATAGTGCAACAAAAATTATTTCATCCAAACTCGATAAAACGTAACGGGGGAAAAAATATATATGCAAAATGGCGGGAAGTCTGATCGTAAAATAGTACAACAAGAATTATTTCATCCAGACTCGATAAAACGTAACGGAAAAAAATATATATATATGCAAAATGGCGGGAAGTCTGATCGTAAAATAGTACAACAAGAATTATTTCATCCAGACTCGATAAAACGTAACGGGGAAAAAAATATATATGCAAAATGGCGGGAAGTCTGATCGTAAAAAAATTGTCAAATATGGAGTCTACCCCCTTAATGAGTTCGAACGAATTGCAACGACTGGGGTAAAGAATTAACGAGTGAAAAAATTGAAAAGCTCAGTTTCGCGTTGTTTGGTTGGTAAAAAATTGCACTGGGGACCGAAACGAACGATGATACTTGCACACGAGTGTAGATATTCGTCCAGCACGGTCAATGGACCCGTCTACGCCGTTGCAGATATTACACGCGCGCGCTCCCACCCACACAAAGCCTCCTCCTCACCCCCCCCCCTGAAACGCAGTTACACGCGACAAGCCCGGTAGGGGTGAAGAACTGCATCCTGTCGGAGGGCTGATTCGTATTACTCGTGTTTGCCGAAGGGATTTCAGGGTTTCGGTCCACGGGGGGAAAAATAATTAAAAGCGTTTATCTTGCGTAATCCTGGGCACGAGCGGCTGATGGCCGAGGGGATAGGGGAGTACACGCACCTGCAATTTCTATACGAAATATGATAGATCGCCGGGGAATATCGCTTTCGACGGCCATCGGAAATAAGCAGCCGCGATTTACGTTCGAGAAATGAATTTTCCGCGTTTTTTTTTTCGTATATTTCTCGATTTATCCAGACTTTGCTCAACGTTCGTATTTTCACGTATAAACGAAGCTAACCGACGAATTTGGTTAAAAACTCGGGGTCTGACGATTGCCAAGCACTTCCTCCGTTGAATATTTAACAAATGTTGCGGCTCGCGGTATCCGTTGAGTAAACGATCGGCACTCAACGTCGGGCTCGCGTTTTTCCGAAATAATTTACTTATTCCGAATGGAGGAGTTAGAGAACGATTGATTTAAGAGTTTGATTTACGTACAAGGTTTACTGATGTGGTTCAAGTTATTTTCAGTTTTACAATGCTGATGGTCGAAGATGTGTTCGTAGGTGATGTTGCAGAACCAAGTCCCCTTTTTTCTCCGTTCGGGGTTTTTTTTTGCTGAGCGCGGTGCTGGAAGCGGCGTGTCCGATTCCGCGCTCAACAAAATTTAACCGATTGTTATCGTTCGACATGATAATGCACAACATTTTCCACACGCTCGTGCACCCCATGCATATGCACGATACACCGTTGATTTAGGAAACAATACATTGCTATTTGTCCCTTTAGATAGAATTACCGGGCACAAGTTCACAGTTTAATAAATTCCTCCATGTTGAATACGATTTCCATCGGTTTACCGATGTGGAATTAAAATTGGTAATTTCCATTGTTCCGCGCGCTCTACCTTCCCTTTCTTGTTCTACCTTTTTTTTCCTTTACCTTTAAATGTCCTTCTCTTTCCGCGGCTATCCGTGTTCGACGATTGGTAATTACGGGCAGGAAGTTCGCCGACGAAAAATAAAACGATGGTAAACAATCGTTGGCGATTCCGAACGGTGCAACAGTCACGGTTTTAGGTCTTGTTTGCGCGTTATTATTGAAACGGGAGAAGAACCTGAGGTCAAACGAGAAGGAGAGGTGCAACTATATTTGCATCGTTTGTTTCGAAAAATCGAGACCAACCGACACGTGTCGAAGAAACAAGTTGGACTCGTCCCTCCGGTACAACCGGAGAAGTTATAACGCTCTACAAATACAAATTTAACCGCGACCCGCGTTTTACGACCGAGACATAGTGTTCTAGTTCGCATCTGCTGCACCTTCCTTCGACTCTCCGCCCTCCTGCGCGTATGTATACCACATTCGGAGACGTATGTACGTATTTACGGTGCGCGAATTATACAGACCGCCACGCCACACACACATGAGCCCATTTTAATGGCTTTGCTACTTTAAACAACGAGAAGAAGCCCAACGGAAGGGTAAAAATTGCTCCAAGTTATTTTTAAAATTATTCCAGGACCGCGATCAGTCAAATACGAATCGATCGATCCGTGAATCCGGAGATTAAAGCCACGGATTCGACTTTCATTCGCCATTGATTACGACTGCTTAATGCCACGCATCGATTCAGGAAAAATACAACTTCCGAGCGATCGAGTATCGCTTTCTATGGAAATTTCCATGGAGAACAGAGGGTGAAATCGATGTTCGTTCTGATAAAAACTGTGTATAATTCGTGAAAGATCAAGCTTAAGGATCCAAAGGCGGTCGACGAACGAGATTACCAGCGCCTCGTTGTTCCCGTTAATTTTGTTGGCCCGCCGGCTTAAAGTTTCGACGCGTTAATCGGCAATCTCGCGACGGCCGCGGTAGAGAAAAAAAGAAGGAATTTTCGACGACGTTAACGTAAACTAATAACGCAAATACAGAGCGGATATATTCGGTGGAAGGTGAGGCAAGGCCGCTTCAGCGCGGCGGACAGTTAATGGGACCACCCGTGGCCCGTACTCTAATACCGCCCGCGATTAAATGCAGACAGGATATTAAACTAGGCTCTATACACCGTAACCATAACACATTTTGACAATGCATCGTCCGAGCAATAAAGTAAAATCGTAAACCTCTTGCCTGGCTTATCCTGGCTACGTGCTTCCACGTCGTTTAAGTGGACTCGACGATTTTCAAATAAAAATCCGCGAAAACTTGTTCCGATCTCGAGTATTTTACTTGTAGTTTCGGTCACCAGAGGGCTACGCTCTCGTCTCTCTCGCAAGCGCACGAGCAAAACTATACAATATCCCAGGAAGCCTTTTCTACTTTTTAAGCAGCGTTCACAGGGGGATATTAAACACGTTCACTGTCCATGACCCATATATGTGTCACAGCACCACGCTTTTGGATACGCCGTTAGGAGATCGGACAGTGAACGTGTGTTAAATAGTAAAACTCGCGAAACTGAGTATTTTAATGGTAGTTTAGACCACCAGAGGGCTACGCTCTTTCGTCTCTCTCGCAAGCACTCGACCTAACTCTTCCATTCCTATAATATACACTTTTCTAAGTATATTCCATGCTAGGAAACCTTTTGTACCTTCTAAGCAGCATTCACAGGGGATATTAAACCCGTTCACTGTCCATGACTCACATACGGGTCACATCACCACGCTTTTGGATACGCCATTAAGAAACCGGACAGTGAACGTGTGTTAAATAGTAAAACTCGCGAAACTGAGTATTTTAATGGTAGTTTAGACCACCAGAGGGCTACGCTCTTTCGTCTCTCTCGCAAGCACTCGACCTGACTCTTCCATTCCTATAATATACACTTCTCCAACAATATTACTGCTAGAAAACCTTTTGTACCTTCTAAGCCAACGCCCACAGGGGGGACATAAAACGTGAAATCGGTAAGAGTCGGAGCGTGGAACCCGGCGTAGAAGGTTCGTTTCGGTTGCAACTGAAATTGGAGTCGGCAGATCTAATGGCGGCGGTGGCCGAGTCATCACGTAGAGTGGAACCCGGGGGACCCGACCGTTACCCAAAGAGGTGGAGAGAGGGGTGGGGGGAGGGGGCACGAAACAGAGAATGGAAATCACGGAGCACGCGAAAGGGCCCCCGTGTCGTGTTGCGAGCATTAGCTAACGCGCGTGTCATCGCGACGCGGATCGCCGCGGCCTGGCAACGCGCTCCGACACGCGAGAATTCGCGGAAAGAAATCTCGCTCGCGAGGACCGATATTCGTGTAACGTGCCCCGGCTACGTGCCCGTTCGCCGCGGCTGTTCCGAGCCGATTGCCTCGCCGTGGAATTCTGCTGGAACGCCGGCAAGAAATTATCAAAAATTACTTATCGAATTAAAGCGTGCAACCGTCCCGACCATTACGGTCGTACAAGTTTTTTTTACCGTTGGCGACTTCTAAACCGGGAGAAAAGGATTTCCGAGAATCGACACGATTGTTTTACAGGCTAACGAATATATTTCCAACGATATCCGGTGGTTCTTGGTCGCGCGCGCATCTTTCATTTTCACGATATAACGGAACCGCCGTGGCGAGATCGAGCATAATAACGCCGCGATAGCCCGAGGGGCAAGGTTCTTGCTTCCCTCCTTTCATTTCTCACGATTTGCATTTTCATTCGTTCGGGTAAAAGGAAACGCCGCGCTCAGACCTCGAGAAATAAAGGGATTCGGCGGACGGTTAATTCCTTAACGCCCGACGTTCGAGAACGAGCCTCTGTCGCCGGAAGAATCGTTCGATATCGTACGAGTTCCGAGTTGACGCTGATTGCGTGAAAGCTGATTCCCTTCTAGGGATTCAGCCATTAGTTACATATCGAACGATACCCGCGATCACCTCGAATTTCCAGATCGATTCATAAACGATCACGCAGGATCTCTGGCCACCGTGGTCCCTTTTGATCTTGTTTCTACGAGCGTCGTGCGTTTTTCTGGGAACCCTCGGAGAACGGAGGGCAGGCGACAGTCTATTTTCGCCGAACGTTAAACGGCTTCAACGGCTTCAAACCACGACGAGACAAACTGGGGACAGCCGCGGAGGCTCGCGGACGCTGCCCGTACTCCGTTAACCACAGATTGGGATAGATCCCGTGGACTAATGGAGCCGTTCCGAGCGTCCAAAGTGAAGAGAGAACGAGAAAAAAAAGAGCGGAACATCTCGTGTTCTCGTGTCAAACAAAATATCGTCGTTCCCACGATTCCCACCATCTGTTTTTCTCGCTGCCATTCGCGGTTACCCACGAGCAAAAGAATATATCCACGATTCTACTAGGCGTTGGTGGAATTTTACGAGTAATTGTTAATTAGTAGAATCGGGTGACATTTATCGCCGACAACGACGATTACATGCGGACGAAGCCCGCCTCTATTCGAATGCATAATCGACGAGCCATTCAAAGTCCTTCGACGTAAACAAATGAAACATTCCCACGGGCATTTGCAAATTATTCATACTCTAATTCATGCTGACTGCAACCGCTAATCTGAACAAATTATGCAAACATTTTCGAACAATATATCGAGGCTATCGATAATGTAAAAGATGTTTACCTACGATCGTAAAATAATATACGGTAAATCGATACGTTTTCTGGAAACTGTTACATTTTTAAGGGTCGCGTAGCTACGGCACTGCGTCTCTCCCTTCCCTCTCCCGCTTCCAGGCACTCCAGCAAGGTTTTAACCCATGTGCCGGTCTTTGCCGGGATATCATCTGGAAGGTGAGACACACCAGAGAAGCGCACCCGGTACGGTGGACTAATTGGCCGATAAATCAACCTCCGGCTTACCTTCTCTTCCACCGTACCTTCGCTGGACCTTTTAGACTCATAGGTGGACTTTCCGGACGTAAGGTACACACGCGCCCCGAGTCTAATTCCGAACGACTGCTAGCTCGGATAAATTCTCGATACCTACGCACCCAACGCTTCACGACACCATCTTCCCTCAATCACCACCACCTCAAGCCCCCATAATCCTTCCAAGTCTATTCTAATTGCCCCAACAAACGTATCTATTCACAATGTTATTGTCAGAATTAACCCTTGAATGTACTCTATCTCAACTGAATTACTTAATAGAAATCAATTTTCCTTCAAAGTATTTACAAAATGGAGAATTCCAATAATCCACTTAAGGGTTAACAGAGACCTCTTTGGTTCAATCAACATACAAGCTGAAGATTATATATAAATACACTGAGTAGTCCCTAGGAATTACAACTCCACTGTCAGAATTAACCCTTGAATGTACTCTATCTCAACTGAATTACTTAATAGAAATCAATTTTCCTTCAAAGTATTTACAAAATGGAGGGCTACCAATAATCCACTTAAGGGTTAACAGAGACCTCTTTGGTTCAAACATACAAGCTGAAGATTACATATAAATACACTGAATAGTCCCTAGGAATTACAACTCCACTGTCAGAATTAACCCTTGAATGTACTCTATCTCAACTGAATTACTTAATAGAAATCAATTTTCCTTCAAAGTATTTACAAAATGGAGGGCTACCAATATCCACTCAAGGGTTAACAGAGACCTACCCAGACGCTCTTTGGTTCAATCAACGTACAAGCTGAAGATTACATATAAATACACTGAGTAGTCCCTAGGAATTACAACTCCACTGTCAGAATTAACCCTTGAATGTACTCTATCTCAACTGAATTACTCAATGGAAATCAATTTTCCTTCAAAGTATTTACAAAATGGAGGGTTCCAATAATCCACTTAAGGGTTAACAGAGACCTCTTTGGTCCAATCAACATACAAGCTGAAGATTACATATAAATACACTGAATAGTCCCTAGGAATTACAACTCCACTGTCAGAATTAACCCTTGAATGTACTCTATCTCAACTGAATTACTTAATAGAAATCAATTTTCCTTCAAAGTATTTACAAAATGGAGGGCTACCAATATCCACTCAAGGGTTAACAGAGACCTACCCAGACGCTCTTTGGTTCAATCAACGTACAAGCTGAAGATTACATATAAATACACTGAGTAGTCCCTAGGAATTACAACTCCACTGTCAGAATTAACCCTTGAATAGACTCTCCATCTCAACTGAATTACTCAATGGAAATCAATTTTCCTTCAAAGTATTTACAAAATGGAGAATTCCAATAATCCACTTAAGGGTTAACAGAGACCTCTTTGGTTCAATCAACATACAAGCTGAAGATTATATATAAATACACTGAGTAGTCCCTAGGAATTACAACTCCACTGTCAGAATTAACCCTTGAATGGACTCTCCATCTCAACTGAATTACTCAATGGAAATCAATTTTCCTTCAAAGTATTTACAAAATGGAGGGCTACCAATAATCCACTTAAGGGTTAACAGAGACCTCTTTGGTTCAAACATACAAGCTGAAGATTACATATAAATACACTGAATAGTCCCTAGGAATTACAACTCCACTGTCAGAATTAACCCTTGAATGTACTCTATCTCAACTGAATTACTTAATAGAAATCAATTTTCCTTCAAAGTATTTACAAAATGGAGGGTTCCAATAATCCACTTAAGGGTTAACAGAGACCTCTTTGGTTCAAACATACAAGCTGAAGATTACATGTAAATACACTGAGTAGTCCCTAGGAATTATAACTCCACAATTATGCTACAGAGTGATATATCCTTTTCTATTACCCGATACAAATGTTAAATCGCGTTTGAAGACCGCGTATCGCGCCATTAGCAATCACAGCACGCTACTAAATTTTTCAACGCGTCGCTTTATTGTCCGAAACGCTTAATTATACCCCCATAATCGATGACGTGCCATCGTCGGTCCCTTTAGTTCCGCGTTTCGGATGACCGATTAATTTCTCTCGAGAGAAAGCACACCGGTATACACCACGACTTTACACCCGTCGTCTCTCATGATCCCCCATTGCCCCGCCACGCATACGTTCGCGTATTTAATGCGCCAATCAAGTCCCGGACAGAACGACGTCTCGGCCAAACGAGGACGACGGAAGATATTTTATCAGCGAGCATCGAGATCACCTCCGATAGGGACGATCCCCGGCTACCAGACGCGATAAATTTTCGCCGGCGTCCTTTCGTTGAAATTGTAATATTCTTTGGGGAATAATTTAATTATCGGGGCAACGATGCACCGAACATTCGTTCCCCAACCTCGTGGAAATTTGTCAACGGGACTGGGGAACGCTTAACGCTAACAAGGGACAAGGTGTGAAACAGTTTCGCAGATCATAAACAAAGCTAAGTATCTCTCTCGTGTAGGTGCACACACATACCAAACGGTTATTGGAAATTATTCTCTGGAATAGGTACAGGGTAGAGGAGCCATCTTGGGGACCTTCTCTCTAGGGTCTTGACATCTTCTTGCTTGAGTACCACTCGCTCTTTTGCTCCACTGTGTCTAATACAGGGTTCTAGGTGAGAGGAGTATCGTGAACTAAGCTAAGTATCTCTCTGGTATAGGTGCTCGCACATACCAAGGGGCTACTGGGAATTATTCTCTACAGGAGCCATCTTGGGGACCTTGTCTCTGGGGTCTTGGACTTCTTCCTTGTGCACCACTCGCTCTTTTGCACTCTGTCTAATACAGGGTTCTAGGGTCCCTAGATAGAGGTGAGAGGAGTATCGTGAACTAAGCTAAGTATCTATCTCATATAGGTGCTCACACATACCAAGGATTATTGGGAAATATTCTCTGGAATAGGTATAGGTACAGAAACCATCTTGGGGATGTTGTCTCTAGGGTCTTGACATCTTCTTGCTTGAGTACCACTCGCTCTTTTGCTCCACTGTGTCTAATACAGGGTTCTAGGTGAGAGGAGTATCGTGAACTAAGCTAAGTATCTCTCTGGTATAGGTGCTCACACATACCAAGGGGCTACTGGGAATTATTCTCTACAGGAGCCATCTTGGGGACCTTGTCTCTGGGGTCTTGGACTTCTTCCTTGTGCACCACTCGCTCTTTTGCACTCTGTCTAATACAGGGTTCTAGGGTCCCTAGATAGAGGTGAGAGGAGTATCGTGAACTAAGCTAAGTATCTATCTCATATAGGTGCTCACACATATCAAGGATTATTGGGAAATATTCTCTGGAATAGGTAGAGGTACAGAAACCATCTTGGGGATGTTGTCTCTAGGGTCTTGACATCTTCTTGCTTGAGTACCACTCGCTCTTTTGCTCCACTGTGTCTAATACAGGGTTCTAGGTGAGAGGAGTATCGTGAACTAAGCTAAGTATCTCTCTGGTATAGGTGCTCGCACATACCAAGGGGCTACTGGGAATTATTCTCTACAGGAGCCATCTTGGGGACCTTGTCTCTGGGGTCTTGGACTTCTTCCTTGAGCACCACTCGCTCTTTTGCACTCTGTCTAATACAGGGTTCTAGGGTCCCTAGATAGAGGTGAGAGGAGTATCGTGAACTAAGCTAAGTATCTATCTCATATAGGTGCTCACACATATCAAGGATTATTGGGAAATATTCTCTGGAATAGGTAGAGGTACAGAAACCATCTTGGGGATGTTGTCTCTAGGGTCTTGACATCTTCTTGCTTGAGTACCACTCGCTCTTTTGCTCCACTGTGTCTAATACAGGGTTCTAGGTGAGAGGAGTATCGTGAACTAAGCTAAGTATCTCTCTGGTATAGGTGCTCGCACATACCAAGGGGCTACTGGGAATTATTCTCTACAGGAGCCATCTTGGGGACCTTGTCTCTGGGGTCTTGGACTTCTTCCTTGTGCACCACTCGCTCTTTTGCACTCTGTCTAATACAGGGTTCTAGGGTCCCTAGATAGAGGTGAGAGGAGTATCGTGAACTAAGCTAAGTATCTATCTCATATAGGTGCTCACACATATCAAGGATTATTGGGAAATATTCTCTGGAATAGGTATAGGTACAGAAACCATCTTGGGGATCTAGTCTCTTGGATCTTGACTTCTTGCTTGAGTATAACTCGCTCTTTTGCACCCCTGTGTCTAATACGGGGTCCTAGGGGTCCCTAGATAGAGGTGAGAGGAGTATTGTAACCAAAGCTAAGTATCTATCTCATATAGGTGCTCACACATACCAAGGGGTTACTAGGAACTATTCTCTAGAGTAGGTACAGATACAGGATCCATCTTGGGGATCTAGTCTCTTGGATCTTGACTTCTTGCTTGAGTACCACTCGCTCTTTCGCACCCTGTGTCCAACACAGGGTCCCAGGGGCCCCACGAGGAGGTGAGACGAGTGGATTTGACCGGAACAGGTCCGCCAACATCGCCGAAGTTCCCTGCACCGGATCGCTACCAAGGTAGAAGCCCAGATATAGGGGAACATCAGCTAAATCGGGGTTTTCGACCTGGCAAATGCCAGGAAGTCCCGCTCCAGTCTCACGCCCCCACAAAAATTACAGAAATCCTTTAACGTGAACGTTTGGAGGGGTGATTCTTTACATGGTAGCGGTTCGCAGTAAATTTTTACAATATTATTTTGCCATCCGGGTGAAAATGTACACGAGTTTACATTCTTATCGGAGCCTTATCGCGTTCTAGCTTGTTAAATTGTAACAGGATCGCAAAGAAAGTAACAATATGGCGGCAATTACGCGATTATGAGTGAACTAGCGATGAACAAACCCGTCCGTTAATGGAAACAAACAATTATCGAGGTAAAAAGGAACTCCGTCGAGGGTTTTAATAATCCCTGGCCCCGACCACCGGGAGTATCCCGAGTAGATTATCGTACGGAGACGATCGCCGCGGTGCCACGGTGCTCCCGTAATTTGTGTTTTCGTTATTGCGTCCGATTCCTATTCCTATTCCCCGAAGGCGGCCGATGGAACGACGGTATCTGGTGTCGCGGGAACAGCCGGGAATGCGAGAAACCTCCACCGTGCTTTGAACAGGTTCTTCGTTTTCCGGGGGCAGATCGTCGTCCGCTGCCTTCGCTTGTTACCTCGGAACAGAGCACACACAGCCACAGAGAGAGAGAGAGAAGGACGTGTGTGCTCGCCATCACACCGCACCACCACGTACGCGCACTAATCGCACCGAGCGAACTTGTTGGAATTAATTGGTCCGGCCAATTAACGCTCACGGCCTGAAACGCGTCGAGGGCAATGAAGGCGCACGATTGGTCTCGTCCCCGCCACCCTTCGACGCTCGATATCCTTCCCAGCGAGCCTACTCGCGAAAGGACCTAATTAATTTCGAATCGCGAGCCGTTCGCAGAAAATTAAGCTTCGCTAGGTAAACGATACCCATCGACGGGATCCTTCGGTCCCTTTGGCCATCCGGATCCCGATGTCTCCCGATAATCGCTGACAATACACACGGGGAATAACAATCGTCGCTTGTAATCGTAACTTACGTGCTAATTGATTCTGGAACAGCTGACGCAAATCGAGGCAAATGACGAACGCATGCATTAACGCTTTAATGGCCGCGGCGTGACACACGACCTTCCAACGTGGAATATCCAAATAACAGTTGTATTAAATCGCGATACATTCTGTGCTATGACTAACTTAAAACTATGTGAAACGTTCCTTGGAGAAATGAAGAATCTCTTTCTCTCTCTCTCTCTTGGTCCGTTGCATCCCGCGATAACTCGATTATTACGGAACATATTGATTCATGTATGCCGCGCGAGTCGGCGAGCAAAAAGCGAATTTGAATCGACCGGTAAAACAATGAAATAACGATGTAATCTTCGACAATGGATGGCATAACCGGGGCCCCGCGTCGCGCGTTCACCGCTTGTTAGCGATGAAATATTACGTATGTACGGCAGCTGTCATCTTACTTGTCCTTTGACGGCATATTTATACCGGTTTCAACCCTGTTCCGCACCGCCTGATCGTCGATAACGGATGCCCTCTCGCTAATGCGCCTTGCTCGACCAACGCTTTTACGCTTCCGATATTCGTTACGCGCGCTTCACGATCATTCCTGCTCGACAGTTTTTAATACTAATCTTAACACATTAACTGCCATCGTCACCCACAATATGGGTGACACAACTTTTCAAACCAACGAGTTAAACAAAATTCATTCTCAAGCTTAAATAAAGCTAAGTAGGGCCCTTGAATTTTAACCACAATATGGGTGACACAACTTTTCAACCAACGAGTTAAACAAAATTCATTCTCAAGCTTAAATAAAGCTAAGTAGGGCCCTTGAATTTTAACGAGTCTGCGAAAATAAATTCAATAACGAATGATGGGTATGCTAGTTTCCAGTTCTCTGTAAACTAAATTTTATTTCCCTTGGAATTTGAGGAGTTTGGTCTGGCAGTCAACCTGTTAACCTAGCTAGCAAGGAGTGAGCTAGGTAGCTAGCTAACAAGAACTGAGCTAAGTATCCTAGCTAACAAGAACTGAGCTAGATATCTAGCTATTAAGAACTGAGCTAGGTATCTAGCTATCAAAAACTGAACTAGGTAGCTAGCTATCAAGAACTGAGCTAGGTAGCTAGCTATCAAAAACTGAGCTAGGTAGCTAGCTATCAAAAACTGAGCTAGGTATCTAACTATCAAGAAATGAGCTAGGTAGCTAGCTAATAAGAACTGACCTAGGTAGCTAGCTATCAAGAAGTGAGCTAAGTAGCTAGCTATCAAGAACTAAGCTAGGTATCTAGCTATCAAGAAGTGAGCTAGGTATCTAGCTATCAAGAACTGGACTAGGTAGCTAGCTATCAAGAAGTGAGCTAGGTAGCTAGCTTGCAAGGACTAAGCTAGGTAGCTAGGTAGCTACGTATCAAGGAGTGAACTTGGCTCATTTTTCCCTGACTTATTCCAGGACACGAATCGTATCATGTCCAATCGCGAGAAAGGATCGTATGCGTGAAGTTGAGCTAGGTAGCTAGCTATCAAAAACTGTGCTAGGTAGCTAGCTATCAAGAAGTGAGCTAGGTAGCTAGCTTGCAAGGACTAAGCTAGGTAGCTAGGAAGCTAGGTATCTAGCTATCAAGAAGTGAGCTAGGTAGCTAGCTTGCAAGGACTAAGCTAGGTAGCTATCTTGGAGCGAGCTTGGCTCATTTTTCCCTGACTTATTCCAAGACACGAATCGTATCATGTCCAATCGCGAGAAAGGATCGTATGCGTGAAGTTGAGCCAATCGGTCCGCACGATTTGGCGGCGTTTCGGACCAGATTTTTGCCCGTCTCGAATCCAGAGGGGGCTTTACCGATCCGGCGGGGCTATCAATCGACGTGTATCGAAACGCCTCGCGGTTCTACCGGGATCTCGGCTGTCTTTCGCGGCGTATTTATGCTGGGCTTCGCGCCGTACATGACGTCCGATGGTCGATAACCGGCGCGCGCACTAATGCCTGCAATCAGGATCCATAATCAGGATCGACGATTGCATACATCGAGCCCATTACTCAAAGATCCGACACGCCGGAGAAAATATACGTCAGCGTGACGATTAAACGCGCGTCAACGCGGACGAGGTATAGGATAAAGCTGGACATTCGATGGAACGTACACCCTGCAACTTGGGGGAGCCTTTGACCCCAAAAGGCTCGATGAAATATCCAATCACTTCTATAATTTCTTTCTAATGAACCTGGTGAACCTAAAAAACGATAAACAATATTTATTTTCAAAGCATTTTACCAAGTTGGTACTTACGTCGAGGAAAGCAAAAGTGAAAAGCTCCGGGAGACGCGTTGCGGATAAAAAAAAGAATCGTCGAAGAACTGTTTTCGATCGAGCCGCGATCCACCTGGAACAACACGAAGTGAGAAGAAGAAATGGCGGATCCGTTTAACAAGGTGCTTCGCCTACCGGATAATACATAAAGGGTATTAAGGCCGCTACTCAATTGGGTATGAGCTCACCGAGAGGTGGACGTCTCAATTTTCTTCGCGACTTAATGACCGATCGTTAAAACCTGGCTTCGCCTCGAACCGGCTCCGAAGGCGCACGAGAACAAGCAGGAGGAAACGAGACGACGACACTCCTCCTCGAGTCCTCGTTTCTACCCACACCCTTCCACGCGGTCTCGTCGTTCTAACGTAATCACGGCCGCTCTGTCGTAATGACGTTTATAAGTATCGCGGCCCTACCGATTATTTGCCACGTCCCTTACTTTCACGGATATCGATGACTCCTGCAAACACTGTAATTGCCACTACCGGTCGTTTCGATTAAACCGTACACGTCCTCTTCTTTAACAAAAATGGCGGCACTTCTCGGCCGTACCCTAACCTATCCACCACGTGCCAATAACTTTCCCCACAAATTGGTAAACAAGGGGTACTACACATCTATAGCCATAAATAACGCTTATCAAGAATTTCAACATCAATTAACAATTACGTGAAATAATCAATTCTCTGATGAAATATGTTTAATAACCTACATACCTCCGTTAATAGATTTCCTCCAGCCCTCTTCGTCCACTGTTCTTCCTATTTAACATTATCAAACACATTCTCGCCAAGTGATTACACCAAACTAATTCGAACCCCACAAGCATACGAAACGAAACTCGGTATTTCATACCAAACGCGCCCTCTACCTCGCAACACACACCGCAAACGGTTTACATTAACGTACAGTCGATACATCAGGCTCTATACTCTACAGACGATACATATTTTTTTTTTTTAAACAAAAACTAGTATAAAAAGATATGTACAATAATGTTTTAAACAAATTTGCCCCGTTACGTGTTCGTGGAGGCATCGCGGGAGTCGATCAAAGAATCTGTTAGAGCGATCGTTGAACAACTCTGTTCAGCTTTCGTCCGCGCGATTTCCGGGGCGCTGTGTGCATGTTCCTTTCGAAACTCTATCGTCCCCTCCGTTTGAACTTCCCGTACCGTTGTGTCCGCGTATTTTCTTGAACGATTCGATCGTATTTTCGATATTAATTTTGCATCACCGGAGTAATCGACAGGATTCCGACGATTCGAGGGTTCGATAAGCAACGCAGTCTTTTCACTCTCGTCTACGTTCGATCTAATAACACCGTTGGGCGAGATTCGATCAATTCTTATTACAATTTTCGCGAGAGCATTAAAACCGTAATCGAGTTGTTCTCTTACTGAAGCGGCAGCCATCTCGTTGATTCCTTGCTACACTTTCTTCCATTTCGCGATGCTAATTTAGCGATGATCTTCGCATCCACGTTGATCAATTTCGGCTTCTGCGTGTAACTCTTCAATTTCTCCATGTTCAAAGTCAGCTGCTGTATTTGCACTTTGAGCATCGCGTTTTCGTGAACTAATCGCGCATTCCTCTGGACCACCTAACAAAATGATCGTTTATTTACCCAAACCAAAGAACGAATTAAAAAATTGATCGACGATCGAAACATTCACCCGCAAGAATTTTGCTTTGTTCAAAGGGAGTGGTTCTTGAAACTTTTCCGACACGATGATATTTAGTTCACCTCTGCCCTCGTCCAGCTTCTCCATCATGTCCGTCATTACTTGCAGATGCTCGTTCAACAGCTGATCCAGTTTCTCTCTCAACGTATCCTTCGCGTACTTCATTCGTAAGAACTTTATACACAGGTTGTACGTAGTCTCAGCTTTTTCGTTCAATTCTTCCCGTAGCATCTTGTTCTCTTCTTCCAACGAATCCCACGCCACTTCGAGTTTCTTCTGTTGCTGGTGCAACCTGGACGCCCCGCTGACGCATCGTGTTTTCTGTCGCTGCAATTCGTCGTTGAAGTAATCCTTTTCCCTTTGGTAAAAGAACCTTTCGTCGTCCAACTGCTCTAAAATTAATTCGATGCATTTAAGAATCACGATAAACTCAAAGACTTTCCAACCCTTACGTTTTATGTTCCTGACGCATCTTTGTTGCTTCTTCAGCTCGATCGATAACCTTTCGTTATCTTGTTGCATATTTCGAAGCTGCGTGTCTTTCATTTGCACGGTGTTCTCCAGAGACACGACCGTTTCTTTCAGATTCGCCACCTTTCAAACACACGTGCGTTTCAATTAGTTTAATTATCAATGGACGATAACACGAATTATCCATACCTGTTGACGTAAGTCTACTAACTCTTCGTTGGTAATTTGACATTTTGTGTTTGTACAAAGAACATTCGCATCTAGATTTTTACACAAACTATTCCTTGAACCGATACTCTGCATATCATAATATCGAATATCACATTCTACCAACGAGGAATCTGAAGATCGATCAAATTTTTTTTAAAATGCACTAACCGTTATTATTACAACAAAATCACTTACCTTAATTTACAAATAACGTTCAGGTATTGAGTCAATTTATAAAATTTTAGGTTCGATTTATTCGTAGACAGTTTCAGAGTTCTTATTATAAGATACAGGGTATGTATACTTTTTACACATTTAAAATCACCAACATGCTTTTTTTTAGTTATTTCCGTGAGTGTCGTATGAACGAGCAATTTCTTTCGATCGCATGACGAAAAGTAATTTCCATTAAATTATTAGACAAATGACGAACGTCCAAACGTCGCCATTTTCTTTAACCTACGAGTAATGCATTAAAGGACGAACCTTCGAGCCGGAAAAAAAAAAAAAAGGAAGGACGTTCGACGAATAAGTACTACGTCGTGCGATACTGATTAAAAGTTGTGAAATTTTTTATTGTATCGTATATGTACAAAATAGGTGTACAGACTACTTATCAATCGCATGGGCGCGTTTAATACACGCTTTACATATGCTTTTATCGCATATAACATTGATGTACGAGCATCACGTTGTGTAGTACACCTGCAACCCCCTCTTCTGTAATCTTTCATCAAATGGAATGAATGTCGAGATGACGCATATGTTTTTTTTTTTTTTTTATTATTATTATTTTAGTTTCTGATCTTATCATTTTTTTTCCCCCCCTCTTTAGTCATTAATAACATTCTGGTATAAGGGTTTTGTGACTATTACCCCTTTCCCCATCTTGTACACACGAAAATAATAAATTACACTGGAACGTTATCTTCGCAATTATTTTGTTTAAAGGACATAGTAATTCGTTGAATCGCGTTTACATAGCTACATTAGAATAGTGTACCTTCGTATATCACTGGAAGTGTCGATGTGTGAACACGGCATCGGAGAAGACAAAAAGGAAACAATACGAATACACTTCCACTGTAGGTCCATCCGCGCTTTCCACTGCTTTTACCGACAACAACTGGACCAAAACAATTACTCGCGTTTTAGCCAACGGACTTCCGCGTTTATTCTAACCTCGATTCCCTGTCGACTCTATTGCAACAAGATGAAAACAAGTCCTTGTATACGATCAGCTCTCGGAAGAATGCCCTTTGAACTTTTCAACTCCATAAAATTTTGTCAAAAAAATAATTTTCGATTCACATTTTTAATATCCGTAGAGTTCATCTAATACCGCTTTAGGGGTCATTCCTCCAAGGCATTTCGAGAAATGTACAGCTAAAACAGACCACGCGAAAACGACTATTAAGCCGATCTCGTTCTGTGTTAAATATTATGTCAATCAGTTATAACGTTACTGTCCCATGAATCAATAAAACCTGACGATTAACATTTATGATAATTCGTTGGTCCAGTCGTGTCGTAGAAACGTGAAATGCGACGTATGTCGTCTGATAATCTGATGAAACGATACTAGATTCGCAAAAATGCGGATGATAATGATGGACTTACGCTTATTAGCCTAACTTAAAAGTTTTTTTGTGTTTCCGTAGTATTAAGGCTCGTGCTTATTTTTTCTTGTTCTTATTAGCTTGATTTTTGTATTTGGCTGCAGTTGTTAATTTGGCATTCTTCTTCTTGGGTTCGTCATCGTCGTCTTCCTCGTCGTCTGGTTCCTAACATATTGAAATAAATAAAATATAACCATGTAGAAACTGAATGATTTTTGTAATATACAATTCGATAAATGTGATTCGATTAATCTTCTAACAAAAGATTGTATTACTGACATTCTAGCGTAACTCCTTTTCCTGTAACCTTAAAAGTATACTGTTCGAACGCAAGAATGGAAAAAGAGGAAAACAAGATGAGTAAAGAATAAAAGCAACTGTTTCAAAATGGGATGATTTATTATGGAAAAAAATAAAACAGACACATGGAATGAGAACACAAACGCAGAAAGTATATCCACGACTTTCATTTATTCCTTAAGACAATCTTCGGAGCCCTCCCCTTCCCGAATCATATAAAAAGTAACGCGAGTTTAAAATATTCTCGGTAAAACTCGTTTTGGAGGATGTTTAAATAGCAGCACTTTAATATTAACATTCTATTTGTCTACAGCTTCATCCATCCTGGCACGCTTGGTGCCATTTTTTTTACCCTCTGCAGAATGCTTTCGTTTCTTTTGCAGTGCCTGAAATTCGTATTCCTAGTATATAAAAAATGTAATACTATTGCTTCTGACAACATACATAATAAAAGTATAGGAATTATTAATTTTAAATTAGTATTTTCTATATATGTGTATCTACATATATATATATATATATATATGCGTATATATAAGACCAACTTTCATCGAAAATATTCTGCATATACTTTTTCATTTCAAGTCACATTTTTTTCATATAGCTTATTCAGAATGTCAGTTAGAAATACAATCTCTTCTTCAATGGTGAACGTTTAAAAAACTTTTAATATGTACATGTACAAAAATCTGTATGCGAACGTTAATCAAGCAATTATTATGTAGCTTGTACCTTATCGTCATCGTCATCGTCGATGTTCTCTTCCTCCATCTCATCATCCATATCGTCAAACTCTTCCATGTGTGTACCTAAAACATTGAAATTAACCCGGAATTATTTACTTTCGCGTTGCTAATTTCCGAGACTCGCCAAAAAAAGTGTGATACAACGCCGATGTAAAAAATGTTCGAAAATAGTTGTGCCAACAAATAATTATGTAAAAATGACAGTTTTAATTATTGAAATGCATTATTGTACAAACAAGAAAATGTATATTTAACAGAGGAGTCTAATACTTTTGTTAAAAAATTTATTTTAATTATTTTATCTGTATTTGATCAAACTATCAAATCTGTATCAAAATTTACCACATTATAGTTGACATAAATTTTTGTTTAAAGGCGTCCAGCTATAATTATCGCCCTTTTTCAAATAACCTTTAATCGGAACATGGAAAGCAATCGATCTTTTAAAAAGCGTTAATACTCTGCTCTGGTCGATACATGCTCTATAATTGTCACACACATAACACAATTTTCTGTATACATAAATGCAAAGAGGTTAACGATAATGCATAACGTAAATTCTTACCAAGAAGGTTATGCCCTACTATATGAACAGGACCGCTTCCTTTAACCAACGTAAATGTAACGGGTGGGTCGGGAAAACTGAGATCCAGAATAATTTGCGCTGTTTTTCCTATTTCCAGCAAAGCTATTGGTGTTTTAATTGGTCCCTTTAACCCCATTGCTTCAACCTGTAGTACGTTAAGCTCTCCAGGTTTAGCTTCTGGACCTAAAAGTGCCTATAAGAAATTGACACGTGTAAACTAATTGAAAATCAATGTTGCTCGCAACTAGTTAACCTATAAATTTGTATACCATCTTACCTAAAATGCAATGCATTTCATTGTCAAAGTAGATAGTCGAAAGCCGTAAACTTCTTTTTTCTCTTACGTTTAATTACATATTTAACACTGAAGAATGAAACTATCGAACAAGATCTTTACAGATTCTTTAAAAAAGAATCTAAATCTCTACGTCTTAAGCAATCTCAAGTAGTTCCAAACGGAACCAAAGACAAGGAACGGAAAGACAAAATATCTTAAATTTATATAAGTTCTCAAACGTCGTAACATTTATATAAAATCTGAGGACAATTTCATGCTTAGATGCATGTAAATTCATAATCATGAATGTATTATAGACGTATATAAAAGGTGTTAGAGTAACTCGTGTGGTAAAAAGTCTGCGACTAGGATGTCTGAAATTCATTACTTTCATACGGTGGTTAAAAATTCGCGCGCAAACATAAGAATAGTCGACGAAAGCGCTCGAAAAAGCCAAGATTACCAGTGACGCCAAATATTCATCATATATTCATACACAATTGATACGATGACACACAAAGGTGCCATAACCTGTTTGTAAAAGACAGAGGATCGCTGAATTCAGCCAAAACGAACGTGTGTATCATGGTATCGATGGGAAACTCGTTGCCGATAAAATCGCGCGTTAACGAGAGCCTACCGCTCACAATGGAAGGGTACATAAAATTCGATGGTTGCGGAACGTCGATAAACGACAAAGCACAAAGCAATTTAATATCTCCTTTATGTCTTCGACTTACCATTTTTATGATAAGCTTCTGATCGGCTCCGAAATGTTGGTTCGTGCCGTCTGCGTCGTCGTTCTTGTGTTCAGGATCCCATACCTCGCTGCAATTGAGTCCTTCGAGGGTGATTCCTGGACACACAAATCACAATAGTACGCACACAAAATATAATAAATGCTTGCCGTTGCATCATAGTTAAGTAAAAGACGCGAGTTCGTTAGGCTCTTAGGAGACAATGGGGGCTCGTCACAATGGCCGAAAGCCAGCCGGCGTCCCGACCATATTACCGCTCGAGCCGAATGGCCAACAACGTCGAAAGTATCCGCGTGCGGCGCAAAATAAAATATCCACGACGATCACGATATCACGGCTTCTAATATTTACCATAGAGATACTCCTCTGCCATGGCGATCGACTTGATATTAAAGGATTCTCGTTAGCGGACGTGTAGACGGACCCTTTTCGAGTATGCGTGCCGAACGAAAGTGGAGAAGCCAAAGACGCCGCGCGCACAACGGTCACTGCGCGAAGAACAGTGGTCGCACGTGTTAGACGAACGCGTAGCAAATGAGTTTCGCGTACTCGGCCTTGCGCGCCTAGAATACGTTCTCTTCTTTGATTGGTCGATACGCTCGCGACAGCGTTGCCGTTTTCAATATCACAAATCACCACTGAGGGCTTTACGAGGGGTATTCTTAACCCCATGCATTGTGCCAGTTATGAAAGAAACATTAAATATAAAGTGAAATTGTCCAATTTAAAGTTCTCTATGACACTCTATAAATAACATGTATATAAGTTAATTATAAATTTATATAGAAGTTACTGCTAAACAGATGATCGTCAATATGCATTTAATGACTTTGTACCTCCTAAGTTGTTGCAAAATTCCCATTGATTATAAAATACTGAACGAAAAAATTGCTTTCCTTTTAGGTTCGTTTTATTCGACGTACGAATACTCTGTAATTATTTAAAATAGTATTTCATGAATAACAGAATTTGAATAAAAAGCTTGACAACGTTGCATCGAAAGCTTATTGGTTGTAGAATCCCTGGTGGTAAGAACATGAAACAAAGCATCGACACATTGACTGCATAAATATCGGGCGCAACACGTGAATAATACTTAAATTGAACAAAAGCGCGATGAAAGAGTTTTGTAGAAAAATTGAGCAATTGCTACGACACGGTTGACATTAATGCATTACGATATTTAAGCAACCTCGCCGAGAAAGACATCAGCGTATCTTAAGATAAGCTATAGACCTCGGTCGACGACAGGAACTCGTCAGAATGCGAGCCAATATAATTATTCTAACTTGTTTATGTTTGTTGCCGGTAGTATTTGGCAATAACGAAAAAAACGAGACAACATTTGTACCGACCCGTGAATGGCAAACCGTAAAAAAAGGTGAGCAAACGTTCATTTAATCTTCTACATACGTACATTTTTGGGACTACTTTTTTACGCAACTGATTGTGCTGTTCCTAAGACCACGTCAGTCAAATTTGACGTTGCACGTTTCTTCGATAAAAAATCGTCATCGTTTTCGTATTGCAATCAAATGCATATCACTGTTCGTGCAAAAAATGTTACGAATATTTTTTATTTGCACATTGCTTGAAATACGCCTGATATATTAACACGTAGAGTATCGTAAATAATATACAACAGTGACGTATGCAGAATTTTATTTAAAGGTGCCAATTGACTCATCTGTAACCCAATTAATTTTTTTATAAAAAATATTGCTTTTATCTTTGCGGCATTAGTTTCATATTTAACTCTTTGTTAGGTACACCTATTCCCAAAGGATTACACGTACGGCATAGTCTTCAAACTGGAGTAACAGAGGCAAAATTAATGGACAAAGAAGATGCAGAAGAAAAAGATTCTGACGAGAATTCTAATCATTCGCGTTCAAATTCGTTAACATTGCATCCTGATAAAGCAATTATAGAAGATCATGATTCTTCCGTGACTGCGGATAAATCTGATCTGTTCGATGATCCGATAGAAGAATTAAAAGCCAGGTTAAAGAAGATCAAAGAAGATGATGGTGAACTAAACGATAAGCACACCCAGAGAGTAAAGCAAAATTTCAGAGTTTACGAAACTTTGATAAAAGAGCTTAAAGTAAATGTTACGGCGAGCTGGGAATTACTAGATCACTATTTCCAGAAATTTCAAACTCATAGGAATGCAGTTACTACAGGAACTTTAACAGTTTTGGAAGTAGAGGAGGTTTTAGATAGTCTGTACAATTTGGAATATCTGCTTCATCATATTGTAAGCGCTAAAGTGTTCGCCGATATGCAAGGTATGGGCAAAGTCATATCACCTTGCCTCAATGGAACAAACACCGAAATTAAGGTTGAAGCATTGAAGCTGTTGGGTGCAGCTGTTCAGTCCAATCCCAAAGCCCAATTGAAAGCGTTGGAGAATGATTTTGTCGAGAAGCTTTTGCACATATTGTCGACGAACGCTAAACTGGAAGTAAAGTCAAAGTGTCTGTTTGCTTTGAGTGCCTTAATAAGACAATTCCCGACGGCGCAAAAAGTTTGGATCGATCACGGCGGAGTGGAGATATTTGGGAAGATTTTAGCAGACGATCAATTGCAGGTGCAAATGAGAGTCATGAAGCTAATCAGCGATTTGATTATCGAGAGACAAAACTTACAAGACGACCCTGACCCTGAACAGGCGCAACAGAGAACCAAAGCGTATGCAGCCGCCGACGTCGAACAAAAATTATTAAAGAACGGCTACTGTATGCATTTAAGCAACCTAATGACAAGAAGCTTCAAGGACGCGCTTCACAATCAGTTTCAAACCGAGAATTACGAATTCGTTGAAACTATCATCGAAAGCATGATCATTGTAGTTCCTGTCTGTAAACAACAATTTAAAGAGAACAAAGATACATTGCTTCCTATTATACAACATTTATTGAACTTCTATCAAAACTCGGATCTTACCATAGAACAAGATGAAAATGATATTTTGAAATATCTCACCCTATTGATCGAAAAGTTACAAACGACTGTATCTGAGATTGTTCACGACGAATTGTAGAATACGCGAGGAAAATACTACGGTAATTTATGTTGCAAAATAACAATTGTACAGTCTTTTGGCATAATGGAACATCTCCTCGCATGGATACGTTGAATTATCCATTGTTGATATTGCATGAAAATTGTTATCGAATCTACAGTTAATAAGGAATATTGTTATTCTTTGAGCGAGTAATGAAATGCAACGTTACGTCATTAATTTTTACGGAAACAGTACATAGTCACTTGTAAATAGATTATTACCAAGTATGGATCGATGTCTAAATGAATGAATGTATAAATGTATTATAAAACGAGTACATGCGAATTAAAGTGTCATTTGTGTAATGTCTGTACATATAGCGTGTAAGGCATTTAAGTTACCTTGTCCGTAATTATGTAGCGAATAATTGTTATGTTTCCCGTGTTCCGAGATGTGATTGTTTAATAAATTATTTTGTACCGTTCGTACTTCTTTTTTTTTTTTTATTCCGTAGAAAAATAACAATTTGTTATAGAATAACATACTTTATTTACAAATTATAATGATTACATATGAACAGTCTGCTCGTGTAGTCATCATAGTTCATAGAAAATATACTCGCGAAGTCGCTGATCGAACAGCTCCGTAAGTTTTAAGATTTCTATTTACATGTGATTAAAAAAGGCACTCATGTACCAAGTGTATTTTTTTTTTTTTCTTTTTGCGGTAAAAGAATACCTTGTTTTCTTTTAAGTACAAGAATTACGTTTGTTTTGTGCGACTTATAAAACATGCACTTCCCAAAGGATACACGAGCCTAGGAAAAAAACAGATGGACACCCTTTCACGTCAGTTTACACGTACCGATATCGCAAACCTTCGACTAAAATACGCTTCGATTTATACCTTTTGTTTGTTTTAAACGATAAATAAGGAAGCATAAAGGTTATATACATACACAATTCATTTGACAACGTGAAAGTTATATGTCAATACTGGTTTCGATTGTTGTAACTTCTAGGCAACGGAGTTTCAAGTGCGACAATATCTTCAGAAACGGAATTAACGTTTCTCACAAACAACACGTTTACCGATACTTTACAGAAGAACATACGTATATTCGTGTATAAACTATGTCAGGTTTCTAACAATATCCCTTAAAGTATTAATATAAATCAATAATCTCGAACTGCCAATAATACGATCCCACGATAAACGATCGAAAAATATAAATATAATTCGTACAAATACTCCTTTTAAATTTCTCGCTGGCTTTTTTTTTATTTTTATGCTTGATTTTATGCTTTTTTTTTGCGTTTATGCTTATGAGTGAAAATAAATCGATTCGTTGATATCGAAACCACGAAATTAGAGTTGGATCAAATGGAAAAAAAAGATTTCGGTTAAAACGTTGCAAATGTAAACAAACTATAAACCTCTATTTCGGAACTAAACTCAGCATATGATGGTTACATAATTTGAATCTGATTTCGATCAGTCGTTAATCGTCGTTCCTCGTTTCTTCGCTGTCTAGACGCATACGTAGACCCATCTTTATTGAGCAACAATTATTACACGGAATAATTCCCTTTTTTTTTTTTTTTTTTTATGGCAAACTCGAATTACCGTTTCGACGCGTACCAAGGCGATGCTAAATATAAAAAAATTATCTATACTCGGCACACGTTAAACTAGTAGTCGACAATTTGATTACAAAACGAAGTCATCCTAATCGCAAAGAATCGTCAGAACCGCCATCACGATGATACCTAAGAGCAATGCGGCGATTTGCTTCAACGATTCTTTCGGACTAGATTCTTTAATCAGTTCTGGTAAAATGGTTACCAAACCAATGTGCAGAAAGCCACCAGCTGTGAATGGTAATATCCAACTTGTCGTCGCTCCTAAAAAGTGATTATCGATCAACAATTTTTCTTAAATCGTGGAACAATTGTTTGAGAAAATTGATATCAACATTTCTAAATAACTAACTGGATAAGGGTTCGACATAGGTCCTCGCGATGCGATTTATTTCATACAATTATAACGTGAACCGACCGGAAACTACCCACCTGCCTTGCCACCGGAAAAGAACACCGCGGACATAGCTCCGAAAATACCACCGGTAGAAGTGATGAGCTGTGCGCGCGCAGCATCCCACCTGTTAAATCCACTGCGTAGCAGTATAGCGAAATCACCGACCTCGTGAGGTATCTCGTGTATTAGGATAGCGAATGTGGTGAGCACCCCTAAACGAAGGGACACGAGGAAAGAGCCGCCAACGGCCAATCCGTGCGTGAAGTTGTCAATGATATTCGCTGTTAAATTCAGATAGCCGGTTATATGTTTCGATTTCGATTTCTCTTTACCGACAGTCTTTTTATTGCCAGAAACGCCGGTCGCAAGATTCTGCTTGTCGACGCGATCGTTCGACAATTTGTCAGAGATGTCGTTCTTCATTTCCTTCAAGTTTTTTAAGCAATTTCTCGCTTCGTCCATCGACATACCCTCTAGTCTGCCAGAGAATTTGTTACATACCGATACTGGCTCGATACCGTTACCGTCCAAGCTATTCTTTCTGCGCGCGTCTTTGTAGCCATTCGGTATCTGGGAGTACCCGTTCTTCTTCTCCAAAGTGGGCTTCAGCTACAAGAATAATTCGCTGTTTTTAATAACACAAGAGTATTTTTTATAATACATTTGCTCTTGACTGTGTTACCTTATTGATGGCGCTGACTATATCCGTGAACAAATCATCGTAAGGCTTCGAAAATCCGTTCTGCGGTTTGTCACCGATCAACGTGATGCTATTATTGTTCTCCATTTCTTTCTCCGCGTCCTGATTGTCCGTTACCACGGACTCGTCCACATCCTCGGATTCCCTCTCAACGTTGAAGAGTTTCTCCGCTATGACAAATACTAGAAAACCACCGAGCACCCATAAGCCAGAAGTCATCGAGGGTCGACCATCATCCGAGACTGAAATAAAAAGAATAATGCTCGGCGATATTCTTACACGTACAAAAGGGCGATATTTATAGCGTCATTCGATCCAGTTTAATTCCCTCTGGCGGGAAGGTAACTCGGAAATCGTAGGTGAACTAGGACCGTGTCGGTTTAATTTAGGAGAGGATAGCTGGCAATTGAAATCGGTAACTGAAGCACAATAGAGGTTCGCGACCGTCGCTTGAGTCGCTCACAAAGGAGATAGATGATCGCCTCGAGCCTCTAATACCACGAATTACACTCTAACTTAAAAATACTCGAGCGCAAAGAATATTGCATCGTTCGAACGATGATCTTTGAGCCGCGTACTTCCCCCAAAGCGATGAACGATTCCGCGTTGCACGAATACCTTGACTTCTTGTTTTCGGGGTCGCAATTCGCGTTAAGCTATTACATAATTCACACCAGTTACGTAATCGTTTTGTCACCGAGAACAAACTCTTTGCACTACGAACTATATTTCAATTTTCTTACCAGCAGCTCCCAACGCCCTTTAAGTCTTTTATTTGAAATTTACCTGTTCAAATATCTGTTTTATTTACACTGTTGGAAGCATTTTGTAACTTTCAAGTGTACGGATATCACTTTGGTTTGGACTTGACGAAGGAGCTCCTGGGATAAAAATTCATGTCGAATCACACTCGACGTAGGAGTGCAAAGGGTTAACATCTGTATTATCTTCTAAACTGATATATAGACAAATATTTAACAAATTATTTAGGGGATGAGACTACCCTCTGCTAAATTCTATTAATAGCTTCTGTTTAACGACTTACAGCTACCATTCTCGCTATTAACATCTGTATTATCTTCTAAACTGATATATAGACAAATATTTAACAAATTATTTAGGGGATGAGACTACCCTCTGCTAAATTCTATTAATAGCTTCTGTTTAACGACTTACAGCTACCATTCTCACTATTAACATCTGTATTATCTTCTAAACTAATATGTAGACAAATATTTAACAAATTATTTGGGTTCTGGGTTAGGTCTGAGTTTAACCCAAACCTAACCCAGACCTAACCCAGACCTGACCCAAACCTAATCCAGACCTAACCCAGACCTGACCCAAACCTAACCCAAACCTAATCCAGACCTAACCCAGACCTAACCCAGACCTAACCCAAACGTAACCCAGATTTGATCTGAGTTAGGTCTGAGTTAGGTCTGAGTTAGATCTGGGTTAGGTCTGGGTTAGGTCTGAGTTAGGTCTGAGTTAGGTCTGGGTTAGGTCTGGGTTAGGTCTGAGTTAGGTCTGAGTTAGATCTGGGTTAGGTCTGGGTTAGGTCTGGGTTAGGTCTGGGTTAGGTCTGGGTTAGGTCTGAGTTAGATCTGAGTTAGGTCTGGGTTAGGTCTGAGTTAGATCTGGGTTAGGTCTGGATTAGATCTGAGTTAGGTCTGGGTTAGGTCTGGGTTCTTGACTTCTTCCGTTTCCAGGGTATTTGTACCTCTGTTCAGTGACTTGTTCCCCCATGCTTCCGGTAGAAGGTGCAAGAAAACATCGCCCAGAAGACCGCCGACCGCAAAGCTCAACAGTATTTTCAGCGTGCCAGCGCTATCTGAAACACAATATCAATTGTTAGAAACGTAAAACGGTGCATTTGGAATTGGTCTTCCGTGAAGTATCTAGGAACTATGGTCCGAAGAATGCTTATCGAACACCCCCACCTACGCGCGTATCCTCGATAATAAAAAATATCGACAGAACGATGTGTGTCTGCCGCGTGGCGATAAATTTTTAAGTCGAATCCCACACGGTGCCAACAATTTCACCGTCGGTTGGATCCTTCGCGTGCAAGGATCACTGACCACGTTAAAGTACGATCGAGCCTGGGCGATATCTTCGCCCTCCACTCGAGTCGTATTTCACTCTAGCCAGTTCACGCTCCAAAGAACATATTTCCACTCTCCACCAACTGGAGAAATTACATTTAAATGAACATTTAATCCGCCACTGATCGCCATTAGCTTAATTTCCAATCAGAGAACAATTATAAAAGGTTCTGTATTATCTCGATGATTAGATGACATCTACCGACGCGAAATATCGCGAAATACCAGGGGCTTTTGATTAAAAAATCGAACGGAGAATTGTGTTCGCTGAGAACAGCGACTTGGCAGACCTTGATCCACATTTTGCGGAACAGATCATTGAGTGGACGACTCTTAATAAGTGCGTGGAACGTGTCCTCAGCGTACATTTGATCCAACCGTTTGTTTTCTTTAGAGATATCCTAATATTTTACGGAGTCTACGTTTAACTCGATAATAGTCGACTGCTATTAAGGTAATTATTCGACCCGAGAGACGCTTGTTTTCACGACTGCTGGCACGATGACCTGCGGTTAATAAAAACTGCTGCCACGTGTTATTATTCATCCCTTCTTCAATGGTTCGTTAAAACTGCTCTAGAATTCTTGGTTCAAAATCGTGCGATATTTATTCCAACAGCGTCTAGGCGAATTCGAACAAATGTAGCAGTGGTTCGTGACGAGAGTCATTAGACATCCGTTAAAATGCGTGCTGCAACAGATATTTCAGCGATTAGTCATCCGATCTATTTACATCACAGTCTAATCTCTCAAACTTTTAGATATTTACTAAAATTTCGATGCACAAACGTTGCACGAGAGTGACGGATATTATTCGCAGTGGCAGAAAATGGAATATTCGAAGCTATCTTGAACCGTCCGCCGGTCAAAGGTCAACAAGCGCGGTATCGCTTTTCTTTCGACTTTCTATTTCTGCGAGCATGCTAAACGCGAGTATCGTTAATTCCTCTTCGATGCAATTTTCTTCTTCCTGAACCTTGTACCGACCTCTCGCGATCTATGTCGCATCGATAAATGTTACATTCTTGTGAAATGGGTCAATGTTTATGCATTGCACACGGTCCCCTACTCGTTGGAATTAAAACTATTTCTCTAGAATAGACAATAGAAACAGCAACGAAGAACTTATCATCGGTAATTGACGCAGATAAACGATCACTGCAACGGGGAAAAACCGCTCTGTTTCGCGAAAAACCCAAACTGTTGTCGAGTTACGCGTAATAATCTCTGATGATTTAATCATTTCAACGAACAAACTCTGATTGATACAATGGAAGTTTAAGTTAATCTTTTATCGAGTACAATTCACTTGGTGATCGCTGATAAATCACGGTAATTGCTTTCTTATTTCTAAATAAAAGAGACTTAAACATTAAACGCTAAATACACGTTGCGATAACATAATTGGGCATATCGCGAGGGAACAGAATTTCGAAACTGGAGGAAACGAGCGTGTCCAACGATAAATTTCTGTTATGTTTGCCAACTTCTAGGCTTCCTTCCACCGATAATAAGTCTGAATTTTTGTTTCTGTGCCGAACACGACGCCCAGTTAACTCGGGAAACAGCGCGTTGCGATCCCTACTCCCGGTTTCTACGCGATCTTTCCAACGATTTATGTACCAGGCCGAGCACGCTTTGTTCTTTTCTCATCGATTTCATGATGAAACATCGCGACGCTATTGCAAGGAACAATAACGATCCTACGATTAACGGCTATTAACATAGATTTTGCATAGATCTTGATATAAACGTGCCTTGTCGGGAAGAAAAATACCGATAGATAGTAATAATTTACTTGGATCGTGAGATCCAGGCGTCACGATATGTAATGGAGTTTTTGTTCGACGACAAACGCGTATGAAAAATTGATTTGCAACGTTGTCGGTTGGTTTAAAGTTTCTTCTAGATCCTTTCTAAAGAAATGGTTTTGGCATCGGCGATAACAATACTTCTTTCGACAAATAAGATATCGATTTCACAATGCAGAGCACATATCGAGCAGATTAAAAAGTTAATAAATTGTTTCGTACGAATATAACGTTGAAACAATGTTATCAACAAATTTGTTATCGTATCGAGACAGATTATAACGATAGTTATCGTTTCATTTATTTTTCATGGTTGCTTATCCAACAGTTACGCAACATCGTCAACTTAATTGTTAATAAATGTCCATTGTTGTCAGTGGAAAAGCATCTCCAACTTACACAACAGGATGTACGGCCAACTATGGAGAAAAATTTTAATGCAAGATTCCAGAGGCCAAAATAAGACGAAAATCAAGAATACTAATTTGTTGATTGAGGCTTCGTTAAAAAGTTATTAATGTTTAAAGCGTATTGAATTTTTTTCCCCGAAAGTGGGTAAGATTTCAGGGGTATGCCTATTCACCAAAAATTATTGTAATTTACCTCTTTAGCTAAAAATAATTTTTTTAGAACGATTTGACAAATTTTTTTTTGGTCGAAAAATTTAGGCACATTCTCGAATTTTTTTCTCGAAAGTGGGTAGGAATTCGGGGGTATGTCTATTCACCAAAAATGATTGTAATTAACCCCTGCAACTGAAAATATTTTTTTTTGGAAGATTTGAAATTTTTTAATTTTGTCGAAATATTTCAAACTTTCTCGAATTTTTTTCTCGAAAATGAGTAGGATTTCAGGGGTGTGCCTATTCACCAAAAATTATTGTAATTTACTTCTTTAGCTAAAAATAATTTTTTTAGGACGATTTAAAAATTTTTTTTTTTTTGAAAATTTAAGCACTCACTGAATTTTTTTCTCAAAAGTGGGTAGGAATTCGGTGGTATATCTATTCACCAAAAATTATTGCAATTAACCCTTGCAACTGAAAATATTTTTTTTAGGAAGATTTGAAATTTTTTAATTTTGTCGAAATATTTCAAACATTCTCGAATTTTTTTCTCGAAAATGCGCAAGATTTCGAGGGTATGTCTACTGACCAAAAATGATTGCAATTGACCCCTACAATCGAAAATAATTTTTCCAAAACGATTTGTAACTTTTCAAATTCGCCCAAAAATTTCAAATTTTCTCGAATTTTTTTCTCGAATATGGATGAAATTTCGAGGGTATGTCTACTGACCAAAAATGATTGCAATTGACCCCTACAATCGAAAATAATTTTTCCAAAACGATTTGTAACTTTTCAAATTCGCCCAAAAATTACAAATTTTCTCGAATTTTTTTCTCGAATATGGATGAAATTTCGAGGGTATGTCTACTGACCAAAAATGATTGCAATTGACCCCTACAATCGAAAATAATTTTTCCAAAACGATTTGTAACTTTTCAAATTCGCCCAAAAATTTCAAATTTTCTCGAATTTTTTTCTCGAATATGGATGAAATTTCGAGGGTATGTCTACTGACCAAAAATGATTGCAATTGACCCCTACAATCGAAAATAATTTTTCCAAAACGATTTGTAACTTTTCAAATTCGCCCAAAAATTTCAAATTTTCTCGAATTTTTTTCTCGAATATGGATGAAATTTCGAGGGTATGTCTACTGACCAAAAATGATTGCAATTGACCCCTACAATCGAAAATAATTTTTCCAAAACGATTTGTAACTTTTCAAATTCGCCCAAAAATTTCAAATTTTCTCGAATTTTTTTCTCGAATATGGATGAAATTTCGAGGGTATGTCTACTGACCAAAAATGATTGCAATTGACCCCTACAATCGAAAATAATTTTTCCAAAACGATTTGTAACTTTTCAAATTCGCCCAAAAATTTCAAATTTTCTCGAATTTTTTTCTCAAAAGTGGGTAGGATTTCGAGGGTATATCTATTCACCAAAAATGATTGTAATTGACCCCCCTAGCCAAACATAATTTTTTCAGAATGATTCGAAGTTTTTTAACAACTCTAACAAATCCTCAGTCAAGAAATTGATATTGTTGATTTTCGTCTCATTTAGGCCTCTAAAATCGCTCATTAAAATGTATCCCCAGATGTGTCCAAACACCCTGTACATCGCAGCTACTCGATAAAATACCTGAAAGATCGAATAGCCGGCGCAAGGTAATTGTTTTTATAGCGCGTTATCGTTCTAATTGAAAGCAATTATCTTGCGATATAAACGCGCGAACGAGCTCGTTATCAATCTCTTATTGATCTAAAAACCTATGCTTTCTAACTACGCGTATAAAAGAACACTACATAGAAAGCGTACGGGGCGCGTTTCTTCGGTTCTAAAATAGAAAAACCAATCGAATCGTCGTTGCGCGAATGCATTCAGGGAAACCGTTCGAACGTGTGTTTCGGTGCAGCTGGGCGATGGTAAATTAAAGTCCAATGTACTTACGCGTAAACGCGATCGCATCGAGCGAAACAGAAACGGGGAACGCATTGATGCTCGTGGGCGTAACGCAGAGAGAACGGGCCTGATAATAGATTCGTTCCAGAACAGTCGGTGATGCGACAGACCAGCCAGAACCATAATTTAACACCATCCCCCTCGCGAATCCCGGGATTCTTTCGGACGTATATATTCCGACGCTACAAAACAACAGTTAAACGACACTAAATTATTCGAATTCGATCGTTTCGACGGAAGACTCAAGTCGCGTTAAAGCTGTTCGAAACGGGCACACAGAGCTACCAGTACGCATCGAATACAATTTATTTAAATAGACCCGGCGGTGCTATCGATCGTGCTTTAAAAGTAAATTCGAGGCGGCGAGATCGCTTTGGTCCCTCCTATTCTGCACGAGGAGAGCTGTGAAACAGCGAACTGCAACCTGGTCAGCGTGTTTTCAGCAACAAGACGCCGGAAACGAGGATAGCTAACGTATCGATTAGCTGTTAGACTTTTTACGCTCCGGATCCGGCTCCGAATGTAATCAAACGCGGCAGCAGCCCAGCTGCAGCTGAGCTTTTTCTTTCTATGGGCAAGTTTTCACGCTTTTCGTACGGTACAGGGATTTACACGGAGAAACTAGGGAGAGCCGTTGCGTAAAATACAAAAATATATCAGTCAACGAATTTACTAACTATACGATACGTGGCTTAACATCACAGACACGCTCGCGGATGAGTTAATCAATCATTGATCACTGTGTGATATAAATTTCCATAAAATTGTCGGCGACGATAAGTGAACGGTAAATTTATGTTCCCGCGAGGCTCCTCTGCGCGTTGCAGGCTGAGACGAAATGCAACAACGACCTTGAATTAGCGCCGTGTCGCTTAAAATTATGCCACGGAGAAACGAGGAATTCAATTCGCGTACTCTCCATCGCGACGATCGCATGAAACCGTCGCTCGTACGATAAAAATAAAACAAAATGCTCGTTATCGTCGCCGAGATACAGAAAATTGTAATTGCAAGATCGTTCGATCGGGACGCTGTAGTTGTTCCGACGCATTTAAATTCCGTGCGCGATCCCGTTCCACGGCGAATTACGTTCGCGTTTCATTCTTCTTCCGCAGATTCCAATTGTTGCGATGCGTCCCGCTGGAGAACGAGTTCCACGATCCTCTCCCGCTTGCATTGGCATGCAGCAGCGTTACGTGTGCATGTAGATTTCGCAAATAAACGAGAGGATGATGCAGCCTTACGGCGGAGATGGCCTCTCGTCAGCAGTCCTCTTCGCGAACGTTGTTCTACAGTTACAGGCTCGCGATCTTTTCGTTCAGTTTCTGTCCAACTTCTTGTTTCGAAATCTCTTGCAAACCGTTGTCTTGTTTCTTTCCTCCGGAATGCAGATGAGAGCTGAAAGTAACTCAAACGTCATTACAATATCCTGGCTCGATTCGTAATATTTCTCGATAGAAGACCAGAATACCCTTACAGAGAAGTCGTTGGCACGATGCAATGAGTATCGACGTAGTAAACAATATGCGCAGCGGAACCTCGCCACGTGGTCGAATATGCGTTTCTTCTTACGCATCCGGGAATTTTAACTGACGCTATGATGCACGATTATTTTTATCTACGCTTGGTAAATTCGATACCGAGCGTGCAAACATTCATTTTCGATAAAAACAAACGCAGAGACTTTGTTAAAAAGTTATTAAAAAATTTCAAATCGTTATAAAAAAATTATTTTTAGTCGCTGAGATTGATTACAATCATTTTTGGTGAATAGACATGCCCTCAAAATCCTAACCATTTTCGAGACAAAAATTCGAGAAAATGTAAAATTTTTAGACGAAATTAAAAAATTTCATATCATACCAAAAAAAATATATTTAGTTACAGAGGCCCATTACAATCATTTTTGGTGAATAGACATGCCCTCAAAATCCTAACCATTTTCGAGAAAAAAATTCGTGAAAATGTAAAATTTTTAGACGAAATTAAAATATTTCAAATCACACTAAAAAAATTATATTTAGTTACAGAGATTAATTACAATCATTTTTGGTGAATAGACGTACCCCCGAAATCCTACCCATTTTCGAGAAAAAAATTCGTGAAGGTTTGAAATTTTTGGGCGAATTTGAAAAGTTTCAAATCGTTTTGGAAAAATTATTTACGATTTCAGGGGGCAATTACAAGCATTTTTGGTCAATAGACATACCCTCGAAATCCTACCCATTTTCGAGAAAAAAATTCGAGAAAATGTAAAATTTTTAGACGAAATTAAAAAATTTCAAATCATACCAAAAAATATATATTTAGTTACAGAGGTCCATTGCAATCATTTATGGTGAATAGACGTACCCCCGAAATCCGACCCATTTTCGAGAAAAAAATTCGTGAAGGTTTGAAATTTTTGGGCGAATTTGAAAAGTTTCAAATCGTTTTGGAAAAATTATTTACGATTTCAGGGGGCAATTACAAGCATTTTTGGTCAATAGACATACCCTCGAAATCCTACCCATTTTCGAGAAAAAAATTCGAGAAAATGTAAAATTTTTAGACGAAATTAAAAAATTTCAAATCATACCAAAAAAAATATATTTAGTTACAGAGGTCCATTGCAATCATTTTTGGTGAATAGACGTACCCCCGAAATCCGACCCATTTTCGAGAAAAAAATTCGTGAAGGTTTGAAATTTTTGGGCGAATTTGAAAAGTTTCAAATCGTTTTGGAAAAATTATTTACGATTTCAGGGGGCAATTACAAGCATTTTTGGTCAATAGACATACCCTCGAAATCCTACCCATTTTCGAGAAAAAAATTCGAGAAAATGTGAAATTTTTAGACGAAATTAAAAAATTTCAAATCATACCAAAAAAAATATATTTAGTTACAGAGGTCCATTGCAATCATTTTTGGTGAATAGACGTACCCCCGAAATCCTACGCATTAACGAGAAAAATATTCAATACAGGCGGAATTTTAAATATTAATAACTTTTTAACGAAGCCTCCATTAACAAATTGGTATTTTTGATTTTCGTCTTATTTTGGCCTCTAGAATCTGTCATAAAAATTTTTCCCGTCCTCGTCGGGCATTGTTAAGTACGAATGTTAAACCACTCAACAGCTCTATCTTCTTTGTTTTTCGTGATAAGGAAAAAATAATGAGACAAAGGAACATGCATCGAGGGGAGAATTTGTTTTACCGCGAGTTATTTGTTACATTTCAAGGTCTCTCCCGAAGTCTCTCGTTTCTATTAAAAAGAACAGAAAAAATACAATCATTCTTTCGTCCATAATAACGTACCTAATAAAAATGAACGATCTATCGATGTAAACGTTGATAAGAAATATTCTAAGAAAAAGATTCGATCGACCACAGATTTCTAGTGAAATTACGGTACCGGATTCTATCCTATTGCACAAGACCTGTGGCGAGAATTAGCGACGAACTATGCAACGTTCTAATCGTGCATTGACACGGTGTTCAACCGCAAACATTAAACGTTACATAATTACCTTAGAACGCAGTGTTTAAAATTTGATTTTCCCGCGTATAATTGTAACGCAAGGATCGATCGTTTAATAACCGAAGACGACACGAAAGATACTTGGAGATCAATTGTTGTTGCATCTTTTAAAGGAATATTTTCATTTGAGTAACATCTATTTAGAAATTGGGCACAGATCCTGTTAAAATGTACACATAACCTCCCAAACGAGAGATAATAAAAATCCCTCGCAACAGATATCGCGTGGGCTCAAGTTCGCTGGAAAGAATAATACAACAAGAGAGAAAAGAAAAAAACAGTGTTCAAGTGTCGATTATAAATGAATTCGTTACCTCCTGTTTTAAAATCGGCACCGTCTTCGATGGGGATGATCCAGAGAGGGAAGATACCGGTTAGTCCTATCACGGTGCTGCCTAGCAGGGAAAACAACCACGGGGAGTACTGAAAATATTCCATCGTGGCATCCCATGACGTCCACATGTCCTCCATAACAATTTCATAGAAGAATCCGGCAAAGTCGGTGCAATTCTCTGCGCTTGTGTTTGCCGCCATGTTTGCACGTTTTGTGTATCAAACGCCGCTCGGTAAAAATCCTTCGAACGAACCGTACGTTTCCCAGAATCCTTTGTCCCCCGGCGACGATCACACTTCCGATGATTTTTAATTAACGTTATCGGGACCGCTTGAATATTCAACGAGCAAAACACACCGTTAACTATCAGCGTTTATCGATACCGTACGTCTCTTCGTGCGACTGGTCTGTTTACACGAAAATAACCTCTCGCCGTTACTCTATCGGGAATGTAATTGCGCTGCTGTACGTAAGCGTACCGTTAAACAATTCGGAAATAACTTATGCGCGGGTGAATGTCTTGCGGGAGGTAAGAATGCTGTCACCCGGGGTAAAGAAAATTCGTCGAGTGACCACGACTAACGAGCGACCGACTAGCCTACACTGAGAACTGAGTGCGGACGCTACGAATCAGGCGGTCGCCGCCTCTACCGTCGCCGGTTTTCTCGATTAAATCAAGCCTCTTGTTATTTCATACCGTCGCAATACGAAGACAATAGCATCCTGATCAGTCCCGTGACGATAAATACTCAACGACAACGGTCAACAATATCGTTTCTGCTCTCGTCGACTATCGCGTGTCTCTCTATTCTTTTTTTCGCTCCTCGCTGTACAATTTCTGCCTGGGGTTGTTCGATTCGTCTTCGACGCGATGATGCATCATTCCATCGAAACAACAAATCACAATTACACAGCAGCCCACAATTCTTAGGCCCTTCCTGGCTCCTCGAATTTCTTGGTTATGTACGACTCGTGGTTCTCGCGTTTTCGCGCCGACAATGGCTGACCGCGGCGATCCGACAGACAGAAATCGCACTGTCGTTGGTTATCTCCTTCTATTCTTACTTTATTTCTATTGATTATGAAATAACGCACAATCTTGCCCACTCACCACACTGACGGAACGGTTAATGCGCATTACGACGAAGGCAGTCCCTTTTATAGCTACCGAAGCGCCACGCTAGGCGGTGTGCGTGCGCAAGGAAGAGGACAGATGCACGAGTACCGTGCAAAGAAGAGAGACAGAGAATGGAAATGCGCAAGAGAAACGGGGGGAAAAGAAAAAGAAGACGACGACGATGAAGTTAAACGTATCGAAGAATGTACAATTCGATGGTTAGGCAATAAACAATTTATAGACGAAAGCCCTATTTTGAAAAACGAAACAGAAAAATATTCAACTCTTCTTGTTGACCATCAAAATCAATAGAGGCGCTGCTGTACTTCCTTGCAAATAATCGCAGTTGCTTGCGAATAAAATGAAAGATCCTATCTGAATTTTAAATACGCACACACGTCTGCTACACAAACAGGGAAATAATCTGTAATGTTTTTGTGATCGTAAAAGCTATTTTGTCGGAAATTTTATAGTCCAATATTCTGCTAAATGGCCCCTAACGATAACTGCCTTGCTTGCAACGACATTTAACATTTTTATCACGGATACTTGTACGCATAATCTGCTGGTATCTTTTAGTGACGCTGTCGTAAAGATAAAACGGCTAGTAATACCGTTTAATTTCCAAACGATTGGAAATCACAGAGATAATTAATTTGTTTGATCATTTTGATCGATACACGGATTGAAATTGCCTCGCGTTTTTTAACTTTACTTGGACGTGAATTCATTCCAGCGTATACTTTTAGTAAAATAACAATCGTCCGGCTACCGATAAGTTTATGAAAAACTGTAGACAAAGAGCGGAAACAATGAACTCGGTAGATAACATGTTACAATTGTGTTGGCAATGTTGTCGTATATAAAGTGTAGATTGAATGGAAATTGAATTTCCAAACATGCAGCGAACATAGATAATCGTAGTAAACTTCTACATAATAAAGACTTTAATTTCTATCACATTCTATCAATCGCGAATAAAGATAAAAGGATAAAAGAGCCAAATTGAAATAAAAAAATCAATCTCACTAAATAAAAAACATTTCGAATTTTAAATTTATAGATCTACTGTCGGTAACACGAAACTTCCAACGCCATCTTTACTGTCAATTCGTAAATATTCTGTACACGTGTGTATCAATTATGTACACGCATATGTTCTCTATTTTTTTCAAATTAAAATGAGTAAAAATTCTATGCTAAACATTACGAAACTTCATTTTACGAATATCCCCAAGTCCCGATCGCGCCGGTTAAAAATATCCTCGACGATAGAAAATGTTTAACAAGTCTTGAAACAACATGTATACAATAAATTTACGTCGTACAAGTTTCTGTATATCGCCGCTATTGTGCCCACATTATGTGTGGCCTTAATTAATCAAATTGCTAATGGCGCCGAGCCAAATGGTACCTATTTGGCCTGCAATCAAAAGGATATTCAACAACTGTCGTGCGTACGCGACACTCGCCATCATTTTCAAGTTTTTTTTTTCGCTAATTTTTTGGAGAATTAAATCCGCAGAGCGATCTTTCCTTCGACTAGCCCTTTGCTTTTAATCTCATGTCCCTGTAGAGTAGGTGTCTGTTATGATTAGGACGATTCTATCACCTGGATCGTTTCAGCGCCGAAGAGTGTGGTAGAGGCGTGCTTTTTTCTCGTCGAATTTTCGAAAAGTCCCGCAATGTAACGTGACGGCCCTCTGTTGGCTGTGCATCCTTGCGTAGCGGGGCACTCCAGCGAATCTATTTTAGGGAACGACAGAAAGTTAAGATTATTTTAGTTCAATTTTTTACCTCCGAACCAGAACGCAGGGTGCTTAGCGTAAGAACATCACGATTACCGAGTAGGTCGATTTTACGCGAGCAACGAGGATCGCATACGTTTCGTACAAAGAAAAAAATAGTACCGATGAATGAGACATGAGTGTCGCGTTTCGTAAATAATTATGTAACACGAGGGCAGAACGTACGACGAGGAAGACACCATCCATTCAACGTCAGAAGAATTGAATTACTCTCGGAAGAGAAACGTAAACTAACGTAACGCGCTTTTCACGAAATCATCCACGATCCCTTTACGCCCAAGTGCTACAGTGTGACTAAACAATATCGTGAAAGTGTATTTTGAATTGTTAGTGCGATTTCAACAATGTCTTCTAGTTTACGCGATCTTCTCCCAAAGTTAAAACATTCTAATGTTCGAATACGTTTTTGATCGAACGTATCACCACCATGGACCCGCGGAGAATGTCCAATTGGAACGTCCTGAACGTGGAGGTGGCTCTTCAGCAGCGCAATAACTTCGACGAAGAGAACGGCGAGACTCTGAGACGACCGAACACGGTGCGTTGATCTATCATTTTTCTATTCCCGCCATTCTACAAGTGATTTTATAATTTGATATGACGTCGAAGAACAGATCCACGGGACCACTTGTTTTCTAGATCGCTAGGCTAGGCTATACTAATGGGTTCCGCCTATTCTCGTCTCGTCAGCTTCCCTGACTGACTGCTTGCCTGTATTTATAACTAATTAAGCTAGACTCGTTTCGAAGTGTATCCTAGTATGGTCCAGTCAACTAGCAGCCTCCTAACAAATTGGTCCTCGCTTCGAACTCGCGTACCCGTGATTCTGCAAAAGAGAAGAAAGTCGATATGAAAAAAGGACGTGGAACGTTGTTATTTCTGTGACCGTGACGTTATTACGATTGTTATTTTTGCCATAATGATGAGTACCTGGCATCGATTGAACGTGGAGCATGCAACCAGCGCTATATCCAGGGAGGATCTCGGCACTCATGTCCATCGGTACAGAGTCGTGTCCACTGCGGTAAATGTTTAAACTGTACCAATAAATCACACAACGTTCACACAAACTCTGCTCAAACTGTACAAAATACTCTGCGCAAAATAGTTTTTCTAGAATTTTATCCTCGATAGGGATATTTGATACTCAATGTTGCAGCGTTATTAGATTTGCAACAGTTGGATATTTCTATTTGCAACATAGTGTTCAATTTTACATTGCGTAATCGTGCTGCGACTATTACGAGAGACAATTAAAGAAGCCTCTCAGTCAGTAGATTATTGATCTCTGTTGCGGGTGCTTGCTGTCAAAATATGTAAACACATGGTTCTCCATAATAGTAGCCAACGTCACAAGGTAATTAAACAATTCGAAAATTGCACATGTTTGATAAAAGTCTCTACGATCGATTACCTTAATGTTTGGATCGTCGAGGAAGTCGTAGAGTTTGTTGCCTCGAGTAAACATTTTTTACAAAGTTGTACGATACGTTCATTACCACGTGCCATGAATTTCGCGTGTCTCGTGTCGGATAAGTTCCAAGTCTTAAATCAGCCAAGTGTTGGCAGACATTTCGAAAATCCACGATTCCCAAGAAAACTAACAAGACCACGGCGAACTGGTATCTATGCCTCGAAAAATGTACATTTTCCAATCGAGTTAAGAATCGTGCATTTCGAGATACAGGAGTTTACAAATAGAAAACGTTTTCCAAGAGACAATTTCGATTCGTTTTTTCCCACGGATCTCTGAGAATAAGCGTCAATTGCGTAAAAGTTCTTGTAATTCCCGTTTTTAAGGGGAAGTTTCGAAACGCTTTGCGAAAGAACTTCATCCGGAATTTGACGTTTCGTGAGAAACAGAAGGAAATGCACCTTGGCTGCGGGTGACGAGTTTAAAATTAAAGCGGAGACAGACCTTCCAAGTCTTATATTTAGGACGACGCGCAGGCGCGATCCGATTAGAAATGCCGTGAAGACTTAGAAACTTCTGGTTCCCCGAATTCCGGCCGTCTGTCGCGAACGTGCAATTATTCTCTATATTCTCCATCGATGTGAATCGTAACGCTTTCTCTATGGTGCAAAGTTCAATTTCACGCGGCTAAAGAATCTTGAAAATCTTCGACCGATCTACGACAGTCGTATAAAAAAAATTATCTCGAGTTCGTTTTTAAATAAAACAACAAAATGGATCTGGGGGGTGTCGATGTCTGGGGTCAAATCGCCGTGGAGACGTCTCAGATGTTCGTATCCGAGGGCGGTGTGATTAAAAGTCGTTTTGCGGGGACAGTAAGTGATCTTCGAAACTAATCCTGACAATAGTCGCGTCCCTAGGATCTTCCAACGTCTTTGTCAACTTTTCAACGACCTCTTCTCTTTGTCTAGACTATAGAGAAGCTCCCGGACAAGGTGATCCTCAACATCTTCAGCTACCTGTCCCACCGTGAGATCTGCAGGGTGGCACGTGTCTGCAAAAGGTGGCGACAGATCGCCTACGACACGCGCTTATGGAAACACGTATCCCTGCGGCCGGAGATCAGCGGATTGCACGTAAACTCGTTGGACAATCTGCTGCATTTGATCAGGTAGTTAGAAGGAATTGCAAAGAATTTTGGCAGATTACGCTCGTTCCCGAAATACGTCCCCAAAACTCTGTCCCACTTGCCAAAATTCTTTTGTAAACAGTGACTATAACGCATACGTATTAGAGACTACGATAAAAAAAATGTGCCCGCAGCACGAGGTTCGGAGCATCGTTGAGGTACATCGAGCTACCGATCGAACTGATCACCCACACGGTTCTCCACGAGCTGGCGAACAAGTGTCCGAACCTGACCCACATGCTGCTCGATTTCTCCACCGCCATGCAGCTGCACGATTTCTCGGAGATGCAGGCTTTCCCCACAAAGCTGAAGTACATGTGCATCTGTCTATCGGAGGTGATCTTCATGGAGGGCTTCATGAGAAAGATCTACAACTTCATCAACGGTTTGGAGATCCTCCATCTCATAGGTTCGTACCCATCGAAGCAAACACCTACGAAACAAAAATGTTACATGTAATCGTTGCATAGGGACCTACGAGAAGGTGGAGGAGGAAGAGGAGGAGATCTACGAAGTCATAAACGTTCACAAACTGAAGTCAGCGACCCCAAATCTGAGGGTGATCAATCTCTACGGGATCAACTTCGTGGACGACTCTCACATCGACGCGTTCTCCTCGAATTGCATCCAGCTCGAGTGCCTGGCCGTGAATTTCTGCTCGAAGGTCACCGGCTCGACGATGAAGATCCTGTTTCAGAGGAGCAGACGGCTCAAGTGTCTTCTCATGCAAGGAACAAGTACTTACGCTCCCTGCGATTTAACGTTCCCCTTCATTTATGGCGAATCTTAGACGCGTCGAACTTGTCGCAGATCTTCAAAGCGATTACGTGATGCAAGTCGAGTGGGAGAAGTCCAGTGTACAAGAGCTGGACGTCACAGCCACGGACCTGTCCACGGAGTGTCTGATCGATATGCTATCCAGGATCCCAGGGCTCCGTTTCCTCAGCGCTGGCCAGCTGAACGGCTTCAACGACAGCGTGCTGAAGGCCTGGGCGGAGATGGGGAACCCCCGGAACCTGATCGCCCTGGACCTGGACAGTTCGGACAATTTAACGGACGATGGTCTGCACAAGTTTCTGTCGAGATACGGCCATCAGTTGTGGGGACTCGCGCTGTCCGGGATGCCACACATCACCGATCAGCTGTGGCAAAGCGTCCTACCGATACTGACCAACGCCAAGTGAGACACTCGTCGAATACCTTCTGGCTGTACACGATCTACACGAATTCACGTTTTCAGGATCCTCGTGATGGGTACGCAAGAGAGACTTGGCGTCAACATCCACGTGGATCAGCTGATGGACGGGATCGCGAACAACTGCCCCAACTTGGAACGATTGGAGCTGCGTTGGGACCCGGAGAACTTGCGGTTCTCCGACAAAAGTCAAAAGGCTATAGACATACTACGCGTGAAGTGCATAAAGTTGCGATGCCTGAGCTTGAGGTGAGTTTTAGGCGAGGGGGATAATTATCGCGTGACAGTACGAAATGTTGCAGCGACGGGAGGTACTACGAGATCGTAAAAGCGAATTTCGAGCGAGCGGACAGACTCACTGTGGTTCGAACGTCCACGTGCTGCAGAGTATCGAACTACTACCTGTTGGCCAATTACAAGGATCTGATCTTCAACTAACGGAACCTTCTGCCAACTACTTGTATATACGAATTTTCCACACGATCGACCAATATCACCGAGACGAATAAATACATTAACGAGGTAACGATTAAATAAATATTAAACCGAGTCGTTGTTTATAATAAATTTTTGTTTCAGATACTGGAAACGTGACCATCTTCGATATATGTATTCCTAGTATTACGAAATACCAGATATATATTTTTATACGCCATTTTTGAAAGCTGAGATCTACGATGAAATTATGTTCGAACGAAATGGAGTGCGATTCAAATTCTCATATAAAAATATACAAAGTTCCACGATCGGTCGCTGATTAATTATTTCCCCCCCCCCCTCGAAAGCAACGTCGACGCCACGCACAATGGCGTTCGCAGTGCTATCGATTATTCGGTAATTTATTCATGAGGCCGTGTGGACGACGACGACGTCGCACTGGCCACGGCCGGTCGGTCGATTCGCTCGATTTCGTTCCCCGGCCACATGCCCAGACACCTTCGTTCATATATCGCGTTATAGTCGGCGCAGAACCGTCGTGGCCGTCAGAACTTTTTGCATGATTCACATTCGGACGAAGTTAGAGCTTCCTAGCGCGTCATCACGTCACGATCTTCCTCAATGTCCGACATCGAGGAGGACCTGATCGCGAAGAGGCTAAAAATCGTCCTCGTCGGCGACTCCGGATCCGGCAAAGTGAGTTTCGAACCGTCTTGTCCACTCTAAACCGATCATCGATTGTTGGATCGTACATTTTTTACGGTTCAATTGTTTCGTGTTAACACTTTGACGGCCGTTGTCACGTATACGTGACTTCGCGCGTCAGCAGACTTTGGCCACTGTCACGTGTGCGTGATCTACCGTATCAGCCATCATTTTCTTATTACATTCAACTTATTACGTTATAATTATAATAATATTCCTGGTATCTTCACTTTGGTCTATCAACGGTGACGGCCATTAAAGTGTTAAGGGCGAAGCGCGAAAGAACGAAGCCACGTATCGATTAATCTCTTTCGTACAATGTGGTCAGTGTCACGACGCGGTCAATAATAACTTTTATAAATTACGAATTTCTAAAAGGCGTCGATCTATCGTCGAACTACGCTACGACATTGCCTCGAGCAACCACGACGCGCTTTCATTATTAATTGGTAGACTGCGGGTCTTTATGCAAATTCATATATTTATTAATAAAATTAATGAACCCTAAACATAATAATTCGTATCTTACTTAAAGTATTTCTTATATTTTTGCATAAATGCATAAACATCCGTAGTCTATTAATTAACGCGAGATACGTCCAAGGTAAACGACTGATCAGAGATCCATTGCACCCAAAGAATTCGAGAAGAATAAAATGGTAACTCTCGTATTGACCAAGCACCGATTCTCGATAACTGAGATTCAGGGATGTTTAGACGAGCATCGCGCAGAAGTTCTGCAACAACGAGTTCGCCAGACAGTACACGCCTACGTCCGGTATCGACTTCTTCCTGAAGAACATCACCATCGGTTATTACAAGAACGTGAATCTCCACATATGGGACGTGGGTGGCGTGGCCCTTCACGGAAACATGCTGGACAAATACGTCTTCGGCGCTCATGTGAGAAAATACGCGATAAAGATCGCTAAAAACCTGGACGTATCTCGATCACTCACTACGAAGATATGATTTTTAGATCATCCTGTTCGTCTACGACGTTACGAACAGTTTCACCTTCGACGTTCTCGAGCAGTGGATAGATAAAATCAGACAAGTGAACAATAGCTACGAGGAGACGCCTCTGATGGCGGTGGTCGGTAACAAATGCGACATGGAGCATCAGAGGACCGTTAAAAGGGATCGAAGCCACAAATTCGCCGCGGAAAATGGTTTCCCCTCCCACGATATGTCCGCGAGAACCGGCGAGGCGGTAAAGTTCACTGAATTACACGTTTTTTTCTCTATTACTCTAATAATAATACAATTTCAGGTGTCTTTGTGCATAGTGACATTGGCAGCGCAAATTCTGGGCGTTCGATTGACGAAAACCGACCAAGACTATCACAAGCCTATAATTACCGCGGAAATCGGGGACACGGTCGACATGACCGCTATCCACAAAGTTGTGAAAAGGGTCCCGACCAAAAAGCAAACTCAAATCCCTTTCTATCCTCATCTTCACTCGTCTAAATCAACGGTGTGCGCGTTGCAGTAAGAGAAAACGATTCTTCAATCTCCACGCACACAAACGATAACGTCCTAAACAATAGAATTAGCGATTACAAGATAGAAGATCATTTGTACATAAGATGTTGAACGAATATTTTTCGTACCTTTTCCTACTGTTACCTGACGGTTCGCTTCTACTCTAAGGGACCAATGCAATAAACCACTGGTGTCTTCGCTGTAGATTTAAAAACAGATATTTATTTATTGATAGAATCTTACTACTTATGTTAATTAATGTTAATATTGTTCGACGTAACAACGTTAAAAATACTTTTACAATAATAATAATACACATGTAGTAACGTACATACACATCGTAGATTTACTACATGCCGTGAACTCTGTTTTGGTCAGAGTTTACAAATGCTCGCGGAAAGATGTTTTTGTTGGTATTTGATTGAAATCGAACACAAAATTTCACGACAAACGAATAAAGTTCACGTTCGATAATTACGATAACATCGTAAGGGAATTATTCGAAAGATCTGTCGATATTTTTATTAATCGAAAACTTGTTCTCTCGCGGGAAGAACCTTCTCTGGTGTCTACTTATTAATGGCACTACTCATGCAAACGTTACATATACGAGAACAGAAAACAAACACGTCGCACGTGTGCGTATATTTGGAACGATAAACATTATAACGTATACGTAAAATGCAAATTGGAAGCGTAAAAGTCAGAGGGTAAAAAATCGTTAATAAATAGCAAATAAATTAATTGTTCTTTCCTAGGAATGAGGAAATAGGAAATGGGAGCTCGTAAAAACATTCGAAAAGTAATTTCGTGAACGATGTTATCGATGCTACTGTCTATCGGCTATAAAACGAGAATTACAATCGGTACTCGGTGGAATAAGATTCTGGATTCTGAATATATACAAATTTCAAATTTTATCCCAGGCAGCGCTGATCGTAAAACGGTGTTGTTCAGTTTTCAAAAGCTCGAGCCATCAATTTCGTTCGAGTATTCGATTCGAAAGAAAATTTACGGACGGTGGGATCTACAGATTTTGATCACCCGTTAAAATTGAGTTGTAGAGTATTATACAGTAAACGTACAAACGTAAACGTGCAAAATTATAGTTCAGGTTTTTGTACACGTCCTTTTAGAAAAGAAGAATTCTGAATATCTCGGGTACGTCGTTTCCTTTATCCTAATATGGTCATCAGTCTGTTATTACGTGATGTAATACTTATTTGTTTTGTCGGTATTAATATTTATCAGACTATAATTCAAGCTTCTTTAACGGTCTCCTCGGCCACGTGTTCTTTTCCAGAATTTTTTCTTTGGCCTCCCACAATTTAGTGAATTTCTCGTTCAAAGGAACGACATAGGTTTCCAGCCATTCCTGTATGGTGTAGTCGTCGTATATTTCTTCCATGGCCGATCGCATTTCTTTCTCGATATACGTTACTTCCATTTTATTTCTGTCCAGTTCAGCGACTGCACGCTCGACGTGACTAGGACTCGAAAACGAATGTTTTAAATTGTATGGTTTCAACCATCCCTTGAACGTGTTGTCCTGTTCCATTTTAGTAATTTCTTGGTGCAAAGAAAAGAGTCGTAGAAGTGCAGCGTAGATCGACACACCTTGGTAGCTACATTTGGTCCAACCGTACTGTGGTTCTGGTATACTTAAAGAAATTTTTCCCTCGCATCTTAATGCTTGCAATACACGAGTGGGCACGTCTACTGAAAATCCGCTTAAATCCGGTGCTTGTAAAATGGCTAAATTCACCGCGAGCGATGGTATGGAAGCTGGTAGCAGTTCGCAAAGTATGCTGAAATGATCGTATCTCTGCCATCCTGTTAAGATCACACCCTTGAATGTGATTTCGGAAGAGTATCTGTTAATAATTTCTAGCCAACGTTGATGATTTTCCATATGATACCCGATATCTGTGTAATACTTATCCGGCGCAGTGGCACCTTTGAAAGCTGTAGCTATCCAAATATATTTCCAAATAGCTGCATAGCTGTCCCATAATTGATCCGTTAACGATGCACCAGGATCTGTAGTATATTTCCATACAACCGGTTCTATCATCGAGTGTAATCCCCTGTCTATTATCTCCTCCGGAGATATTTCTCTAAACTCGTCGTCCCACATGAGAATCGTGAGGTCCGGATACTTGTCTTTGACGTATCTCGCTACTTTTGCAACATGATCCAAGAATAAACGTTTTTTACCTAATTGTCCTTTAAGCATCGCATCTAAACACCTAGAACATTCCCCTATTTGATACACCTCATCAGCTCCTATATGTATATGTTTTGCATTAGGATGCGCAGTCACTACTTGATCTATCATTTCAAAAATGAACGGAAGAGTCTTGTTATAAGTAGGGCAGACAGCTTGAGGGTAACGATTTACTTCTCTATAATCCTTATACTCGTCTAATTTAAGTACAAATTCCATGTGACCAAAGGTCTGTACCAACGGTATCGCTACGAGCTTATTTTCATTAGCAGTTTCTAGAATGTTCGCAATGTCTCTCTTAGAGTAACAATTGCGCGCGCTAATGTTTTGAATCTTTCCTTCGAAAGGAAACATATCTTCGTATTCTATAAGTATACCGGTAGCACCTAATTTCTTGAGCAAACGTAACAGGTACTTGTAATAACTAACTTTGGGAGGGGCGCCTTTTAAATCGAGGTGCACAATTTTATGGCCCTTGAACAAGGGAGCGGTGTTTGTATTTAGTTTATCGTAATTGAAATCAGCAAACAATTTTCCACCGCCATTTTTCAACTTTCCCATTATCCGTGCTTCTATTTCCTGTTTTCTGGCGATGCTGCGAGGATTCTCTGTAAGATCGCTCAATGGATATACCTCTTCGATTTTCAAACGGGGATTTAATTTATTGGAAGATATGTCCTCGACCTCATTACTCAGAATATGATAAATAACAATCAACAGAGTGAAACTGATCATTACAATGGCCATTAAAGAGGCTCGGCCTCTTAGACGTGTCATGACTGTCGGTCCAGTAGAACATCAAGCTCAAATCACGTTGTTATTACTTTTATTTAATCGAGGCTATTATTATTTGTTACGCGATAAAATTCTACCTTTCACCGAATGTCGGCGCCCGTATAACAAAAGTACTTTCAAGTCTTCGTAATCTCGTGATTTATTACAGCTCCATTAAGTGACGCTTCGTCGGTAGAAAATAACTTAATAATTTCTAAATGATTGCTCTCGTAACACAACAAAATGAACTTTTTTTTTCTTTCTTTATCACAGTTTAATGACAGAAATAGCAGACTGTTCTCGCTGCTATATAGAGAAACGCTATCAAGAAGCAGGCTGGGCAACTGCGTACGACACAAATAATACAATTTCTAACCTGAACTGATTCCGAGACATTTGGCGATTGATTTAAATCTTTGCGTATATCTCATCTTAATAAAAGTGAAAGTTTTCGAAACGTTTTACATTTAAAAAGATATGTTTCTTGAAAGCAAAAATATCCCTAAATTGTTCGCTAACCAGTGCACAAATTATTACGTTCATTTACAACTTTTTATGATTGTACGAACTTTGCGCGAACATATTATTACGATTTTGTTGACTATACATTTAACTGGACGAACTTTACATGTGTATTAATATGATATAAATTAATAATTATTAAGTATAAAAGTTCTTATCGAAAATGAATTTACGACACCCAGGGCTGCCAATGCCACCGCGCTTGACCTATAAATAACGAAACGGAATGACGTTTGCATTAACGAGATCCATCAGGAGCATGTTAATTTAACGATGATCTTGAATCAAGATCCGCTCCGACACTCTCTTTCCACAGATTTCCCTGCTAGTATTTTACAACACCCGATAATCTATTCTCGAACAAAACACGGTGAAACAAAACGCTCCGGAGCGTTCGCCAATTTATATCTGAATACATATATATCGATCAGGCGCATAAAATATAGAACGAAGGAGCGTGGCGTAGCGAAGAACGAAAACGGTTCTCGTACGGCTTAACGAGGAAAGAATCAAAGACGAGGGAAACCGGAGAGGCCGGTCGTGTAATCGAATCCTCCGCCGCGAAATCTTAAATCCTAGTCCTTTATCTCGTTTCCAGTTTCCGCGAATTCTATGACCACCCGTTACATACTTAATGAACGTGACTCACGTGTCTTTAGTTATGACGGGAGTAGGGGAATAATTCTAGACAATAAAGCTGTTTAATGACGCTCCTCCGCGAGAGTTTGAGCCACGCGCTTGCTGCGACGCTCGTTTCGAGCAGTACTGAACGAATATACACGGAAAACGTCGATTGCGTCGTGGTGGAAAGAAAGCTGGATTTCGAATTCCCACGTTCATGCGCAGTAAATCTCTGCTGCGCAGTTCTAACGATCGACAAGCTCGATGAAATTGAAAGTTACTTTGCTATCGATTACTGTTCGACCTTTTAGTTTACATACGATTTTTAAATAACTTTTAAGTAGCTTACTAGTTTCGTTAAAGATTCTACGGGCCCTCGTGAGTTAAGGATTCATTTTTCGAGTTATTATTATCGGTGACAAGAAACCAACGGTTTGGCCTCGACGAAACTACACCTCTGTATCTACATTCGCGTGGCACGAGGTTCGCAAAGGCGTCAACGTGCTTTCGTGGCAACCGGGGACAAAGACTTGGACGATTATTCAGAAATCATGACTCAAGTCCGCATATGTGGACGCTGCAACCGCGTTCGTTAATTTGTTCCTTGTTCCGCGAATGTGTGTGCAGCTGCGTTGCGAGAAAAAAAAAAGAAGTATCCGAAGTATCGAGATAGTCCAATCGTTTCTCCAAGGCAGCAGCCAACACACCTCAGTTATATTACTGATCTATTTACATTGTTAAAATCGTTCGAACATGGACGGTCGAAAATTGTGTACGATGTGGGGAATTTAACGAACGATCCTAAATCTAAACACCTGACGAACAGAGGCAAGTATGTTTTAAAAAGAGATGTAATTTTGTCAAACGTCTCGGTCGAAACTTCTGTTACTTGTCGCAGTATGTATAAAATAAACATGTCGTGTTTACCAACGATAACGATAATCACAGTTATCATCGGTTGACGATCATTTCGATTCGGTAACGTTACGTATTCGGGGTTTTTGCTATCGTTAGAACAACCAACATTCTCCAACGTCTTAATCGCATACATAGTAACACGATGCATCGCGTGAATTACCAACCACGTTAACAAGTAATTCTCTTTGTTACGATTTCTTTGATTCGATCATTCCTAGCTGTAGGAGCATCGTTGCGTGCGAACGAAACATCAATCTTGACTTTTCCCTCGTGTAATAATATTCCAAGACTTATCGTGAACATTTCACGGTTGTAATAAATTAATGAAAACGAGTAAAAAGGAAAAGCAATCGACAACTGCGTTTCTTTCGAACGGTGAACGATAAACAAAAGAACGACTGTGCGGTGGATGCAGTTTTTCAGTGATAATAAGGAAGCCTCTCCGCGCTGTCGCACACCGATAGAAGGGCACGCACTCTCGGGGTTCTTTCGTGTCGTCTGGAACCTCCCGAGATAACGTGACATTACGGTCAGCCGTGTGAGCAGTATGCGCGCGAACGTCGTGGAACGCGCACCTCCTTTCCTCCTCTTCGCGGGTCTTTGTTCCGTTCTATCGTCGACTTTCGTTTCGTTAAAAGACCGTCGATCGTTTGCTCAGTGCTTGGGCCAGTCTCGTCCCGATCGAGACACGAAAATGCAGTGACTCCAACGTACGCGATCGGTGCCCAAGAAACCGTAAGTCGACGGAGCAAATTTCCTATCCGTTTCTCGATCTTTCCTTACGGTTTACAGTTTCTTCGTACGTATAATTGGACGCTCGCCTCCGCGAAGAATGCGGGAAATCGCGTCGAACGAAAGTGCGCTCAATTACGAGAACGTCGTTTGACGGCGTTCGATATCCACCAGCGCGAAACAGGAAAAGTGAAAGGACTCCCGGTGAGAACTTTCCGCGGAGGCGACGCCGTGATTTTCTAGTTCCGTAATCGACGCGTTAAACCGCCGTTTCCCTCGATCGAGCATGGCCCGATCTAGGATCGCCGGTTTCGCCGAACGGAAACGACGAGGCGACACGATCGATCGAATCCGCGAGTGGCGTGATGCGCGCGTAAAAGTGCAACGATCTACGTGACCGTCGACCTGACGCGCGGACTCGAGGCTCGCATGACACGGGCACGTTCGAAATTATCATTTCGCTCTTCCTGAAGGCAAGTGCGTCCGTTCCTCGACGGTCGGATATGCACGCACGAGGCACGCGTGAATTAAAAATAGTCGCAGCCGGTAAAAACGATCCTTGGAATCTTCGGTATTCCGGCGAATTCGCAAACGTTCGCTTCCAACGTTCTATTAGATCACGCGAGTCGTAGGTGGATCTAACGTTTCACGTTAAACGCCGTAGCGCGCGTAATTTCGGATCGATGGCTCCATTAACAGACCCTGGACAAATTGGCCCAGTTACGACGCGTTTACGATGGAAGACCTACCGCTCTTAATTAACATAACTAGAAGCTTATGATTAATTTAAGATCGATACCAGAGTTTGTACCAGTGATAACGATTTGGAACGGAGCACGCATTGTTGATAGTTTTCCTGGCACGCTAGCCAAATGGGAGGGCCCTCGGGGCTTTCGATCCGCGGAGAGTCGTTAACCTGGCCCTTATCCAAGCACTTATTGCGAAAGTGGTCGAGACGTCAGACTTTCCAGAATGACGTCGTCGTCGGTCCCGTTAACGATCATCCTCGAGGACAGTGACGCACGCATTCCAGCGAAACGACTTCGATACTCTCGCGGGGAGATCTCGCCTAACTCACGCGACGACTAACCCACGTGTAGCCCAGCCGGTGGAATGCTAAAAGTATACAGGGTGTACGGACACCCCTGAGAACAATTTTAATGGGGGATTCTGGAGGCCAAAATAGGACGAAAATCAAGAATACCAATTTGTTGATGGAGGCTTCGTTAAAGAGTTATCAACGTCCAAAGTATCAACCTTACTGAATTTTTTTCTCGAAAATGCGCAGGATTTCGGACGTATGTCTGGTTATCAAGAATGATTGTAATTGACCCCTGCAAATGAAAATAATTTTTTTAGAACAATTTGAAATTTTGAAATTTTGTCGACAAATTTAGGCACTTTCTGAATTTTTATCTCGAAAATGGATAGGATTTCAGGGGTATGTCTATTCACTAAAAATGATTGTAGTCGACCCCCTTAGCTAAGAATAATTTTTTTAGAACGATTTGAATATTTTTTTTTTCGTCGAAAAATTTGGGAACTTATGGAATTTTTTTCTCGAAACTGGTTAGGATTTCGAAGATATGTCTATTTATCAAAAATGATTGTAATTGACCCATGTAACTAAATATAATTTTTTTAGTATGATTTAAAATTTTTTAATTTCGTCTAAAAATGTCACATCTTCTCGAATTTTTTTCTTGAAACTGGTTAGGATTTCGAAAATATGTCTATTCACCAAAAATGATTGTAATTGACCCTCTTAGCTAAAAATAATTTTTCCAGAACGATTTGAAATTTTTTTTTTTCGGCGAAAAATTTAGGCACCTACCCCCTGTCGATTTTTCTTAAAAATTTGTTTTTCATTTTTAGTAAGTTTGCTTGACGCCCTACAGAAAAGTTGTTCAATACTTTTCTGTAGTTATGTATGATCTCTATTTCAGAAAAAAATTTCAATGAAATCCATTTACTATTATAGGAGTTATGATTGTTTGAATATTGGATCGCTTTTATGGGGGGTTTTTCTCATTTTTCGGGGTCAAGGATCAACTTTTTCAATATTTTTACGATTTCTACATATTCTTCGCCTAAATACGCGTTGTTTGCATTTTGAAACTTTTAAGTCGGCCAATCCGTTCGGAAGTTATGACATTTTAAAACTACGCTTGAAATTTCGGAGTGACATTGCTTGAAATGATATTTTCGGTGAGGAATTTTTTTCTCGAAAATGCGTAGGATTTCGGGGTTGTCTGTAATAACCAAAACTGATTGCGATCAACCCCCGCAGCCCAAAATAATTTTTTTAGAATGATTTAAAATTTTAAATATCATAAATATTCGTCTTATTTTCGCCTCTAGAATCTCCCATTAAAATCTTTCCCAGGATTCACCGAGCACCCTGTATAAATTCGCATGGTATATCGAAACTATACAAAATATGTTACATCGAAGACACGCGTCGAATTACAAACGGCAAATCAAACCATGGAAATCCCGTTCGAAGGTTAAGTAAACGCTCATCTCGCTGGCAACAATGTAACTCGCTATAATTGAAGACAATTGAGAAGCGACGAGCGTCGTGTATCAATAATATTTAAACATCGAGAAGCAAGTGTACCGATTGGAACAGTGTTTTCCGTCAACGTTTATTAAACTTCGAACGTGAGATCTTACGGTAACTCGATTCGAGGCTTACTTGGCGCAACGTTTATCGTTTCCCGGTAACTACGTACTCGAAGATCAACTTATCTCGGTACTTAGTATTTCTAGATTAGTCACGAATACGTTTTGACAGTACGGCTATTTCCAACGTGTCTTAGCTGCAGGGGGTGTGCGACCAATACGCTTATTTTTAGGGAACGACGATCTTACTAGCCCTCTGCCGTTTGAGCACACTTCAATAGAAATACTCTATCCTGGCTAAGTATAGAATCGCTCGTATCGTTCATTCAGAATATTCTCATTACTCTGTTCGAAAAACTACACTTCAAAGTGGTCGGCGGTGAAACGAGAAAATTCTGCTTCCAGACACACATTGGTTCACACTGATAGACCGGACGGGACAATAGAGCTTCTCTGTTCTCGTATAAGCATACTGAATATAGAATATTCTCTCTGTTATAATCGTAGCAAAATCAATTGACCGCTTCAACTATCTTCCTAGTTAGGGACACGTATGTATCACTTCCAGGAAGATAACGCGGAACACTACTCCACAATCACCCAGATATAAACCCAATAGAACATTCATGACACATACCAGAGATTTCGAATTAAGAAAAATGATGATTTCCAGCAAAGATGATAATAAATGGCAACAAATCATGTACACAAAATGTTAAAACTTTCGTTACCCTAACTTCTTACCGGAAGCTTTGATGCGCAGATACTTAATCGACCACGAAATTTCTGTTTTCGTTAATTTATTATCAGACTGCGGATCTTCGTGCAAATTCATATTTTTTATTAATAAAATTAATGAGATTGGAGCTTTGTAGATACTTTAAGTATTTCTTACATTCTTGCATATCAACTGAATTCTGTAGTTTGTTGATAATTAAAATTTCCCACAAATGCATAAACATCCGCAGTATTCCCCCTCTTTGTGCAGAGTTATTTAACGAACAGTCGATTTTGCCACGATCGTATAACAGAGGACACCGTGTATTCCTATTTCCAGATGAACAAAACGGAATTGAAAATAGTTCTGAGCCCGGAGCCGGCTAGAACGTCCTCGAGCGTGAACCACTCGCACATCCCGGTACCGAGGATATCGAACGCGATCAAAGCTCAAGAAAGATGTCCCCCGGCTCGCAGGGGATCGTTCGAGAAGCTGTCCAGAGGCGTATCGGTCGCTGCTCAAAAGGCGTCCTTCGAGAAGCTGAACGCTTCTGTCCAGCTGCGTCCGAGGAACAACAATCTATCCGCCTCGAGCATCGAGATGCGAAACTCGGAGGAGAAGCTGGCCACTCCGGTGTTCGCCAGCTGGAAGACGAACGAGCCAGCCGGCCTGGCTAAACTGAACCGCAGCAACAGCCTCGAGAGCAAGTGGAAGAGCAAGTACGAGGAGTCTGAGAAGAGGAGGAAGCTGTTGCTGCAGAAGAGCGAGGCCGGTAATTAACAATTTAAGTTTCCACCAAGTCGTTCGAGAAGTTTATTACGATTCCCATTAGTCATCATTAACGAAGTGAGCACCGGCTTCTTCCCCCTACTCGTTCTCGAGCATTAATTTGATTAAACAGCTGCGCGATACGGAGCTTGGTAAATATGGAACAGCGGCTGCATCAACGCTTCTAAAAATTCTCAAGAAATCCCTTGTTCCTTGCATTTGCTCTTCGATCTATCGGTTCCGGGGTCCTGAAAGTAATTTTCTACAGCTTGAAATGCGACGTTGAACGATCTATTGGTTTGTTATTGTAAGGACAGAGGTATGGAACGGACTTACGTAAAAGTAGAGGCGGATAAAGATGCACGGCGAAAGGGAAGTGGCCGACGCGTGATTATAGTTCACGGCCAATCATCCGCGATGCAATTATTCGATCGTGATTCACTCCTGCATGCAAAACGAACGACGTTTTATTAGTCAGTGCTCGGTACGCGATAGTGTTATAAATCGATCGGAATGAAATTGTCGCCAAGGGATTCTCGTTGCCTTACCGCTCGTGACGCGCATATTTTTTAACCGTAGCCAGCAAGGACCATGTCGACCTGGAGAAGAAGTACCAAAATCTGCAGAGGCAGAACAGCACTCTGCAAACCCAAGTACAGGAGAAAGAACACAAACTTCAAAAACTACGAACAGGTAAATATACACGTGTCTCTTGCGCAAAATGATCGATCTAACCGAAAATATTTTCTAGTTTCCGAGGCGGTATGCAAGGAATACGAGCAACTGAAACATCAATACGATGTGGAGACTGGCGCGATGCACAAAGCTATGCAACAGGCGTCCCAGGTAAGTCTAATATGATTCTAATCGGGAGCATGATTTATCCAGAGGATATTTTTTCCAGTGGTACAGACAGAATCGCGAACTGAAGAGGAGGTCGCAGATCATAACGCAGAAACTTTTGGAGAACAGCGCGGACGGGTTGGATATCGAAGTGCCCGACGAAGTCGACTCGAATTTCGAAGATCTCGATCAACTTAGGGAAACGGTGAAAGGTAAATTCGCGAAGCAATGATAGAGATCACGATCACGATCACGATCACGAAAGCGAGCATTTTTTCTTCCAGAACTGAGCAAAGAGATAGCGAGGCTTCAGACGGAGCTGCATTCCGCTCGTTTGCAAGAGTTCGAAGCCCAGGAGCAAGTTACGCATTTGACCACGCAATTGGAAGAGGAACGAGCTCTCCGGCAAAATTGTAATTAAACGACTCGATAATTTGTTCGTAATAACTGATCGATTATTCTGATGATAAATTTTCAAACGTAGCCGAGGAGAAAGTGAACGAAATGAAGGTGCATAAAGAGAACATGGAGAGGGTGACGAAGATGGTCGCGGAGGAAGTGCAGGCGTTGAAGGCGCAATGCGACCGCGAGAGGGAAAACGCGAAAATTATGAAAATCGAGGCGGAAAGGGTAAATATTTACTACTTCGATTTTTACAAATTGATATATAATTTTTGATTTCCAACAGGTGCAAAAGGAGAGGAACGTTCTGGCTCATCAGAGCGCACTCTTGATGGCGGAAGTTGGGGACGACCCCAATGGAAGACTGTTAACGGTCCTCCAGGAGGTGGAATCTCTCAAGAGATTGTTGGAGGAAGAGCAACAGAACCACGCCTCTCACATACAAATGTTGGAGGAGAAGCTCGAGGAGAAAGAGTCGAACGTGGAGTTCGAGATTGTCGAGGAGAAGTTGAAGCTGGCGGAGTCGGAGTTGGAGGTGGTTACACAGAGGGCGGAAAGGGCGGAAAAGTCGGTGGAGAGTCTGGAGGGTGTGGTGCAGAGCTTGAAAGCGAAAATCGGCGAGATGGAGGAGAAGCTTTCGAGGCCACCGCCGCCCCCTCTGCCTCCTCCACCTCCTCCGCCTATGTTCAACAACGGCGGTCAAACGTCGATCAAACTGCTGACGAAAGAGAAAATGAATTTGGAACGCGACGCGGTGACCGACATGGAGAACATGCTTGGAATCGCAAAAAAGGCACCAACGGTTGCTCAACAACCAGGTGAGCTATGTTTTCGATTTTATTCGCAATAAGCGTGCCGAGAATTCGCTGGACGTGTAAACCTTTTTTCTTCTTAAATTCTTTCAGCCATTGACGACATTATCAATCAGATCAAAGGTGGACGTTTCACTCTGAAACAGACAGACGTAAGCTTTATATTTGTCGAGAAATAGTTTTTCATGAGAATTCTTTTTATACGGAATGGATTCGTTGCAGAAACAAAGGGAGGAGGAAAGAAGAAGAAGACAGGAAGCGGAAAGCGCACCGCCAGCGGTTTCGGAAATGTTAAATATTTTAGGAACCATGAGAAGAAGAGCCAAACCGATGAAACAACCTTACCAATCAACAGATGTGCCAACATAAAAAACTGGACGTTATTTTGAAATCTCAGGTTACGCATGTTGCGTACCGTTGTTGATATATTGATTACGATACGTTTTTTTTTTTTTTTTTTTTTAAACAAAAATTTGTTCTACGTAAATGCTGTTTAAAGTAATGTTATTTATTTAGTCGTAAAATAAATTTTTGTACCATCGAAGAAGATATATAGGCTCGCGATTAACGTGCAAGACGTATTTTTCTATGTGTAAAGAAACTGTATAAATGATGGTTAAGGGAAAAGTGATTGGAAACGTGTTGCAGTAAGCATTATGAATAAAGGTATATTATAAAAAGCTGATTACATGTATTGTATACACACAATACTGTTTATTGTACAAAAGATATCGAAGAAGTTACCTCTGTCAAGCGTGTACCTTCCTTCGGTACATCGAAGGAAGGAGTTTTTTTTTTTTAGGAATACGAGACGAATTTATCATTAGCTTTTTCCCGCTGGTTTTGTTTATTTTATAGAAAAGAAACATGTACTTTTATTTTGTCGATAATTTGTTGTAACTTTGTCGCTTCGAACAAAAGAACCCTCCTATAGGGTACCATCTCGTTATCTGTTTCTGTCCACGTTCCAGACAAACCACTGTCAGAGTCCTTTTCGACAGAAAATTCAAAACTAAACGTAGCCTCCTCAGCAAAAATCTCTTCCTCCGGGTTACTCCATAGAATGGCTGGCTCTTCCGAATTATTCTTCTTTTTGTTCTTCAGTTTCTTTTCAATTTTTTGGTCCTCGGTTTTGTACAATTTGCAAATTAACACGTAGTAAGAAAAGTTAAATGGCATCCTTTTATTGTTCGCCCGCTTTATCTCAGACGTTAAGTTTTCCAAAAGGGGCACAGATATTTGTGCTGGAATGTTAACAAATCTTTCGTTAATTAATAAGCCTAAAGCTTCCGAATCGTTCTCAAGGGCATGTTTTATCATTGAATTAGTCGCATCCGGTGCGTGTTCGTTTGCCAATTGTTTTAACAATTCTCTGAGCTGTTGTACACAGATATAGTTCTGAAAAAAAGTTTGTACGTTGCAAATTGGATCGAATTAGACCCAAACGTGTTAATAAATGCTTACCTGTCCGCTGGATAAATTAATTACCGTAGTAACACCAAACACATCGTTGATATCGCTATCTTCGTCGTCTGAATTTTCTAAATCTTCAGACTGTTTGACGACCGAACCTACATAATTTTGGGAAATAATCAAGTCTGTGAGACCACCTAAATCGATATGCGCCTTCAAGAACAGTTGTTGCAGAAGGGTCTTAATTCCATGATAATCCGGGTCTAACGGACTTCTTCCTTCAAAGTCCACTTGAATTTCCATTCCCTAATTACAAACATTCTTATATTTTAACCGAACAAAGCAGCGTCACAGATTCGATTCGTAACAAATTAATTTATTGTAAACATTTGCAAATATGTACTTAACTTAATTAAAAAGATACAATTTCTGTAATCCATTTTCTTTTCGCACTTGTTGTTCTAGCAAACACTTATAACACAAATCTTTATGAAAAGAATTTAGTTTTTTTTTATTAGTAAAAATATGCGCAAGGCTGCCCCTGCAGAATGACGACCACGACGAATACTATGACAGTTGGGTGAACGATTTACGAACCTTTCACAATTTTTAAGTTCAGATATAACTTTTTTACCATTATAAGCTGATCATAATGATCTAAATATCGTACATGATCATCGGAAATAGTACTGTAGCGGAGACCGCGTGTCCCAAAGTGAGGTTAAGACAAAACGGACAATTCGTGTCACGGGAAATAATGCAACAACACCTTACCTGTTCTTCTACCGCATCCCGTTCGTTATCCTCGCTATTTAATGAACTCTGATCATCGTCGTCGCTACTCCTGTCTTCCGTACTTCGTTGAATATCACGTTTTTTTACCGGAGCAGCCATTCTCCCGAGATGACGGTTCAGCCGGATTTAAACCACGTGACACGCCGTGAACACGATAGTTCTTTAAGTCGTGAGAAACAAAACAACTTAATCTCAACACCGATACATTACGCCTCCGACATATAATAACACGATAAAAAGATAACGATATATAAAAAATGTGTATGTGTCACTAGTTATAATAATATAAATTTTACCAATCATTCGAAGTTGCCGCCATTTCGATATTTCCAACTGTAATGGCGTCCATTGTGCGCCCGGTAGCTTGAATTCGAATTCCAACCAAAGACTGCAACAGAAATAAAATACGAATTAATACAAATACATTACAGTAAACATACCTGATCATAATTAAACAATAATTGAACTTTAAATAATATGTACAAGATACGTAATTTCGTTACGAGAAAACGCGAAGGAACACGACTTAGGTTTTGTCACAATTTCGACCTAATTTGTAGAAGAAAACGAGTTATTTCAGGTTTTTACAGTGTTCTTACCCTTTCAGCTAATATTGAACTAAATGTCCGCTGATAAAATGTTTGAATTCCCAACAGGCCCCTTACATCCACCTCCTCCTGCGTTCAAGATACATCTGTGCCAGCGGACGACAGGTAGCTGTGACGTCAGGCGTGCGCATGCGCAGAACGGAATCGCACAAAGGAAACTTCCCATGAAAGTTCACCGCTATTGCGCGGGAGACCGTCATTCGAACTGCACGTGAAGTCGAATTTCGGTTGTTCAAGAGCGAGAAAGCAAATATAAGCCTTCCTCTCTCTGACTTCCACGAAACGATCCGAAATTCTGGCAGCTTCGGGGAATCGAGAAAGAGGGCACGTGTCAGTTTGCCTTTGTCGACTCTCCCGAAAACTGTATCTAGTTAAGTTCTCGTACCCCCAGATATTAAATATTATTTTTGTTACTGAATCTCTAGACTCGTGTGAAGCATAATTTTGATAAAAGCTTCACCCTTGTAAAATTTAAGGGCTTATGCTGTGTTTCCAATTGGTGAAATGATTGGTGAAAACGCCACTTTTTACCAATTGGGTGTAACCAGCGTCGGGTCCACCAATTGGAAAACTATACACCTTGCGACGAATTCAATAACCTCGTGCGTACTTATGTTTTCCCGTAGTCGTCGATTAACTTGTTTTAAACAAACGAGTCATACTTCGAATTAGATCAGTACATGTATTTAATAATGCGATGTTCTTAAAAAAGTAAACGTTATTGAAGTATGCGCAGATAAGTAAAAGTAATCGGGGAAACATCAAGTTGCGCTTCGAATAGTGGAACCAGCCTAACAAACAGTTAATCTTTGACCTCTTATCGCTATGTTCAAGGCGGAAAATGTGTGATGGCCGTATTTTACCACATATTTGCAAGGGAACACGGCTTCGTAAAAGTATAAAAATTACAAAAAAAAACTAATACAGAATGAACTCTTTAATTCACGCAAAAACAATGGCAATTAGCCAGGGCAGAGCAATTCGACGTATGTACAATTAATTTCGTTCTCTAATAAAATAAGAATCGTAATATTATTCCGAATGCGCGCAGTATAGATATTGTACACGTTACATTTATATAACAGGTGAATTTATGGACGAAGTTATTAATATATATGATAAATTAAAAAAAATTTCTCATTTTACTTTATCATTTTCTTTCCTTAATCTTTTCATTTACATAATTGGTTTTGCAATAGGTTATGTTGTGAAATAAGTACTAATAATAATACGTTTCATGTTTTCACAATATAACAATGTTTATACCACGAAATACTAATTTGTAACATCGTAAATAAATTTGTTCGCCAATGATAGGGTGATTTATTGTTAAAAAATTATGTCTCGAACGATGCAACAATGCGTATCAAATGATAAAAAAAAAAAAAAGTGATGAAGGAAAGTGTATGTTGTTACATTTTACGTGGGAGATTTAATGCGAAATGTTTTACAAAATCTATTTATTTCAGAACATTGTAGTTTCAAGTTGTGGTACAGTACCGCTCAAATAAATGGAAGCTTGGCTTTCATTTACACCGGTAAAAGAGATCCAAAAAGTACTAGATTATTTATACGCTCGACGTTAGTGGAAAGCAATAATAGTATTAATTTACCATATTTACAACTGCGTACATTGTATATAACGCCATCATGGAGGAGTCAGGAGTCATCTTCCAAAGTGGAAGATACAGTGAAGAATATCAAGGAGCAAAAGGAATTAAAAGAGAAGGTGGAAGGAACTGTCGCGCACGGTCCTCAGAAAGCATTGGCGGAAAAGCTCACCTTGTGGCAAAAAGTGAAAGGAGAAATATTACACTACTATCATGGATTTAGGTTGCTGGGCCTTGATATGAAAATTTCAGCGAAACTAGTTTGGAGAATTTTGCAGGGCAAAGAACTTAGCAGAAGAGAACATAGGCTGGTAAATTCTAAATTACATTATATATATATATTTATTATCAATGTATATAATCGTGTCTGCTGGATTTTTCAAATCATTTTAAAATTAATTTTTAGCTTATAAAGACAACCGGCGATGTATTCAGGCTTATTCCCTTCTCTGTTTTTATCATTGTGCCCTTTATGGAATTTTTACTACCTATTGCTATTAAGATTTTCCCCGGCTTGCTACCATCCACTTTTCAAACAGCAACAGAAAAGGAAGATAAATTAAAACAAGCATTAAAGGTACGAATCTTCTGTTCTATAACGGTTTAAATTCCTCTAACTATAATTACCTAATCGACTAACTGTAAATCCAATATTTCAGATTAAAATCGAAATGGCCAAGTTTCTGCAAAAAACATTGGACGACATGGCGGTACAGTCGTCCGATTATAGATCGAAAAAGGCTAAAGAGTTTGCCGAATTTTTCTATAAAGTTCGAACCTCTGGCACCGCAGCCACTAACGACGAGATCATGCAGTTTAGCAAACTTTTCGAGGATGAAATTACGTTAGACTCTCTTTCACGGCCACAATTAGTCGCGTTGTGTAGAGTGTTGGATGTACAGACGCTTGGAACCACGAACTTTTTACGATTTCTACTTAGAATGAGGCTTAGGAGTCTTGCCGCGGACGATAAGGTAATTTTCTTCTTGATAGCGACAAATATAATTTGTAATAATACAAATTTATAATTGTTTTGTCAGCTAATTGAAAAGGAAGGCATAGATTCGCTTACTAGAAGCGAATTGCAACAAGCTTGCAGAGCACGCGCTATGCGCGCATACGGACTGCCAGAAAGTAAACTGAAAGAGCAATTGTCTCAGTGGTTGGACTTAAGCCTGACTAAAAAAGTCCCGCCATCTTTGTTACTTCTCTCTCGAGCACTTATGGTCCCAGAAACGATACCTATGTCCGATAAACTGAAAGCTACCATCTCTGCTCTTCCTGACACGGTCGTTGCGCGTACTCAGGGCGCGATAGGAGAGAAAGAAGGTAAAATGGATCACAAAACGAACATTGAAATCATCAAAATGGAAGAGCGTAAGATAGAGGAGGAACGACAAGAGAAGAAAGAAAGCGATCCTCAACCATCGGTTTGCGTGCAAAGCTCCAAGGTGGACGAAATAACGACTACGGATGTGAAAGTACTAGAACAGGCTTTAGACTCGCTTGGAAAGGTTTGTAACGATTGTATTCCAACGAGATGTTTGAGTAGTTAACATATTATTATAAAGATAATATATGGTTTTGTACAGGATAATAAAATGATGTCTGTGGAGAAGGAGGAATTGAAAGAGCTCAAAGAAGAAATGGCCGACTATCAAGAGGATCTTAAAGAGCTCTATGAAATCAAAGCGGCTGCGAAGGGTCAGGAGGACATAGAAAGTATCAAAGAGTCCAAGGGCGCTAAACGATTGTTTAACAAAGTGAACAAGATGATCCACAAGATGGATACAGTTTTAGAACAACTTGAATCCGAGAAGCAAGTGAAACAGAAAGAAGGGAACACCGCTGTGAAGGAAAGTGTCTCTATCGAGGCTGCCGAAGAATTGATTAAAATAGACGAATTAATCACAGCCATTAAACGAATTCAAAGTGTACCCGACGATCACCGGTTGCAACGCATCGCAGAAATTTTAGCGAAAATTGACGACGACAGGGACGGATCAATAAAGATCGAAGACGTTCTAAAGGTAACGTATAATATCGAATATTTGATAAGATAATTTAATAACCGAATATTTAAATTCGCGTGATTTTTTCCCAGGTATTGGAGCTAATCGGAAAAGAGGATATTAAGCTGAGCAAGAAACAAGTGCACGAATTGATCGAATTAATTGACAAGGAGGAAATTCTGGAAGTGGAGGAACAGATTCAAAAGACATTGCAAAAGGAGACGGGCGGAGCGAAATACGTTTCGCCAAAGTCTCCAGTTCCTGCTACACCGGTAACAACCGAAAAGGGTTATGGTAAGGAGGAGTTGGACGATGATTATGCTGGACGCACGTCCGAACCGAAACGGGAGAAGTCAGCCGCGGTTCTTAAAAGTAATTCCACTTCCGATTCGGTTAGAAATCCCCCGTTAGCGCCCGGCGTTCCACCAGCGGCAAAAAAAGCGGAAGGCTCTAAGCATCTATGATTCCCGTACAATAAACTATAAATTAATGTATCTAATTATTAATACAAACGTCTTTACTGGACATTAATCGACAGAGATATTAACGTTCCCGTCTCTATAAACATGTTCAGAAACATTACTTTGAAAAACGAATTTATACAGTAAAGGTCTTTTAAAAAAGTCCTCCGGGGCGTGTATCTAAATGATTTTATAGGATAATTTAATAGAAGAGTACTTTGCAATGAATTCTACCACATACATGATCTTTACTACTTCGAACGTTTCAACTAAAAACGATAAAGGACATTAATCTATTTTATAACTAAAACAGATTTTCAGGTTTTTCATTAAGACTGTGGTGCATTTAATGGCATCAATGTATTATTTGATCCACAAATCGCAAGATATTTGTGCGGGACACAAAAATAACAGCTTGCACGCAAATCCTTCATTAATGTTGAAAAACATTTTGTTTAAATTGTACGTGACAATAATTCTATCGTTCATATTTATGGTTTACTATGGGATATAATTATATTAGGGGTATTCAGTTTTATTTCAATAAAACTCAATTCCGAAATATTGTCCTACCGTGAGGAATCATTCCATCTGTCCAAATATTGACTGTTACAGAATTGTAATACACAGGCGTGATCATTTTTGTTCTGTTTTGAAACAGTGAACACATTACCTCTGCGAACGAGGTCGAAGAGAAATGTACATTTATAGATAAAGTAATTTTACTAATTGTAAAGTACACGAAGAGAGAGAATTATCCGTTACATGTATGTACTGATTATATAAAGAAAGCAAAGCACGCAACATTCGAGTGAAATGTACCTAAATGTTGCTCACGGAAACAACAGTCTCAAATTGAACGTTGATCGTATATAAATAACACGAGAAGTTCTTTATAAGCGAAACTAAATACAGCTTCAAACTATTTGGTTAAAAAACAATGTAATTGTTGTAATAATTAAACATTAAGGCAATAGATTAAATTTACTATGCCTATGTAGTTATGTACATACATATACTTGCACAAAATTATAATACAATTACAATTACAATTATGTGAAAGTTATATATCTATTTCAGGAAAAAAAAAAAGAAAAGAAAACGTGAATAGTAAATGGTGCCCGGGGTAATGTTTACTTTTTTACTTTTTTGTGCATCAAACTACCTGTGTATGTAATAAACTATTTATGTAAAAAGCATAGCGTTACTCAAAAATATTTTTTCTAATTTAAATGTACAATTATTTTTATTAAAAACATTCACGTACAGTTACTGTTATATTATACCTTCTAATTCCCGCGAACATAAATTTGAAACTATTTTATTAGAAATATTAAAGAAAAGTCGTTGACGTTGTTTTTGTTTTGAATGGGGGTAATGTATTTTTAATGTATTTTATTACCAATGATTGTAATTGACCCCCGCAACCAACAATAATTTTTCCAGAAATTTCACACTTACTCGAATTTTTTTCTCGAAAATGGTTAGGATTTTGGGGGTATGTTTATTAACCAAAAATGATTGTAACTGACCTATGCAACTGAAAATATTTTTTACAGAATGCTTTGAAATCTTTTATTTTCCCTGAAAAATTAAGGGTCGATTTTTCTTAAAATTTCGTTTTCCATTTTTAATAAATTTTTTTGACGTCCTACCGGAAATTTTGTTTAGTACATTTTTGTAGGTACGCATGAGCTCTACCTCCATACTAAATTTCAATGGAATACATTCACTAATATAGAAGTTATAGACGTTTGAAGATTGGGCCAGTTTTATGAGGTTTTTCTCGTTTTACGGGGTTAAGGTATAAGTTTTCGAATATTTTTACAATTTCTACATATTCTTCGCTAAAATACGCGTTGTTTGCCTTTTAAAACATTAAAATCCTCCCATCCATTCAAATATTATGACATTTTAAAGATACGCATGAAATTTCAAGGAAGCATTTCTGGGCCTCACATTAGATTTTCGGTAAAGAATTTTTTTCTCGAAAGTGCGTAGGATTTCGAGGTTATGTATATTGACCAAAAATGATTATAATTGACCCCCGCAACCGACAATAATTTTTCCAGAACGATTCGAAATTTTTGAATTTTGTCGAAAAATTTCACACTTACTCGAATTTTTTTCTCGAAAATGGTTAGGATTTTGGGGGTATGTTTATTAACCAAAAATGATTGTAACTGACCTATGCAACTGAAAATATTTTTTACAGAATGCTTTGAAATCTTTTATTTTCCCTGAAAAATTAAGGGTCGATTTTTCTTAAAATTTCGTTTTCCATTTTTAATAAATTTTTTTGACGTCCTACCGGAAATTTTGTTTAGTACATTTTTGTAGGTACGCATGAGCTCTACCTCCATACTAAATTTCAATGGAATACATTCACTAATATAGAAGTTATAGACGTTTGAAGATTGGGCCAGTTTTATGAGGTTTTTCTCGTTTTACGGGGTTAAGGTATAAGTTTTCGAATATTTTTACAATTTCTACATATTCTTCGCTAAAATACGCGTTGTTTGCCTTTTGAAACATTAAAATCCTCCCATCCATTCAAATATTATGACATTTTAAAGATTCGCATGAAATTTCAAGGAAGCATTTCTGGGCCTCACATTAGATTTTCGGTAAAGAATTTTTTTCTCGAAAGTGCGTAGGATTTCGAGGTTATGTATATTGACCAAAAATGATTATAATTGACCCCTGCAATCAAAAATAATTTTTTTAGAACGATCTGAAATTTTTGAATTTTGTCGAAAAATTTCACACATTCTCGAATTTTTTTCTCAAAAGTGGGTAGGATTTTGAGGGTACGTCTAATGACCAAAAATGATTGCAATTGATCCCTGCAAATAAAAATAATTATTCCAGACCTGATGGGAAGAATAAGACACCATCGCATACGCAACGATGTATCGTTGTTGGCACTTTTCGCAAGTGTAGCGAACGACGATATATCTTAAATTTCTTCAACAAACGTAATGCAAATGTGATAATATATTTCTAATAAAAGACATCTCGTTATAACTGTACTATTTGCAGATAGCGGTATTAAATATTGCGGTTACCGCCGACAAAGTGGTTATTATTTAAGCGTAACACGATGACCGAGAGCGTGCTGTAGATTCGTTCCGTTTTTATATACTTGCGAGTGAATATTAAATGTACGATAAATTTTTTGTAAAATTAATCGCAATTAAATAACTCGGGCAAGTGTAATAATGGAAAGTTGTAGGTAGTAAAATAATTTATACGTGGCGCAGAATTTGGATTCGTAACACATGCATGGACATAGACCGAAATAAATTTCTACTACCGGTTACCTCGGTATTTCTGTAATAATCACAGGGTTCTGTGCAAGTTCAGCCGCAATGACTGCACTGAGCGGTTTTATGGAATTCTTTCAAAAGGGAAAGGTAAATATTTGTTTTAACTTTGCACGATATTTGTTCGAATTTACAACGAACATTCTAACCTAACATTATTATCGATCGATTTTAAAAACACCAAGTTGTATTAAGTTTTCTATTTTAAATTATTACGTATATATTTAAAGCTCACCATATACGTATTCCTAATTCAGATTTTTTTTTCATTCAATGGTGTAGACATTTAGACCAAAGAAAAAGTTTGCTCATGGAACGTTACGGTATTCCCTGCACAAGCAGGCACAGGCTTCCCTTAATTCTGGAATTAATTTAAGGTCTGTGGTGAAGTTGCCTCCTGGCGAGGATCTTAACGACTGGATCGCTGTTCACGGTACTCGGATGGATTTGCTAAAAATTTTTAGAACCTTTAATACATGATCTTAAAAATTGCCGTTATATGTTATGTTATTATAATTTCAGTGGTGGATTTCTTTAATAGAATAAACTTAATATATGGTACTGTTTCTGAATATTGTGACTCCGCGTCGTGTCCAACGATGAGCGGCGGTGCTCGTTTTGAATACTTGTGGGCGGACGGTGAGAAATACAAGAAGCCTACAGCGTTACCAGCACCGCAGTACGTCAGTCTTCTTATGGATTGGATAGAAGCGCAAATAAATAACGAGAACATATTCCCAGTGTCTACAGGTACAAAGTTCAAACGTTAGTTTGATAATTGCGTATATTGTTTATGCAAAAATTTTGTTACAGATGTACCGTTCCCAAAAACGTTTGTGCCGCTGTGTAGAAAAATCTTGACGCGCTTGTTTAGAGTTTTCGTTCACGTCTACATACATCATTTTGACCGTATCGTGGCAATAGGAGCAGTAAGTTTCGTGTCTATGTTACCGTGAATGACCGAAATTGGAGAATGTCAACTTTCACCGGTGAACGTCAACAGATACCCAAATACGTCGGTGAAAGATCGAATATTTCATTACATTGTTGTACATTCGGACCCTCTCCGGTGTGTGTCGACAATCACAGATATGCTCTGGTGGAGGTCCAAAACAGAAGAGTCAAAAAACAAGCGACTGGCTCTCTCCTGCCAAATCCTTTCTTCTGCTCGGAGTCAATCAGCTTTGTCAGTCTTATGCAAGCTTTGATAACGCGAGCAACGTTTTCTTAATTTCATTTCCGATACCCTAATTTATACTAAATGGATACTGCAGTAAATCGTGATCTTTTTCTAACCCAGACCTAACCCAGACCTAACCCAGACTTAATTCAGACTTATTCCAGACCTAACCCAGACTTAATTCAGACTTATTCCAGACCTAACCCCCGTTATCAGCGATGAATTGGTCTGGGTTAGGTCTGGAATAAGTCTGAATTAAGTCTGGGTTAGGTCTGGGTTAGGTCTGAATTAAGTCTGGGTTAGGTCTGGGTTAGGTTTGGGTTTGGTCTGGGTTAGGTCTGGGTTAGGTCTGGGTTAGGTTTGGGTTTGGTCTGGGTTAGGTCTGGAATAAGTCTGAATTAAGTCTGGGTTAGGTCTGGGTTAGGTCTGAATTAAGTCTGGGTTAGGTCTGGGTTAGGTCTGGGTTAGATCTGAGTCAGGTTTGGGTTAGGTCTGGATTAGGTCTGCGTTAGGTCTGCGTTAGGTCTGGGTTAGATCTGGATTAGAACCCAGACCTAACCCAGACTTAATTCAGACCTAACCCAGACCTAACCCAGACCTAACCCAAACCTGACTCAGATCTAACCCAGACCTAACCCAGACCTAACTCAGATCTAATCCAGACCTAACCCAGACCTAACCCAGACTTAATTCAGACCTAACCCAGACCTAACCCAGACTTAATTCAGACTTATTCCAGACCTAACCCAGACCTAACCCAGACCTAACCCAGACCTAACCCAGACCTAACTCAGATCTAATCCAGACCTAACCCAGACTTAATTCAGACCTAACCCAGACCTAACCCAGACTTATTCCAGACCTAACCCAGACTTAATTCAGACTTATTCCAGACCTAACCCAGACCAATTCATCGCTGATAACGGGGGTTAGGTCTGGGTTAGGTCTGGATTAGATCTGAGTTAGGTCTGGATTAGATCTGAGTTAGGTCTGAGTTAGGTCTGGATTAGATCTGAGTTAGGTCTGGGTTAGATCCTTTCAGAAAGAGAGGCGAAAAAGTTACGTCACCCTTGTGACGTTTTATAGCGACTGAATTGCGGGGAAGAAAATATAAATCTCCAACATGTTCAACACTCACCATTAGTGCATGGTGAATGTCAACATTTACCGGTGTAAGTCAGAAATAAGGGTGTTTAGCAAATATTTCGGACATACACTAACCGACTATGTGAATGTTGACATTCACCGGTGAAAGTCGACATTCTCCAGATTTCGGTGTTTCACTGTAACATCTATATTTCGTGTGCTAAAATAATCATATTCCAATTAATTTTGTACGACTGAGAATTTTTGCATTTCAGGAAGCACACGTAAATACGTGTTACAAGCATTTTTATTATTTTGTAACAGAATTTGAATTAATAAATGCAAAAGAATTAGAACCATTGGCCGAAATGACTGCCAAAGTGTGTAAAGATACTGCATCTCCGACACTGGCTACAGCACCACAGAACGATGCTAGAGTCATGAAACATATGAAATGCATAAATATGGTAACCAAATTGTAGAGGTAAATTTTTTTAATATAAGTACAAAAATTAAAGAATACCCTTAGTATTTTTCTGGAAAGGTAACGACGAAATTTATTAATATTATCAGAATGCTAAAAATAAAAATTATTTTTATGATTTTGATAATCATTCTTATCGATATATTGCAACATGGACAAGAATATTATTAAAAGCTTTATTATGTATAGCGCTTAAATTCGTAATCTCATTATTATAATGATAATGTACTTCCACTGTTGCATTAGAATTTTCCTATTTTGGAATAATAAGTTAGTAATCTAAGTAATTTTCTAATTATATTAAGTAGAATGTAAATTATGCATTTATTGCTTATACGGTAAATGCTGCTTAAACTATTTTAAACGGAAACTCGAATAACAGTGCCGGTGAGTTTCTACAAATTTTATATTCAATTTTTTTTTTTTGTAGAAACACTAATGATCATGTATCTGCATAGTTTGTTTGATAAGATACGTGTTTATGAATATTTTTGTTCGAATCGAACTTTACATTATTGTGATTAAATCAAAGTAATTAAATGTATTAAATTGTATGAGAAAATTCGGCTACGTTATTTATGAAATTATTTCATAGAAATATATAATTGTACATATTACGCACCCTTTAGATGCCCGTGTATTATCTTTATACGTTGCATTTTGTATTGAATTAAACGATACTATAACAGAATAGAAATAGAATAGCATGTACTATGTAAAAAGAGTATACGCGTGTCTATTAATTCTTGCAATTTGGTGAGAAACACGTTTAATAAAAAATTGATTTATAATACCTCGAAATTTTCGGAATCTTCCCGTAATTATGTATTAATTTTTTAAACAATTACGTACCAAATAATCCGCTCCATCCTCTAGCATATAAATTTTCAGCTGTTTTTAAGTCACGAACCAAGAGGATAATGGTTGGTAATTTTATTATTTTATTTAAATCTGATAATACACGTATGGGGAAGGACTAATTGTTGAACAAGTATTAAAAGTAAGATCACAGAATGCCATTAAAAAATTCGTGAAAACTTAGTCTTTGATATTGCAATTTATATATTAAATATAAGAAAATTTCTACTACGATTAGTATTCACGAAAGACAGCTTCAAGTATTTGTGATCTCACTTTGATACTGATTTTTTTTTTTGTTACTAAATATGATGTTGCTGGCGACTCGTTCTAAGTTTGTTTAAAGAAATGCGTTTACACGCGTAGACTGTACATACTACCGCGAATTAAATTGTAATCAGGTAAGTTTTCGACTGGCCCGACTGCTGCGACCACTGGACACTGGTCATATATATATTTCATACCAACATCGTGAATATTTTTGGCCGTTACACTCTGCAAGGAACGTTGTTAACAAATAAATACAGTACGTTTTATATCCGAGATATATTGTTACTTACATCTATCCTGGCTTCGAGTTCGTGAAGTGGTATACGTCGATTGTAACAAAGCAGCTGCCGTCCAATGTCCTCGCAAATTGCGGTTGTTCCATCCAACTGAAGGAGCATATTTGTTTTGAGAATGTTCTTCGCGCGTTCAACCTCCTTTTCCGTGACTGATATACATAACCTCCTCCATTCGGATTGTACGTTATATAAGAAATCGTCACAGGCCATCGGATCGCACACAAAATATAACCCCCAAAGTCCCGTATCCTATAAAACAGTCACATCTGGTACAATATGCTTACGAAATAACGATTTATATGACACGATCATGTACTTTGTAACAAGTGTTGAAGCTTTGGTAACTGTGACACAGTTCAGCGATCGAAGCTGCTTGAGCCAAGTGGTTCGCACTGTTTGCACCTCCTCCTTGGCTACGGTCCCACGCTCCCATCAGGGTATTCGCGACCATAAGAGGAATATTATCCGCATCTGCCCATCCAGCACCTTCGACAGCAATGGCGATATGCGCAAGAGGTATACTATCATCGCGAACGCGAATGTCAGAACCAGTGTAACGACAGGGTACTAGAACAGGCGGAATTTCGTCGTAGACTGGTCCTTGCATTTTGCCAAAATGTTGCTCGGCTAATGCTACTAACGCGTTGTGATCTACACCACCAGCACCAGCCAAAACAAATCTAAGAAAAATAATATTCAATCACTTTTAAGATCTTTTAAAATCTCTTACGGGATTTATGATTTAGAATTAGATACCTAGGCGGACCGTAGCTCTTTTTTACATAATCGACAAGGTCGTTCCTCGTAATGCTTTTAATATTTTTAGTAGGACCAAGAATTGTCCTTCCTAACGGCGTACCTTGATAGGCACTAGCGTGTAAGTGATCGAACACAACTTCCTGGAGATTCGTTTCGACCTCTTGCATCTCCCTTAAAATTACACCGCGTTCTCTCTCGATTTCTGCGTCGCCCAGCTTTGAATTTTGAATAATATCGCTCAAAATTTCTATCGCTTTGGGTACATCTTGCGACAAACATTTGGCATAAAATACTGTCTGTTCTCTGCTCGTGTAAGCGTTCAAATGAGCACCCATATTTTCAATCTCTAATTCTAAATCAGTTTGCGAACGTTTAGTGGTTCCCTGTTAATAATTATAATTGTAGATTAAAGGTTCTAACGTTGGGATAGAAATACGGTCGGAAAATATTGTTTTACCTTGAAGGCCATGTGCTCCATAAAGTGCGCCACCCCATTATTTTCGTCAGTTTCAAGGCGACTGCCAGCATCGATCCACAGTCCTACCGTGGCTGTCGGGGCACCGCTGTCTTCGCTCGCAACTCTTAAACCGCAATCTAAAGTTGTGATTCTCGTTGGTGGTTGATTGATCAGCATCTCTTTCATAGATGGTGCCGTAGACTGCCATTGTTTCCGCGTCTAGAAAGACATTTGGTAAAAGTTACATCTGTCAAATTCCTGAATTCATCGACAACACATTATAAGACCTAAACATATTAAGGTTATGATACTCTGACACAAGTACTTGAACGTATATTACAGAGTTAATTCATCAAATCTCATTTGTTGTCAATTGAACGGGAATTAGTAATTCCTCTCTTATTTTGAATGGTTTAAAAAACTTCGTTCCCATTACGTAAGGAGTAAATGGAGTCGATGTATTATCTCGGTTAAATCATCTCGAGTTGAATGTAAATTCCAACGAAACGTCGCGGTATGTTCCTCCAACGATAACTGAATTAGAAAATAAAAATGTTATTACCTCTACGAGGCTGGTTTTGTTGGTATAAGTCCGCAATGCGGAGCCCACTCTTAGCAGACGAGTCGCCATTTTCGATTACGTCGTAATGGCCGCCAGTTCGTCGCTACTCGCTCACTTTGGGCAGCTTCGTAAAATCGAGAAAGAGGGCGACAGTTAATTCAATCGATTACCATATTATTTTACTTTATAACAATTTTTAAATAAGTAATAACGATATAAAGAATTAAAATATAGACCGAAATAAACGGATCGATATAATATTACATTTTTAACACTAGATTGCCCAAGGAAGTCACCCTAGATCTGGGTTAGGTCTGGATTAGATCTGAGTTAGATCTGGGTTAGGTCTGGGTTAGGTCTGGATTAGATCTGAGTTAGCTCTGGGTTAGGTCTGGATTAGATCTGAATTAGATCTGGGTTAGGTCTGGTTTAGGTCTGGGTTAGGTCTGGGTTAGGTCTGGATTAGGTCTGGATTAGATCTGAGTTAGCTCTGGGTTAGGTCTGGGTTAGGTTTGGATTAGATCTGGGTTAGGTCTGGGTTAGGTCTGGATTAGATCTGAATTACATCTGGGTTAGGTCTGGTTTAGGTCTGGTTTAGGTCTGGGTTAGGTCTGGGTTAGGTCTGGATTAGGTCCAAACCAAACCAAATCATACACTTGGAAATTACAAAATACAACAACAGTGTAAATGAGACCTAACCCAGACCTAACCCAGACCTAACCAAGATCTAATCCAGACCTAACCCAGATCTAATCCAGATCTAATCCAGACCTAACCCAAATCTAATCCAGATCTAACCCAGACCTAACCCAGACCTAACTCAGATCTAATCCAGACCTAACCCAGACCTAACTCAGATCTAACTCAGATCTAATCCAGACCTAACCCAGACCTAACCCAGATCTAACTCAGATCTAACTCAGACCTAACTCAAACCTAATCTGGGTTAGGTTTGGGTTAGGTCTGGGTTAGGTCTGGGTTAGGTTTGATAAATTGCAGTTTTTCAATAAGCTAAAGTAGTACTTGTTATTCGAATCTTTATGCAGTGATACTTGTTCTAACAAGTTGTTTATTTTATTTCTGCGCCCTAAATTCATAATATTATAACGTAATATTAAAAATTAATTTTAAACAAATTTCTTTACACATTAGTTAGTCTTTCACAATGCAGTCATTTTGACTGCTTTTGGCCAATATAGGTATATACTAAGTTTCAGTCTTTCTAGTGTTAAACAGGGTAATAATTTAGGGAATTCTGTCTTTCTAAGGAAAATTTCACACCTTACTATTGGTATCGATCGATCTGCTTAATGGTGGTACTACTGTATAATTCGAAAACCGGCACGCGATTGTCAATGATCACGCTTTTGTAAACATTTGCCTGTCGGATATAGCAAGTAGTTTCAGTTAACATCGGTGGATTTTCAAGCAGCAGTTTAAACGATGGATTCGATAAACGATACCACAGAAAATTTGGAACGATCGATTCAAATGCATAATCAAGAAAATGCTCAACGAAAGTCATTTTTGAGGTTAAGTGGAAAGAGCGCGACACCCAAGAGGATATCGTTACAGAGTAATCATGTACGAAAAGATTCGGATGATTCCTGCTCGTTGAACGATACCAATAGCCCGAAAATGTTGAGCAGATCGTATTTTAGTTCGAGATTAATGAAGGGTCACGATGTTCTGGATATGGATGATTCGATAACGATCGCTCCGCACGAATTGCGCGATATTGTGGTCGGTATGGATAAGAACGAGCTTACATTGAGGGAAATGATGGAAGATAGCGCCGCGACTGGTATAATTTTGAAAGCGAAAGAACCGTGGCGCGATGTCATGTCTAAATTGTACTACGACTTCTTGCATAGTATACAAATGAACTTCTCCGAAGCGCAAGTATTCGACACGATTGCAGATTTCATTCAGAACTGCTCGGATACGTTAGATATAATGAGAGGTAAGAGTCGTACTATAATATTTGGAATTATATTAATTAATCCCAAGGTTATTTAGTTTTTTATGTAATACAGGTATGCAGTCGAAAGTAGAAACTACAGAAGTGTCGGAAGAAGAAGTTTCGTTAGAGAATGAAAGGAACACATGGAGGCTGATTTATTGTCTATACCAAAACAGAATAAACAGTCTTAATTTTCCAACTCCGATGGAGGAGGACTCGGACGAAAATGTTACTTACGTATCCGAAAAACTGATAATAGATAACTTATTCAAAACAGAGAGATACATCAGAGAATATCAGTTGATAATAGACTGGTTGGAAAAGAATGCGTTGGATCAGGCGGATAAATATCCATCCACCGAACATTTCACGGAAAAGACGCTCGCATGGGAGAATACGGTGAGACAGCTAGCGGTTAAAGACAGAGATCAAATTCCTTTCGGGTTGTCCCGACCGCTGGTGTCGTCTCTTGATCCAGATGCGACGATAAGGGAAGGTAAACCTCTACACGATCTGGACAGGGAAGATAACGCAAGACTCGAGAAAAGAATGTTTATAGAGGTATAAGATTCTTGATCGAAAATTTGAACGGAACAAATTTTTTATTAAATACGTTTTATTGAATAGGTACGTTGCGGTCGTCTTCAAAAGGCGCAAGCATTGGCTGAGAACTGTGGGCAGCCTTGGAGAGCTGCTTGTTTATTAGGATGGATACCTTATCACGATCCTAATTATAGAAATCCATTGTCCGATATTAAATTACCTATAGAGGGGAATCCTACCAGGAGTCTTTGGAAACTTTGCGCGTGGGAACTTTCTCAAGATAAACGCGTAGGTAATAGTTCTTTATCGTTTACACATTTAATAGAATACACAAAGGAACTTCTGCTGATAGGAATTATCTCTTGTATTTAGGTCAATTCTATCGGTCTATTTATGCTAGTCTTTGCGGAAACGTGCAACAAATGCTGCAAGTAGCGTCCTCGTGGCAAGATGCGCTATGGGCTTACATGAAAACGCTGTTGGACATAAAGGTCGAAAGAGTGGTGAGGGATTTGGCGATAAAAAATTTCACGAACATGGTGGACGATTATTGGAAGAACGAGGGCTCGTTGGAGGACGTTTTCAAAGAGCTACACGCGTCGAAAAATCCGATTATTCGCGCGCAGTCGAACGAGCCCGATCACCTTATTCAGAAATACTTAATTTTGGACCACATACCGAAGCTGATGGAAGAGGTGGAGAGCATGATAGATAGAAAAGTTTGCGACCCTCACTTTTTACGATTCCTGGCCCACCTGGTGTTCTTCTTTCGACAAATAGGGAAAAATACGAATGATAAAATTGGTGATAAAGTTCTATCCGCGTACGTTCACGTTTTGATCGAGATGGACGACCCGATTTTGATCGCGTTTTATACGGCCATGTTGCCCCAGGAGGCTCAAGTGAAGAGTTACGCGAGTTATTTGGAGACGATAAAGGATTACGAGCAAAGGAAGAAGTGCCTGACCGCGGCAGAGGACGCGAATCTGAACGTGGATGCGATCACCACATTGGTGGTAGAGAGTATACGTTTGAAAGACGTGGATGTCGATCCCACGGATCTGAAGGGCAGTATAACCGATGCGGACATGGAAAAAATCAACGCGTTGGACTGGTTGATATTCTATCAAAGTCAACGGGAGGAGGTGTTGTGGCAAACCAACGCTCTCATAAGATACTTCTTAACCAATGACAAAATAGACGCAGCGCGGAAGGCATTCAACAAGGTAGGTGTTGAATCAGTTTAATTTTCAAAGAATTCCAATGTCTTTTCGTTCAGATTCCAGCGGATTCCATCGAGTCCGTTATGGCTGAATACCCAACGATGGAGGGCACCTTAACGAATCTTACAATAACGAACAATTTATCGAAAAGAGCGTCATCGTCGATTCGGGAATACCTTTGCTACAAAACCTATCTCGATGCTCAAGAGGGTTTCGCAGAATGGTTCTCTCACTACCATCATGGAAAACCCACAGCGTTGGAGGAGCTACCACAGTATGCTACTTTCACGGAGAAGGTTGCGTACGAGCACAAAAAAACACAGTACAATGTAGAAATGGAGAGGTGGAAATGTACGATGCAACATCACACGAAGGTTCGTCAAATAAAAGTTACACACGTGGCCCTGTTTTTTTTTATCCGAGTCTGCTGGTGGACTCGTCACTAAGGGTTCCTAGCAGGCTCTGCCTTATATACCAGCTGAGGGGTCGCTCGAACGCTTGTAAGAGCGCGAGCCCCCTGGCGGCGAGCGTGGGAAGCAACGCCCATACAAGTAAAAATTTAAACGAATTCTTTATTCTACAAGATAGAAATTTCTTTTCGTAGGCTGTCAAGCAACTACTGTTCAATGTACTATTGTTTCCCGATGGTGGTTGGCTGGTCGATTCGAATAATAACAACGACGAGCCGCGAACGTTGGACGAGGAATCGCGTGAACGTCAAATGGAGAAGCTACGGGAGCTCTGTATCCCAAAGATTACGCTTCTTTTGCATTCCGTGATGTCTGAAATGAACGAGCACGCTGGCTGCATTCAATTGGCGGACATCCTTGCTTCCGAGCAATATCAACTGTATAAAGTACGTATCTACGATCTCTTTGAACGTTTAACACTAGATTGCCCAAGGAAGTAATTTTGACTGCTTTTTAATTTCAATTAGAAAAACAATTATGTATATAATGACACAATTTCTTAGAATTTTGTGACTTTTTGCACAACATATAAATGCGTTTATTAATAATTGTAATTACCTCCCCCCTCCTTCATTTCCGGTATATATATATGTGTTATACCTATATCGCCCAAAAGCAGTCATTTTGACTGCTTGGGAAATTTTAAATAATCAAATGACTCTTATTATTGAATTGAGTAAATTTCTTATATGACCAGTTCGACTCTGTATTGAAATAACTGTTTTCATTTTTTTTCGATTACCAACACATGATAACATACAAGTACATGATAAATTGTCGATTTGGGCGTACCTAACCCAGACCTAACCCAGACATAACTCAGACCCTAGATCTGGGTTAGGTCTGGATTAGATCTGAGTTAGGTCTGAGTTAGGTCTGGGTTAGGTCTGGATTAGATCTGAGTTAGGTCTGAGTTAGGTCTGGGTTAGGTCTGGATTAGATCTGGGTTAGGTCTGGTTTAGGTCTGGGTTAGGTCTGGGTTAGGTCTGGATTAGATCTGAGTTAGCTCTGGGTTAGGTCTGGGTTAGGTCTGGATTAGATCTGGGTTAGGTCTGGGTTAGGTCTGGGTTAGGTCTGGATTAGATCTGAGTTAGGTCTGGGTTAGGTCTGGATTAGATCTGAGTTAGCTCTGGGTTAGGTCTGGATTAGGTCTGAATTAGATCTGGGTTAGGTCTGGTTTAGGTCTGGGTTAGGTCTGGGTTAGGTCTGGATTAGTTAATAATCCAAATTATCTTAACCCTTTGCACTCCTATGTCGAGTGTGATTCGACATCAATTTTGATCTCAGGAGCACCTTCGTCAAGTCTCACTCGACATTCTTTCAAGTCCAAACCAAACAGATATCATACACTTGGAAATTACAAAATACAACAACAGTGTAAATGAGACCTAACCCAGACCTAACCCAGATCTAATCCAGACCTAACCCAGATCTAATTCAGATCTAATCCAGACCTAACCCAGATCTAATCCAGATCTAATCCAGACCTAACCCAGATCTAATCCAGACCTAACCCAGACCTAACTCAGATCTAATCCAGACCTAACCCAGACCTAACCCAGATCTAATCCAGATCTAACTCAGACCTAACCCAGACCTAACCCAGATCTAACCCAGATCTAATCCAGACCTAACCCAGATCTAATCCAGACCTATTGATAAATTACCGTTTCTCAATAAGCTAAAGTAGTACTTGTTATTCGAATCTTTATGCAGTGATACTTGTTCTAACAAGTTGTTTATTTTATTTCTGCGCCCTAAATTCATAATATTATAACATAATATTAAAAATTAATTTTAAACAAATTTCTTTACACATTAGTTAGCCTTTCACAACGCAGTCATTTTGACTGCTTTTGGCCAATATAGGTATATACTAAGTTTCAGTCTTTCTAGTGTTAAGTTATCGATACTTTGTGCGATTAATCATTGATTTATTCAAGGTGTTCCAGAAAGATAGGTTGTACGAGGTGTTTAAGAAGATCTGCGAGTCTTCTATCATTTTAATGGACGAGAAGAAAGATCCCTGGGGCTATCCAAAGTGAACCATGTAGGAAATTTAGACGATAATGTAATTCAGGATAATGTAATTGTATAGGCTAACCGAACGTCGTACCAGTACAAAACATGTGTATCTTTTTTATAAAACCAGTTTATTGTCAACCACAAGAAGTGAATATAAAATTTGATACAATGTTCAATAATTCATAATCATAATATATTATATACCTCATGATTACTTAGACGCTCCTTTTTACCCAAATCGTTAATAAATGTAGCGCTGTCGAAGCTGTGGATTCAACGCCCGTGGCGTTGCGGGGATAAAACTCAGGGAACAACGAACGGGTACAATATCCTGAGATATTTCCATTCGGGAGAATAATAATTCATTGTGGTGACTCCGCGACTTCTAGAGGAACCACCCCTAAATCTCGTAACCCGTACATAGTTATTTCTCGAGTCTGAATAAAATACAATAATTCCACTTTCAAAACGACAATCTTTCAAGCAACGTAGAAACGATTCACGTTGATCTTACACTTCGAGATAAAAATTTTGTCGCTTTTAAGCGGGAATTATTGCGCAGGAAAATTTTTGATTTTGATTTTTTTTTTTTTTTTTTTTTTTTTCAGTTTAAAAATCGAAAGTAAACACGGATAAAACGAGGAACGAAGGTGTTTGTAAATACGTGGGCGTAAATTGGAGTTTTCTAGGCATGATCGGGGGCCCTCACCGTCGTTTTCCAAAGTGTCCAACACTCGGCAGTCATACACAGTCACACATACATACATATGTTATAGTGTGGGACCCTGGGAAATGAGGGCCTCTGTATGAGTACGAGACTCCGTTCAAACAATCGGACAGTAGGGTCGAAGAAAGAGTATCTCGTCCCTGTTTATTAAAAATTTGCTCGAAGAAGAAGGGAGTTAGGCAAAACAATATGGCGGTGATAGCTTCGTAGCGAGGTTTTCCAACTCGATTCTTTCTTCGATCCGACTCCAGAGAACGAAAAACAATCGGTATACTTCTATTTGCGTTAATTCTCGAAGCTGAACGGGATGTTTGCAACGTAAATATTTTTTTTGCGACAATTTTTTAGTTAAAATTATGCGTTCGGAGGGCCTCGCCTTTGTCGATGCTGCCCCCCCCCCCCCCTGCTTCTAAGTAACTATTTTTCTCGAGGGACAATGATGCTTTTTGCTGGTGAGAGCAGTCTTTTTTATATTTTTTCTCATTAATGTTATTATATTTCGTACTGTGACTTCGAGGCGATGTCAGACGATATGTAATTCGATTACACTTTCCACTGTAATTGAACGATAATAATAGCGTAACTGCAATGTAATTACCGCGTAGAAGTAACCGCGATAAATGTAATCGGATTAGATTTTCTCCAACATTGGATTCGTTTAATGTTTGGAACATGCGCCAGCGTTCCTTTCTGTGCGATTTTATGCGTATACAGGGGATTCCCCTGGGAACAATTTTAATGGGAGATTCCGGAGGCCGAAATAAGACGAAAATTAAGAATACTAATTTGCTGATGGAGGCTTCGTTAAAATGTTATTAATATTTAAAGTTCCGCCAGTGATGAATTTTTTTCTGGAAAGTGGGTAGGATCCCGGGGGTGGGTCTATTCACCAACAATTATTGTAATTGACCCCCGAAAATGAAGATAATTTTTTCAGAACGATTTGGAATTTTTTTTTTTTCGAAAAATTTCTCTACCTTCCGGAATTTTTTTCTCGAAAATAGGTAGAAATTTGGGGGGTATGTGTGTGTCACCAAAAATGTTTGTAATGGCCCCTTGTAACTAAATATATTTTTTTTAGTATGATTTGAAATTTTTCAATTTCGTCTAAAAATTTCACATCTTCTCGAATTTTTTTTCTCGAAACTGGGTAGGATACCGAGGGTATGTCTAATGACAAAAAATGATCACAATTGACGCCCTTAGCTAAAAATAATTTTTCCAGAACGATTTGAAATTTTTTAATTTTCTCGAAAAATTTCACAAGATCTCGAATTTTTTTCTCGAAACTGGGTAGGAATTCGAGGGTATGTCTATTCACCAAAAATGACTGTAATTGACCCTAGTAACCAAAAATAATTTTTTCAAAACGATTTAAAATTTTTCAATTTCGTCGAAAAATTTGGACACCTACACCCTGTCGATTTTTCTTAAATTCGTTTTTCATTTTTAATAAATTAGTTTGACGCCCGATAGAAAAGTTGTCTAATAGTTTTTTGTAGGTACCTATAAGCTCTACTTTAGAAACAAGTTTCATTGAAATATATTCACTATTGTAGGAGTTATGGTTGTTTGAAAATTGAATTACTTTTATGGGGTTTTTCCCACATTACGGGGTTAAGGAACCACTTTTTCAACATTTTTACAATTTCTACATATTCCCCACTAAAATACGCGTCGTTTGCTATTTTAAACATTAAAATCCTCCAATCCGTTTAGAAGTTATGACGATTTAAAGATACATATGAAATTTCAGGGGAATGAATCAACGGTATGGTCAGACAGTGTACTTTTGGTAAAGAATTTTTTTCTCGAAAATGGGTAGGATTTCGGGGGTACGTCTATTCACCAAAAATGTTTGCAATTGACCCTTCTAACTAAATATAATTTTTTTAGTATGATTTGAAATTTTTTAATTTCGTCTAAAAATTTCACATTTTCACGAATTTTTTTCTCGAAACCGAGTAGGAATTCGCGGGTATGTCTATTCATAAAAAATGTTTGCAATTGACCCTTCTAACTAAATATAATTTTTTTAGTATGATTTGAAATTTTTTAATTTCGTCTAAAAATTTCACATTTTCACGAATTTTTTTCTCAAAAGTGGGCAGGATTTCGGGGATATGTCTATTCATAAAAAATGTTTGCAATTGACCCTTCTAACTAAATATAATTTTTTTAGTATGATTTGAAATTGTTTAATTTCGTCTAAAAATTTGTCCATTTACCGAATTTTTTTTCTCGAAAATGGATAGAATTTCGGGGGTACGTCCGTTGACCAAAAATGATTATAATCGACCCCTGTAGCTAAATATAATTTTTTTCGTACGATTAGAAATTTTTAACGAAGCCTCAATCAACAAGTTTCTATTCTTGATTTTCTTCTTACTTTGGCCACTAAAATCTTCCATCAAAATTGTTCCTAGTGTTGGGCCAAACAACCTGTTATACCCATATTTCCTTCTTTGTTTTTCGAAAGACGTATTAACGCTACAAGTAAACTCGCTTATCCTTTACGTACCGAACTGTGCATATAGACTATATCAAGGAAACCAACACTCCACGGAATTGTTTCCGTATCGTTGATAAAAGAAAATAAACGATCGAATTTAGCCTCGACTCGTTCGTACGGTCAATTTTTCGCACGACCATCGAACACGTGTATCCACGAACGAATAAAAAATCTATTATTACGAAATAATTGACTAAAAATATATCATATATCGTCTCTCTATGTTCGTTCGAACTAGTTACGCGTCTTTTGCTTCAATTCGAATTTTAAGGTCGTTCAAGCGTCTGAAAATCATCCACTGAATTCGTGAAATAAGCGTTTAAATCGCCAAGTTCGATTAATTATGTTTCGCGGATCCTTCGACTTATTTTACGAAAAACCGTAACTCGTCTGTTAAAGTTGAATCGTACGAAATTAGCAGCGCGACTGGGGTAAACAAGGATACGATTTTTTTTTTACGCTCAGCGGTGTCTTTGGAATATGTGTGTATGACGATATCGTCGCCCTTGAAATTAACGAAAAAATCGGTGATGGAAAGGACGACACGTGCAACATCGTACACGTACACGACTCGAAACGCGCTATGCTGCACCGACATCGTAATTCAAAACTCGTATACATCATTGTACGCAGTTAGCAAAGCTTACGATTCTGTCTGGCGATCTGTAGTCGCGATGGCGGGATCCACGGACGCGCGCGAAATTTAAAAAAAGAAAAGAACACCGTTCCGCGCGCGTTCAGCACGGATAGCAGGAAACTCGATAATCTCGATCGATCGAATCGACTTTTACAAGTAACACGAGTACACGATTAATAGAGTTACTTTGCTCGTTAACCTACTCTAACACGTAAACGTTGAAAAAAACGGTTGACAATTGTTACCATTCTCGATAATGCTACACTTTATAATACGTACTTTTATTTTTTTATTTTTTACTCTTTTTTTTTTGTTTTAATACTCTAGACCTTGGATAAATTCACCGAAACTCACCTACCCCCGGGGGCACATTACTCATTTTCGCTTCTCTTCGATGGCGCTTGATAAATTTCACTTATTTCACCCTTTTTTTTCTTTTTCTTTTTTCTTTCATTGTTTGTTTCGTTAACTAAGATATTCTCTACGGGACGTTCTAACAGCTAATGAATGCGAGTCTTATCTACGGTGACTCTGGAAATTTCATCAACCCCTCACTTCCGACCCTTTGCACCCGCGTCTGACCAAAATGGCGGCTGTTCTACTCTGCCTTTCGTTGGTAACAATTTACCGAAAATCAACAAACAGCTATTTTAACATTATCGGCTATTGGTGACGATATACCAGCAAAATTTTGTCTTTTTAACATTTCATTTTCTTCGATATGTTCGAATAACGTTCTTCGAGATTATTTAAGTTATCGCGACACTCGTCCAAGTATGTTCCTTTAAAAATACATCTCCAAAGTGTTGAAATGTGACTGAGAACCGGCGTAAAATAGTGCAAAGAGCCGAAACGCCGACGCTTCTCTCGCTTTCCCGTGCTCTTCAAGTGTGAAAATATATTCTACCACGAGGACAAGATTCAGAAAGATATATCCAGCTTAAAACTCACCGAGAGATCTCTACGGTTTTAACGGAGAAGACTCTTCGTCGTTTACATGCATATTGACAATGTTATTAACATCCACTCGATCAACCCTTGATATCCCTTTCTCACTCATTCTTAGTCGATCGACCGCAACCAGATGTCGTGTATTTTGTCATTGAACGTTCGTAAATTCTCCTTAAATGTTTCACCTTGAACCGTGATGTCGATCGAGAACGCTTGGTTCGAATCCTTACATTAGGGATATGTTCGATAGAGATATGTGAGCAGGTATCGAGAAAATAAATCAAGTTTCGCGATCCTCGCCGTAACGATCGAGCCTGCTCGAGGCTCTGTTCGAACGCCACGAACACTTTCGACCGGAACGCCCGGACGCCAGGGTAAGAGGAAAGGACATCTTACAAGATATTTAGACAGCTGGACCGAATTGAGCGCTAACGAGATACAAATACAATCCTCTTTTTCCCCCCTCGTCGTCCGAATCTCTCATCTATAATCGACGGAAGTAAAATGTTACACGAGTGAAACGCTACTTGGACCTTAACTACGAGACACAAACTTGTAAAACATCGTTTTACCTAAGGGTATCGCTAACGAGTCGAATGCCGACGATGATATACAATTATTCCCGTGTTCGTCGCCTCTAAAATTACATGTCGATACAGCGAAAAGAAAGAAGAGAAGGTCTCTTTTTTCACCCGCAGCGTGTACAGTGTGTATTTGCTTCCTTAACGGCTAACAACTCGTGGGACCAATAGGCAGGGCTGCTCCGCGATCGTTTCTATCACCTAACCGCGGGAAGAGGAACAAGAAAAGAATTTCTCCGTCTCCGTTCTAATTGGTACCCTAACGTCAACGAACTTATTGCGGTGTCCACTGTCTTTGTACACTTTACGCCTCGAATAATTGATTCTCGAAGAAATCGAGTACAGTCATCGTACAGGAGATTTCAACGTTTGCTAGAGGCGTAGAGACTGATGTTCAAATGTAACTTGTGAAATACTAGACAGCTTCCTCTCGTAGACGCCTACGATATAGAGTCATTTTTTTTCAAGATGGCTGACCATAAACGCCTCGTATTTTACAGATTACGTTTAGACATCGGACCCTAGAATTCTATCAAGTTTGGTTTGAAATCCCAGGTTGACAGGTTCGAAGGATAATTCTTTACTTTTCCTGTTCTAGAATCTGTACAGGCTACCAAGGGGATTTCAACGTTTGCTAGAGCCGTAGAAACTGATGTTCAAATGTAACTTGTGAAATACTAGACAGCTTCCTCTCGTAGACGCCTACGATATAGAGTCATTTTTTCTCAAGATGGCTGACCATAAACGCCTCGTATTTTACAGATTACGTTTAGACATCGGACCCTAGAATTCTATCAAGTTTGGTTTGAAATCCCAGGTTGACAGGTTCGAAGGATAATTCTTTACTTTTCCTGTTCTAGAATCTGTACAGGCTACCAAGGGGATTTTAACGTTTGCTAGAGCCGTAGAAACTGATGTTCAAATGTAACTTGTGAAATACTAGACAGCTTCCTCTCGTAGACGCCTACGATATAGAGTCATTTTTTTCAAGATGGCTGACCATAAACGCCTCGTATTTTACAGATTACGTTTAGACATCGGACCCTAGAATTCTATCAAGTTTGGTTTGAAATCCCAGGTTGACAGGTTCGAAGGATAATTCTTTACTTTTCCTGTTCTAGAATCTGTACAGGCTACCAAGGGGATTTTAACGTTTGCTAGAGCCGTAGAAACTGATGTTCAAATGTAACTTGTGAAATACTAGACAGCTTCCTCTCGTAGACGCCTACGATATAGAGTCATTTTTTTCAAGATGGCTGACCATAAACGCCTCGTATTTTACAGATTACGTTTAGACATCGGACCCTAGAATTCTATCAAGTTTGGTTTGAAATCCCAGGTTGACGGGTTCGAAGGATAATTCTTTACTTTTCCTGTTCTAGAATCTGTACACGATTTACGACTAATTTGGTTGCCAGATGAGACACAGCCGCCGATCGCCCAGCCACTGAGCAACTTCGTTCGAAAGAGCACTTGTCGTTGCGTTCGCTACCACGTCGTTTGTATACGTTTCGCTGGGGGGCCAAGGAAAAATATACTTTCTTATTGTGCGATATAGACTTAATATTATCACCATATTATTGTCCGAGTAACATCGACGGTGACGGGCGATCGACACCCCCGCGACATTTATTGTCTGAGGAACAAGGACAGCGATCCTCTTTTAAGCCTCGACGGGAGCAGCCCTATGAAAACCCGGCAAAGTCCGGGGTGCTTCTTATTTATTGTCGTTCACAGAAGTAGGAGTTTCGTTAGGCTCAGCCTCGCTCTCTCGAAGGATTCGCTCAGGGGAACCGAAAGGGCTTTGAAACGATAGGGAACGGGATAAAACGAAAAGGGTATGAACGATGCATACTCGGATCTCAGCATTGATCCCGCGGTGAACTCGCCTAGGCGCGTATTGTCGGAGAACTTTTTACCAAACCGTCCTCACGTTATTGTCGCTTAATTAACTTACAGTTGTAGTTAGCACGTATGTCCTACTTAACGCTGGTTTTCGTCGATGCTTATTCGCGCAGGAGCTAAAAACACAGCCGTGTCCAATGGTATTCGTCGCTCTAGATTTACGCGATTCTGTCTTCCGGTGGAAACGATGATAGAAGAACAATGGGAGTGAATTGACGTTACGGTTTTATCTAATTTATCACTGTTACGTGGACATCGGTGTGAGAGGTAATTGCGAGCGGTGAATAGTACTTGGACACCGCTGAGGGGCTAAATGACATAAATTTTTTGAAATTCTCCTTTCCATACAGGGTGCTCGATCGACTCGAAATTTTAACAGAAGATTCCGGGGCCCAAAATAAGACGAAAATGAAGAATAACAATTTCTCGACCGAGGCTTCGTTAAAAAGTTATTAACAGTTTCGCCTGTAGAGAAGCAACCCCCGTATAAGCGAAACTGTTAATAACTTTTTAACGAAGCCTCAAACGAGAAATTTCCATTCTTCATTTTCGTCTTATTTTCGACCCTAGAATCTTCCATTAAAATTTTTCCAGGGTTCGAACACCCTGTATATATATACACGTGCCTCATGTTACGCATGTGTATTTAATATGTGTATATATGCGTGGTATGTATATATATATATATAATTATATGTATGTAATGTATATGTTAGGTATATATGCATACGTAGTTAAATACAGACTGGTCTTCGTGCGATAAGCAATTGGAATTGCAAAGAATTTTCGCTGCTGGCAATTTTGAGGACACCCCGTTACTTAGAATCTGGACGAAGCTTCGAAATCGATCTTAAGAGAGAGAGAGAAAGAGAGAGAGAGAGAGAGAGAGAGACAGAGATTCTTGACAGTTTTTTTTTCCCATTCCTTGTTTTTTAATTTTTCCAACGTATCGCCAAGGTACCACCCTCTTTCCATATTTTTAAATATCGCGGGTTAATGTTTTTTTTTTCGTTTCGTAATTTTCGTATCTATTTGAAGCGACTCCCGTAAATCCAGATACCACCTATCTGGATTCACGGCTAAAGCGACACGGGATCCCGATAAGTGGCTGATTCTCTCGCAAGAGGCCAGTTCCTAAGTACTATAGGGGCATCTCCAGTCCGAGTGGTTCCTAATTCGTGATAATTAAGGAAGTTCATTATCTGTACCCAAGGCACATTTTATACTTTCATTCCGTTTTAGGAAGGTCCACTCTATAGTATGTACATATTATAGCATTGTTACACGTATAGGGGGATAGTTTTGTAACTCGTATCGCCCTTAATTGTTAATGTCCGACATTACCTTGTACATAATTTCTCGTTTCCGTCGTCAACGATCCTTTCGTCGTTTCGCTATTCTACGTATTATTGTCAAGTCGACAGCATTTATAAATGTATATCCTTACGTGCTACTCGATTTTAATGTTACGTTTATAGTTCAACTATAGCTTTGTGCAAAATTTACATTGTACATGCCGTACCCACCGATGCTCCGCAACGATTCTCCATTTCATTTTCTCGCCGATCAATGTAATTGGATTTTGCATTATACGATTTAAACGCATCGTAGACGCCGTGAACATCATTTCGTTACGCATTATTGTCAGAATTGCCGCGCTCAGACCGCCATTAAATCGTTTATTGTCAGAAACATCCCGCCTCCCCTTAAATTCTTAAACATTAAAAATCACTTCGAATCCTCCTCGTGTGCCGTGTTTAATATGTGTGTATGTATGTATATAATATATATATATATATCTGTATATATATGTATACACATGTATAAATATACATATACATATATCGTATAATACGAAATATTGAATCTGATAGATCTTAAAAATATTCTGCTAATCTTTTTACGTTAGATTAAACCTTACGTGCTAAGTACTTTCTTACAACCTTGTATCGTGTATCAGCCGATTTTGATAATCGATTTTTTTGTTTGTTTTTTTTTTTACTTTGTATCACCATCGTTATTTAGGCGAGCTACGTCTCGTCGATCCCCCCTCCCCCCCCCCATTTTTACCTTTATTTATTTGCTTCCCCCCCCACCCGCGTAGTTTGCGCAAGACGATCGAGGGATTCATCTCGAGAGCTTTAAGAGACCGACGACGAGCGTTGTGACCATTGACATGATCGGTACGGTTGTGTGCGCGCTGCTGATAACGTGTATCTTCCAGCCCATGTTATTGTGCGTGTAACACTGGGGGGAGGAAAAAAAATATCAAACGTTGGGTTAGAGTGATCAAAAACAAGTAAAAAAAGAGCGTTCGTTCTCGAGAACTCGAAGATTCCTCGAACGCAAGTGGAATCCAGGTGAAACTAGTCAGACGGCGTCCGACCATACGTCCGCTTTTCTACTTCGATTCTTCTCGAGAACGAAGCCTCCGTTACAGGCTTACCACCCTTCGTCCGTACCTGGTAGTACACCAAATCTGGGGTGTCCTCGGCCACTGTCCAGATGAGTTTGGCCGGTTCACCTTCGTCGCACTCTAATCTAAGAGTCTCAAAGAAATCTTCGAAGGTCTCCATATCCGCGCTCATGTCCACAGTCTTGTGGACCCACTGGCAAGAACGTCCAGCTGATTCCGGGTAGGGATACCCGTCCGAGTTGTATTTCACCCCGGCGTACACCTTTTCCTCCATCTGCTGCTCCTCAGTCTTTTGAGAGAATCCGCCCTTTGGACTGTCGGTGATATAGAACGGGTGGTATCTGCTTTACAGAAAGTCGACCGTCAGTGTGAATTAGAATCGATCAAAGGACGAGTATCAGGGTAGAACTTGCCTCGAGGTCTCGGTGGAGTCGTTCCCGCCCTCCACTATGAACGTGTACGTCTGTCCCCTCTTGACGGTGAGCTCCGGGATCAACAGATCGTTGATGTACCACGCGATGCCCCATGAAGGTAGACCTAAAACACACGTACCATAGAACACATCGCATAGCATGAGGAGTAATTAAGATAGCCACCTGTGATCCTCGAGTAGCCTCTGTTACCGCCAGTAGGGCCGATCCTCGCGCTGAAGGTGGTCTCATTGGTGATCTCCAACGGCGACCAAGCCTTGATGTCAGGCATATCCGGCAGATTGTACAGCGAATTTTTACAATCCCGGACGTTCTTCGACGTGAAATCGATGCGTATGTCCTCGGTGGTCTTGTCGAAGCTCTCGTGAGCATTGGCTTCCCCTCTCGAGTTCAGCCTTCCTATCGCCGCGATCACGCTGGTCTTTGAATCCGGGATCATCTTGTCTTTGACCGGCTCGTTGGTTCTCAGAGGCCTCATGTAGGTGACTGAAAACAACCAGAAGTTATCCCTCGTTCCTTAGGAATCTTCAACGTCGAGTTTACCTGTCGTCACCCCGTTCTTCCGTTCTCCGTGCACCAGGACGGCGTCGTTTTCGCCCCCGACCCTCTCGTCAGGACATACGCCCTCGTTTCCATCGCACTGCGCGTAATTGGACATGTAGTAGTCCTCGGCGATGAACTTTCCCGTGTTGTTGTTGTACGCGACTACGACCACGTCGCCGCCGATCATCTCGGGCTTCCCCTCGCTGCCCGACAGACCGAACGCCACGTACTGATCCTCCCTGATTCGCCCCGACACCTTTATCTTCACGTCCTCGCCCACCAGCTCCCATTGCACCTGCACCCGACCGTTGAGCAGCTCCTTGCAGTTGGTCAGCTCGTGCTGGAACTGCGGCGGCGTCGGTGTGCTGCTCGTCTGTAAAACATTTCGAACGCTTTCTCAAGACGCATGGCCCACCCAAGTTTCTTATGAATGATCGCGTATCGACGCGCGGAGAGATTGCTCGTTCGAATCGAATAAGGTAAATTTGCGTGAGTGCGCTTTGCGTTACTTACAGGATCGTACCACCAAGGCGGCTATCCCCGGTAAAATTACATTCGATTAATTTAATTTTGTGTTATTCGTCGGACAGTGAAGTTTCTCGTCTATAGAGATGAACGCGTGAGCGATGAAGAATACCGTGTACGGGGAAACGATTCGTGTTCGTTTACCGTGATTTTTGTCTGACCGAGGGCAGGCGGTACTCTGAGGTCCTTCGGGATGAAAACGTGGCCGAAATTCTGCCCGTACTTGACGCACCACACCGACAGCCAATCGATGTCGTACACGGTCATGTTCCCTGGCAATACTATCTCGATGTCCTCCCCTTGGTACCCTCTCAGCGGAGCCAAGCTAAAAAAAGGGAAACATTTGTCAAACGCCCCCCTCCCCCTCCACCCCGAGCGATGCTCGTCGATTTTGGTAGATGGTCACCTTTTCCTCTCGTTGGGCACTTTGGTGCCGAATGTGTTGGGCTGCAAACCGTTCCCCACCCAGAAATAAACGTCCGGGCCGCCGCCGTCGTAGTGTAAATTCGGTATGTAGAAAGTTTTGCTATCTAGAATGGTGATGTTCCCGCTACGTAGACCGTGCGCCAGCCTCGAGAACTCTGGCAGCACTCTAGCCTTTGGTACCTTCAGATCAGGCGGGATTTTCACGTAGCTGATGGGTATCTAGGGCAAATTAAGAACAAATTAACCGATACACAGGGGTACAGCTTTAAATCAGTAATCGAAGGTCAGGCTGTTCCGCGAGTAGTGAAAGGATCCAAACCGGAAACCGTCCCATCGACCTATCTTCCGTAGACCGCATATTTACACCCTCGCGGTCGAAAAAGTCGATCTGTCATTCCCTTACCCCCTGTTGAAGTTGACGCACCGATAGGGGCTGGTTTGGGGTCGTTTATATTCCAAGTTCCGTCAAACGTCTGAATAAGTGAGACGCCGAAGGGTAGGGGAGGGAACGCGAGAACGGGAAGGAAAATGGTGGAAATAAAAGGAAAGATCTCGAGCGGGACCTCGTAAAATCCGAGAAACGGATTCGACCCTCTATACAGGCCGATCTACTCCCTTAAACCCCCGGGGAACGTTTTATGGGAGAAAATTCAACGTTCGCGACGATTTCTCAACTCGTTCCGAGACCCTGGACAAATCTATTCGTTTACGATACAGTTTTATACGCTTCTTCCATCTTCCTGAATTTACTTTTCGTGATCCCGACATTGTCTTACTCCAGGTGTTCGATCACACCCTGGGAAAAATTTTAATGGCGGATTCTAGAGCCCAAAATAAGACGAAAATCAAGAATAGAAATTTCTCGATCGAGGCTTCGTTAAAAAGCTATTAACAGTTGCGTCTACGCAAGTTGCACATCCACAGGCGCAATTGTTAATAACTTTTTAACGAAGCTTCGACCTTGGGAAAAATTTTAATGGGGGATTCCAGAGGCCAAAATAAGACGAAAATCAAGAATACCAATTTCTCGCCTTTTGGCTCGTTAAAAAGTTATTAACAGTTGCGCCTGTAGATATGCAACCTCCGCACTGCGATCGACCTGCGCAGACGCAACTGTTAATAACTTTTAAACGAAGCCTCGATCGAGAAATTGGTATTCTTGATTTTCGTCTTATTTCGGGCTCTAGAATCTCCCATTAAAATTTTTTCTAACAGGTGGCCGAAAAACTAGTACTTTTTATTAAAATTACTTCCCGCTTGAAAATTCACGCAACATTTGAGTTTTATTTATTTGATTGTTCGATGTTGCTCGATAAAAATTGTATTGGGAGATTCTAGAGGACAAAATAAGACGAAAATCAAGAATAGAAATTTCTCGATCGAGGCTTCGTTAAAAAGCTATTAACAGTTGCGTCTACGCAAGTTGCACATCCACAGGCGCAATTGTTAATAACTTTTTAACGAAGCTTCGACCTTGGGAAAAATTTTAATGGGGGATTCCAGAGGCCAAAATAAGACGAAAATCAAGAATACCAATTTCTCGCCTTTTGGCTCGTTAAAAAGTTATTAACAGTTGCGCCTGTAGATATGCAACCTCCGCACTGCGATCGACCTGCGCAGACGCAACTGTTAATAACTTTTAAACGAAGCCTCGATCGAGAAATTGGTATTCTTGATTTTCGTCTTATTTCGGGCTCTAGAATCTCCCATTAAAATTTTTTCTAACGGGTGGCCGAAAAACTTGTACTTTTTATTAAAATTACTTCACATTAAATTAGAATTTTTTCCAGATCGAACATCCTGTATACATAGATGGCGATGGTGCACCGATTAACTTGGCTCCGTTGCCTCCTATTTTTCTATTGTCTTTTTTTATCGGTCCTTGAGAAAGTGTGCCAAGAGTCGAAGATTGAAAAGTCGGTGAATATCTTCGACATCTTCGATATTCCGCTCAAGGCTACTGTACACGTGGCCTGATTCAGTCGCCTTGAGATGTTCTTTGGGACCGGCTTCGAGACTTTTGTCTACAATGGAATCGATACAGGCGATACCTTGAACCGACGATATGAGCCTCCCACGTATCAGGGTCGTTCGATTCCTCGAATCATTTCTTTCTCGTTTTTATTTCGAAATATTTACCTTCTCTCGCGAGACCCAAGCTCTTTGAAGGAGTAATATACGAGGACAGGACTCCGTTAATGTATTTAAACGGCTGAATGGCGGGAAATTCTGAACGGGGAAGACGCGAGCTTTAGAAATGTTTGTCAACGGGACTTCAGCCCGCGGAGGGTCGATTAATAATTTTCAACCGAGCCCGGTGAAGCTACCAAGAGAACTTCTTCATTAACCGAACTGGCACGTTTCAAAGGTAACAGCACGAAGACGGTAGCAGTATTGCTCGCGGAAATTAATCTTCCACCGATATTCCCTCTCCTTTCATACGTCCGGCTGGCAAATTAACGGTGACTTTTATTCTCCAACGGCGAGAAACTAAGTTTCCCAGCGAAAAATTCGCATCCCAGTCCGAGGAGTAGTTGCCTCACGTTTTCGTCGAGTTCTCCCCCCACCTAGTCGATGCTAATTCCATCGTTAATAATAATCATTATTAGCAAGCTGAGCCAACGTCCTCCAGGGGGTTCGAAATTTGCACGCGCATTAATCCCATTTCGTTTAAGGGCTCGTCAATCATATCTACCCTCCGCGGCTCGTTGTGTGCACACCCAGAGATGCTACCAATGAACCGGGGCTCGAGCTTAATGGCGTTTCGAGTGGTCACAATCTACTCAAAATTGGTCATTTAACGTCGAAAACGACGGTTCGAAATGTGAAAATTTCCCAAAGCAAACGGTCTTCATATCTGCACGATGAAGACACCGGTTTATAAACCGGTTGTGCGGTAGTCGACGAGGGTTCCCCCGTCAATTCGATACCTTTGATCTGGTCGTTATGCGTCGAGCCAAGTCTCAATAGGGTACATCCCCCTAATAGACTGTTTATCTCGTAAGCCCGGATTTAGATTCAGATCTGGTTCTATCATGCGAAGTCCGCTTACGCAACGGCGCACAAATCTTTTCGAACCCAATGTTTTCCACGTGTCGCGAAAAATGAAACCATTCTCTGCTCCTTTGTTTATTCTCCGCGATCTAAGATCGATTCACGGGGGAGGGGGGGGGATGAAAAAAAACGAAACGTGACTGCTTCAGCGTTACGTCGATCCGGATTAAGATCCACGGGGGGAACCCCCTTTGGACGCGTTTCACGGGGGTTTGGGGTCCCCGTGGACGGATGCGATACGGCTGATATCGATATACCGGCGACCGTTCGAGCAGTCGATATTTAATAAATTTTTTAATTTTGCTGAAAAATTTCACACTTCTCGAATTTTTTTCTCGATATCTGGGTAGGATTTCGGGGGTATGTGTATTGACCAAAAATGATTGTAATTGACCCGTGCAACTAAAAATAATTTTTCCAGAACGATTTGAAATTTTTTATTTTCGTCGAAAAGTTTTGTCCACCTTTCGGAATTTTTTTCTTAAAAGCGGGTAGGATTTTGAGGGTATGTCTAATGACCAAAATTGATTGTAATTGACCCCTGCAATTGAAAATAATTTTTTCAAAGCGATTTGAAATTTTTCAATTTCGCCCAAAAATGTCTACACTTGCTGAATTTTCTTCTCGAAACTGCGTAGGATTTCGATGATATACCTATTCACCAAAAATGATTCTAATTGACCCCCGCAACTAAAAATAATTTTTCCAGAACGGTTTGAAATTTTTTATTTTCGTCGAAAAGTTTGTCCACATTTCGGAATTTTTTTCTTAAAAGCGGGTAGGATTTCGAGGGTATGTCTAATGACCAAAATTGATTGTAATTGACCCCTGCGATTGAAAATAATTTCTTTAGAACGATTTGAAATTTTTTAATTTCGTCGAGAAATTTAGGCAACCTGGTCTAATTTTTTTCTCGAAACTGCGTAGGATTTCGAAGATATGTCTGCTCACCAAAAATGATTCTAATTGACCCCCGCGACTAAAAATAATTTTTCCAGAACGATTTGAAATTTTTTTCCCCTCCAAGTGGAAAGGGTACGGTCATAGTCAGACTTAGGCTATTACGTAGTGTTTCGCTCCCCACGTGTCGCGAAAAATGAAACCATTCTCTGCTCCTTTGTTTATTCTCCGCGATCTAAGATCGATTCACGGTGTGGGGTGATGAAAAAAAACGAAACGTGACTGCTTGAGCGTTACGTCGATCCGGATTAAGATCCACGGGGGAGGGAACCCCCTTTGGACGCGTTTCACGGGGGTTTGGGGTCCCCGTGGACGGGTGCGATACGGCTGATATCGATATACCGGCGACCGTTCGAGCAGTCGATATTCAATCAAATAAATCCCCCTAACAAACTGGAGAGTGGTAGATAGCATCGAGAAACAATTCCAGGGGCGGCTGCGCAATCAGGAATAAAGAAATCTAATAATTTGTCGGGGCAGCTGGAGGAAACGGAACGTCCCAATTATTCTCATCGATTCTCTACCTGAAATGTTTTTTTTTTAAAACTCCTCGTTATTTTATGTCAGCCGATTATCCCCTGCGCGGGACGCTAACGATCACGTTTCGTTTGGTACGCGTGGACGAAATGGAGGGGGGATCCCAGGATGTATCGAGGAGATTCCGGACAGGTCATGGCGGTATATCATTTTAGCGCCTTATCAGCCCCGGTCTCGCAAATCCTGGCGTTCCACCCTCTCGTTGGTCACCCCCTGTTGCGAGACGCGCGTTCTTACGGAAATTGAGACATCGAGCCTCGTTAGATTCGATAGCAACGCCCCTTGTCGTTTCTCGTCGAACGAGAGCAAACGCACATTGTGTTGCACCTTATTGCTTCCGGGCTGGGCGACAGTCCGCTGCAATCATCGTCGAACGTCGTTCCTAACGGGTGATTAAATTGATAACGCGAGAGTCGGGTTATCCCAACCATGGAGGATCGAGGACGTACTGGAAAAATTTCCCCCCCAGACCGTGTTGGATTTCGAAAGACAAAGATTTAAGATCGTCGTGTTCAACAAGGTCGAGGATGTATCGTGTTTTTTTTACGAACCTCTCGTAAAATTCCAATCGTCGAGTACGCGAGCAATTGGCTCCAAGAACCTTGAAACCGGATCTAAAAAGAACCGTTCCCAGCGTCCGTCGAACTTTAAGTAGGTGATAAATTAAACGAGCCTCCCCCCCTACCCCCGTAATACCTCTACATCTTGGCCCGGCGGATTTAATGGAACTTTTTTAACCGAAACTTTATACCAGCCGGGATAAGCTCCCGTTAAATACGTTCCAGCAGTCTAATTACACGGATTTCACGCGTCGCCTCCAGTTTCTTCCGGTTGCAAACGGAGTGGTACCCCTGGACTCCACCCGGGGAGATTTACGGATCACAGTACAATCTTTCAAACCAGCCCTTTGGCACCCTAAATTGCTACCCAAAGTTCTCCAATTCGTCAAGAAAAAAAGATCCCGAAACGTTGTACGCTGCGTTGGATGCTCGGGGCGTTGTTCCGTCGCGATATCCTTGGAAATTTAATTACACCTCCGGCCAGGTTATCAGAAACTGGCGTAGTGCCGCGATTTCTGAATAGAGTCGACCAATTGGCAATGTATACAGCAACATCAGCAGGCAGATTCCCAACCCTGTACTGCAACAGAATCGGCGAAACTTTCTCAGCGGCAGGAGGACCCGGGTGGGCGGTCCTCCGTGATACCTGGAACTTTCGCAAGCTCTCGTCCAATCGGCGTGCTGGGAGCGAGAAAGATATACACGTACAATGTACACGTGTGTGTAGAATGGATGACAAGAGGAACTGGCTGGTCAGAGGGAAAATCGCACGGGAAGAGACGCGTCGGACGAGCGGGGTAGGAACGGGGGAACGAAAAATGATAACTTTTCGCTGAAATACGGGTGGTCAGACGCTTGGGGGATGTTAAACTTCGCTCCACTTCGGCTCGTATTTCATTTTCCACGTCTGGGCGAGTACATACTCCACCAGGTACTGGGTTCATATGTGCCCCCCTCCAGATTGGTGGGGTTCCTCGAACCACAGCGATGGTCCCTTTACGGTCCAAGAATTTTAATTTCATTCGTTTATCTTGTTGATACCGCGATGGAACGTCTGCTGGAGTTTCGATGGTTTGCAACGGTACTTTTTGCTGGTAATTTTCCACACTTTTGGCGATGTTCCAGGGACAGTTCGCTGCCGCCGTGTGGCTTTGTACGCGTGGTGCACCTGACGCATCGTTGCGGCCGCTTTGGGGTGGCTTCAAAATGGCGTACCGGTACACGCTGCTCTCCAATTCCCAGCCCCCGTTATTCATAATTGAGTTTCCCCCGCGATAACGAGCATTTTTCCAATACATAGCCGAGGTGTATATCAAAATTCGTAAAAATTGCACGTTTCTGGACCCAGGAAGTCTTCGTTCCTACGAATCGAGGCTAGGCGTCTTCAAAATGGCGGCTTTTCGAAGGCGCGAAAGAAGACTTTAGCGCGACAAAGAGGAAGTGAAATAATTTTACGAAAAATAGGGGACGCGGAGGTGGAAATGGTGAAAGCGAGAATGGAGACAACAAGGACACCGGGGAAGAATTTTGGAGGGAAAGAGACGGAGGTTAGACCGTGGAGAGGGTGGGAGGGAAGAGGGTGGAGGACAGAGGGCAGAAGGGTGGGAAGATAGAGGAGAAGAGCAAGGGGGAGAGCATCCTCGGGTAGCAGCCGGCAGCCAGTCAGCCAGCCCCGGCCAACATCGACCCGGCGAGCTGCTCTCTGCCCATGCGCAACAATCTTATCCCAGGACTAGTGATGGGCCCGATCCAATTCACGACTTACAACTTCCCCGTCACTTTTGCAAAACGAGATCTACGCACGGAACAAACACACCCCTCGCGCGATCAAAACCGATCTAAGCTCGATCTTCCAGCAAAGCATCCCTCTTCGCAATTTTAAACTCTCTCGATCGTGTTCTCGGAAATTTTCACCAGCTCCAGGGATGGTCCAGCATTTTCATAATTAACGGATAAAGTTCGAGATGCCAAGAAACTTTTTTTGATCGAAATCAGATGTTTTTAGCGTTGCTTGCCCCCTCGAGCTCGTTAATTTCTTTTTAATTCCATCGCGAAAATATTTTTAACGGAACAAGCGATGGAAAATATTGCCCGCGAGAACGGCAGAAATATTTCGAGACGATATTACTGGTTTCCGATCGGCGATTAACGTCCGCCGGCTGGGAAACAGCCGAAAACGGGAACGTCATGGAACGTTTCCCGAGAAGTCCTTCAACGGGGGCTGGAAAATATTTGTCGTTCCAGCACAATGCGTACTGTCGATGCATAACGATTTATACGAGGGCCGTTGTTCGTTTTCGCAGCGCCGTTTGACAAGGATTTTTCGTCCCGCCGACCGTGTAATTTGTCACACCACCTTCTCGACGAACGGGCCAATGCGCTTCCCTGCATTCCCTAAACGATCATTCCTCTCTACGGTTCTGCAAATTTTCTAACAAAAAAAAAAACGACGGTTGAAAATTCTATTAGGGAAACGAGCCACGGTTTTCGTGGCTGGGATCTGTTTGAAACGGTTATTAATTGACGTTCCCGCGGCCTAGGATCGTCCACTTAGTGCCAGAAGCAGCCGTGCTTCGTCATCCCACCCCCCACCCCCCCCCTCCCGAAAACTATGAGGCGTTTAATTAACTCCAATGTTCGTGGAAAGAGAACGCGAATTCAGATGCAAATGCCGTGACACGCCCACGGAACGACCCTTTCTTCTTCCGGGGTTAAAACACAACCATCGCTTGGAGGACACCGCTGGTTGGATGATGCCCTTCTTCCCGATTATATAATTCCACGAAATTTCGCGTACGAATAAAGATTTCTGTAATTAGGTAGCCACGTGAAGAAATTGTAATCGTCCATGGTATTCATGGTTGGTTTCGTTGCGTGGAAGATACGCGGGGAGATTAAATTTCCGCATCACGAACAGCGTAATGCACAAGGCGCGTGCAGAGATCGAGGGATAAAGCGATTCGGTTTTTTTCATTTCCGCGATAGTTTCTGTCCGCGCACTGATCAGACGCGGAAAGCGAAACACTACGTAATAGACGGGGAAACATTTTTTCAACGCGTAATCTCTGCACGTTCGGTATTTCGCGCGTTACGAATCTAAGTCTGACTATGACCGTACCGTTTCCACTTGGAGGGAAAAAAAATTTCAAATCGTTCTGGAAAAATTATTTTTAGTTGCGAGGGGCAATTAGAATCATTTTTGGTGAACAGGTATATCATCGAAATCCTACGCAGTTTCGAGAAAAAAATTAGACCAGGTGCCGAAATTTCTCGACGAAATTAAAAAATTTCAAATCGTTCTAAAAAAATTATTATCAATCGCAGGGGTCAATTACAATCAATTTTGGTCATTAGGCATACCCTCGAAATCCTACCCGCTTTTAAGAAACAAATTCCGAAAGGTGGACAAACTTTTCGACGAAAATAAAAAATTTCAAACCGTTCTGGAAAAATTATTTTTAGTTGCGGGGGTCAATTAGAATCATTTTTGGTGAATAGGTATATCGTCGAAATCCAACGCAGTTTCGAGAAAAAAATTAGACCAGGTGCCTAAATTTTTCGGTGAAAATAAAAAATTTCGAAACGTTCTGGAAAAATTATTTTTAGTTGCAAGGGGCAATTGCAATCATTTTTGGCGGATAGACATACCCCCGAATTTCTACGCAGTTTCGAGAAAAAAATTCGTGAAGATGTGAAATTTTTAGACGATATTAGAAAATTTCAAATCATACTAAAAAAAAATATATTTAGTTACAGGGGTTAATTACAATCATTTTTGGTGAATAGATGTACTCCTGAAATCCTGCTCAGTTCCCAGAAAAAAATTCGAGAATATGTGAAATTTTTCAGCAAAATTAAAAAATTTCAAATTGTTCTAAAAAAATTATGTTTAGTTTCAGGGACCAATTGCAATCATTTTTGGTGAATAGAGATACCCTCGAAATCCTGACCGATTTCGAGAAAAAAATTCGAGTAGAAGGAGAAATTTTTCGAAGATAAAAATTTTTGAATCGTTTTGAAAAAATTATTTTTAGCTAGGGGGGTCAATTGCAAGCATTTTTGGTGAATAGACGTACCCCCGAAATCCTACCTATTTTCGAGAGAAAAATTCTTTGCCAAAAGTACACTGTCTGACCATACCGTTGATTCATTCCCCTGAATTTTCATGCGAATCTTTAAAATGCCATAACTTCTGAACGGATTGGAGGATTTTAATGTTTAAAACGGCAAACAACGCGTATTTTAGCGAAGAATATGTAGAAATCGTAAAAATATTCGAAAAGTTGATCCTTGATCGCGAAAAATGAATAAAACCCCATAAACATGGTTCAATTTTCAAATAACCATAATTCCTAGAATAGTGCATATATTTCAATGAAACTTGTTTCCAAAGTAGAGCTTATAGGTACCTACAAAAAACTATTAGACAACTTTTCTATCGGGCGTCAAACTAATTTATTAAAAATGAAAAATGAATTCTTAAGAATAATCGACAGGGGGTAGGTGCCTAAATTTTTCACCGAAAAAAACATTTTTCAAATCGTTCTAAAAAAATTATTTTTAGCTAAAGCAGTCAATTATAATCATTTTTGGTCAACAGAGATACCCGGGAATTCCTAACCACTTTTGAGATAAAAATTCGAGAAGGTGTGAAATTTCTCGACGAAATTAAAAAATTTCAAATCGTTCTGAAAAAATTATTTTTGGTTGCAGGGGTCAATTACGATCAATTTTGGTCATTAGACATACCCTCAAAATCCTACCCACTTTTGAGAAAAAAATTCCGAAAGGTGGACAAACTTTTCGACGAAATTAAAAAATTTCAAATCGTTCTGGAAAAAATATTTTCAATTGCAGGGGTCAATTACGATCAATTTTGGTCAATAGACATACACCCGAAATCCTACTCACTTTAGAGAAAAAAATTCGACGAACATTCTCTCCCCATTTCCCATCGATTTCAATTAAACACAATAAAATTTCATAATCGTAAGACACGTAAGTTTTCCATAAAATCCGTATCAACGCCGTATGATCGAAAACGTTCCCTGGCCAAGGGTTGTGCCCGATATCGAGAGGGATGAAAGAAGAACCGAAAGGGATGAGAGACCGATCAACGGCTTTAATGTTTTGGATTCCCCGAGGAAGCCCCGTGGATAAGATCCGAAAGCGAGAGGCCGGACAGGTTCCCCCAAAGCGTAGCAAAAGTGGCGAGACCGTTTTGAACGAGGGGGACGAGCGGACGTTGGAAAAAATTACTAAATCCTATCTGAATCAGTGGTCCATTGAGAGGGCCGTTTGATATCGACCGTGGATATCTCTCTGTTCATTTTCAAAAGAAACCAACGGCGGTGTATCGCACGCGAGAACGAGGGACACGGGGCAGGGGGGGTAGAAATAGGAAAACGGAACAAGAAGAAGGCTTATTCCGACAATACATCCTTCGACGTAACGCGAGGGTGTGCTGACTGACAGACAGCTCCTGTCTACCCGGAGCAAAAACCCACGTCTACCCCCTGTACGTGTATCAGCCACCTTCTCCACCCCCCCCAGAGAGATCGGTACACCCCCGCCTCGAGTTTTCTGTGAATCACGAATAGAATGGAGAGCCACGTATCGGAGGGAAACAACAATACTTCCGGGGATCCCCGAGATTTTTGGTCGTAAATACAGTACCGGGGAGAAGTTTTGCTTCTCCGAGAAATCGCGGCGACAGACATCTTTGGAACAACCGTAAAGTTATTTCAGAGTTCACCAAAACGTTGAAAGGTGCCTCTATCTATGCGTTTTTGCTCGTAAAGATCCGTACATCGCGTCTCCTGGTTTCCATTCGCGTTCCTGATCGGTGCACTCGATGGGAGGGACGGATCGATTTATAACGAAAGGTTCGACGATCGCTTACGTCCGCGTATCGTAACGGGACACCCTGTAGAACGGACACACAGGCGGCGGACAGCGAGTTTTGCGGTGACAGAGCGTGTCTGATGGAGGGTTGTCACGGTAAGGGAGCACCCCTCAGACTTCGATATTAAAGCCCTCCTAATATAAGAGCGAAAGCTCTTGCTCTCCACCGTCGATATGCTCGTTTCAAACCGTTCCCCTCGCCCACCCACCCCCCTCTCGAATCTTCCAGCGATACTGACTTTTGTGCGAACGACCGTCCCAGATTTGTGGGTAAGCGAGTGGGCGTGCGAGGGTGGGTCGCCAAAAGGGACGAACAGATTCATCAACGGGGGATAGTAAAAATCAATTCTTTTTTCAACAACGCGCTGGCCAAATTTTGCAACATTTACGCGAGACTGACCTTGATATAGTACTTCAAACCATCACCACTGATATTGTACACCAAACTGCACGAAGATGGTAGCAATTATAAATGATATCTCAAGAAAGTATGATGAAATGGTAACTGATACGGTAGATCACGTATACGTGACAATGGCCGACGTCTGCTGGCTCACAAAGTCACGTATACGTGACAATGGCCGTCAAGGTGTTAGGACCTCAAGAAAGTATGATGAAATGGTGACTGAGTGAAAGTGTTAAAGCCTCCATCGTTTCCTTCGAAAGATACTAGTTAATACGAAGCGTTCGTTCGAAGAATATTGCATAATGGAAGGTATAATGAAATGGTAACTGGTACAGTAGATCACGTATACGTGACAATGGCCGTCAGAGTGTTAGGACCTCAAGAAAGTATGATGAAATGGTAACTGGTATAGTAGATCACGTATACGTGACAATGGCCGACGTCTGCTGGCTCACAAAGTCACGTACACGTGACAATGGCCGTCAAGGTGTTAGGACCTCAAGAAAGTATGATGAAATGGTAATTGAGTGAAAGTGTTAAGCTTCGTTCGAAAGATACTAGTTAATAGGAAGCGTTCGTTCGAAGAATATTGCATAATGGAAGGTATAATGAAATGGTAACTGGTACAGTAGATCACGTATACGTGACAATGGCCGTCAGAGTGTTAGGACCTCAAGAAAGTATGATGAAATGGTAACTGGTATAGTAGATCACGTATACGTGACAATGGCCGACGTCTGCTGGCTCACAAAGTCACGTACACGTGACAATGGCCGTCAAGGTGTTAGGACCTCAAGAAAGTATGATGAAATGGTAATTGAGTGAAAGTGTTAAGCTTCGTTCGAAAGATACTAGTTAATAGGAAGCGTTCGTTCGAAGAATATAGCATAATGGATGGCGTTGCACCCTAAATAAACCCTTTCCGTGGCTGGACGACCGGTTGACAGTGTCAGGACGGAAGATGTATGTATGTATGTAGGAGCCTTAGGAGGAGAGAGAGGCGAGAAACGACTTAGACGCATGCTTAGGTGCGTGCAGACAACAGAGGCCCCCCCCCGGTGCACGTGCAGGAAAATGCGTGTCCCGCCCCTGGTCCCCGGCTTCCGTATCCATCTCTCACGCGCCATTGACCACGAATGCACGTCCGATAGGGCGCAGGGACCCGTGGACCTTCTCAAAAATCAAGTTATCTCCATTCTCCGCGCATCGCGGGGTTTCGAATAAAACCTCGTGCCACGCGGTGGCCCCCCCAAGGTGGTGCACCGTCTTCTCCGCCACCCCCCGGACCGCTCGAGTATGTCGCAGAAATTTATTGGAAATACCGGGCGCGAGATTACCCGGAGGATCGTCGTTTTATTATCGGATTCGACGAGGCCAGAGAATTTATACGGGCTAGAGAGGGTTAAATCGTACCAAATAACGAACAAACGAGGGGCACGTTTCCCGCGAAAAGTTTTAAAAAGAAAAACACCGTGTCCAATCTTACGATCGGAGTATTTCGTAAAGCTTTGATCGTGACGTTTGGGGGGGGGTTCACTTACGGCGAATCGATCGTTCCAAATGCTGAGCATGTTGATGTCCCGTATCCGCTTCCCGTCAGGCAGCTTCAGTATGATGTCCGTGTAGTTGTGCGCTTCGAGCATCGGCGGTTTGCTGCGCAGACAGGAATAGAAAGAAAAAAAAAAAAAAAGAAAAAAAACACACACACTGGAGAATCACCTCTATTGTGCTCGTAAAGTGCTCTAATGATACCGCGTTTTCCCGCTTGGCCAGTTTTCGCCAGTAACCGGCAAACGACGATCACGTTTAACATTTCGCCACCGAATTCTCGTATCGTTTCGAGTGCTCGAGAATCGACGAAAGTGAATAAATAATATATTCGATCGGTGGAGAAGGTTACGCACCGAGGAGAATAATATGGAGCGGTCGTAAACGAATCAATTACCTTCATCAATATTTAAAGGAAGCAGCAACGTTAGAAAAAAAGGAAGAAAAATCGATCGTGAAAAAAAGAGGTCCGAGGGAGGAAACGTCGGTCTCCGGGGCGGTGTTTACGACTTTTCCACCCAATCTCGATGGAAAAGAGACAAGCAGCGCCGGATCGAAACGTAATAAAGTGCTCGCGCGGATGAAATACGAACGAGATCGGCGTATAATTCCCGTTTTATTAACTGCACTCCCGCGATCCGTTCGCCCGACCTTCCTCCTGTTTCCACCCCCCTTCGTCGCGCACAACAAGCTCTTTGAGTTTCATTTTATCCCTTGGTTACGGTATGCCGCCTTCGTCCAACCCCGCAGCGCGCGTTCCTTTTCTTTCGTTCCCCGTTTTTTCTTCAACGTTAACCGTGACCACGTACTTGACGACATTAAAACGTTCCAGTTGGGAGGTTCGATACCGTGAAAAATGATTCCTTACATGCCCTTCTCCACCTCCGGGTACGGGACGATGAAACCCCGGTGGACCTCCGAGCCGTTTCCGGCCCAGAAGTACGTAGGAACGACACCATTGTAGTAGAATCCTTTTATGAATATGGTCGAGTCGTCCACGGCGTACACGTCGCCTTTAATCCCGTTGTTACCAGAATCCTCTTTCGAGAAGGTCCCGATCCGCTTCCCGTAGTCGTTGGATCCCTTTTTAGCATGACCTGGAACGAAAAAAACGATTCAACAAACGATCTGTGGCCGCCAGAGGGCTAGGCGTTCTCGCAAGCGCTCGACTTCCTCGCGGGCGCCACGTGAAAAGCGAGTTGAACGCGTTCCGGTTTTAACAATTTTAGCAAGATCGACGTAAACGCGATTGAAATCGACCCTACAGCCGTTCACGAAACCACGAAAAGACGCGGTGGCCGGGGACTTGATTCGAGCCACGCTCGGTGGCTGCAAAGGGGGAAGTACGGTTTCACCCTCGTGATATAGGTTGGACGCATCGCCGCCCCGATACAAAAGCGGTGCCAGGCCAGTCGGCTGGTTCTCCGATTTGCATGAATTTCATTTCATTTGCTCGACAGGCCCATAAAGTCGGCAGAGAGAACCGAACCGGAGGAGAACGGTAAAGATCAACGAACGTTTATAGGTGGATCGCCTTAAAACGGCCACGCTTTCGTGAAATAAATTAACAAAGACTCTCGATGGATCGACCAGGTCTCTATAATACAAATTGTTAGGTTCAATAACGCTTAGGTTCACACCTCAGACCCTTACTGTTTGTTCTGTTCGTTAATGACGCATCTGAAGCCTTTCATTCTTGTTAATCATCCTTCCTACACGAACTCAATTCGGACTGATTTCACGAGATCAGAAAGATGGTGGAAATCTAATAAATGACACTTTAATCTCCATGAATGCGAAGCTATCTTGTCATGCAACTATCTTCCGTATTAATCGTGAATAATAATCTGTCAGAAGTCGTCATAATTGGGGAATCTGGAAGAGCCAGAATGTGATATGGCGATCACCCGTATTTCCCAATGGCGACTCGAAACTTCGTTTCCAATTAATTTCCATTGAACGGTGCCCGCGATTTTTGTTCCGCGGCGAAACACCCGGGATAATTAACACGTCGCCGATGCCGGTGTTCGTCCAAAACGCGTAGTCGAGGCTTTTAGTCCACCCTCACCGTTCCCCATTCAACCCCGTTCGGGGCTGCGTTGGGGTTGTGTCGGTGAACGAAACTCCGGGTTCCGTTCTTCTCGAGCCGTCGTCTACGTCATCCACGGACGTGGTCGCGACTCCCCATCGGCAGGATATTACGGCGATGCGACAATGAACGTAGTGATCGGTATCTGGACGGTATTGGGGCGGGCTTGCGCCCCACCCCGCATTAAATCGGCCACGCGAGAGAGACGGCACGCAGGAACGGAAAGAACGGAGGAGGGTGAGAACGAGAAAGAGGACCGACAGACCACTCGGGACACGGGGAAGAACAGAGAACGGGGAACATCCACTGGTAAACACGCGCGCACACTCGCGTTCACTGTCTGTACGTAGCTGCCCCGCGTACGCGCCGTCACCTAAACTACCCCCGACTGGTGCTTAAACTGCCTCCCCTTTTATTATGGGCTGCGACGGTTATTGGATTGTACCGTGCTATTTGTTGCCTGCCACACTAATGGATCCATAATCACCGGGACGAATTAACGCAACGCGACGACACCCGGCTACGCTGCTCCAAGGAGGTCTCCTCTAAAACGCCTCCTTCTCTTCCTTCATATTTTTTTTCACAAGCAAACTATGCAACCTCTTGCATCGATGTTTCCTATATATATTTACTACCCTTTAGATAATATTCACAAATTTTTACTATGAGGAATAGTCTAAATTGGGGGCAGTACAGGGGGGATCCCCTGAGAACCAGGTATAGATTTTGAGATATCGGGGAAGCCCAATCAGAAAAGGTAGTTTTGAGAAAAATGCATGTAAACGAAAGGACCAGACTGTTTAAACAGGTATACCTCTGATAATTTTGCAAAAAAAAACAAAAAAAAATAATCGAATATTTTGGGGGTTTACAGTAGACCCTCTTAACCCTTTGCACCCCGAATTACATTTAAATCTTGTCACCACTCAACACTCTCAATTTAAACAAATTCAATGACTGATCTCTTTGGTTTGGACTCGAAGATAAAAAACTAATATCGAGTGGCTGAAGGAGACTCGAGGAACTAGCTCCCCATAGGCAGAGTAACTATATGCCACTCTATAAATTGTTTCCAGTGAATGGTAAAAAAAGTTGAGAGCCGTAGACGCGTGACGGGGTGTCTTATCGAGGGACCAGGACCGCGTCTACCCTGAGAGGTTGGTCTGAAAGCAGGATATGATCCTGGGAGCAGCGAGGGGTAGTTCGGTAAACATTTGAGGGCGGCAAACATCGGGCAGTCGCGGTTCTTCCCTTGGTCCCTGGGTATCAGTGGCCGTCGATGAGACTCCGAATCGCGCGTTGCGTCCTCCGCTCTGACACACACGTCGGGTCTTAGGCTTCCACGGGCCACTGCGGGGAATGCCTTAGCCCCCGGGGCGTCCCCGGGCACAAAGCATATTGCATGTGCTCCGAACACACAATCGCGCCCCGGGAAACCGGGGAACCGGGAGCGTCGGGGTTCGTTACCTTCTGGGGGCGTCGATGGTCTTTGCTCTTTCGATCGGATTCAACGGGAGATCTCTGCCACGTCTGCCCCCGGGCGCCCGTTTAATGAGGATAGTCGTGAAAAATTCACTCGTTATCATGGCCGCGGCGCGCGAAATGATACCGAGAACAACGCGACGCCGACCGAGAAACGGGAACGCCCGATCAAATTAAAGAATTACGCTTCTCCTTGCCCCCTTTTGTCCGTGAAATTATACCCTCTGCGGGATCCGGGGGAGTCCCCAGCTGTGGGATGCAAAGTGTTTTTCAATGCAACGACTCCGCCCTCGCGATAATTCCGCGAGAAATTCGCCGAGAAAATACGAGAACCAATCGGGATAATTGATTACCATGGGCTCGCGAGATCCACGAGTCTCATATCCTCCTAGCATCACTGTTTCCTTTTTCATGATCAGCATAGAATCAGGATACGGTGCAACGGAGGCTCAGAGCCTCCAAGTATCCCCATTGTAATTGACATTTACGGTTTCCCAACGCGAACGTTGCATCGCGATTTATGCAATTCGCTGTTTTACTATCAAGCGCGAGCACTCGGTTACTTACGCAACGAAAGGTTTCGACCATAATCCGCGCTGCAATATAATTCAAACTTTCTATTTAGACTCGAATAATTTAGTTATTATTAGCCGCGTGGTAAACCACGCGTGTCGGTTTCGTGGGACCAGACCGCAAATCACGAACACGATCCTACGATCGACCTGCAACTGCACTTTTACTTTCGTCTCGCGTCGAACAAGACACCGTGGGATCCTGGAAACGCGTGTGGCGCAGCTCCTCGTGCTCGCCGCCAGAGGGCTACCGCTCTCACAAGCGCTCGACTTTACCGATGAATCTCACGAGTTCCTAACCGCACCAAAGTAGCGTCACATGTGCATAGGAGGATCTCAACAATTATTAGAGCAGAATTAGCAGCGTAAATGTTCTACAATCAGACAACAGAAGATGAACACGATCTTACAGACCTGCAAGTGCACTTTTACTTTCGTCTCGCGTCGAACAAGACACCGTGGGATCCTGGAAACGCGTGTGGCGCAGCTCCTCGTGCTCGCCGCCAGAGGGCTAGCGCTCTCACAAGCGCTCGACTTTACCGATGAATCTCACGAGTTCCTAACTGCACCAAAGTAGCGTCACACGTGCATAGGAGGATCTCAACAATTAATAGAACAGAATTAGCAGCATAAGTTCTCGAGAACACGATTTTACAGGCCTGCAGGTGCACTGTTGGTTTCGTTTTACAGCAAACAAGGCACCGTGAGATCATACACGCAATCTTTGCTCTCGAATTTAATCAAGGCTGGCGCTTGGGGGGTGGTTTTATCGGACACGCGTCCGGAGGAGAAGTAGCCTGCGTAAGTTTTCGAGGAAGCTCGAGGTTCTATTGTCCTCTCGAGGAGAAAGTGGCGATGGGAAAGAGTGAGAAGGTGGCTGAAGGAGGCAGTGACTTAAGACGTTAACGAGACTAACCGGATTCAACGTGGAGGGGTGGATCTTGGCGAGAAGGGTGAAGAAAGGAGAGCGCGTCGGGCGGCACTGATTTTAATCAAGATATGGCCTGGCAGCAGCCAACGGTGGATCAAGTGAGCCAGAGCTTATCGATTTTCTAAGTGCTCCCGACCGAGAGAGAGAGAAACCGTCTAGCGCGAACACCAAAGTAACGAAACTAGCAGCGCCCCTGGGAGATAAAACAGCCCGGATGTCCGAGGATACTGCAGGGATATTCGATTGTCCATCGTTCGACATTTTTCGACAGCCCGGCGTTAATCGCGGACAAGGCAATCTCTTAATTGATCGAGCCAGACTCCGTTCGTCTTCCAAAGAAGAATACAAATGATATTTTTTTTGTCGTTCGCCCGTTAAGAGATTAAAGCCAAGGGGTCGGTACGGTTCGTTTTAGATCCATTATACTCTCGGGAGAGGGGGCCAGAGAGAGAGAGAGAGAGAGAGCGGGAGACCAAAGGAGAAAAGGGGCCAGGTAAATGAAAACGGTTTTCGGAGAAGAAGACCCAAGTCGGAAAATCCGGGAGAGAACGTAAACAAGGAGACATAAAGGATGCAAAGAAAGGGGTCGGCTGGATGGGAGAACGGGAGAGAGCGAAAAAAAGAGAGGAGCTGGAAGAACAGAGGCGAAGGAAAGGCCAAAGAGAAAGAGAGCGAAAGGGAGAGGGCATGCTGAGCTTGCAGAAAGGGTGGCTGGTGATGCGTACCGTAGCTACCTCGCCAAATGCATTAAGACCACCCCCTCCACCCCCCCTGGCAATATCGAACTGACTCCGCGACTCGTTCTCCTCGCAGTGCAGGATACATCGCGTTTCTCGCGCCTCATTTGCAACCGGGGTGGTACGGACTCCCAGGCACTTTTCAACGCAGAAACAGACACCATCCGCCCATGGTTAACGTTAAGAAGAGACGAGACTTCTGGAGGAAGTAGAACTCGTGCTAGGAGGACCATTCCTCCGCCTCGTGGACGCAAGTATCCAAAAGGCGATGGTGTGGCTCGAGAGGCTACCATTTTGTTGATCATAAAAGGTACTTTTCGAGTCGTGGACTGTAATCTTGCAGTTCGATCGACAGACTCGTTAACACTAGATTGCCCAAAAGCAGTCATTTTGTCTGCTTGGGAAATTTTAAATAATCAAATGACTCTTATTATTGAATTGAGTAAATTTCTTATATGACCAGTTCGACTCTGTATTGAAATAACAGTTTTCATTTTTTTTTCGATTACCAACACATGATAACATACAAGTACATGATAAATTGTCGATTTGGGCGTACCTAACCCAGACCTAACCCAGACCTAACCCAGACCTAACCCAGACCTAACCCAGACCTAACCCAGACCTATCCCAGACCTAACCCAGACCTAATCCAGACATAACCCAGACCTGACCCAGACCTGACCCAGACCTGACCCAGACCTAACTCAGATCTAATCCAGACCTAACCCAGACCTAACTCAGATGTAACTCAGATCTAATCCAGACCTAACCCAGACCTAACCCAGATCTAGGGTCTGGGTTAGGTCTGGGTTAGGTCTGGGTTATGTCTCGGTTAGGTCTGGGTTAGGTCTGGATTAGATCTGAGTTAGCTCTGGGTTAGGTCTGGATTAGATCTGAATTAGATCTGGGTTAGGTCTGGGTTAGGTCTGGGTTAGGTCTGGGTTAGGTCTGGGTTATGTCTGGGTTAGGTCTGAGTTAGATCTGAGTTAGATCTGGGTTAGGTCTGGGTTAGGTCTGGGTTAGGTTTGGGTCAGGTCTGGGTTAGGTCTGGGTTAGGTTTGATAAATTGCAGTTTCTCAATAAGCTAAAGTAGTACTTGTTATTCAAATCTTAGTGATACTTGTTCTAACAAGTTGTTTATTTTATTTCTGCGCCTTAAATTCATAATATTATAACATAATATTAAAAATTAATTTTAAACAAATTTCTTTACACATTAGTTAGTCTTTCACAATGCAGTCATTTTGACTGCTTTTGGCCAATATAGGTATATACTAAGTTTCAGTCTATCTAGTGTTAAAAGCTGTCTTAGGGGTAATGGAAACTTGGAAGGGATCGACCAGATAGCATCGAGAATGGCTTTTTAAGTATTCCCGGCAAAGGGCCCAACCAGCCCCCGTAATCTACATCTCTCGTTTAAAAAGTTCCGAAGAGCGGGATCGAAAATCGTTGCACACGATGATGGACGATGATATCAAGCGGAATGACTTTGGTAGCTTTCTGGCGTGACGAATGCCCCAGCGCCACCATTATCGTTTCTGACCGTGTCATCGTACAGGACACGATCCACCATTGGCACCCTTCTCTTTTCGACTGCCACGAAACTCGCGATATATAATGGTGCTCGAAACATACGTACACGCGTTCGCGCGTAGCTGGCACCTCATTCCAATCGATATGCGACGACACCCCACACACATGGGGAGACATTCATATCGCAGTGGAACTCAAACACGGAGAGACGACACGCCACTGTAATATCTCCCCCTTCGATCGCCCTGTGATCGCTGTTCCATCGATATCGGTACGTTTGCCTGCCAATTTCCATGATCATACTTAGGTGCAACAAAGACTTAGTTGTCACTCTCGATTTTAATGATACAGAAACGCAGATAACGCGTTAAAAAATGGCTGGGATGTATACAGCCGTACAATAGGCGTTAATTTAGAAGCGTGTAGGAGGCGAGGGACAACTGTGACAATGAGAAACGCGCGAGAACGGTCGATAATGGCATCGTGTCGGGGCACGTGTCACCCGTTCATCTAATAACGCATTATGCGCCCTGAAGACGTGCAAATTATACTCGGATCCAATACCGTCGACGAGAGGAAGCCAATCAAGCATCTCGCGGTGTCAACGCGTCGCACACCTGTCCCCTACCGTGTTTTCTAAAGGACTTTCGTTTTCGATCTTCCATAGCGATTAAAAAAACACGAGACACCTTTCCCGGAGACGTGAGCCCTCGGAAATTGGAATCGACGAGGAGGATAAGACCCTGGATAAGGCGGGGCACAAAGGTTGCACACGCGATCATAGATTTCTACGAGCAATACCGTTCCATTAGTTAAATTGTTTCCCAGATACGGGTCCGCGTTCTTTGACTCGAGCTTTCATTTCACTTTGCCCGGCGGATAGACGGGCCTACGACGCGATTCCAGGTTATCCTCTACCCCCGGGGAGACGATAAGAATATACCGTGAAAGAAGAAAGGGACCCGTGGGGAGACGGGCGATCATTTGATTGCGGATAGATTAAGGTACATGGGGGGGTTTTGTAGCGCCCGACAATGCAAACCGAACGTTTTGTATTGGCTTCGAGTCAATACGCGATACCGATCCGACGATGGAATTGGACTTTTTCTACTCGATGAAAGGGGGGACGCGCCACGACGGAGAAACGAGGCTGGAGGAACATCTTGATTCCCTGGTAAAAAGGATGCAAACGTCTGGAGTCGCGAAAGAATCGGTTTAATCTGCTCGGTGATTTGTTAAATATTTTCCCTCCAAAGGGATATCCAGAGTGAAATGTTTTCTGAAATTCTGTCCTGATGCCGGCCACAGGTGGGACTGCTCGATCGATCAGAGAATCGTCCGATCGTCGAGTCCCTTCGGTTCACCCCAGAGTCGGCCGTTTACATCTATTAACAGCAAACCACGAAGTTCGGGGGGGGGAGGGTGGTCGTCGTTTGCTCTCCGCTGGGAGTCGCACATCTGGCGTGCGAGCAACAAGTATACGCATTAAATGTACACCCGTTACCGACTCCAATTACTCGGAGTACTCTGGCCTCACGCGTGTGCACCTGCACGCGCAATCTTCTATCTTTGCCCGCGCACTTGCCTCCGGACACGTCTGCCCATGAATATACGGGGCTACGTTCGTTTCACGTGAAAAAAAACACCAAAAGTGGTATTTTAGTCGGTAAGGTAGGGAAATTTCTACTTGTCGGTAAGATAGAACAATTCCTACTTGTCGGTAAGATAGGGAGCCCTGACGGTAAAGTAGATTTAATTACTCCGTTGTAATTTATGTTACGGAATTCCGTGTACGTTGCAACGACGGCCGTTTTAATTATTCAGTTTTAATTGCGTCAGTTTTTCCGGTGTCCTTTGTATAGAATTTAGATCATGGACATTCCAGGAGCGTGTGCTATCGACTATGGGACGCCGCCAAGTATTCGTTCGATTCGTGTCAAGGCGTAGCGAACGTGAGAAACATAGTAACGAGCATGATCGTTCCAGATTTCAAATAAAGTCGAACTGTAGACAAAGTCGGGATCGAAATATATTTCGAGTTTCTGCACCGATGCTCCCCCCCGTGCAGTTTACGATAATCCGGAATAATAACTTATCGGATCGAATGGATTTCGAGTTGCGTTGTAATCTCTCTCTCTCTCTCTCAGAAAAAAAAAGAAAACGTGCCCCTGATATGCATCGAATGCACACGGATGCAACGCGTTTCTCGGTAGGTGGATGCAATCGTGGACTACGTACATGGAAGCCTGGTCGTTGGTACGCGCACGCGCGCCACGAGTTTACATACTACACACGTGTTACTATAGATGTTACTACGGCGAGTACTCTGTAATCTGACACAGAGCACGGAGATTGAACCCGACTGAGCGGGATTCGTTGAACCGGAAGTAATCCCGCGGGGAGAGCAAAATAAAAAAAAGAAAAAAGGAGGGTAAAAATTGCTCGATTTCTTTCTGCAACGGGATGCACCGCGATCGAGGAAAACGGAAACGTCTATTAGCGTGTCTTTTCGCGGAACGTCGACGAAGAAGGTCGCGAATTTCACAGCGCGGTGGAAAAAAAAGGGGGAAGTCGGTGGATTACACGCGATGAGCGTCACGTGATCCAGAGACGAGTGTCCGGTAATCTGTAAGCTTGCGGACCGGACACAATCGAGCCCCGACTGCTGACCCGGAAGTAATCCCTGGAAAGAAGGTAAAAAAACGTAGCTTTGATACTTGTACAGCCCGGATACTCGTAACCGTGCCACGAAGCATTACCGCCCCTATATAGATGTACACTCGAGAGACCTTATGGGTTATTTCAGATAGACGTACGAGGGTATTGTCCGATTCGAGATTCGTCGAGTGCCGATCGAGCACTCGAGCGGAGCTTTATTGGAAGCTACATGTGCCCCTCCCCCATCTCTCTCTCTCTCTCTCTCTTTTCAGCCTGTATCTATGTGCACACGGTGTCCCGGAAGTATCGCGTACACTTTCCACCTAACATTTCATTACGCAACGGATCCAAATTCGAGTTTCTCCCGGCTCGAGTCGGCTTACCCACGAAATCGCGGGGGTTCTCGTTTTGTTCGAATTTACGCTTTCTCCGTTGGAATTATTTAGTTGAGAGAGAGAGAAAAAAGCGTCTCTAATCCTTCCCGGCGAGTAATCCTTTTCCTCGCGCCCGGGAGAAAAAGAATCATGCTCGAGGGGCGGCGGAGGGGGTGGCCAGTGAATTTCGAAAAGCGCGGGTCGCCCCGTCTCGCGTTTTTACCCCAACGGGAAACCGTCTCGTTTCTCCCCGATTGCGCACGAGGGAAACGATAATCCAGATAAGCTGCTAAATGCTAGCAATTTGAGCGCCCGGGATCTCTAGAAACAATATTCCGTACTTGAAACCGAATAATGCTGGCTAACAGCCCCCGGGACTCCCTTATACCGGGTGCTTCCGATCCAACCGCCCTACGAAACCGGCCATTCGGATTCGTCTTGAATACACCGCGATTATTGGATCGTCTCTCCCTAGATTCGCTACCAAAACACCGTCTCGACTCTGCCGTACTTATAAGAGGAACATCCATGTTTCATCCGCTCGAATTTAACAGTTTTAATGCGTTTTTCGGGGTTGGGGGTCACCGGTGACCTCCGCGGCGCTGTGGACCACTCTTACGATTATCAGTTTTTTCCTCCCGATTTTAGGATGAATTTAGCGTAATTGACGATGATGAAGCTTGCATTTCTTGGAGCAATTGCGTACAGGAAAAAAACCTCGTCGCGAATTAAAAAAAAAATAGTGGAAAATGCAAGGTGTGTTTCTCGTGCATTAATAAAACTATTTTTTTATGTTCTATATGCCATTAGTTTCTTCAAACCATAGAATAATTATTGAGAAATTTATCAGTATTTACTTTGATTATTTATTTTTATTATTGGGTCAACGGTCACCGGTGACCTCCGCGGCGCTGTGGACCACTCTTACGATTATCAGTTTTTTCCTCCCGATTTTAGGATGAATTTAGCGTAATTGACGATGATGAAGCTTGCATTTCTTGGAGCAATTGCGTACAGGAAAAAAACCTCGTCGCGAATTAAAAAAAAAATAGTGGAAAATGCAAGGTGTGTTTCTCGTGCATTAATAAAACTATTTTTTTATGTTCTATATGCCATTAGTTTCTTCAAACCATAGAATAATTATTGAGAAATTTATCAGTATTTACTTTGATTATTTATTTTTATTATTGGGTCAACGGTCACCGGTGACCTCCGCGGCGCTGTGGACCACTCTTACGATTATCAGTTTTTTCCTCCCGATTTTAGGATGAATTTAGCGTAATTGACGACGATGAAGCTTGCATTTCTTGGAGCAATTGCGTACAGGAAAAAACCTCGTCACGAATTAAAAAAAAAATAGTGGAAAATGCAAGGTGTGTTTCTCATGCGTTAATAAAACTATTTTTTTACGTTCTATATGCCATTAGTTTCTTCAAACCATAGAATAATTATTGAGAAATTTATCAGTATTTACTCTGATTATTTATTTTTATTATTGGGTCGACGGTCACCGGTGACCTCCGCGACGCTGTGGACTACTTTTACGATTATCAGTTCTTTTCAAGCTGTTTTTCTCCCGATTTGCAAGCCGTGTTACGAAAATAGAAGCAAAGAATTCTACTAGAAAAGTGGTGACACCTTTCCTTTGAGCGTTTCATTGTAACACAGATAATATGTACATTTCTGATGCATTAATAATACTATTTTTGTGCATTCTATATGCCATTAATTTCTTCAAACCATAGAATAATTATTGAAAAATTTATCGGTATCTACTCCGATTATTTATTTTTTTACTACTTCTCGCCGGTCACCGGTGACCCCCAACGATTAGAGCCGGGAAATAAAATACACGAGGACGTAAGATGGCGTGTAACGATACAAGGAAAAGTTTAGAGCGAAGCTAGAGGCACTGCAACAGAGAGAGAACGGGAAGAAGTGTCCGTGGCGCGGAGTGAAAGTCCTGAAATAAAAACCAGGCCAGGGCTTCGTATCTCGACGAGAACACACCGGGGCCATTATGCAATTACGGCGACGCATTTGCCACCGTCTTTCCAGCCACGTCCCCGTTTCCCTTAGTAATTTACCGCCTAAATCGCTCAAAGTTTTGAAATTACCGCCGTTAACCGATACGCGGGTACGATTTTCCGAATCACGCCTGTGCCGTATGCAACCGTGCAACCACGCAGAGGTTCCCCGCCCGCGAAATTTGATTCGATCCCTCTCTGTCCATGTTCGGCGAACGCCTAAAGAAATTTAGGAGCCCCGCGTATCGGAACGCCGGTCACAGGCGATCGCGCGGAACCGTGAACCAAAGAGGAAACATGGAAATGCTTTTTGCAATGAAAAAGACTCGAATATTAAACTGGAAACGCGCAACGTTCGGCGATTCGTTACGTAAGCGACAGACCATGCCCAGCGGCATTTACTTGCAAAACACACGCAATTTCGTCGACTCTAGGATGGACAATGTTCCGTTTAACTCAACATCCTTGGATCAGAGACTAAGAACCACCGTTTCGAACGTGTTGAATCCGACTCTGCGGCATACGCACAGCTTTTGTAAAGTGAAATTACTTACTAAGGTGCGAGGTGGTGTAGGCGAACAAAAGCAGTCCGGAAATGAGTCGCCGTGACGTCGCATCCATTTTTTGGTTCCGGCTTCCGTTGGCGCCAGTCCTCTTCTCTCTCGCTTACCGTTGACACGGGGGATGGCACATGTATACACATACGAACCACACGCGCGCACTTATGTTTGATCTGGAATTCGAAAGGAACACCGTTTCAGGTTCTCGACCATCAAAATTTACCAGGGCCTTTTCCCCTAACTTTGTGCTTCGAGCTGTCGCGATCAAAACACACGCGAGCTCTGAATCATCAAAAGGAACATTCGAAATCGATCGCGTGAATCGAGCAACTCTGTTCACCAGTGTTTTGACCTCCATCCAACGTTTTCTTCGAGAGCGGAGAAAGTGCAAAACCAATATTTATCGACGTGTGTGAACAATCGAGAGACCAACCGAAGAAGTTACGATGAGAACTGACCCAGGAGGCGCAGAAAAATTGAAACAGGAGAATTCCGAGGAACGTGTTGACCATTGACCGAGACAACGTCGACTGATCTGAAATTCTCGGACTGGACTGTTGGGGCACACCTTTCCCGCGAGGCCTGACAGCTTTGAAAAACGCGTGTTGCGGCCTCGAGCACTCCGCGAACGTTCATTCTACTTTCTATCCGCGCCATACAAATGCCCCCCCACTGTGGGAAATCTACCTTATCAATTTCCATTCGCGATCGAGTCTGTAGAAGCTAATGGGACACGATTCAAATCGAGGATCTGGTCCCTTAAAAAACACGTGCAACTCTGGGAAATATGGTAAGGTGAGAGTGAAACGCGATCTCGGGACAATTAAAATGCCATCGCGTTGGGGTTTCGCACGTTGCATCTTTAATTGCCAACGTTACGTTCGCCAGCGATATCCAGACGAGAGAATCGATCGACAGAGAGCAAGATATACAGTTGCGGACAAAAGTTTCCACTCGGATGGATTTCCAAAAATCATATTTCATTTCACAGTGGAGGACCACGAAAGGCAACAAGGATCGATCGTTTAACGATGATCTAGAGAGGATGTGTCACTCTCATGTTGTTCGTTTATTTATTTGGGGGACGTTGATGAAAGATATGATGTAAGGTACCAAAATGTTAACAGTGAAACATGCTGGAGAACATCGTGGGCCCCGAGGATCATCTTTGGGCAAGAATTTAGGCTTGAAAGAGCATGAAATAACTAGATCCTCCAACAGATACACATTAAACACAGACAATGGTTGCTTTCGTGAAGAATATTAATAAAAATTCTTTGAGTTAGGTGGAATATAGAATGAAACCTGGCTGACCATTCGTGGGTCTCAAGGATCATGAGTGTTGCATCTTAGGCAAGAATTTAGGCTTGAAAGAGCATGAAATAACTAGATCCTCCAACAGATACACATTAAACACTGACAGTGGTTGCGTTCGTGAAGAATATTAATAAAAATTCTTTGAGTTAGGTGGAATATAGAATGAAACCTGGCTGACCATTCGTGGGTCTCAAGGATCATGAGTGTTGCATCTTAGGCAAGAATTTAGGCTTGAAAGAGCATGAAATAACTAGATCCCCCAACAGATACACATTAAACACTGACAGTGGTTGCGTTCGTGAAGAATATTAATAAAAATTCTTTGAGTTAGGTGGACTTTGGCTGTCCATTCGTGGGAATTAAAGGAACTATGAGTGATGCATCTTAGGCAAGAATTTAGGCTCAGAAGAGTATAAAATTGTCAGCCAAAGCACTGTTAGACAATGGTTGTCCTCACAGACAATATCAATAAAAACTGTTTTAGAAAATATTTGCAGGGTTCTGTATATCCATTGGTGATTCGTGCACTGTTTGTTGGCAGATTCGCGGAAACACGCAACGTTTTATCGCATTACTGCGGAACTCTCCGCGCGATAACGCCACAAAGTAGAAATGGAACGTGACGGGTCGAGCCAAACGCGCCATCTTTTACGGGCATTAAATATCGCTCAGGTCGAGGTTTGTAGAATACAACCGCGGTTGTTTTGCAAGGAAAATCGGTATTTTTATATCGAGTCGAGGGAACTTTCACCCGAATCGACATCCGTAAGATGTAATGCCTTATTTACCTTGCACCTCCACGATTCCTCACTTCATCCCTCATTTCGTATCCTCTGTCGGTCCCTCGACCATCCTGCCCGCAATCGAACCATCACAAGTTACTCGAGCATGATCGAAAACCACCACGCGTCGCGTATCGACAGAGAACGTGTTCACAAACAACTGGACGAACAATAAAAATTCCAAGGCGAATGGAGAACCGATCGAGGCACCCGGGTTTGACGAAAGGGGCCGACGAAGATACGACTCGTACGCGACGGTTAGCACCGGTTAACTGGACACGCTCGTGACCGTCTACGGAATTATCCGGGTGTTCGAGAAAGGGCTAACCTGTGTCGGCTACGCTGGTACGCAAAACGCAGCGCGGCAGAGAGAGCCAGGGTGAGCCCGCGCTAAGCTCGCTCGCTCGCACCGGGTGCGTGGAGCGCGCGTTTTCGGACGTGGAAGGACTAAACGGGGGTTACGCGCGTACCGTACACGGCTCCGGGACATGTATTGGCGGCCAGGGAAGCTCCACCTATCACGGGACAGAGTGGGAGGGCACAGGGACGACCTCGAGCTTGCGCCCTCGAACGGCTCCGCGATCCAAGCACAACCCCTTCCTTGGCTTTTTCCCAACTTACGAGCTTGCGGTGCACCCCCCCCCCTCCTTCGCTACCCCTGGCCCTGCAAACACCCCCCACCCCCCCTCACACCCCCAGGAACCTACCACCCCGACGTAGTCACCATTACCGACGCCGGTTCTGCGCCCAATCTCACCCACCCCCACCCCCACACCATCCTGGATACCTGAAGAGCCCCTGCCTGACACGGTCGTCGCTAGTAATGGGACCAATACCCTCGCGTCGACTTATCGATACCTTCGAGATTCGCGATTGTTATCGGTTCAGGCTGAAAAAATCGCCAAGATGCCCGACAATGGCACCTAAACTACCCCTAGCAGAATTCTGATCCTTCCTCCGGGTCGAGGAACTTTCACAAGCCTATCAGTGGAGGAGGATGTTGAAGGATGATTGACTTTGCGTCATACGAGAGCTTCAACAATGTTCTCATCCAAAACAGGGCTAACCTGTTCACCTTAACCCTTGAGAGGATCATTGGAGCCTCTGCAAGTGTGATGATGTCCTAGAAGCCTAGTAATGGAGGAAGATGAAAGCTTCAACAATGTCCTCATCCAAAAAAGTAACGAAAAAGGCCTCTAAAAGCTTGATAGTGGAGGAGGACGTTGAAAAATGATCGACTCTGCAGAGTACGAGAGCTTAGACAATGTTTTTAACCAAAAAAGTAATGAAAAAGGACTTTAAAAGCTTGTTAGTGGAGGAGGATCTTGAACAGTGATCGACTTTGCAGGCTAAGAGAGCTCCAACGATGTTCTCATTCAAAACAGGGCTAACCTGTTCACCTTAACCCTTGAGAGGATCATTGGAGCCTCTGCAAGTTTGATGATGTCCTAGAAGCCTAGTAGTGGAGGAAGATGAGAGCTTCAACAATGTCCTCATCCAAAAAAGTAACGAAAAAGGCCTCTAAAAGCTTGATAGTGGAGGAGGACGTTGAAAAATGATCGACTCTGCAGAGTACGAGAGCTCAGACAATGTTTTTAACCAAAAAAGTAGTGAAAAAGGCCTCTAAAAGCTTGATAGTGGAGGAGGATCTTGAAAAGTGACCAAATTTGCAGAGTATGAGAGCTTCTAGGATGTTCTCATCCAAGAAAGGGCTAACTAATTAAATAATCACTAAGTTCAACTAATGATGTCATAGAAGCCTAGTTGTAGAGGAAGATGAGAGCTCACAATAATGTCATCTAAAAGAGTCTTGCCTTAGCCCTTAGGTGGATCATTCTAGCCCTCTGACAGCTAAAACTGATACACGTTAGTGTTCCACAAGCCTAGCAATGGAGGGCAATGTTAAGAACTGATAGACTTTGATGACCTTAAGAGCAAGTGGCCCCAACTCGACATGAAGAATTTGTAACACATCAGACGTTGCCCATTTAACTAGAAGCCTAGCAATGGAGGACGATCTTGAAACCTGATGGACTTTGATGACCTTAAGAGCAAGTGGCCCCAACTCGACATCAAGAATCTATAACAAGTCAGACTCGCCATTTAACAAGTGCAAGGGGTTGGCATTTGCTTACGTGGGAATAATTGCAACGTTCGTAACGTGGGCGTCGTAGAGCGTCCCACGCAAATTTGTAAAACACGTAATCGCTGGATACTATTTATCCCCTGTCTGCGTCACCGATGGTACCAATGGCCACCCACGTACACCCTCGAATAGGTCAGAGTTTGAAAGCACGTAGGCGTGAAGGGAGCTCGAGAACGATTTTCGTCGGATCCTAGCCATCGCTAGATAGACGTAGACGAAATTTGAACTAGGAGGAACGGACCGCAAGTACGCGGAGGATTTCGCCAGAGGTTCAGGAAGGGAGGTCAGACGGAAGGAGGGTAGCCTTTTGCAGCTGGAACTGCAGCTCTCGTGCCTTCTTGTAACAAACTGCGGTCGGAGTTTTCGTTCTCTCCTTCTGGCACGGTTCAAACGGACGTTCCGCCTCCCTCGATACGTTCCCCCCCGCGTGCACGACGCTACACCCCCCCCCCCCCACCCACCCACCCCCCTCGTGTTTTGTGTTCTCAGGCTCCGTAGCCTTTAATGAATGTAATACGATTTCGTTGTCCCGGCAAAGAATTCGAAATCAGCTTCCAGCGGGCTTTATCCGGTCCCCGGACCGTGTTGGTTTACGCGCAGGGAGGCGATCGGACGATACAAACGGAGAAACCGGAAAGGAAAACGCTCAAAGGCAGGCACCACGTGGGGTGAATTAAGGAAAAAAAGCAACAACGAGGGAGAAATATTGCAAAAAAGAGTAAATAAATTTCGGCGCTTTCGTTTGGAGTGGACGCTGCTCGCACGAATGGGCGTGTCTGGTGTCAGCTTTCGGGAAAATGGTGATATAAGCATGCTCCTGTGCACGTTGCTGAATCCTCGCACACAACGAGCGACCGATAGCCCTTTCGATCGCTTAATCGCCCTTCAAACCCGCTACTCCACTATTTTTCGTTCGTTTTTTTTTTCGCTCTCGTTGACAATTCCCAGCGATGGACAGACCAAAGTCGCGAATATATTGACAAAACATCGGCTCGATAATATCACGACGCACGTTGGGGAGGTTCGAGTGCCACAGCAATTATCTCCGCGACACCGAAGAAGTCCTGGATCCATCGTCGATCGCGTTCAACGCAATTATACGCGAACGGGAGCAGCCGGTTAAATCGAGAGATTATTTATGCTCAGATAAATCCGCGTAATGAGACCATCGACAAGTGCATTACAAGATGATTAACCCGCCGGGGCGATTAACGACGGTTCGGTTGCTCGAGGAACAAAAATGGCGGTAAGAAAACGACCTAACTATCGGTCGTCGCGTGTTTCGCGCGATACCGCCGCGCAGCCAGCTTTCCACGGTCGTTCGCGCGAGCTTTAAGTGTGCCCGGAACGGGTCTCGTGGTCGATGAAATTGTTGCTTTTAACGCGGCTGCGATTTCTTTTCCCCCCATCCACCGGAGGAATGGCTCGCAAACAGCCAGCCAACAACATCGCGAGGATCGATGCTGATCTATGCAGGGGGAAATGAAACGTGACGCGTGGAACTGATTGATTTTATCGACGATTTATGTTGCATTTAAATAGCTAAAAGGGTCAAAAGAGTATCGGAGAAAGTATTTTTTTTTTACTGAGAGAATGTTCGGAAGCAAATATCGTGTGGTTGGTTCGTAAAATGATGAGGTTGACAGGTTCGTTAAAACCGAGCGCGTCCCATCTGCTTTCAATCGCGTCGCTGATTTAATTAAACATATTCCGTTATTGAGCAACGTCGGGTAATAAGCGGGTAACAGAATATCTGGAAGGACACGTCGATGCGTATTTTCAACGACAATCATCGAGCACGGTATTCCTGGCCGATTGATTGACACCGAGTTCCGATTTAATTTCACCGATACGCGCCCGGAGGAGGCCCACCGTGCACTCTGGGATCGATAGTACGGGTCGATACCGTTCCTATCAAGCACCTGGAGATCTCTATAATTACTCGTTTACGCGATAATAAACTGCTCTTTTATTTACATGCAAAATGTCCACTCAACAGTGACAAGAATTGAATTTGGTTCACCTGGACTACCCTCTGTTCAAGCTTGTTTTTCGTTTGCAAAGTTTCTTTGTGATCTGTCCCCCTGGTGCAAGCTTTAGACGACTACCAGGCACCTGGAGATCTCAATAATTACTTCGTTTTGCGATAATAAACAGCTCTTTTAGGCACTTGTCGAACGCCCACGCAAGAAGGACACCCTGACTTGAATTCCCCCTAATTTGAGCTTGTTTTTGGTTTGTAAAGTTTCTTTGTGATCTGTCCCCCTGGTGCAAGCTTTAGACGACTACCAGGCACCTGGAGATCTCAATAATTACTTCGTTTTGCGATAATAAACAGCTCTTTTAGGCACTTGTCGAACGCCCACGCAAGAAGGACACCCTGACTTGAATTCCCCCTAATTTGAGCTTGTTTTTGGTTTGTAAAGTTTCTTTGTGATCTGTCCCCCTGGTGCAAGCTTTAGACGACTACCAGGCACCTGGAGATCTCAATAATTACTTCGTTTTGCGATAATAAACAGCTCTTTCAGGCACTTGTCGAACGCCCACGCAAGAAGGACACCCTGACTTGAATTCCCCCTAATTTGAGCTTGTTTTTGGTTTGTAAAGTTTCTTTGTGATCTGACCCCCTGGTGCAAGCTTTAGACGACTACCAGGCACCTGGAGATCTCAATAATTACTTGTTTTTGTGATAATAAACCCCTCTTTTATTCACTCGTCGAATGTCCACTCAAGAGTAACAAGAATTGAATTTCGTCGACCTCCCCCATGTTCGAGTTTCTTTTTCGTTTGCATAATTTCTTTATGATCTACCCCCCTGGTGCAACTTTTACAGGACACCCCGAGACACAGGGAATTCTCGCACGAGCGACCGGTAACGTCGATAAACCGGCAATTCCTCGATTCGAGGTTTCGTAAATTCGTTTCCGCCGGGAAGGGAATCGTATCATCATCTCGTCGCTGTCCGTATCGGTTTCGCGCGGAAAAAAGTAATAACGTATCGAACCCCCATCTCTCTCTATGTATCCACCCCCTGTCTTTCTCGCTCCCCTTGACCGGTGACTTTTCTCCGTGGTTCTCTTCCCCGACAAAAGACGAGCTCGTTCGTGCGATTGGAAGAAAGTACGAGGCTGAATTTCAAATTACTTGCCCCTGTCGCGCCGCTCGATCCTCGAGGATTCGACTTATTGCAAATCTGGAAAATAAACTTCGCGGTATCTTTGAATTTGGGGGGGGCAGTTGGGACAGTAGTGACATTATTATAGGGAAAATTTTGTGATAAAAAACCTCCATGGAACATTGGCGGAGGGGTGAGAAAAAATTATTTTTGATCGCTGGGGGCAATTATAGTAATTTTTGGTCGATAGAGATACCCTTGAATTTTTACCCACTTTCGAGAACAAAATTCGAGAAGATGTGAAACATTTCGACGAAATTGAAAAATTTCAAATCGTTCTAGAAAAATTATTTTCAGACGCAGGAGTCAATTATGGTCATTTTTGGTCAATAAAGATACCCTCGAAATCCTATCCACTTTCGAGGAAAAAATTCAGTAAGTGAACAAATTTTTCCACAAAATTGAAAAATTTCAAATCATACTAAAAAAATTATATTTAGTTACAGGGGTCTATTACAAGCATTTTTGGTGAATAGACATAGCTCTGGAATCCGACTCAGTTTCGAGAAAAAAATTCGAGCAGGTGGAGAAATTTTTCGAAATTAAAAAATTTCAAATCGTTTTAGAAAAATTATTTTTAGCTAAAGAGGTGAATTGCAATCATTTTCTGTGAATAGACAAACCCTTGAATTCCTACTCAGTTTCGAGAAAAAAATTCGAGCAGGTGGAGAAATTTTTCGAAATTGAAAAATTTTGAATCATTTTGAAAAAATTATTTTTATCTAGGGGAGTCAATTACAATCATTTTTGTTCAGTAGACACACCCTCGAAATCCTACGCACATTCGAGAAAAAAATTCATTACTGAAAATATAATTTCCGGTCAGAATGCTTCCTCGAAATTTCTTTAAAACACCATAACTTTTGAACGGATTGAGGGATTTTGATTTTTCACAAAGCAAATGACGCGTATTTTAGTGAAGAATATGTAGAAATTCTAAAAATTTCGAAAAAGTTGTTTCTTAACCCCGAAAAGTGAAAAAAACCTCATAAAAATGGTTCAATTTTTAAACAGCCATAACTCCTACGATAGTGAATATATTTGAGTGAAACTTTTTTCTGAAGTAGAGCTCATGAATACCTACACAAAAGTATTAGACAACTTTTCTATAGAGCGCCAAACAAATTTATTAAAAATGGAAAACAAATTTTTAAGGAAAATCGACAAGAAGTAGTGCCTGAATTTTTCGACGAAAAAATAAAATTTCAAATTGTTCTAGAAAAATTATTTTTGGATGCAGGGGTCAATTATAGTCATTTTTGGTCAATAGAGATACCCCCGAATTTCTACGCATTTCCGAGAAAAAAATTCGAGAAGAGGGCAAATTTTTAGGCGAAATTGAAAAGTTTCAAATCGTTTTGGAAAAATTATTTTTAATTGCAGAGGTAAATGACAATCAGTTTTGATCATTAGACATACCCCCGAAATCCTACCCACTTTCTAGAAAAAAATTCTTTACCGAGAATCTAACGTAAGGAGTAAAAAATTTGCGAAACAAGCTAAGAGAAACCAGAAAATTTAAGCTAGGAGGATGAAATTTGGAAACCATTTGGTTGGTTTATTTAAAAACCAACGAAGAAGACTGTGTTCGGTGTTGTAATTGTGAAAAATGAATAATAAATAACATTAAGACTCTTTCAAGTTACTTTTACTTTGAAGTTTCAAAGTTTAGCCAAAAAATTATAACAAAATTGTCCTTCTGTTGCTCCATATCGATTTCTAATATTATCGAATTATAAATAAAACAGTAGAGAAGGCGTACAATATTTAAAAAGAACTCCAAGTGTCCAATACTAGGGGAACTCCCTCCACTTCAGCGAGCACCCTCGAACCGCAGAAGGCAGGAACGATTCGAGAACAACGTGTCGCGATAACCAAGGGAAATCGACGCGTCGAAAATCGAACGTCATGCGAAGATTATGCCGCTATCCGCCCTGTAGACTGTTTTCGGTATCGTCTTTCGGCCCGTTCCGGCACAAATAGCACGCCTATGGAAAAATAAAATTCTATCTCGACGATTCACGGCGTCACCGTCCCCCTCCCCGCCGATCGGGGGGTGAATCCGTAGAAATCCGTCGTTGGGGTAAGTCGAGCGATACTCCGATAAAACCGAGCCGATTCAGGAAGAACAAAATAAAAAAAACTAGAAAAATAAAAATAAAAAAAACTAACGGGGCCACGTGGAAGGTGTCGAGGCTGGAGGGGAGGGGGTTGAATGAAACGTTGGGAGCAGGTGAGTAGGAGGGGAGACAATTAAAAAAAAGCTCGAGCCACGCTTTTGTCCGCACACGAGCTCTCGCGTCGCTCCCTTCAAAAGCACTCGCCCCCTCCCCAACCCCCCTCCTCGCAGTCCCTTTTTCGAACCCTTTGTCTTATTTACTTCTGCGAAGCATCTCCGCGGGTTTTTGCCGCGCGATTTCCGAACCTCCCGCCGCGCCACGATTCGAAAAATGATACTTTTCCCGCCCGGGAGGAAATGAGGCGACCATTGTTCACGCACACGCGCAGAATCGGCCGCGAATCGCGGGGCGAGAATCCCTAGAAATGTGAGCAGAGCCCAGGGAAAATTGCCTGAAAACGCTGAGCGCTGAAGAGTGCACCGAAATTCACGCAACATTTCAGTTTTATTTATTTATTTGTTCGATGTTGCTCGATTGAAATTGTATTGGGAGATTCTGGGGCCCAAAATAAGACGAAAATGAAGAATAGAAATTTGTCGATGGAGGCTTCGTTAGAAAGTTATTAACAGTTGCGTCTGCGCAGGTTGCACATCTACAGACGCAATTGTTAATAACTTTTTAACGAAGCCTGAGCCGAGAAATTTCTATTCTTGATTTTCGTCTTATTTTGGGCTCCGGAATCCCCCATTAAAATTATTTCTAACGGGTGACCGAAAAACCTGCACCTTCTTATTAAAATTACTTGCCGCGTGAATTTCGCCAGCGCGTTTCGCAGCAATAAACGCGTTTAAAGGGGCAATTTCTAACCGTGTAGAGAGACTAAAGTGATCGTCGCGAGAAGAAAGTGTGTACTCGTTTCAGAAAGTCGCCTGGATGCGCGTCGATAGCCTGGAATGCACGTAGAATGCGACCACACGTCGGATATTCTCGTTCCTTAACGGTGGATAGGTCACGCTTCTTTTTTCTCGTTGCACTTTTCGCGAAAAATCGCCCGTGAGCGTTTACTGTCCGCCATTTCGGTACCGCCGAATTTTAATCGTACCCCCGTCGCGTTCGAACCGAACGAAACAACGAAAAAGTTTCAGCAAAATTGCATCGTTCCGCGAACAAAGACGACGAAAGAAGCGAAACGCAATTTTCGCATTCTTTCCTCGAGTTTCCGTTGGTTACACGCCCCCCCCCCCCTCCCCCCGGTCGAAACGAGAGCAAGCATTATGTTAGAAGTTTAATATCTTCCTGCCGTAGGCAGTCTTTTGAAGTTTATCGCCCGCCACGTGGCCACTGTATTTGTGTAACGGACTGTGCCACGATGGAGCTAATCAAATATCCGTAGAACAAAACTCCTATCGAATTCTGTTCCCATTTTGTATCGTCGATCTGCCTTTCAGGGGCTGAGACTCGCATAAAATGGTCAAACTAGATGTTTCACTATTTTTTTTTATCGTCCAAGGGTTTCCCTAATAATAAATTCCTTATGCGTAGTATAGAATTTCAAAATGTTCCTTAAAGAATGCTAAATTTGGGAAGATAGATGGCTCTGAACGCAAGAAAAATGATCCTTGCAACGGAGCCTCTAATTTAATTATGCAGTAAACATAGTTTAAATAATTGTTATTACGAAGAATATCGAAGGAACAAAATGGTAGACCGCACCTGTTATTTCATCCAAAGTCGATAATAAAAATAATATCTTAAACAAAATTAAAGAATATATAATGTAAAGAAAATTGTCAAATATCACTTCACCACCCCCAACGCTGCCACCCAACGACGTAAAAAGGATCGAATTGAACGCATACCGAGGAATATCGATCGATTCGTTCGACCAGAAAAGAAATGGCTCGAGGAGCCTGTTACCCGAAGCTTCCGACATGATTTAAATGGTCGACAATCGTAACGTGTAGCGTGTTATTAGGCTCGCGAAGCTGGCTGCAAAGCTGGTGAAAATCATTACTATTATTTAGCCCACGAGGGGCTCCCGAATGTGCCTAGGGCTTATGGGAGACTAACCCCTCTGTTGCATAATGTGCCAGATCGGGAACTCAATAAAAAGCTATCCTCGTGATGTTCCTGAGAAAATTTCACGGGATTTACGCATGATCTGCCCTTAACGACCCTCGAAGGATCGATCATTATTAACAACGAACCGATCAAACGTTCGTATTTCTTTCTTAGGTAAAATAGAAATGATCGAGGGGGGTTGGTACTGATGTAGTCTCGGTGTTTTGTTTCGATGTTGGTCGATCTGGTGGCGGAAGAGGACCACGGACGATACAGAGGAACTAATTCGATAGCGTTTTGGGTCATCCAGGGCCGCAACGGGAAAGGAAAGAGCCACCCCCCCCACCCACCTGCGCCACGAAGGTTGCGTCCTAGTTCCGACGTCGCGACGCTCGGGGTGGGAGTGCAACAGAAAGCAACGGGTAGGATAAGGACTGGGTGGATCTACTGGGTGGGAGAGGGGAAAAAACTCCACCGCGAGAGAAAACCGAATCAATAAACCTACGATCTTGCCTCCCCAGCCTCCTGCCTTCTCCTGCCTTGCATCTACTTATGTAACTAGGCGAGCAGTTACGACCCTTCGAACTGCATGCTTGCATTAATGGGCCGACCGAGGCAACTGCGAATTACCCTGCCGGTCGGATAATTAATTAGCCGGGGGGGGGGATCCTTTGGCTTCGGATGTTGACGCGATACTCTCTGCATTCTATCGACGTTTCTACGGGACAGACTCTAATTGTTATTCGAAAATTCACACCTTCTTTATTCCTAGATTCGTTTAATAACCCTAGAGGGGTTACAGCCTAGAATCTTTTTAATTTTTATTTTTGTTGAATTTACGAACGGACGACGACTTTCCTTTTGAGCGTTTAGAAAATGAACAATGGAGTAATTTTTTAACGATTGCGTTGACTTTAGTGCTTTTACACATTTTGTTCCATATTTTTAACAATTTTTAAACGTTCATTTGTTTGCAATTATTAAGTGAACTCTCAATTTCAACTGAATCATTTTATTTAATGTTGATTTTTATTAAATTGGTAAATGGAAGTCAACTTTCACAATTGCAACTGAATCATTTTATTTAATGTTGATTTTTTTTATCAAATTGGTAAATGGACGTCAACTTTCCTTTTAAGTGTTGAAAAAATAAATAATGAAAGACTATATAGATTTTTAAATAGTTACATTGAGTTTAGCGCTTTTCACCATTTTGTTACATATTTTTTACAATTTTTAAACGTTGATTTGTTCGTGATTATTATGGGGATTCTCAATTTCAACTGAAGCATTTTACTTAATTTTAATTTTTAATGAATTGGTAAATGGACGTGAATTTTCCTTTTGAGCGTTTAAAAAATAAACAATGGAGTAATTTTCAAACGATTGCATTGACTTTAGTGTTTTTCTCCATTTTGTTCCATATTTTTAACAATTTTTAAACGTTCATTTGTTTGCAATTATTAAGTGAACTCTCAATTTCAGCTGAAGCGTTTTATTTAATTTTGATTTTTATTAAATTGGTAAATGGAAGTCAACTTTCTCAATTTCAACTGAATTAATTTACGTAATGTTGATTTTTATCAGCTTAATAAATGGAAATCAACTTTGTAGCATTTAAAGAATGATGAATTAATGGAGAATTAGATAAATTTACAAATAATTACATTGACACATATTAAACAATTATTAAGTGTAAAATCGATACTCGAATTTCCCCCATTTTGTTGCATCTTTTCATGAATTTTTAAAAATCAACGAAAAATCGTATATTTGTGATTATTAAGTCGACTCTGAATTTCAATAATTTTATTTAACGTTGGTTTTTATCAAATTGGTGAATCGACATCAATTTTCCATTTGAAGCATTCAAAAAATAATCAAATAATGCATGATTATATAAATTTTCAAATAATTATATGGACATATATTAAACAATTATTAAGGGTAAGATCGATACTCAGATTTTTCTCTGAAATTTTTAAAAATTGATCGTGTATTTGTTTATAATCATTAAGTGAATTCTCTATTTCGACTAAATCATTTTACTTAATGTCGAATTTAATCAAATTAGTAAATGGAAATGAACTTTGAAGCATTTAAAGAATGATAAACTAATGGAGAATTACATAAATTCTCAAATAATTACATTGACACATATTAAACAATTATTAAGGGTAAAATCGATGCTCAGATTTTCCCCATTTTGGTCTACCTTTGCAGAAATTTGAAAAAATCAACGAAAAATCGTATATTCGTTTATAATTATCAAGTGGACCCTGAATCATTTTATTTAACTCTGATTTCTACTAAATTTTCCAAATGGAAATCAACTTTAGCCATAACAAACTGGAAGATCGCATAAATTTTCAAATCATCATCGAAATATATTAAAAAATTTATAAATTTAAACTTGCAAAGGCCCTCAAAAAATCCGCTCGAGGGCTATCAACAAACTCCATTTGTTACATCACATAACATTAACCAATTTTCAAATCACATCGAAATATATTAAACAATTATCGATTTAAACTTGCAAAGGGCCCCAAACAATCCACTCGAGGGCTATCAACAAACTCCATTTGTTACATTACATATATCATCACATAACATTAACCAATCGTCGTTCACACCGTGAGTAAATCAACGAAGATTCAGAAGGTGTCCGTACAACGACCGATTTCATATTGCACCCCAAACCGATGTCGAACGAGGGGTGCACGCGGCCCCCCACTAGCGGGAATCTGATTATGTAGCGTTTATGATCTTGCGTGTTCCACGACGATCAATTAGGAGCGTATCGAACAAAACACGTAATAACGATATATCGAATCTCATAAACAAGTTGAGATTAAACAGTGTCGACCGATAAACATTGAAAAATTCCGAACCCCCTCGAACGTAAATTCGAGTCGTGGTCTGGGGCGTTACTTAACTTTCTGCTCGGACAATTACTGGTAATTCATGTGCAGCCAGACCACCGTGGCAACTGTTACTCCCCTTTGTTTCCCCGAGACATTGTTCTCTCATTACGGCCGGATGTCACGGAGGTTTCGATTTCCGCAGTACATTTAAATCCTTCTACTTCACGTTCGATGGCTTGTTAGCTTTAGTTCCCCGCCCGCGGCGCGAGTAATTACCGAGGCTCCAATTATTTTCGATAGATAAATTCTCGATGAGGGCTCGAAAACGTCGTTTCGTGGAACAATATTTGCGAATCGAGATCGCCGCCTTCGATGACTCGATCGAGCGCGTGGGTGTGGCGAGGAAAAAATCGTCCATTTTAACTGGCGCGGGGGGGGGAAATGCGCTCGTTCGCGAGGAAACGAGAGGAAAAGAAAAGGGAACGGAGTACAAGGCCGTGGCACAATGCTGTCTGCCTTGAATTTTTATTGGTGAACGTCCATTGTCCTCCGGGTCTCTTAATTATCTTTTTAATTCTTCGTGCGTGCCCGCCCCCTAAACGTGCATGCGAATTCTAACGACCAGCAATTAAAAATAAAGGAAGAATTCTTGTACGTTTCGATTTTGTGATATATCGTAGCAGTGACTGGGTGCTTTGATAACCGATCACGGTTATTTTTATCGCGAGACGACATCCGCGTAGCGAATTTAATAGCCCTATTATCCCGACGATACAATGGCATTATACACGGCTCGAGCTTTCCTCGCATAACAGTCCGACATTATAAGGAAGATTTCTCTTTCGGGACATTGGCGTAATACGACACCTTGCCTCCATTCACCGTGCACAGTCTATTCTGTCTTGCGAGAGCGAGTTATTAGACGGCCCCCTCCCCCTCCCCCCCACCCCCACCCCCCCTTCCACCCTTGTTCCATTTCGAGCACAGTTTGATTAACGATTTTTGTCCTCGGGACTCGCTCGTCCCGCGAAAATTTCAATCCGCTCGCGGAAAAATTATTTTTAGTTGCGGGGATGTATTACAATTACTTTTGGTGAATAGACGTATCCCCGAAATCCTACCCATTTTCGAGAAAAAAAATCCTTAAGTGGGCAAATTTTTCCTCGAAATTAAACAATTTCTAATCATACCAAAAAAAATATTGCGAGTTACGGGAGTCGATTACAATCTTTTTTGGTGAATAGACGTATCCCCGAAATCCTATCCAATTTCGAGAAACAAAATCCTTAAGTGGACAAATTTTACGTCGAAATTAAAAAAATTCAAATCATTCCAAAAAAAATATGTCCACTTGCAGGAGATAATTACAATTATTTTTGGTGAACAGACATATCCCCGAAATCCTATCCATTTTCGAGAAAAAAAATCCTTAAGTGGTCAAATTTTTCATCAAAACTAAAAAATTTCTAATCATTCTGAAAAAATTATATATAGTTACAAGGGTGAATTACAAGCATTATTGGTGAATAGACATACCCCAGAAATCCTACTCATTTTCGAGAAAAAAAATCCTAAAGTAGACAAATTTTACGTCGAAATTAAAAAATTTCTAATCATTCTAAAAAAAATATTGCGAGTTACAGGAGTCGATTACAATCATTTTTGGTGAATAGAGATATCCCAGAAATCCTACCCATTTTCGAGAAAAAAAATCCTTAAGTGGGCAAATTTTTCCTCGAAATTAAACAATTTCTGATCATACCAAAAAAAATATTGCGAGTTACAGGAGTCGATTACAATCATTTTTGGTGAATAGAGATATCCCAGAAATCCTACCCATTTTCGAGAAAAAAAATCCTAAAGTAGACAAATTTTACGTCGATATTAAAAAATTTCTAATCATTCTAAAAAAATTATATATAGTTACAAGGGTGAATTACAAGCATTATTGGTGAATAGACATACCCCAGAAATCCTACTCATTTTCGAGAAAAAAAATCCTTAAGTGGACAAATTTTTCGTCGAATTTAAAAAATTTCTAATCATTCTAAAAAAAATACCGCGAGTTACAGGAGTCAATTACAATCATTTTTGTTCATTAAACATACTCTCGAAATCCTAGGCATATTCGAGAAAAAAAATTCATGATGATATCTGCTCAATATCATCATTTTCTTGGAGAAAATGAAAAATTAATCTATTTAAACAATTTCCAAGGAATAATAAAACGTTTCCAACGAAAATCCTCAAGGATTAACTTAAAAACTTAACGACCGAAGATCAATGACCGATGATGGTAAAAAATAGTAGTTTCTCGCGTAAAAATCGTCGGTTTTCGAACCCAGAATATCAAACGCGACCTAAATTTTCATCCCACTCGATGCGACGATCGAAACATCGTTTGCTTCACCTTCGTGGTAAAACTAAAACGAGGATAAAGATCGTGGAAAATTCGCGACGCGAAAGAGTAACTCAATATTCCCGATCAGCCTCCGTGGCTAGATAAAGGAAATTCACCGATACTGTTGCTTCCGTCGATCGATCGAAAAAAGTCGCCAAGAATTTAAATTACGCGCGAAAAGCTAGTTTCCGTTTTTCTTGATGGAACCGGGGAGGAGGGGGTGGTTAAAAATGGCGCGTCGTTGGCTACGATCGAAATGAATTTACTGTTTACCCGAGAGTTACACCGCGACGACGCTCCCGGGCTCCTCTTTATACGCGACGGAATATTCAACGGCGATGGCTTTCGCTTTAACAACTGCCGCCATTAAACTGCGCTACGCGCTGAAATGATTTGCGGCACGAGGAAATGGGCGAAGTTTCCAACGATGATACAAAACGACATAATATCATCCTACGGCTAAGTAAGAGTTAGCAAAAGTGAAATCTAGTGAAAAGTTCCATTATATCGAACCGTATAAGTCTCATTCAAGTTGCGTCACAAAGCTGGACAATATTCTTATTGCTGGGATATTCCAGGGAAAATTTTGTGGAAAAAAAACCCTCCACGGAACATTGGCGGAGGGGTGAGGAAAAATTATTATCGATCGCAGGTGGCAATTATAGTCATTTTTGGTCAATAGAGATACCCTCGAATTTCTAACCACTTTCGAGAAAAAAATTCGAAAAGATGTGAAACTTTTCGACGAAATTGAAAAATTTCAAATCGTTCTAGAGAAATTATTTTTGGATGCAGGAGTCAATTACAATCATTTTTGGCGAATAGACATACCCCCGAATTCCTACTCACTTTCGAGAAAAAAAATCCTAAAGTAGACAAAATTTTACGTCGAAATTAAAAAACTTCTAATCATTCTGAAAAAAAATGATTTCAGTTGCAGAGGCCAATTACAATTACTTTTGGTGAATAGACATACCCTCGAAATCTTACTCATTTTCGAGAAAAAAAATCCTTAAGTGGGCAAATTTTTCCTCGAAATTAAACAATTTCTGATCATACCAAAAAAAATATTGCGAGTTACGGGAGTCGATTACAATCATTTTTGGTCAATACACATATCCCCGAAATCCTACGCGCTTTCGAGAAAAAAATTAATTACTGGAAATGTCTGACCATACGTTGATATGTTTCCCTGAAATTTTTCGGCGAAAAACAATCTGTTCAAATCGTTTTGAAAAAATTATTTCCAGCTAGGGGGATCAATTACAAGCATTTTTGGTGAATAGACATACCTTCGAAATCCTACACAGTTTCTAGAAAAAAATTCGAGTAGGAGGAGAAATTTTACGAAATTAAAAATTTTTGAATCGTTTTGAAAAAATTACTTTTGGCTAGGGGGGTCAATTACAAGCATTTTTGGTGAATAGACGTACCTTCGAATTCCTACACAGTTTCTAGAAAAAAATTCGAGTAGGGGGAGAAATTATTCGAAATTAAAAATTTTTGAATCGTTTTGAAAAAATTATTTTTAGCTAGGGGGGTCAATTACGAGCATTTTTGGTGAATAGACGTACCTTCGAAATCCTACACAGTTTCTAGAAAAAAATTCGAGTAGGAGGAGAAATTATTCGAAATTAAAAATTTTTGAATCGTTTTGAAAAAATTATTTTTAGCTAGTGGGGCCAATTACGAGCATTTTTGGTGAATAGACATACTTTCGAAATCCTACACAGTTTCGAGAAAAAAATTCAGCACCGGCGGAGCTTTAAATGTTAATAACTTTTCAACAAAGCCTCCAACAACAAATTGATATTCTCGATTTTCGTCTTATTTCGGGCTCTAGAATCTCCCTTTAAAATTTTTCCGAGAATAGAATAGTATAGAGAATGGTGAAAAATTTAATCGAACCCTTACATTGTAAAAAAATTGTGAAATATCTAGTTTTATCATTTTAAATGAGTCTCGCCCTTAATTTACGAAATATTTAAATTTTCGAGACAGCCTACTATTTGTAATAAAATTAACGAAGGAGGGAATTTATCAGGAAATTACTCCAAGCCTCGAAAAGTCACGCATCTCGAAAGTTTCGGATTATCGAGGTCCGGAATGGACGTCGGGTGATCACGGAATCACGGTTCGATATTACGTGGCCGAGGGTGGTTGCCGTTTGAATAAATCGTAGCTTAAACCCGGTCCTTCGAGCCAGCTATATATGGCCGGTCTCGAAACCCGGAGAAGCCATTGCAATTCTCCGGCGGTAACTCTCGCTCAAAGCGTTTCTTAAAGAATCGTCGATACCAACATTTTCGAGAGCCCAACAATCCGCGGGAATTCAGCGTCCAAGGCACGGAAGCATCGAACGACGTTACTCCGACGAAAGCAAAAGGTTCGCCCACGAGTTTTTCCCCGCCAACGTCACCAACGTACGTCGATCTAAGATAATTTCAACGTCTCACCCACGCGAACGTGTTACGAAACGAAACGAAGCGGTCACGCAAGGGCAAAGATCGACGGAATGTCAGAGTTTAAAGAAAAAAAAAAAAAAACAACGGAGGATCGATAGATCGGGCACAGCGGCCGCTTTGAATTCTCCTTTGCGGTCCGTGGAAGGACCCGCGACCCCTAAATTGCATTTGAATAAAGCAATTTGTGCACGTGGCGTAATCCAATTCGGCCTCCTTGCTGGTTTTCGCTACGCGAAAGCACCGATAAATCAACCAGTTGCGTCGCGTATTGAGCACACACCCCCGCGATATCGCCATACGGGCTTAATTTACGTTCGTGGGATTCCCACCCCGGGGAAAAAGGACCGTGACAAACGCGTCCTTGGCTCGTCGGGAAATATGGAGGCTTGGAAACACTCGAAACTACCTGTTCGCGAAGTCGTTGATAGGATAGTACAAGAAATCACCTTCCCATTACCGAGCAAATAGCTAGAAGCAAACGTTTGTATGCAGAGCTGAAATAGCTTCGACTACACCCACGTAAACGTGCCCAGCGTGTATCGAATGTAATTTTTCTATCGAGAAATAAACGATATCAATTCGGATGAAAGTTGTTTCGTTATTTAGTCCCATTTTAATAGAATTATTTTTAAGTCAGATTTTTACTATTTATCGTGTTGTAATAGATTTTAATGGTTGCCGCGTATAGATTCGAGCGAGGTACGTTCTCAAATAATCCAACAGTATAGAACGAGCTATTCGAAATCGCGCGAAATCAATAAACGATTAACTCTTACGGTCCCTTCCGGTGGTGGACGTTGTACAAATTTCTCCCACGGGGGTTCCCCCTCGCCAAACAATCGAGAAATTCGTCTTCAAAGGGTTAATCGGTATTTTAATATAGCCTCCAGATGGAAATGGAATCATACTTTTATCGTTAAAAGATATGTTTCGCGACAAGTTCTTTAAAATTCAGGAAATGGACTTTTTCGTCGAAATTAACAAAATTTCGAATCGTTCTAAAAAAAATATGACCAATTGCTGGAGTCGATTATAATCATTTTTGGTGAATAGACATACCCTCGAATTTCTATCCATTTTCGAGAAAAAAATTCACTAAATGGACAAATTTTTCGTCGAAATTAAAATATTTCGAATCGTTCTAAAAAAAATATGACCAATTGCAGGAGTCGATTATAATCATTCTTGGTGAATAGACATACCCTCGAATTTCTATCCATTTTCGAGAAAAAAATTCGAAAAGGTGTGAAATTTTTCGACAAAATTAAAAAATTTCAAATCATTTTGGAAAAATTATTTTTGGTTGCTAGGGTTAATTGCAATTATTTTTTGTCAACAGACATACCCCCGAAATCCTATCCATTTTCGAGAAAAAAAATCCTTAAATGGACAAATTTTTCGTCGAAATTAAAATATTTCGTATCGTTCTAAAAAAAATATGACCAATTGCTGGAGTCGATTATAATCATTTTTGGTGAATAGACATACCCTCGAATTTCTATCCATTTTCGAGAAAAAAATTCGAAAAGGTGTGAAATTTTTCGACAAAATTAAAAAATTTCAAATCATTTTGGAAAAATTATTTTTGGTTGCTAGGGTCAATTGCAATTATTTTATGTGAATAGACATACCCCCGAAATCCTATCCATTTTCGAGAAAAAAATTCGGGAATGTGTGAAATTTTTCTACAAAATTAAAATATTTCGAATCGATCTAAAAAAAATATGACCAATTGCAGGAGTCGATTATAATCATTTTTGGTGAATAGACATACCCTCGAATTTCTATCCATTTTCGAGAAAAAAATTCGGGAATGTGTGAAATTTTTCTACAAAATTAAAATATTTCGAATCGTTCTAAAAAAAATATGGCCAATTGCAGGAGTCTATTACAATCATTTTTGGTGAACAGACATTTCTCCGATATCCTCCCCATTTCCGAGAAAAAAAATCCTTAAGTGGACAAATTTTTCGTCGAAATTAAAATATTTCGAATCGTTCTAAAAAAAATATGACCAATTGCAGGAGTCGATTACAATCAATTTTTGTGAATAGTCATACCCCCGAAATCCTATCCACTTCCGAGAAAAAAATTCACTAAATGGACAAATTTTTCGTCGAAATTAAAATATTTCGAATCGTTCTAAAAAAAATATGACCAATTGCAGGAGTCCATTACAATCATTTTTGGTGATTACACATATACCCGAAATCCTACGCACTTCCGAGAAAAAAATTCTTTACCGAAAATATACCGTGTGACCAGAAAGGTTTCTATAACTTTTTAACGAAGCCTCAATCGACAAATTACTATCCTTGATTTTCGTCTTATTTTGTGCCCTAGAATCTCCCATTAAATTTTTCCCCCGGTGGTCGGTCGGACACCCTATATATTAAAATCACCATATGTTTACATTCACGAGGTATTCGTAAAACAAATCGTCGCGGAAATAAATGCATTTGGTATAACGAGAACATGCCGAATGGACGAGTCGATTGTCACCGTTAGCTTGCAACAAATTGTCCCCGAAAACCGGTTGCTTTTGGTGGAGTAAAAAAAGTGGCCGTTTGGGGGGGACGATCGAGTAATTTGAATCTTGGCCTAATTTCGAACGGAGCAACACGTAACAAGACCATCTAAGAAAACAGCGAGGAGAAATCAATAAACCACCCCCCCTCCGGTCGTGCTGACAATCCAAAACCATAACGTCGTCCTTGGCGTGTATCGTCTATCATTGATCGCGAATGGATGCTCGGTTTTCCTTCTGGAGCGTGCGAGACGAGATATATCGCGGCGGTTTCCGTATTATCAGCAGCGGGCCATCGAGTTAGAAGAGACAGTAACGGCGCAATTAATCGGCAATCGCGTTCGATCGATCACGCATCCCCCGAAACCGTGACATCGATTACATCGCGGCCAGGACGAAAACGAAAAAGAGCGAATCGTTTTCCCATAGAGACGCAAAGAGCACGGGAAACGAAAGGACAGATCAAGGCGGGTGAGACAGCTATATATATATGTATATGTATATGCTATGGAGCAGCGCTAAACAAACACCCAACAGCCAAAACGATAAACATTCCAGTTTCGATGCGTCTACACATGTATATCGATTTATCGAGCATCGACCAATCTGAAGAAACGAACGTTTCACGATCTCGATTACCGATATTAAAACATATGTTATTCGATCGAGGGTCGACGCTATTTACTATATGGAAAATGTTTACGTCGTGGAAAATAGTTGTCAAGCGTAAAATTAAATTCAGTGAACATAGAATCCATGCTGGTGTCGGTTAGCCGTGAAATTACGTCGGAACAATTTTAAATAACGGATAATCGAGCTGATCCACGATGCACCGTGTGCAAACGATACGCGCTGTACAAGTAACGACAAGATGTACAAAGTATCCGAGAACATCTATTCGGCGGAACATCTAGAAAACACCAGATAAAGAGAAAGGAAAGAAAAGATAAATATATATGGTAAAGAAACAGTAAGAAGATAGAGAACAGAGAAAAAGAGAGAGAGAGAGAGAGAGAGAAAGAAAGAGAGAGAGAGACAGCCATCTCACCGCCCGCCACAGCTCAAAGCACTCACGAAATCTCACGTAAGGTAACCACGACAAAACGGGCCACCGTTGTCTTTACGTATGACAATATTTTATCTCTGCGCGGGGACAAAGTGTAGCTTTTCCGTGTTTTTATAACCTAAAAAAGCGATCGCACTGCTCCGTATGCGGACCGGTGAACGCCGTGGTGCCACCTGACAGACTCCGGGAAATTTGAGAAAACAGCATTTCCTTCGGCCCATGCGCGTCAACTTTAATCGAATTTTCGCGTTCCAGTGCCGAACACGCGAACCACCTTCGCCTCGTTACCGTGGCGCACGGCCCTGACCGTTTCAAGTTCGAATATTTTCCCTCCCGATCGACTCGCGCGCAATTCCCCGCACCACGATCACATTTTTTCCATCGAAACACGAAAATTCTCTATCGTTCGTTTTCGATGGATTTGGAACGATGCACCGATATTGCGAAAGGGTTCCCCTCGTTTTGAAAAACACACACGATTACGAAGCGTGCGACAAGCGGCGACGCTGCGACGCTGTGACGAAGCGGTGAATACGAAATTTATAACCATTGATGCGCCCGCGAGACACGTACCTCGCTTCTTTATTTCGATTCAAAGAAAAGCTTTGATAGCGTGCGAAAAAAGGTATGCTGAATTACCTCTTTTGTCGCGACGAGGGGATTTTCTTTCCTTTGTGCAAAAACAGGTTGAATAGATTAGCAGGACACCGAGCACTAAACGGTTGGGCGTTTAATGAGCCGTGACTGATTGCGCAACAACCACGACCCGCCATCTGCAGTCGCGTGACCGAACCAAAGCGATGCAATTCTGCACTTACCTACATCGTAGGTACATTATCCAATATGGTGATTGTAACGAATATCTTACGAGTGATCGAAACTAACCTAGCGAAGAAGCTCTATATTTATGATAATCTATACCAAGGGGATCGCAGCCATTTGCTAATATTATTTAATTATTAATTAATAATTGCATTACCCAACTAAGAGCGATACGATTATTAATTAAACGGTAAATAATATTACCCAGGTCTCACCACGTGTAGGTTGCTGCGACTGGAGACCCGAAGGGAGATAGATGGAATCAAAGTTCCATCGATCTCCCTTTTACATTCCTACAAGCTAGATTACTAAACCAGAGAGATAGAAGGTAGCAATGTTCCTTCGATCTTCTAGTTTAGTTGTGCCAAGTAATTGTTTCGTTTGAAAAGGGACGAAGGTAGATCGAGGGAGACGCGACGCGACGCGACACGACGCGATGTCGATCAGCAGTGATCGACGCAAGGGACGAGATACGCGACGCGAACCGAGTACCTGGTCAAAAGTGTCAGCTCCGTTGCCTCTTGGCAAGTCCGATCGAAGGGGAAGCGAATCGACGCACCCGGCACAGAGGTTCCCCATTTCTCCCACGCATCCCGTTGGGAGCCAACTGGACCCAACTCGAGATGTCTGATAGTGAGAGGGAGCGTGTGTCGGGGCTACCGCAGACAGGAACAGTCCCTGATCCCCTCTGCGGCCGAAGTACTCTTTCCTTTGGATCGTCTCGCCAGAGGACGGCAACTGGCCCTTCGGATCAGCTAAACGGCCGATCACTTGCTTTCTACATTAAAGCAGTGGTGATCGGAACGAGAAACGGGAGAACGGGTGCACGAGAGAAGCTAGTCGGTAAAGAATTACTTGGCACACACGCAGACGCATACATGGGAGTCGTCGATGCCTATATCTAGTTTGATTATACCAAGCAATTATTTTGTTTAAAAAGAGGGATGAAGCTAAATTATGGGAGACGCGACGCGACGCGACGCTGAACCGTACAGCGGACCTTTGGATCGAAGAAGCTAAGTTGATAATTGCTTGGTATCGCGGCCTTAAAAATAAATTTATCCCACGATGATGGAGGCCTGTAAGTAAGCTGAAACTAAAAATTTGCGATCAGTTAAACAATTAAATATAATGAATTGATAACACACAAAGCACTGAAATAAAATAAATGAGCCCAGAGAAACCAAGAATAAAATATGGGGACAAACAAGGAGCCAGAAGTAAAATATGTAAGGAATCCAGAGAAATGAAAACAAGGTGAAACCCCATAGATAGATTCAACCCCGGCAGATACTTGAATGTCGAAAAAGTAGTGAGAAATTGGAGATTGAGATATCACTCACCACTGTGTCGATAGTGGTCAGTGAATACAGATTTGTACATGCAATGTAGAATGTGCATCGAACAAACCAAACAAGGAACAAGAAGTAAAAGCAAGATGCAACCCCACATTCAAGCCCAACAGACGCTCGAAGGTCGAAAAAAGAAATTAGAAAGGAGAGATTCGGAACTCGCTACTGGTCACTAATGGTCAGTATTGATCACCAAAGTTGACCAATGCTCGCCCAGTGGTCAGCACTGGTCAGTAGCGGTGAGTAAAGATGGAGCGCGGAACCACGGGGTTCCGTCACGTCCGCCAACGCGGAGGAGAATGAGTGAGAGAGAGCTCGTCACCGGCAGTAGCCTCGGGCAGAAGAGTCGAAGGGGTGGGGAGGACCGTCCTTGGCGAGTTCACCAACCAATTAACGGTTAACCGTCTTCGACCGAAAAATAAACATTCTACGCAAAATGGCATTAAAAACAATTATTTATACAACCCACACTATCGAGCGTTATTTTAACTATTGCCTGATGTTAATTAATAATTGTTGCAAACAATAGGAATGAAAATATGGTAAAATTCGAGGTGACCGAAGGATTCTTCGAGTTTCTAACGAGAACCAAGGTCAGACATGTAAATCACATGTTCGTTCCTTCGACCAAACAATGAATATTCCACGCGAATATACAACACATGCTATAGAACATTATTTTAACTATTACCTGATGTTAATTAATAATTGTTGCAAACAATAGGTATGGAAATATGGAGAAATTCGAGGAGACTGAAAGTTTGTTTGAATTTCTTGTCGAGAACCAAGGTCGTACATCGCGTATTCGTTTCTTCGATCTTCTGTCCTCTATACGATACTTTTTTTTTGTATAAGTTTCCATCTTTCGGTTCTTATCAGTAAATTATACAGGATTCTAACAAAGGTACGTAAACTGTGTCACTAAAATCGCGAAACAATATGTTGCAACAGCCAACAAAACACACATGAATGCACACGAAGAGTAGTTCGTTCCGTACAGCGGTAGATGACGTGCCAAATATAATAGATCGAAAAATTGTTAGTTTCATTGAACTTTTTCATGTAATTGCTATGTAAGAACGTATTCAAACGGTAGAATAAAGATACTTAAATTAACAACATATCCTAAAAGAAAATTTGTCACGATATGTCGTATGCTCCTCACATCGAGGACAAGTTCGTGATATGTTTCTAGAAATTTGGATAACGTCAGAATTGCAAATGTGATTAGTCCAAGATCATTAGCTTCTATGGTCACGTTGTATTGTTTTGATTTAACTCGAATTTAACACTTAGTTGTTTTAGATTTATTTTCCAATTATATATACTTAATAGGTTATGCGAACGTGAAAGTGATTTCTAAATATCAAACATGTAAATTCGTGCGTTTTGTAAATTTTTTATCACGTTTGAAACGAATGAATCGGACCAAGGAAACTATGCCTTTCCATACATGAGTAATCAAACGATTATCGAATTTCCGTGTGCGTCAAGGACCAGTTCGATCGATTAAATGTTTTCCATAATGAACGTTGTGCGAATTAATTCGAGAAATGTAATTTTTATTCTACTGGCAATTTTGTCGACTACCGTGAGACAGGCTTCCATGGGTTACGGTAAATCATAGTTAACGTAAATTTAAGACTAATTGTTCCTTACTACTAAACGTTTGCTGTATAACTTGTTTGCAGATAGTATGATTAATTATGCATTGAAGGAAGCTAATGCAAATTCTACACCGGCATACAGTAGCAAAAAGGTGGCAAAAGAATTAGAATATTCTTTTAATAAGAAAAAATTGAATGATTTTATTGTTCGTAGGAGGAAACGACAAGGTTATGCCCGAGCGGTATCGCTTGTTCCGAGTTAAGCGCAGAATGTTTGAAGTGTAATTTAAATTCAAGTTGTATATATGGAACAGCATACATTGCCAACTGCTCCGTTTTAGAACACATCGATTGTGTCGTAAGTATTAGAATATTACACGATCTCTAAATGCCAGACAATAATCGACACATTGAAATTCAAGGGCGAGCAAACCTTCCAAAAAAAATATGTGTGCCGTTATTGTTATCAAACAGAACATTGGGAGCACGAATGTCACCAAAGGAATTCTTGCAGCTCGGTGGCATCACCTCAACAATATTATAGAACAAATTGTACGGTGAATAACGACATACTATGTCTGGGGAGACGGCAGTTTATGAAAAACTTACTGTGCAATTGGACCGTAGGATATCGTTGGTCCACCGCCTTAATTTTAAGCATTACTCTGGGAGGTTTCGGAGCTGACCGGTATATACATTTAACATAAAAAATCATTAACCGTACGGTGAGAATATTTTACTTTTACTGAAACAAATTGCAGATTCTATCTGGGTCATTGGCAAGAGGGGATCGGAAAACTGTTCAGTTTCGGAGGACTCGGTGTTTGGACACTGATCGACGTAATACTTATTTCTATGAGATATTTAGGTCCGGCGGATGGTTCATTGTACATTTAATTAGCATATAAAAATACGAGCATTTTATTTATTATCTATAAAAGAACTGAACTAATGTGATTTGTATATAAATGTGTTGAATGGTTCTCTATAAGTGTATCATTGTTAGGCTTATGCATTAACCTGAGATGTACAATCTCCTATAAATAAATAGGATTACTAATGCATTGTTGTTTAACCTAACAATTACACCTCACGTCCAATCTGATTTTGTATCGCAATATTATTATTCGCGTTATTTTATATTTCTGTCCTATTTGTAATCGGTAGAGCGTTACAGGTGGGGGGAATTCCCCTTACGTTGGCTGCACTGCCCCTCGATCAGTGCACTCCAATTTCTGACGTCACTGCATGTAAGCATACATGGCTGTTCACGAAGTCCGTAACCTGTCAATCGCATTAAAAGTTATTATTTAACAACTATGTGGTGAATAGAAGGAAAACGAATTTGTACAATATTCAGAACTTAACCTTTCCTTTACGTAACTACCACGTACTTTGTCGCACACACACACATACACGAAAATGCATTGGTCAAGCGTTGTTTTCCCGTGATACATAACCTCAAAGTAAAAACATTGAGACCACAGAGGAGGCAAAAGTTTGTTGCTTGACAGAATGGCAGACGTACGCGATATATTAGATATCGAAGTGCCGACTACCAGCGAGCTCACGAAGGAATCGATTATAGGCAGCGATAAAAAGAATCGAAAAAAATATGAGTACAAAGTACCGAAGAGGCCAGAAGGCATGCACCGTGAAGTGTTTGCATTGTTGTGCAAGGACAACAACGATGTACCACCGTTGTTCCCGACGGATACGGCTAAAGGGTACAAGCAGGTACGAGCCAAGCTTGGTATGAAAAAGGTTAGGCCGTGGAAATGGGCATCGTTCACTAATCCTGCTAGAACGGACGGCGCGTTCTTTCATCATTGGAGACGAGTCGCAGACGCAGGGAAGGAATATCCATTCGCCAAATTCAATAAAAAGGTTCCCATTCCTACGTATACAAACGCCGAATACGTTCAGCATTTGGTTACGAACGGCTGGACCAGAGCAGAGACCGATCATCTCTTCGATCTGTGTAGGAGATTCGATCTGAGGTTTATTATTATCAAGGATAGATGGGATAGAACAAAGTTCCCTGCAAGGACCGTGGAGGATTTAAAAGAAAGGCAAGTATACATTGTTTGTACGTTCGCTAATCCCCGTTACTTATAAAAATAACTACGAATGTTTAGGTATTACCAAGTGTGCGCCGCTTTAACAAAGGCAAAGTCTCACTCTGATAAGGTTTATATATTTGATGCAGAACACGAAAAACGTAGGAAAGAGCAATTAAAGAAGTTGTTCGAAAGAACGCCGGAGCAAGTAGAGGAAGAACAAATGCTACTGACAGAGTTAAGAAAAATTGAACAGAGGAAGAAGGAGAGAGACAGGAAGACGCAAGACTTGCAAAAATTGATAACAGCGGCCGATCATCAAGCAGACCCAAGAAAGAACGAAAGAAAACCGACGAAGAAGAGTGGAGCTGCTGCTAGAAATAGACCGAATAAAACGGATACTTCTCATGTAAGGAATTTCTATATAATAATAGTATAATCTTTGCGTAGTTAATGTTCATATTGATACGACGATACGAATGAAAATTTTAGACAGTGGAGTCAGCCGGAATTAAGTTTCCAGATTTTAAAAATAGCGGCGTTTCTCTACGTTCTCAGAGAATAAAGTTGCCGAGTAGTTTAGGTCAAAAGAAAATGAAGGGTATCGAGCAAATGCTCAATGAACTTCGTCTAGGTACGTGCAACTTCGATGCCCTATATTGCTCTATGTTGTTTCTTTTCAATTCGATATTAACGCGTTTTTATCTCTCTAGAATTGAACCCACCACCCACCGAGCAGATATGCCAGCAATTCAACGAACTAAGAAGCGATATCGTTTTACACTACGAACTGAGAAGCGCACTGTCGACGTGCGACTACGAGTTGCAATCGCTGAGGCATCAATACGAAGCTTTGGCTCCTGGAAAGGTAACTAAAAATCTGTTTGTTTGCGAAATATCGTTACCAATATTGAATTTTCAGACGTTAACGATACCGGCCGCGCTGTTGCCGAAAACCGAACCCGAGGTCAAAGCTGATATAATAGACGTGGTGGGTTCACCGAGCATGCCGACCATAACTCACTGATCAACGGAACAAATATAGTTCCGTACCGGTTGTAAATAATTTCCAGAACGTTGGCACGACGCTTCGCTCGCCTGTACAATTATTTTTTTTTTTTTACCTTGTACGGGACAATAAAAATAATTTAACGGATACAGTATCGTGTCACTATCTTACCAATCCTTTGAAAATGATTCGAACACGGTGGTGATTTACTTATATATCTGTGTATTTTATATTGTCGACAAAAAGTAACAATGTACGGTCAAACCGTATAATTTATCTACAACAATCTACAATAGATTACAATATGTTGTCTTGTTTTTTGTTGAGGGTCAGAGGGAGGCAGGGATATTAGAATAACGGTGGATCGGGTTAAGAGCGTGGAGGGAAAGATGGTCGATGCAGGCCTTTCTTCGTTCGTGCTCCGTTAATCGCGATACAGTTGACTGTTAATTCTATGTTAAATTACTCGGGTAGCCTCTAAGCCGTACTTGGTACGGAAATAATGCGTATATATATCTGCTTCTTAATGATCGATAACCCAACGCCCGACTTTTTCCCCATCTACGCCGTGCCGCGAGGACTCTCTCGATCCAAAGATTTAAGTGTAAGAAAAGAAAGAAAAACTGGGCACATCGTTGACCCGCATAACCGATGCATTTGTTCGCGGATCGTGCATCCTCTCGTCTCTCCGCACGTGCTGACACGACAGCTTTTATTTTCAGGACAATATAATACATTGTCACCCTTTACAATTTGAGAAACACTCCAGGGGGCGGGGGGGTAATAATTTAATGAATTATTATTTTAGGAACGTGACCCAATAACCAGCAACGACGCGTAACGTCTTCACACGCACACATCCGCACCCGGAAATTATTTTCGAGTTTAACATAATCGCGCGGGGGGGAGGGGATAAGGGAAATTTGAGGAGCTTCAAAAGTGACTTTAAAGGGACTTTTCAAAGGACTACGAGGGACGCATATTTTCAGAGCCATTTTCATCGTATAATACGAAAACTTTTTCGAGATCTCGATATAAAAGCTGACACAGTTTTCTCCCCCTCAAGTCGAATAGAATTTGGATCGAAACGACAGGAGGAGGACCTAATACGCGACAACAACGAGGCCAGGGGGTGTTGGGCGGGTAATCGGGGTGGATGATAAACGATCGGTCGCATCAGCACATCGCGATGTTTCCAGCCGAGTATCCTTCGACGACTCGTTGATCTTCGACGAGGGACGCACGATCGACTGGCACAGCAAATTTGGGGTTTGGCGGGGTGGAAAGAGGGAAACAAAAATCGAGCCACGTGTCTATATGTACATATACGCCACGCATGCATACATATACACACACACACACACACACACACACACACACACACCGGTGGTAACAATGATAATAATAATAACGACAATAATTAACACGGACAACGTTCAATGTACAAGAGTAAAGCGCGTAATCCGCCCGGAAGCGACACGACCCGTGGCATCGTTCATCACGCGTCCACGATCATTAATTTTCAAATTGCGTACAATAACAACAAGTCACGTTTTAAAATTCCGTCCTGATAATATTCGAACGCTCTCGGTGCAAATTTAAAATACAAACTTTCTCGATAATAAAAAAAAAAAAAAACATTCGGCGGAACGTTCTATGAGTCGTAGAGACTTTCATCGGGTGTTGAAATCAACCATCGTCCTCCGTTCGTTGTTTTGTTTAAATCATTTCACAGCAACGACGAACATATCGATTCGACGACGTTCGAGCGATCCTGCAACTGACCGGAGAAGAGGAATTTCTCTCGTTATTTTTTTTTTTCATTTTTCTGCGGGGTGAGGGGGAGGAGGGGGTGGAGGATTCGTTTAAAGTTACTTTTGCTGCGTTTTTTCTTCGTATAACATGTAACATGAGAAATCGTATCTTATTCGTTAAAGACATTCCCTACACAACACGGCTACGGTAATGCGTCATGGATATGTGCGCAAGTGCGTGTGAAGAAATGTAGGGAGAGAAGGGGGAGTACGTAGGCAGCTGGAGTGGGGGGGTACGGAGGGAGAAAAGGGGAAATGCACGGTGGAGGAGGAGGAGTGGAGGGTGAATTCGGGGCTGTCGAAGTGTGTCCGCACGTACGCGCGCGTACGCACGTGCGCACATAGGCACACGTTATTTTTTTATCATTTTTTTTTTTGTGGGTTTAAAGTTTATATGTATAGATTTTCTGTATATAATCGGTAATCATTGATCTTTTTCTTTTCTGTTGTTTGTTGGTTTGCTTCAAGTTAACTAGCTTCCTCGATTATTTATATATATACACATAAGTATATGTACAGTACATATATATGTGAATATATATATACTCCGCTATTACGTAATAGTAACATGTACGCTCGACAAGTGCGCTGACTCTCTTTTCTCTCTCTCTCTCTCATGCACACACGCTCAACCGTATATCTCTCTCTCTCTCTCCCTCACACACGCTTCAGCTTTGCCTATAGTTAATGTTCTACCTGTATTGTATATAACTACAACGCTATGGTAGACAACAACAAGTAATATTATCCTAAACTTGTTTCACCTGCTTTTTCTCTACGTCGTATTTCGTATATGCCGTAAAAATGTTGTATATAATGATATTAATATTGTAATATATTTTGTTTTATTGCACGCGGTTGTCCGCCGCGACCGCCGCGGTGAGTCGAACGAACTATCTCGTTTACGAGCAAAATAAAAACAAAAATAGAAGAAAATCTTTCACGATCGGCGGCCATCTTTGTCGGAACCCCCCCCCCCCAGTCGCTCGTTCGACACCGGGGCCCCGTCGCGGCAACGTTTTTCTTTTAACATCAGCTTGTTACGTTTTCAATTTTTTCGTTTTTTTTCCATTTTTGTATTCTTTTTGTCGTCGCGAGACTCCATCCGCTACGCTCGTTCTTTTTTTTCTCTCCCGCCCCTCCCCCCCCCAATTCTCGCGCTCGATCCTGACGATTCGTATTTCTTTTTTTTTTTTTTGTCCACTAGGTATAAGCCCAAAAAATCATCCTGCGTGAAGTGTGAATAACACGTGGTCGTTGGTGCAGCATTTTTTGTTCATTTTCGCCCCCCCCCCACCCCCCACCCACCCCCCCTCCCGGCCGAGGATCGTGGGCTCTAACCGGCGCGCGCCCGTACGAAATTGTATCTCCGTTCTTTTTTTTTTTTTGTCGTCCGCCCTTCGTTTCGTGGGTTTTTACTTTTTTTTTTCTTTTTTTCTTTTTCGTTTCTTTTTTTACTTGTGTCTATTCGTGATATACTTTTTGAGACAAAACGAAAAGCGTGGTCGTCCATCGAGAAGATCGATTTGCCGTTTAAACGTATCCGACGGTGTATCACAAATATCGTCAAATCGAACGCTTGCCGGGACCTCTCGTTGTTTTCCCGAGGAAATTGCACGCGCACGCTGCAATCCGTAGTAAAATTCAATAATATTTATAATTTCTTTATGTATATATGTATATGTACGTGCTATGCGGGATTCCTCGTCTAAATCGCATGTACCCTAAATATCCGCGAGAAACAGAATTCGGTCCTTGCGTGTCCATATTCAACCCTCTCGACATCACCTCTTCACTTCAAAGCAATTATTGCTAGTAAAAATCGTTCCCTTTTTTTTTCTTTTTAACATTGCACGCTTCGATCTCGAGGGGTACAAGCTCCGAAACAATTTTTTTCCCCAACCAAGCTACGAGGTAACGTCTGCGTGTTTTTGAGCTCTTCGCGATCACGTCGAAAAATTCCAAAAACTTTTTTTCTTTTTCTTTTAGAATAAAAACTCGTCTCCAAGCTCCAAGCGCAGAGGGGGGAGGAGGAGGAGGAGTGTGTGTGTGTGTGGGGGGGGGGCGGGGGTTTGTGCGTAACGGTTACTTTGTCGATCGCCAACAGGGGGGAGGGGGGGTAAAAAACAAACGTAAAACGCGTTTTGATGCGTTCGAAAAACACCGCGAGGAGGAGGGGGGGGGGGGGGGGTCGAGAGGGTTGCGTACAACGACAACGACGTGTATTCGATACGCACGAGCGAAAGAAAGCGTTTACCGTAATAAAATCATCCTATCCTTCTCTCACCACCGAACGTATACAACGTTAGAACCTTTACATATTTATATGCGCATTGTATGTATATAAGTATGTATATGTATAATATATGTATAATGGTTGTATTATTTATAAGATTCATCGTTTCTCCGTTCCCGATCAGGGTTCACCGGTAACCACACATTTTTTTTATTTCCTCTGCCTGGTAAGATCCGGATCTAATACGGTCGTATCCGATACTCGGATTCCCAACTACTTGCGGCGATGGACGGGGGTAAAACCCTATGTAACGCGACGAATTCAACAACGACAATCATAAAATATACATATGTGTGTGTGTACAGTGTCCGTATATATACGTGAAAAAAGAAGAACAAACGAGATCGCACGTATATATATGTAATATATATATATATATATGTGTGTGTATAAAGTGTAAGTGTCTTGTGTGTCCGTGTAACTAATCACAAGAGACATGGCGTACGCCGAAGATCGATAATTGCCTGGCCCACTGTGTGTCTTTCACGCGTCCCTATTCGTGCATCGATCTCGCGACCCCCGAAAAACAGTACGTATATATTATATACTCGTTTAATACGATATTTTAATATAATAATCTTTAATCATATAGAAACTCTGTAACGATCTTCTGTATCTCGTCGCAATATTTTCTCTTATTTTTTCAACTTCCCGTTAATCGTCGTCGGCCAAAAACCTAAATACCTTACGACCTTAAGTATCACTAATAATACCGCTAAGTGATCGATTTACTTCTTATTAATCGTCAACGTCTCTTTCTCTTTGATATGTGCGTTCGCGTCTTGTCGTTTGCCAAGAGAATGTACGGTTACTATATTTTTTTTTTTCTTTTCCTATTTATTTTCGTTTAAGCTTTTAAGCGGAATTTCTCCTCTCTCCTCCGTTTTCGTCTGTCCCAACGATTACGCGCGTACACGCACGCGACACGTCGATCGTCGCTGGATCGATCCGCTCTTATCTCACTCCGATCACAATATAAAACCCTACAGTGTTACATCTACGGATCAAATAATTCCAATGTTGCGAATAAAATGAAATCAAAGGGAATTTTCTATTTTACGAACGAACAAAGAGTTCTACGCCATTGCTGTCGACGCTGGTGCGCGTTGACGATCGTTCTCGCCGCGTGCATGCAGGCGCAACGCGAGGTTCGACTTACAAAAAAAACAATCGGCCCTTACGTAACGCGCGTTTATATAAAAATGATTCGCGAGCCGCTTCGAACCGGCCACGGCGACGATAAACCCCAAAACACTAAGTCTCAACGTCGAGAGTTCGATGGTCAGGATCGAAACTCGATGTCCCCATTAACGATGTTTATCCTAAAGTATTATAAAGTACAAATTACGAGCACGATAGCACCTCAGGAGCCTCGAACGTTTCGACCCTCGACTTATCACGCGACTAACCCCTCCCGTGCATGGTATCCCGGGGTTCTAATTTAAGCGGAGCATTTGCAACTCCATTTTGCTCTTGGATCCACCGAGTCTCCCGGTCCGGAGAGAAAATTTCGAGGCTCGAGTGGTCCCGATTCGTGGCTACGCCTGTGTTCTAAGGCAGATCTGCCCCCGCGACGGGGGGCTCGGGAGCAGAGATGGGCAAAATTCGTACAGATATCAACGATCACGATGATCAAATAACTTCCAATTGTGATTCACGCGTGCGTCGAGTAGAGTTTTGCCCAACTCTGGTCGCGGCGCGTTACACCTAAGTCGTCGACGAGCTTTCGTTCACGATAAATAATAATTGTCTAATTCCCCGTGCGCGGCCGTGGCCGGTTCGTCCCGCTGGCTGGTCGTCGCGACGTCGTTCGTCCGCGCCACGGTAACAAATGTGTTTGATTGATAAACGTTTTTAATCGAGGCTACTCTCACGCACGCAGGTACACAAAGACACTCGTCGACTCTCTCTCTCTCTCTATTGCTCGGCCGTGGTGCTGAAAACGCTAGATCGCAAAAAAGGGGGGCGCCCCGCCGCGTTTTCTTTCACCTTTGTTTTTTTCTCGTTAGAACGTTTTTTTTTGTTGATCGGTGATCGATACCTCGGGAAGATCGTATTGTGCATCATTCGCTACTTGCTTCTTCGTTACCGTTTTACAACTATTAAGAAACGCTACGGTCCCTATCGTCTACGACGCCTCGTCTAATGGTGTCTCTTCCACTTCCGGGTTCCTCCGTCTTCTCGCGAGTCGAACATCCGGGGAACGAGGCTCGTTTCCTTCTGAAGACACTTTTAACACAGTCTCTATAGTCACCTCACTCTCGCAGTCACGTAATCATCAACCTAGGTGTTCCAGGCTTCGACGTTCCCACGTGTGCAACACCTTTCCCTTCAAAATACACAATACAACCCTTAATTGGTATTTATCCTTACTAGAAATCCAAGTTGATTTCTAAAAATGTGTCGATCATAACTAGACTGCGGATCTTTATGCATTTAATTTTCAACAAACTACAGAATTCAGTTAATATGCAAGAATATAAGAAATACTTAAAACAAGGTACGAATTATTATATCTAGGGGTCGAGACAACCCTCTATAAAGCTCCAATTTCATTGATTTTGTTAACAAAAATATGAATTTGTATTAAGATCCGCAGTCCAATCATAACTCACGATATTGCTTGTACAAGAAATGCAAGAATATAAAAAATACTTAAAACAAGGTACGAATTATTATATCTAGGGGTCGAGACAACCGTCAACAAAGCTCCAATTTCATTGATTTTGTTAACAAAAATATGAATTTGCATGAAGATCCGCTGTCCAATCATAACTCACGATATTGCTTATACAAGAAATGCAAGAATATAAGAAATACTTAAAACAAGGTACGAATTATTATATCTAGGGGTCGAGACAACCCTCTACAAAGCTACAATTTCATTGATTTTGTTAACAAAAATATGAATTTGTATTAAGATCCGCAGTCCAATCATAACTCACGATATTGCTTGTACAAGAAATGCAAGAATATAAGAAATACTTAAAACAAGGTACGAATTATTATATCTAGGGGTCGAGACAACCGTCAACAAAGCTACAATTTCATTGATTTTGTTAACAAAAATATGAATTTGCATGAAGATCCGCTGTCCAATCATAGCTCACGATATTGCTTGTACAAGAAATGCAAGAATATAAGAAATACTTAAAACAAGGTACGAATTATTATATCTAGGGGTCGAGACAACCCTCTGCAAAGCTCCAATTTCATTGATTTTGTTAACAAAAATATGAATTTGTATTAAGATCCGCAGTCCAATCATAGCTCACGATATTGCTTGTACTTGCAGACATACATTCTTTGGAACGGAACCCAAAATATTAAAGAAAAGCCAGTGAGCCATCTCTGAGTCAACATGCTCACCTACTTCCATCATGGAGGCTCTCTTAACACTAGAAACGAAAGGACCTCGCTGTAAATAAATAAAATAGCAGCGTTTAAAGCAGCCGAAGTGTTAAAATTGTTGCACACGTGGGTACGTGGACTCCAGGTCCCGATTTAACAGCGCTGCCTCGCTTCTTGCGCAGCAAATCTGCGCCAGGGATACTTGCCAAGGCATCGCCTCCGCCACTGTTCAGGTTCCAGCTCGAAGGACCGTCGGACTCGAGTGGCTTGGCAGCTGTGCAATTAACCCTTCGAGCACCGCGTCACAAAACCTCGTTAACCTTCTATTTTCTCGCTCGCGGATCACACATTATAACAATAGAAGATCTATCTACTCTCTCAACAATCTTAAAAATAAATTTTCCAGTTTATCGAGTGAAACAATACGGTAGTAATCGCAGTATTGTTTTTGCAAAAAGCGAGGCAATGCAACGTCTTTGAATCCGAACCGAGAGCAGTTTCTTCTCGTCCCCCCTCTCCTTCTTTCACTCCTATTTGATTTCTCGCGCGTCCAGTGTGAGATTTCATTTTTTTTTTTTCTTTTTTTGGGTTTTCTCGTTTAGTAAAAAGCTAGGCCGCTGTTAGGCGTTCAGGCGGTTTCCGGATCACGCGACACACGTTGCTCGGTTTAATCTTTAGTCCCGTCGAGCAACAGTCGCTTCTCGAAACGTCCTCGCCGGTTTCGTGTGTCCCTTAAATTAATCGATATCACGTTAGAACTATCGTTACAACTACGCGTTTAAAACGTACTTTGAAACATTTTCTTTTATATAATTACAAGAATCCTGTCAACGTGTAATTAAAAATCTCCACCTTTCTCTCGCTAGTCTGTACAACGTATCGCTTTCTCTCCCGCTCTCTCGTACTGTTTCTCTTCGCGTGTACACGTAACAACGATGATAATGATAATAAATAACCGTACGCAATAATAATGACAACCGTAATAATAATTTAACATCGTTCTAGCGGTATCACCATAGCGTGTCATAGCGTGGCATCGAAAACACGAAAGAATCATGGCGAAAAAATAGCTTGGCGTGTGTCGAGACCTTCGACCAACGACTAGCGGTGGTCCTCGGTTCCTATAGCGTGGCTTTTTTTTCTGTTTTTTTTTTTTAATCCTAAGAGGAACGTCGCGCCTCGATTCGACTCTAAACGCGATTTACCATCGCAGGGGCGCGCGGGGGGGGTGCAAGCGTGATCGCTCGATTCGAACGTGGTCGACGTTCCTTCGCCAGGATGCGGTCCGTTAGTTTCTCTAGGAAGGTTCGATTTCTTTCGCATGCCTCTTACGTAGACTAGTATAGTAGAATAGTAGAGTTAATCGAGTGTTAAAAACCGAAACCCGACTGGTTCGACGACCGCAACCAAGATGGCCGGCAAACATCGAATACACGAGCTTCGTCGCGGTTTCTGCGATGCTTCCGTCACTTCGGACGATCGATTATCGAAACGAAACAGCTCTTAGACCCTGTACGGAACGCTTTCTCTTACTTTTCCTCTCTAGATTCTACCTAGGAACGGCAGTGGTAGCTCATTTTACAGTAACCGATTGAATTTTAACGAAAGATCCAATATGGCGGCGAGTGGAGGAACGTAACACGCGTCGTGGTTCTGATTAGGTACGCGAAGTCGATGCTACGAAGCTCAAAACAGCCGAGCCAATATGAAAAGTCGGGAACTGAACTTCTTGAGAGAAGGCACCTTGCACAACGGACAAACAAAGCTACCCCGAACAAAGAGCAGCCTACGTAACGGTGGGAAGGGGGGGAACCAAGTTCGTGTTGATGTTTACATCGTGTACGTAAACAAAGTCCCGGCGAACTTCTAATTACGCGTCTCGAAAGCGAGCCTTCCACCGGCGCCATATTGGTATCGTTTCGACGTCGAAACTAACGTAAATTTCTACCAAAGAACAGATTTTCGACGGAACGTTCGCGCGGAAATTTATTTCGAGGATCAACGGGGGGCGGTCGAAATTTTCAAAGGAACCCACAACCGAGCTCTATACGCATGTAAAATCGCCGAATCTCGCGACCCATTTTCCCCCAAGCCGCCGGAGCGATTTTAATCAAATTTTGACCGAGTACTCTGCTAATGGGGCTGAATAAATTGAATCTTCTTTTACAAACATCGTAGAAAAAGAGTGACATGCTTAATAAATCGTTCGAATATAGATGAACGATTTTTTTTTTTTGTTCCCCCCGGGGGATCCTGAGAAAACAGGTCGACGATTCGTTCGTTGGTCGATCGAAAGCTACTGAAACGAACTAAAAAACTATTTCTCGGTGTTCGTGGGGCTTGTTAAGCAACGGCGTGGACAGAAACATTGGAATCTGTTAAAGAATTTCGTAAGAATTGCATTTGAAACGCTGGAAATCCGGGAATACGAGCGGCCATCTTGTTTACGATCCGTGAAATCGACGAGTCCGTTCCGTTCGAGCTCCGTCGATCGGCCAGTACGCGTTTTCGTTTGCGACACGATGCAATTTCAAGGCAGAAACGGGACGTTTTCGATCGGATCGGAAAACTGCGAACGACATCTACTTCGAACGATTATTTCCAATAATCGACTGCCGGGGGATCGCTAGTTTAATTAAATGGAACGAAGAACACGGTGCTCGACTAAACGATAAAAAGTAATCATTCGCGGATAACGAGAGTTTCTTCGTGTATTAAAGCGTCATTACTGCAAAACGAGACTTATCTCGACAGAAAATTTTACGTAACGTCGATCGTCTCGATAACGCGATCATTTGGTTCTATTGAAAATTCCGGGGAATAGAGACCGGTTACTTGGATTTATTTCATCGAAAATACGATACGTATTCCACTAGGGTCCGTTCTCCTAACAGAGATTTACGTTTATCGACCGTGTGTCGCGTTTATTTATTTGTTAACGGGGTAAAGAATAAATCACGAATCTGCAACGTACATTGACAATTTTATTATAAAAATTGTGTGGTAAAAATGACTAGCAATTTATGGTTTGATATTGAAAAGAATATAAAATTTACACAATTTTATTGGAAAAAATTGTTTGGTAAAAGTAACTAGCAATTTATAGTTATTATTGATATCGAAAAGAATATAAGATTTACACAATTTTATTGGAAAAACTCGTTTGGTAAAAGTAACTAGCAATTTATAGTTATTATTAATATTGAAAAGAATATAAGATTTACACAATTTTATTGGAAAAATTGTTTGGTAAAAGTAACTAGCAATTTATGCTCATGATTGATATTGAAAAGAATGTAAAATTTACACAATTTAATTAAGAAAAGTCGTTTGGTAAAAGTAACTAGCAATTTATGCTTATGATTGATATTGAAAAGAATATAAGATTCACATAATTTAATTAAAAAAAATCGTTTGGTAAAAGTAACTAGCAATTTTCTGGTTTGATATTGAAAAGAATGTAAAATTTACACAATTTAATTAAGAAAAGTCGTTTGGTAAAAGTAACTAGCAATTTATGCTCATGATTGATATTGAAAAGAATGTAAAATTTACACAATTTAATTAAGAAAAGTCGTTTGGTAAAAGTAACTAGCAATTTATGCTCATGATTGATATTAAAAAGAATATAAGATTCACACAATTTAATTAAAAAAAGTCGTTTGGTAAAAGTAACTATCAATTTTCTGGTTTGATATTGAAAAGAATATAAGATTTAGATAGTTTTATTAGAAAAATTGTTTGGTAAAAGTAACTAGTAATTTATGCATATGATTGATATTGAAAAGAATGTAAGATTTACACAATTTCATTAAAAAATCGTTTGATAAAAGTAACTAGTAATTTATAGTTTCTTTTAATATTATAAAGAATGTAAGATTCACACAGTTTTATTAGAAATATTGTTTGGTAAAAACGACTAATAATTTATGCTTATGATTGATATTGAAAAGAATATAAGATTCACACAATTTAATTAAAAAAAGTCGTTTGATAAAAGTAACTAGCAATTTTCTGGTTTGATATTGAAAAGAATATAAGATTTAGATAGTTTTATTAGAAAAATTGTTTGGTAAAAGTAACTAGTAATTTATGCATATGATTGATATTGAAAAGAATGTAAGATTTACACAATTTCATTAAATAATCGTTTGTTAAAAGTAACTAGTAATTTATAGTGTCTTTTAATATTATAAAGAATGTAAGATTCACACAGTTTTATTAGAAATATTGTTTGGTAAAAACGACTAATAATTTATGCTTATGATTGATATTGAAAAGAATGTAAAATTTACACAATTTTATTAGAAAAAGTCATTTGCTAAAAATAACTAGCAATTTATAGATACTATTAATATTGAAAAGAATGTAAGATTTACACAATTTAATTAAAAAAAGTCATTTGCTAAAAGTAACTAGCAATTTATAGATACTATTAATATTGAAAAGAATGTAAGATTTACACAATTTAATTAAAAAAAGTCGTTTGGTAAAAGTAACTAGCAAATTATAGTTACTATTAATATTAAAAGAAAGTATAAAATTCACACAATTTAAATAAAAAAAGTCATTTGCTAAAACTAACCAGCAATTTATAGTTACTATTAATATCCAAAAAAAAATATAAAATTCACCGAATTGAATTGAAAAAAGTCGTTTGCTAAAACTAACTAGCCCCTTACAGTTACTGTTAATATAAAAAAGAACACAAAATTCACCGAATTTAATTAAAAAAAGTGATTTGCTAAAACTGACTAGCCCCTTACAGTTATCGTTAATATAAAAAAAAAACACAAAATTCACCGAATTTGATTAAAAAAAATCGTTCGATAAAGCCACCCAGCAACGTACGCTCGCGATTAATATAAAAAAGATCGTTCGAAGTAGCGTGGGTGGGTATCTATGTGGTGTTTTGGGTAGCGAATGGCCGTTCGACGGGCACGACAGAGTAAAGTCGCTAGTGTCTACGGTTTATAGGCGAAAAGAGTTGTTTTAGAGAGAGAAATCAGCGAGCGGTCGGGCCGGGGCCGTCCATCGTCCAACGAGAGCGTCTAAATTCGTGTTCGTTTCGGATGGGATCGTGCCAAGGTGCGTCGATCGCGATCGGGCGATCGGCTCGCCGAGTAAATCGCGGGGGCGACGAGCCGCGTATAATAATATATTTTACACGTTTATCTTAGCGAGACTCTGTGTTCCCGTCGCGAGACGATTATTTCATATTTTTTTTTTTCTTTTTTTTCTTTTTTTTTTGGCAGTTCGACTGACGCCTGCTCGGCGAGTCGCGGATCGAAGTCGAGAGAATATATGTATATATTATCGAGGAACTCGTTCTGGCCCTCGTTAGATCGGGGGCCCCTCCCCCTCCCTCCCCCCCCACCCCCCTGTATACGTTAACGAGGCGCGGTTCGATGGGGAAAAACGGCTCCTCGAGGTGGGGGTGGGGGTGAAACGCGGGTTTCGTGGTATCGTTTAAACGTTTATCGTGCCTCGAGCGCGCCGTTACGACGATCGATCTTGTCCGGATCCGAGAGACACTGGAGGCTAGGGGGTCATCGTCGATGGGAACGGTAGTAGTAGTTTCGTAGAAGAATAAGAAGAAGGTGAAGTAGAACAACAAGAATAGTAAGAAGAACAGGAGATTAAAACGAGTCGTGGGATCTCTCATTTTTTTTTTTTTCTCTTTCCCCCGAACCCTATATAGTTATACAAAGTGTGGTGTTAGTTCCTAATTTCCGCGCGATCGTTGGCACGATCGGCCGGACGCGCTCGCTGCGTCTAAAGATAAACCGGCGGGCCCGTTCCCCGAACAGGACAAACGTCACCGCGATAAATTTACTTAACGTGATGAGTATTTTGTTTCAGGTATTTCAAGGTTTATACAATATGTACACGTACTTTTTCGACTAGAAGAAAAAAAAAAAAAAACGTTTCTCTTTCGTTTCGTGTCCAACGGGTTGACCCGCGTGTGGTCGACGACGCCGCCTGCGTCGTACAAATTGATCGACGATCGAGGGGGGAGGTTTTTTTTTTTTTTGTTTTCTAAGGGACGTAGGGAAGGGACGGGTGCCGCCAACGGTTTTCGATAAGTTCTAGTCCCCCCCCCCCCCTCCCCCCCGGGAAGGCTGAGCCCGTGTTCCTATTTCCCTTCCTCCGGCGATCGATTCGAGGAGGACTCCGGGAAACTCGTCGACGACGATGACGATGACGAGATGACGAGACCCGTGTATGTGCGTCCCGCCAGGGACCCCTTGGTTCGCGCGTCCCCCCTTTCTCTCGTTCCTAGGCCGGACAGACCAGGAACTCGTACTCGAACATCAACGAGACAGCGACGAACACGAAGTACAGGAGGAACATCGTGAACCCGAGGCCCTTGTTCATCCGCCACTTGAAGCAGGCGATGCTCATGATCACGAACAACAGCATGCAGAACAGGATCGCTATGCTGCACACCATACCCACCGAGTTCACCTCGACGGGCTTCCCGTAGATCAGGCCGTACAGCAGCCAGGGTACCGGAAGCCTGCAACAGAGGAACATCAAATAATACGTTAGCAAGACTTTAATATCATCTTTTTGTCGACATTCTTCCACAGATTGAATTCACCCTTTGGAAATGGAGCTTCTTAGAGCATTTATACATTCTTCGACAAGTTGGTTGCACTTCGAAACATTAAAATCCTTCGATTTGTTCGGGAGTTATGATGTTTTAATGGCGCGCATGAAATTTCAGGGGGGTCAGATATCGTGTTCTCGGTAAGGAATTTTTTTCTCGAATACGGGTAGGATTTCGGGGGTATGTTTAATGAACAAAAATGATTTCAATTGACAACTGACAATATTTTTTTCAAAACGATTTGAAATTTTTTTTTTTTTCGTCGAAAAATTTCACAAGTTATCGAATTTTTTTCTGGAAATTGAGTAGGATTTTAGGGGTGTGCGTATTCACCAAAAATGATTGTTATTAACACCCCTAGCTAGCAATAATTTTTTTAGAACGATTTGAAACTTTTTTTTTTCAGCGAAAATTTCTGTACTTACGGAATTTTTTTCTCGAAACTGGGTACGAATTCGAGGATATGTCTAATGACCAAAAATGATCACAATTGACCCTCTTAGCTAAAACTAATTTTTTCAAAACGATTTGAAATTTTTTAATTTCGTCTAAAAATTTTACATTTTCACAAATTTTTTTCTCGAAAGTGGGTAGGATTTCGGGATTATGTCTATTCATCAAAAATGTTTGTAATTGACCCTTTTAACTAAATATAATTTTTTTAGTATGATTTGAAATTTTTGAATTTCTTCTAAAAATGTTACATTTTCACAAATTTTTTTCTCGAAACTGGGTAGGAATTCGAGGGTATGTCTATTCACCAAAAATGACTGTAATTAACCCTAGTAACCAGAAATAATTTTTTCAAAACGATTTAAAATTTCTCAATTTCGTCGCAAAAATTTAGGCACCTACCCCCTGTCGATTTTTCTTAAATTCGTTTTTCATTTTTAATCGGTTTGTTCGACGTGCTACAGAAAAGTTGTCTAATACTTTTTTATAGGTACCAATGGGCTCTACTTCAGAAAAAAGTTTCATTGAAATATATTCACTATTGTAGGAGTTATGGTTGTTTGAAAATTGAATTACTTTTATGGGGTTTTTCCCACATTACGGGGTTAAGGAACAACTTTTTCAAAATTTTTACAATCTCTACATATTCTTCACTAAAATACGCGTCGTTTGCTACTTTAAACATTAAAATCCTCCAATCCGTTCAGAAGTTATGATGTTTTAAAGATACTTATGAAATTTCAGGGGAATGAATCAACGGTATGGTCAGACAGTGTACTTTTGGTAAAGAATTTTTTTCTCGAAAATGGGTAGGATTTCGGGGGTACGTCTATTCACCAAAAATGTTTGCAATTGACCCTTCTAACTTAATATAATTTTTTGTCGTATGATTTGAAATTTTTGAATTTCTTCTAAAAATGTTACATTTTCACGAATTTTTTTCTCAAAAGTGGGCAGGATTTCGGGGATATGTCTATCCACCAAAAATGATTGTAATGGATCTCTGTAATTGAAAATAATTTTTCCAGAATAATATGAAATCATTTAGTTTTCCTCGCTTTACCTTTACATTAATATTAATAATTAATAACGTGAAAAACTTAGCTGGAAAGACACAGTCTTTGTTAATAATATCGAGATTAATTTGGTCGGACGATACCAAACAACGAGGAGAAGCAGCATGGTTGAATTTATGAATGCACGTGATAATTGGAGGGAATTTGCCTACTTTGTTCGGTATCGTTGCGACAGAATTCATGGGGCGAGACTAGGAGGTGCGACAACAACGTTTCGAGAGTAATTTTCTTTCCGTTCTTGGTAGCAACAATGTAAACAGCTACGTCCGCCAGCTGTGTAGCTTAATCCCTCCTCTAACTACATGCAAAAGGTAAACATTGTTAGTCGTTTTAAGTCACTGTGTAGGTTCGCGTAAAGACGTGTTTGAGTATCCTGTTACGCGAAAAATGGAACGCAATTTAGAGCGAAGGGTTTGCGATAAGCATTTCCGGTGAAATGCGCCGTTTACGAAAAATTGTCCCGCGAGTTTCACCGCCGTGTTTATTTGCCTTTTTCCAGCCCTCGAGAATCTTCGCGAGAAAAAAAAAAAAAAAACAATGTGCACGGTTAACAAAAAATTAATCTGGACAGCCAGAGTGTAGCTTTGCATTTAATCGTTATATTCGTAAATATTTTAACGAGGTTGCGAAGCGACTTTGCGAATTACAGTCGAGGAATTAGACTGGGTGATAATGGACCCGTCAAAGGAGCCCAATTTACCGCTATACGAGCTCGCGGGATAATAAATTCCGAACGGGGCTTAAAAAGCCGAGGTTTGAACAATGGAGAATATGTCCAACTTGTCTTACAGGCGCGTTGAAACAGATTTTAATGAGCAAGTACGGGGCCCCTGGAAATTATCTAGCTTTTAATTATCTTCCGCGTGGAAATGGCCGCGAGGTGTCGCCACTGCTCCTTTCGCAAAAACAATCGAACGAGCGTCAAATTTATTACAATAAAATGTATCCGACGGTACGAAATAAGAATTAAAATGCAAGTTTAGTCGTAAAATAAATCGTCCGATGTCTCGAGAACCGTTCGACGCGTGTAATTGTTTTTCTGGCTCGTTAGCGGGACCGTCTGTTCTTTTTGTTCGGAGCCTCGCGGCCATTTTCCTCCTCGTCCTTCGGTTTCCCTATATTCTAATTTACCCGGGTTGCATATTTATCGGCCGTGGGTTCGTTATCGTCCCATTTTTCCCGTGGTAATTCCACGGCCGAGGATTTATCGCCGCGGCCCGCCGAATACGAAGACGTTTAAATTAATCAACTCAATTAGCCTAATTACTTGCAAACGACTTGCGAGCCCCGGCGCAGCTTAATTTTTCTCGAGGTAACGGGCCGCGGGAGAATGTTTCACCGGGAGCATTTATTTCCAATAATTAATAAATCGGTCCCCATGTAAATAGAAATTACGAACCAACGTCTGTCGATTTACTTGCCTCGAAAGCTATCGAAAGTACTTCAAAGTATTTTTAAATAATTCAGAATTAAATAGGAGCAGTCGCTATGTCCGACCAATATTCGATATTTCTACTTGCAGCAGTGTTTTTTAAATGTTTGTTGGGTTACAGTGTCGTTTGTTTCCTGTAAATCTATAATACTATATTCAGAACTATCTAAAAAAAATACTAAATAGATTCTAAACCAATACAAATGCTCCCTGAAGCCAAATTCAAGTAGTATGAACGAATATTGGTCAGACGGTATGAATTTCAATGGATCAAAGACATTATGGTTGTTCCGTAGGAGAAATAGGATAGAAAATGTAGAATAAAATTTTTTCCTACGAGGCTCCATTCACGAGAAACTTCGATCTAATCGCTATGTCCGACCAATATTCGATATTTCTACTTGCAAAAGTGTTTTTCAACACTTACTGCGTTACAATGTTGCTCATTTCTCGTATTTCCACCTACTATACCTAGAACTAAGTGAAAAAAATACTAAATAAATTCTAGACCAGCAAGAATACTCCCTAATGCTAAATTCAAGTAGTAAGAACTAATATTGGTCAGACGCGCGAGCAAAGACGCTGTAAATCTAGCAATTTCTCTACAAATCTTCATCGTTGGTCTCACTACCAAGTAGGACACTAGAATTTAAACAAATTCGAAGAGTTAATCGATTGGAGATATTTCTAAATAATTCAGAATTAAATCAGAGTGCTTACGTAGACTACTCAGTGCTTTGATCGTTAATTAAAAGAATTATTTGGATGAGGTTCAGAGCAGAGAATAGTCAGAAAAGGGGGGAGAAGAATTGTTACTTGTCTTAATGTTTTGTCTATGACTTTGATTGGGATTATAAACAATAGAAATAGAATTTCAATGGATCAAAGACATTATGGTTGTTCCGTAGGAGAAATAGGATAGAAAATGTGGAATAAAATTTTTTTCTACGAGGCTCCATTCACGAGAAACTTCGATCTAATCGCTATGTCCGACCAATATTCGATATTTCTACTTGCAAAAGTGTTTTTCAACACTTACTGCGTTACAATGTTGCTCATTTCCCGTATTTCCACCTACTATACCTAGAACTAAGTGAAAAAAATACTAAATAAATTCTAGACCAGCAAGAATACTCCCTAATGCTAAATTCAAGTAGTAAGAACTAATATTGGTCAGACGCGCGAGCAAAGACGCAGTAAATCTAGCAATTTCTCTACAAATCTTCATCGTTGGTCTCACTACCAAGTAGGACACTAGAATTTAAACAAATTTAAAGAGTTAATCGAGTGAAAATATTATTTAAATAGTTTACAATTGAACTTGTTGCAGAACAAAGGTCGAATTTAATCAGAGTGGCTTTGTGGGTAATAAATATTTGAATTATTTTTTTTTTAGAGAGTTTGGAGGTATTGGGGGAGGGTTGCAGAGCTTCCTGGATCCAGGTTGGTGGGAATGGCGGGGAAAGCGGCGTGCCAGTGACTCTGTGCCAGAGGAGGGAAAGGATCTACGGGAACGCGTGGGCTCTGCGGCTCCCCTATGGATCATCGTTGGAAAATGAGTCGTTTCTGGCACGGTATTTCTGCTATTTCGCGCGCCAACGATATAATAATACAGGAACGACGGGGGAACGAACGGGTGTACGCCATTACGGTGAAATAGCGAGAATACTTGAATGGGCTGCCGCAACGACCAATTCCGCGCGTCTCCTCTTGGCTCCGACCAGATCGTCGCTGGAAATTCCAATTTATACGTTTCGCGGCCGTTCGGATCCTCGGGTTTCGTACAATAACCGGGCATCCGGTTCTCACCGACCCGATATTCGACGGTGTTATTCGGGTCGAGGGATGCTCGGGAATCTCAAAGATCTCCAAAAGATTTAATAGCCTTAAAGAATCTCCGAGGCTCGAAAACTTTCCAAAGTCCTCTGGGAAAGCCCCGGAGCCTCGGGACATTCGGAGCTTCTTAACTTAATCGCCTCGCATTTCAATGTGCTCCGCCACCCGAAGGATAATGGATATTTAAAACCACCCTTTCGATACGGTTCGATCGACAGTCCGCAAATTATTTATATCTACGAAACTGGCGTGCATTTTTCTTTGAAAAAATTCATGCGTCCAGGTTGGATATGTGCGAATAAATGCGCGAAGTTTCAATTTCATATCACGAATGGTTTTATAGTTATTAAATTCTGAAGCTGTTCTTATTTTAGCATGCTAGAACAACTCCATTAAAATCCTTCTCAATCTCTGAAGCTTGTATCTTCGAAACTATTAGGTATTTTTGTTTGAAAAAATTCATGTATCCCAGTGTAATATGTATAATTAAATGTGCAAAGTGTCAATTTGATATCTTGAATAGTTTTTCAGTTACAAAATTTCAAAAATAACCTTGTTCTTGCATGCTGGAATAACCCCTTAAAACTCACTCAATCTCTGAAGCTTGTATCTTCGAAACTATTAGGTATTATTGTTTGAAAAAATTCATGTATCCCAGTGTAATATGTATAATTAAATGTGCAAAGTGTCAATATGATATCTTGAATAGTTTTTCAGTTACAAAATTCCAAAGATAACCTTGTTCTTGCATGCTGGAATAACCCCTTAAAACCCACTCAATCTCTGAAGCTTGTATCTTGGTAACTATTAGGTATTTTTGTTTGAAAAAATTCATGTATCCCAGTGTAATATGTATAATTAAATGTGCAAAGTGTCAATTTGATATCTTGAATAGTTTTTCAGTTATAAAATTCCAAAGATAACCTTGTTCTTGCATGCTGGAATAACCCCTTAAAACCCACTCAATCTCTGAAGCTTGTATCTTGGTAACTATTAGGTATTTTTGTTTGAAAAAATTCATGTATCCCAGTGTAATATGTATAATTAAATGTGCAAAGTGTCAATTTGATATCTTGAATAGTTTTTCAGTTACAAAATTTCAAAAATAACCTTGTTCTTGCATGCTGGAATAACCCCTTAAAACTCACTCAATCTCTGAAGCTTGTATCTTCGAAACTATTAGGTATTATTGTTTGAAAAAATTCATGTATCCCAGTGTAATATGTATAATTAAATGTGCAAAGTGTCAATTTGATATCTTGAATAGTTTTTCAGTTACAAAATTTCAAAAATAACCTTGTTCTTGCATGCTGGAATAACCCCTTAAAACCCACTCAATCTCTGAAGCTTGTATCTTCGAAACTATTAGGTATTTTTGTTTGAAAAAATTCATGTATCCCAGTGTAATATGTATAATTAAATGTGCAAAGTGTCAATTTGATATCTTGAATAGTTTTTCAGTTACAAAATTCCAAAGATAACCTTGTTCTTGCATGCTGGAATAACCCCTTAAAACCCACTCAATCTCTGAAGCTTGTATCTTCGAAACTATTAGGTATTTTTGTTTGAAAAAATTCATGTATCCCAGTGTAATATGTATAATTAAATGTGCAAAGTGTCAATTTGATATCTTGAATAGTTTTTCAGTTACAAAATTTCAAAAATAACCTTGTTCTTGCATGCTGGAATAACCCCTTAAAACCCACTCAATCTCTGAAGCTTGTATCTTCGAAACTATAAGGTATTATTGTTTGAAAAAATTCATGTATCCCAGTGTAATATGTATAATTAAATGTGCAAAGTGTCAATTTGATATCTTGAATAGTTTTTCAGTTACAAAATTTCAAAAATAACCTTGTTCTTGCATGCTGGAATAACCCCTTAAAACCCACTCAATCTCTGAAGCTTGTATCTTCGAAACTATAAGGTATTATTGTTTGAAAAAATTCATGTATCCCAGTGTAATATGTATAATTAAATGTGCAAAGTGTCAATTTGATATCTTGAATAGTTTTTCAGTTACAAAATTTCAAAAATAACCTTGTTCTTGCATGCTGGAATAACCCCTTAAAACCCACTCAATCTCTGAAGCTTGTATCTTCGAAACTATTAGGTATTTTTGTTTGAAAAAATTCATGTATCTAGGTTGGATATGTGCAAATAAATGTGCGAAGTGTCAATTTGATATCTTGAATAGTTTTTCAGTTATAAAATTTCAAAAATGTCCTTCTTCTTGCATGCTAGAACAATCCCTAAAAATTTTCCTGGATGTCTGAAGCTTCCATCTTCGAATTGGGTATTTTTCCACGAAAAAATTCGTGAGCCTGAGCATGTCAGATGTAAAAATAAGGGAATCCGTAGATAAAGATTGGAATCTTGGGGGAACCCTAGGTTGGGGCTGGTGGTTGACAGGAACGACGAAACGATTGATTTAGGCAACCCCGACTGTATCTATATTATCCAATTAAATACATTGTGGTCGGCGTACACGTTTCCGATATTTCCAATAGGGAACGATAGGGAATCTGTCCGGGAGGCCGTTTCTTTAGCCCCTTTCAAGAAGTAATCGTTCCCCGACGTTCGAGCAATTTCCGTTCGCCGAAGACACCACCCTCCCCCTCTTTCCGCGCGCGATCGATCGTAAAGCCTTAAGGAAACTTTGCGTGTTATCCGACACACGAAAGGAAAAGTCTCGGCGATACCGCCCCTGCTGCGTCAAGATTCCATCCAGAAATGTACACACGACGACCATTTCTCTTCGCTTTTAGGTTTTCATTCGCGTTAGAGAACGATCGCGCCCCCTCTGTTTCACCTTGTCTATAACTTATGGCCCTTTCCACGGTTACCAATAACTCTTTCGTAATATACCCAGACGTCCTTCTGGCTAAATACTTCCTAGCAAGGATCAGAATCTAATCTTCTTGTGCGTAATAGAGAAGAAAATTTACTTAAATTCTTGATATTACCAGGTATCGATAATGAGTTTAAATAAGAAATACCAAGGGGAGTAAAATTGTTCTTTTCTGCCTTGATAGTCTGTATCACTACCCTTAGAAATGTCTAATTTTGTTTCTTAAATGCTCGAGAAGCTACGAACGTAAGAAAAGAGATTGTTTATTTTGGGGGGGCGGGTCTTGCTGAGAGCACGTGGCCACGAGATCGTTGGTAGACTAATTTTTTACGGAGCCCTCGCGATGATCCCTTCAAGCCCCGGTGCGTCGCGTAACGAGGCGAATTCCCGATTTCTGTGAAATAATTGTCAGCGTGTAGAGGACCGGCGAGAATCAGCCGAGCATGTTTCCCGGCGAGATGAGTGGCGACTAACGAGAGATTCCACCGGCTCAAAGTGACGTAATCTTATTACTCGCGCCTTAACCGCCCCTCGGAATAATAGCACCCCCCCCCCCCCCAAACGATCTCCGGAACTCGACTATAACCGTAAATTTACCTAATTGTCTATGGGGCGGGGAACGAATCTGCTAAAATCTACGATCTTTCATCCCTCGAAAAAACATCGAGCTCCCCAAAAATAGATTTTTGACCATCTTCTACCTAGAAATTACTAGAAATTTCTCTGACTGCTGTTCATTTTAAATAAATAAATATTTCTTTAAATAGCGTGATAACAATAATAACCTCGAGGGATGAAAATTTAAAATGGGGTGAATATTGCAAATATATCCAAATGGAAATATTTGGTGAGAAATAGATTAGCAATGAACGCGTATTAATATGAATTTTCAGTGTTCAGGGGCGTCCATCAGGATTGTTTGAGGGAAACGTTTAAAGCGCCGTCGAATCGATATGGGGGAAGAGAGGCTTTCCTTAAACGTATCTCGTTTCGTGTGCATTAGCGACAGGCTCGGAGAAGCACGTATACGGCCGGCAGATTATGTGTCTCGCGTGAAAATTGCTATAACCGATGCCCTCGATAACCGCGACGCGATGGCCACTTATAAACGGAGCCGCGTAAATCCATACGCGACCTACATCGGACTGCGGGGGAAAAACAAATACCGATGAATTAGTCTCGTACGGGACCGAGGGACACGCTCCTCGCTTTTATTCTCGGGATTGGCCCGCCAAAAGGAGCCACCGTGTCGTTTTCTTTCATCCATTTGCGCCTCCACGCTGCAATTATTCCACAAAGCTTTCGAAACGGCCGCCATTTTCGTCAGGGGGCTTCGGTTCTCTATTTATCCTGCAATTATTTTAATCACTAGAGGCTCAAAAATATATCTTTTTACAATAAATAATAACAGAGACTCGATTGAAGCGAGCATGAATGAATTTGGTGGGGAATTTCTGTACCCCATTTTGTTTTCTCCTGGCACCAAATTTCTCGACGCCATTTTGGTCTCAATTATTTTCGATAGGTTAACCTAGAAAATAACAGCCAGTTATTCTTCGACACATCCCTTTTTCCACCATTTTATAATATATAATTATTACTAGAGGCTCAAAAATATATCTTTTTGCAATAAATAATAACAGAGACTCGATTGAAGCGAGCATGAATGAATTTGTTGGGGAATTTCTGTACCCCATTTTGTTTTCTCCTGGCACCAAATTTCTCGACGCCATTTTGGTCTCAATTATTTTCGATAGGTTAACCTAGAAAATAACAGCCAGTTATTCTTCGACACATCCCTTTTTCCACCATTTTATAATATATAATAATTAGACTACGGATATTTATGCATTTATGGGAAATTTAGATTGTGAAAAAACTATAGAATGCATTTAATATGGAAAAATATAACAGAAACTGAAGTAAGATAAGAATTATTGTATTTAGGGGTTGAAAGAACCCTCTACGAAGCTGTTATTTTATTAATTTTATTAATAAATATATGAATTTGCATAAAAATCCGCAGTCTAATAATAATCCATGTGCAATCGAAGGTACTTGTGTAGTTGAAGAAAATTCCTAACGAATTTCACATTTCTAAGAAACTTTTGGAGGCTTCTTACACTGGTACCTATAATGGCTGTAATAATTAATATTTTCATACGAAATTTTTCTAAGAAGTGGTCCAAGGAATACACTTTTGAGAACACCGAACACCTATCAGAAAAAGTTTCATAGTTACGTCGAAAAAATACTTCGAAAGCTGCCTTTATTTCAGCCGTGACAGTGGAAGATCGAGGAAACTTTAGGGATTATCCTGTATACTATTATGGAATGATTGATATAGAATATGGTTTGTGCTGAATATCCGCGTGTGCGCGAAGGATCTTACCCAACTGTGACGTCGAAAATGTTGCTGCCCACGGAGCTCGACACGGCCATGTCGCCGAATCCTTTTCGCGCGACGATCACGCTGGTGATCAGGTCCGGGATGCTGGTGCCAGCGGCGAGGAACGTCAGGCCCATCACTTCCGGCGGTATGCGAACAGTGTCGCCGGCCACGTTCGCCCACCAGACCATCAGGTACGAGTACGCCGCTATCCAGAAGATCGACCCGATGAACGTCACCGCGAAGAGCTTCTTCCCTAAAAAGCAGACACGTTTGGGTCTCAGCGATCCTCGAGTCTCCTTTGTCAGAACGAAGGGATTCCCTCACGATTGGATTATCCCCGTCTCAATTCCAACCCCCCTCTCATCGGGGAAGATTCGATCACCTCGAACCGAAAACGGTCCTACCGAAATTCTCACCTTGATCCCCCATTCTACGGTCAGACATTTGCCGAGGAATTTTTCGTTTCACCAAAACGTACGAAAAGTGAAACCGAATAACACCAGGACAAAATCAATTTTCCCTTTGGCGCAACGAACTTTGCATAACGCAACGTATTTATAGATGGAAATGGGTCACCCTGTAGATAGGTCGCGGCTACTGTAGGTGTTATCGAGCCTCGCCACTGCCTGAAACCGGAAGAAACCCCGGAAATAAGTTCTCCTTTGACCGTCGCGACGACGGAGGATCCGTATTTAAAATATTTACAACCGCCATCTTTGGCCCGCGACAAATTCCAAGTGGAAATCGAGTGAACGCTGTCTCTGACCAATTTAGCTCCCGCGCGACTTTCCCTCTACGAATCTAACATCCAAATGATTGGGTTCTGTTCGAGAAAGCATCGCTGGACTCGTATCCGCGTCCCCTTTTCGCTGGTTCGAGCGGAAACCTATCCGGATTGCCTCCCCTTTGACGGTTCGATGTTCGTAGCGAGTAGAAAGGGTCGATCATATATCAGACCGGCCGCGTATCGAGCCCCACCACGCCCAAAAGACTTTCTATCGCGATAATCTAATTCCACGGGACGACTATACGCGATTAGATTCGACCGTCCGTGACCAGGACTCCGCTGTTCCGTGGATATTAAAATTATTGGGTTTCGTTCGACGGGGATACCTCCTCCATTCGATTGGGTACTCGTCCTCTGAAGTATTAAAATTTTTATACGTATCCACCAGGTGCTCTGGTCGTTAATTAAAAGAATTATTTCGTGTTCGTAGCGGAGAATAGTCAGAAAAGGGTTGTTATTTGTCTTAAAGTTCTGAAGATGACTTTGATCGGGATTGTGAAGAATAAAAATAGAATTTTGGTGGATTAAATACATTGTGGTTGCTCTATAGGGGAAATAGGATAGAAAATGTAGAATAAAATTTTTCCGTACGAGGCTCTATTCGCGAGAAACTTCGACCTAAACAGTATGTCCGACCAATACTCGATATTTCTACTTGCAAAAAGAGTTTTTTAACGTCTATTGCGTTACAGTGTCGTTTTTTTTGCTGTAAATCTATACTACTATATTTAGAACTGTCTAAACAAAATACTAAATAAATTCTAAACCAACATAAATGCTTCCTGAAGCCAAATTCAAGTAGTAAGAACAAATATTGGTCAGACGCTGACTTTGATTGGGATTATAACCAATATAAATAGAATTCCAATGGATTGAAGACATTATGGTTGTTCTGTAGGGGAAATAGGATAGAAAATGTGGAATAAAATTTTTCCCTACGAGGCTCTATTCACGAGAAACTTCGACCTAAACAGTATGTCCGACCAATACTCGATATTTCTACTTGAAAAAAGAGTTTTTTTAACGTCTATTGCGTTACAATGCTGCTCATTCCCTATATCTCTACCTACTATACTCAGAACTATCTAAAAAGAATACTAAATAACTTCTAAACCAACATAAATGCTTCCTGAAGCCAAATTCAAGTGGTAAGAACGAATATTGGTCAGACGTCCGAGTAAAGTCGCAGTAAACAACGGAATTTCTCAACGAATCCTTGTCGATCATCTCCATACCAAGTAATTGAACGAAAATAAATATTACCGCAAGCTTTTGATTCATTTTTTTTTTTTTTTAAATGCAAAGTCAGAGTCGCGAGAATATTCCCGTTTGTTCGAAGGCGACTCCGAACGAAGTTTGTTCAGCGGGCGCGACTAAACTGTACCGACTATTTCGTGGCGCGGTTCCGCGGAAGCGTGGCGGAAATTTTTGCCAGCGGAGCGCGTCGAACAGGCAGTCGCAGCAATTTTCCGTAACAATGAAAAGCGACGGCGTCGGGGCCGTTGAATGGCTGGCTGCGCGAGGCAGGCGACAATCAGTCGTCGATTCGAAATTAGCGTGTCAATATCATCTTTCGTCGGCTGGCATTGTGCTCCGTTGAAATACAGGCCGTTAATAGGCCGCGATAATGCGCCCCGTTACTGATTGATAGCGCCCCCCCCCCCACCCCCCAGGGAAAAGGTTTTGAATAACAGACCCGGCGGTCGTCCAGCGTCGATCTTAAGGGACGAGACAATTTTTTTACAGCACAGGGGCCTCCATGAAACTTTTCACCACTCTCCAATTATATTCTTCAACGTTTCGAGAGTGCAAATAGTTTTTTTCCCGTTAAATTTAATCGATTTTGATTTCTCGTCGGATCAGTGGTTGATATTTCTACTTAAAAAGAAGGTGTGGCGCTTCTCAAGTGTTTTTCGACCGAATATTATTAAACTTGAAGGGGTAAATGATAATAATATTAGCGAATTAAATTGGCTGTATTGATTTCGGAGACCTTGTCCGACCGGTGGTTGATATTTCTACTTAAAAAGAAGGTGTGGCGCTTCTCAATTGTTTCTCGACTGAATATTTTTTAATTTGGAGGGGTAAACGATAGTAACATTAGCAAATAAAATTGATTGTATTGATTTGGAAGACCTTGTCCGATCAGTGGTTGACATTTCTACTTAAAAAGAAGGTCTAACACTTCTTAACTATTCCTCGACTGAATATTTTTTAATTTGAAGGGGGAAATAATAATATTACCGAATAATAATTGCCTCTGCATCAATTTTGAAGACCCCGTCCGACCAATGGTTGATATTTCTACTTAAAACGATGATCTAACACTCTCCAACTGTACTGAGCGTTGTGTGAACTAAAATCGTCCTTAGAAAATGGAAAATTATCGAAGCCACACACCTCTGAACACAAAAAAAAGAAGTGATGCTTGCAATAGACTTCTAATTTAATTACGAGATAAATATAGTTTAAATAATTATTGCTATGCTGTAAAAAAATCGTCAAATATTACTTCTTATATGTTACTTTTACCCGTTGGGGGCTCGTTCAATCGTGTGTTCCAACTAAATTACTAACTTAATCAATATATTAACAGATGGGGGTCGATTATGAACGATTATTTAAATTGCCAGCTCTCCGTGGACCTTTTTAATCTTTTGATAGAATTCAGGGACCCACCAGAGTCGAAATAAACCAGTGTTTGGAAAAAATTGAGCGAATGGAATGTTCAGTTGGAAGAGGATCGCGCCACGAATAAGCGGAAGAAGAGAAAATGAGGTCTGAGGTAGATTGCATATCGATCTACCATTTTCAACCCTAATTCGCGGATGGTCCGTCGCGAACAGTCGATCGTCCGCAAAGATTACGGTTCCATATTCAAATTGTTTCGCCGGTGGACCAGCAGACCGTAGAAATTCGAGAGTTCTACACGGTGTCGTGTAATTTGTACGAGGCTGGGGATTAGTAGAGATCGCGGTCGTTCCGAGGGGATGCGGAAAATTGCCGATTTTGATTATTGTCCTCCAAACATTTACCATGTAATCTCTTGTCAAAATATTGCGAGCATAAACGGAATAATTGCGTTGGTGGAAAGGTTGCCAGTTTCTCGAACGAATGGGAAAGGGCACGCGTGGGCGGCGTAACTCAAAATACAACGGAATTTTCTGGCCAGGCCACGACGAAGCAGTCGGTCACGAGGACAAGCCGTGACGGTGGATAACTTCGAAAGGTCAGCCACGAGTTCCGGTTACACTTCAGACCGAATCACCCGAACGAAACTTTCTTCCAGGGTGAAATTGCACGTTTCGCGAGAGATATAAATTAGTTTTTATTCCTCGTTTCTTACCCCTCGGTGTCCTCGTGTCTGGTAAGGTCAGCCACAGAGGGAAAAGGATGGGCGCTACCAAAATGTAAGATAGTCTTTTCCTGGGACTGCTGGGCCAGCCCATGTTCAACGCCTCCGGAGGTTCATCCTCCTCTCCCTGAAACAATAAACACACTCACGTGAAGACACAGTCCCCCCCCGGAAAAGGGTTCTAATCCTACAGGGATGATAGCACTCGAGTTTACGAAATTTCTACAGCGACACTGCACGTATTTTGTAACTTAATGATACAGAAAATGTTTGCAGGCCTTAAAGTTAGCACGTAACCCGGAAGTCACATCCCGACAGGATTAGAGTTAAAGCCCTTCGTTTCAGGGAATTTCGGGCGAGGAAAATGCTCTGCTTCTCGTATCATCCGCGTAGATTTACGGTTTTCGCGACGAAAGTTTACCAACGCCGAACAATGTTATTAAAAATCCCGAAATAATCGAGCTCATTTTTTCAGGGATTAAGCACTTTTTTTTTGCACTTGGGGGTAGTTTTGTTCATTTTTTTAAATCGGTGACTTCCTCCTTTCATTTCCCATTCTAAATATAAAATTATGGAAGTCACAACACTTTGTTTACTATGTTCTGCAAGGCGTAAAATGACGAATTGTAAGCTCCAAAAATTAAAATTAATATTCGTGCAAAAATATTAGAATTCCATATAATTTTTTAAATGTATATTTAATTTTGTTTAAATTTCTTCGCGCAAGGAAAGGCCACGAAAAAGAATAGATTTGTTTAAGGAATACCTCGTCGATAGTAAAAGTGTGCTGATTTTAATAAACAAAAGTCAAGAACAAGTGAGTAGCCTCATGGATGGTGAAACTTGCGACGCCATTGTACACGGTAAAGGGTGAACATTTCATCACCAAAAAATTTCTACGCAATCTACAAATACCAACGAATACGTGTACCTAATTTTTAAGAAGAAGATTGAACAATTTTCCAGCGAAAAAAATTCGAAATCATGGATGATGAACCTCATGGATGGTGAAACTTGCGACGCCATTGTACACGGTAAAGGGTGAACATTTCATCACCAAAAAATTTCTACGCAATCTACAAATACCAACGAATACGTGTACCTAATTTTTAAGAAGAAGATTGAACAATTTTCCAGCGAAAAAAATTCGAAATCATGGATGATGAACCTCATGGATGGTGAAACTTGCGACGCCATTGTACACGGTAAAGGGTGAACATTTCATCACCAAAAAATTTCTACGCAATCTACAAATACCAACGAATACGTGTACCTAATTTTTAAGAAGAAGATTGAACAATTTTCCAGCGAAAAAAATTCGAAATCATGGATGATGAACCTCATGGATGGTGAAACTTGCGACGCCATTGTACACGGTAAAGGGTGAACATTTCATCACCAAAAAATTTCTACGCAATCTACAAATACCAACGAATACGTGTACCTAATTTTTAAGAAGAAGATTGAACAATTTTCCAGCGAAAAAAATTCGAAATCATGGATGATGAACCTCATGGATGGTGAAACTTGCGACGCCATTGTACACGGTAAAGGGTGAACATTTCATCACCAAAAAATTTCTACGCAATCTACAAATACCAACGAATACGTGTACCTAATTTTTAAGAAGAAGATTGAACAATTTTCCAGCGAAAAAAATTCGAAATCATGGATGACGAACCTCATGGATGGTGAAACTTGCGACGCCATTGTACACGGTAAAGGGTGAACATTTCATCACCAAAAAATTTCTACGCAATCTACAAATACCAACGAATACGTGTACCTAATTTTTAAGAAGAAGATTGAACAATTTTCCAGCGAAAAAAATTCGAAATCGAGATGTGGACACGGTTTGGAGATAGACTCGGGTGACTCTTTCTAATTAACACGTCCCCTTAATCCGCCCGGACGGAATTAAGCTCGGGGCGAGTTTTATCATCCGCGATACACCCGGGCCGGTCGTTTATTGTTTGGAAAATACAATAAAGGCACCGTTGGAAGCGCGGGGGTTGGAAAAACCGCGGGTCGCAAAGGCGCGGAGGCGAGCTCTTGTTCATCCTCGGCTAACCGCGGCACAATGGCCCCGTAGGTGTTTGAATCTTCCAGCTGGAAATCGTTTCGTCGGTATAATTGCCGCGTAACACAAGACCGCGGTGCACACCGATAATTTCGTTGCACGTTTCCCACCGCCAGTCCGACCAGAAATCGGCTTTTCCACTCGCGGACCCCCAGACGACTTCCCTGACGAAACACCGGGTCTGTTTAGAAAATCCACGCCCCCCCCCCTCCCCACGTGCCTGTAAATCACTCCAGACGTAATCCACCGCGTCTAGTCGTTTAATTCAGCGGTTCTCAAAGGGGAACCATGAATTTAAGGGGTTTGACATTATATGGATCGGACGGAAAATGAATATTTGAATTTTTTGATGGATCGAGAGGTAATCGGTGATTCTAATTTCACTCTACAAACGAGAGTAAGTCTACAAAGTGATACGAGGCTAGTTAAATCGAATAATTAGCGAGAAATACCATAAATTAATTGGCTGGAAGCTGCAATGTGTGAAATGGCGAATTGTTAATATTTTATCACCAAAAAATTTGTATAGAATCTAGAAATAGCAATGAATATGTGTACCTAAGTTTGAAGAATATGATTGTACAATTTTCCTGCCAAAAAATTCGAGATCCAAGGATAATTGATATTAGAATTTTCAGATAGATTAATTGATAATTAATGACTCTAATTTATGTTTGTTTAACAAAGAAAGTGTGTAGAATTAATATTTGAACATTTATACAATGTTTGATTTAGGGGAATTTACTTGAGGAACCGCCGGGAAGTGTTAGACCTTCTTTTAAAGTAGAAATATCAACCACTGGTCAGACGTGGTCATCGAAATTCATGCAGAGGCAATTTTATTCGCTAATATTACTATTTGCCCCTTAGAATTTACAAATATTCAATCGAAGAACACTTTGGGAAGTTTTAATCCCATTTTTAAGTAGAAATATCAACCACTGGTCAGACGAGGACTTCGAAACATTTATTATTTCATCCAAAGTCGATAAAACGTAACGAAAAAAAACTATTGGCACCTTGAAATATTAAAGAATACATGTGGAAACTTTCTGCTGTAAAAAAATTTGTGAATTATCACTTCTCGTTTTACCTTCAAGAGGTTAGGAATTATATGGGTCGATCAGAAAATTAATATTACAATATTCGGAGGGATTAATCGACAATCATTGATTCTAATTTCATTCTGCATACGATAACAAGTCTACAAAGTGATACGAGTCACGTTAAATTGAACAATTACCGGTAAATATCATAAATAAATAGGAGGAAGTAGCGGCGACAACGATAAAACATTCGACTACGAATCTCGATGACCCCAGTTCGATCCCAGGTGTCCGCACAATGGTTTTTTTCGTCGATATACCGTAATAAGAATTTAAATTGTTTCCGGTATCACGGTCCTGGGCTTGCCATGGGTTCGCACTCTGGGGACAAACCCGGGGAATAATAACCCCCGGATGGTGTTATGTTCGGTTTCGATCGAATCAGGGGATTCCGATGGCGTTTCCAGAGCGGCGTACAAACAGGAAGGATGTATTATAGATTGGGATCTCGAAGACAAGAAGAGAGAGTAGGATCGATCGAGAAATGGCGACCTTGGGGGTCCCCCCGTGCTAGAAAACGCGGAACTCGGGCGGAAAAGCCATCGGCTGGTGACTTTGCTTCGATTATCCGAGGGTTAAAAGAGGGACTGAAATAGGCAATGTGCAGTGCACCGACGCCGGGTGTAGCCAGAATTGACCCAGATTCGCGATGCATTCAAAATGAAAAGGCCTTCTCACTCATTTAGGACAAAGAGGTTCGAGAATCCCGCGCGAACCAGCTCACCCAGCTAATATCGCCCAAAAGCTTTCTACCCGTTAATTCTTCGAGGGGGGAGGAAAATCGAATCATCGATTCCCGAAAAAATCCCCCACCGTTTCGAGGAATCGATTCTCTCGAGACGACCGTGAAAGTGGAACGCACTCTCTTTCTAGGGAATTTCGAGGAAGAGGAAGAAGTTCCAGAAACAGAGAAGACTATTCACAAAAGATATTAAGGCGAGAGCTCTTAGATCTGACCAACTTTCACGTCGAACGATTCAAAAACGAAAGTCCTGTCCCGGGGAAAAAGCCACTCTTCGCGATTGCCTTGTTTTCAGGCCGACCGCTGTAGAAAACGACCCAATTTCCAAACGTCCTGCCATTATTGCTGAGTGTACGCGACAGGTCGCGATCGAGGCACAAATGAAACCACGATTCCTATAAATCGCCAACTGTAAAATATTTTTTTACGACGCGGACCGATCGTTCGCGAAAGTTCACTTTGAAACAGTATTAACCCCTAACCGTGACGTACATAAAAGACCGTAAAATATCTAAAATTTGCCACATTTTCTTGGCGCATTTGGAAAGGGGAAAACCGCGAGGGAAAATACATTTTCGAAACTGTAAACTCGTTTGGACGAAACTGGAAAAGCTTAAAAAGTATTATCGGTACGGTTCGAATATCAGCGATCATAAATCCCGTCTATGAAAGAATTTCGCGAAAAAATAAAATTGGACGATCCGGCTACGGATGATTTTTCACTGTATTATTCATCGACGGGACTTTGTGCGCGAACATTTCCCAACGAAACTCAATTACGGATGTTATAGCGCCAATAATAAATTGATTCGAAGGGATCGACCGTTTCGAGGGTCTGGGGGAAATATATTCGCCAAAAAAAGTGTCGTTACTGTTTCGAGAAACCATTCGAGGATGTACGGGATTAAGAGTTATTTTTTCCAAGCTTTTATTTCATTTCTCTGTACTTTAATGGCGACTGCGTGTCTGGAAAAATATATTTTCGAATTATTATTATTATTATTAGTCATTTTCGAATTATATCGTGATGTTATGATTTCGAAAACCCCTTTGAGAACGTTTCGATTTTCTACAGTATTAATTATTATTTTTTGCAAGCTTCAATTATATTTTCCTGAATTTTAATGTTACGTTTTCTGAACATCATAAATAATATATTCTCCAATTATATCGTGTCGTTATGATTTTGAAAATCCATTCGAGAACACTTTGATTTTCTACAGTATTAATTATTATTTTTTGCAAGCTTCAATTATATTTTCCTGAATTTTAATGTTACGTTTTCTGAACTTCATAAATAATATATTCTCCAATTATATCGTGTCGTTATGATTTTGAAAATCCATTCGAGAACACATTGATTTTCTACAGTATTAATTATTATTTTTTGTGAGTTTTAATGGGAGAAAATGGCGGTTTCTGAAGAGTGTTTCGACCCGTTTCGCGAACGATACGTCCTCACTCGTGATCGATGAAGCAACACGCGGCCTTCCAATGCCAAAAGGTTTCCCACCCTTGGCATAGACTCTTCCTATAGGTCAGTTAAACGGGGAACTATCGAACGATCGACGCTCGCGACCCAACGAAGTCCGTACGAAGTCTATATTTTTTTTATTATCAAGCCTGGTCTTGAATAATACAACGAAACCGACCTTCCACGTATTTAATCAAATTACGGCCTCATCGTTCGTGTTTCGAACCGTCGTCGTTCACGATCGGATCCATAAATCACGCCGGGACGTGGACGCCAAAGTTTTCCCGGCGTTGTCGGAATTTTTCAATTCCGTGCATCCGTTTTGAACTTTGATCGTTCCATGTTTACGATTTCCAATTTTATGCACGCTCTCGCTTTATCTGCGTTTCTTGGAACTTTCCCAATTCTCGACCGTTAAAAGATTCACCATCCTCTTCGCGGTGTGACCCAAGAAAAATCTAAAAAAAAACGATAAATTGCAATGAGAATCGAAAGAAATTTGTGGTTTGGTTGCTTAAGGTTGAGTTTCTTTTCGTTTATCCGGCGGTGCGAGGAAAAGTTTAGGTGAATAGTTTGTCAGGGGTGGGCTGTCCCGGGAAATAAGGCGTTCCACGGCTCATTTTTCGAGCCATCGTTACGATTTCGAGACGAATTTCAGATAACCGGGCGACAACTGCTCGTCCAATACAGAATCGTAGAATTCTATTTCACAAGCAATAAAAATACCCACCAACCTCGAAGAGAACAAAATTCCCCAGATTATTTTTGCATCCCCCTCGAAGAGACGAAAACATTCCAAGCACGAGTTGCAACGCTAATACTGTGAAAGTTGTGGCTGGGGAAATCGATGATCCATAATTGACACCGTGCTATCCGACAACGAGTGTACTGATTCCGGAATGGCCCGCGGGGGAAACGAGATCAGAAGAGGGAGGGGGGGTCCCCCGGGGGCTTCGCGACGGGAAACGAATTCAAATTACGGGGAGACCCGTGCAAGAAATGATTTTGATTCATGAAATGAAATGAGTGTGACTCGGGGGGGGGGGTTGCTAGGGGGGCCATTGTTGCAACGAGTCCCCCCGTCCACGCTCGAAATTCACGCCGACGTTTTCGCCGGCATTGCGGCTAACGGAGTTCGGGAGTTGGCGGCTGCCACTAACTATAATACGTTCGCACGCCACTCACGGACTGTCGATACCGAAATACTTAGGGTCTCGGGGCTTTCAGGAGTCGAGGTCGACCCCTGGATCGAAGGGGGAAACCCACTTCGACGAATTGAGAAAAAATAGAAATGTTTTCGATGCTTCCGGGGAGGGGGGTTTTAAGAATGACCTAGAATATCGAAGTAAAATTGGGCAAAAATGACGAAGTTAGAGAAGATCGAGTACATGTGAACAATGTAATATGAGTGAAGCTTGAAACTAACTGCTCTTTTAATGTTTCTGCTGTGGTAAAGGTTTGATAAATTTGTTTGGGAGTTTGTGAACCTCTCCTGAGTCACACCAGATTTTTTAACGCCATTTTTTTAGGGGTTTTTCAATTATTTTCAACGTTAACCTAGAAAATGTTAACATTTTTCTACACGTCTTATTAGGGTATTTATTTTCAGCCATCATGGTGGTAATCCAGGTGATCTAGTTGAAAAAAGTCGTTTCCGAATGTTTGGAGCCTTGAAACTCCGTCCGCCAAGCTCAGAGATCGAAATCCGTAATGATGGCGGCGCTAGACATTTCAATGGGTCGTTTCAGGCTGTTTTTTAATGGTTATTTTTTAGTTTGTTTCATTGGAAGACTACCTCGAGCCTGGATCCAACGTACAGATCGATGTTTCTTTGGTATTCTGGCTTGGTGGTAGCCATGTAGCGTATTATTTATCGTGATACCTGCATTGCTAGATATTCTAACCTTTTGCGGTCCAACTGCGCCTCCCTGGCACCGACAATGTCTGCTGTTGTGGTCCTATCATGCCTCGGAGGCGCGTCGTAGTTTAGATTAACGTTATCTGGAGGTTAGGGTAATTGCACAGTAGTATTACTTCTGACGAAATACTGTGTCGCTTCTACGAGCTCCACGCAAGGCTTTCCACCATTTTTATTTGAAATTTTAAGTCTAAAAATTACCACCATTCCTCTGACAATTTTAATACATATTAAAATAATTTTTATAGCATCCATAATACTTCTGTTGACTCCCAGGCATCCGATCCTTTCAAGATGGCAGTTTTGTGCCAGTAATTAAAAAATGGCTCCTCAAAGACGAGGTCTATGCAAGACTTTCCACCATTTTTATATGAAACTTTAAGTCTAAAAATTACCACCATTCCTCTGACAATTTTAATATATATTAAAATAATTTTTATAGCATCCATAATACTTCTGTTGACTCTCAAGCATCTAATTTTTCCAAGATGGCAGTTTTGTGCCAGTACATACGACTTCTTGAACCCGGTAGTTAAAAAATGGCTCCTCAAAGATTCACAATATACTATACCCACATTAAAATAATTTTTATAGCATCCATAATACTTCTGTTGACTCTCAGGCATTTCAAGATGGCGGTTTTGTGCCAGTACATACAACTTTCTGGCCTCGGTAATTAAAAAATGGTTCCTCAAAGACGAGGTCCCAGGCTTTCCACCATTTTTATATGAAATTTTATGTCTAAAAATTACCACCATTCCTCTGACAATTTTAATACATATTAAAATAATTTTTATAGCATCCATAATACTTCTGTTGACTCCCAGGCATCCGATCCTTTCAAGATGGCAGTTTTGTGCCAGTAATTAAAAAATGGCTCCTCAAAGACGAGGTCCATGCAAGGCTTTCCACCATTTTTATATGAAATTTTAAGTCTAAAAATTACCACCATTCCTACGACAATTTTAATATATATTAAAATAATTTTTATAGCATCCATAATACTTCTGTTGACTCTCAAGCATCTAATTTTTCCAAGATGGCAGTTTTGTGCCAGTACATACGACTTCTTGAACCCGGTAGTTAAAAAATGGCTCCTCAAAGATTCACAATATACTCTACCCACATTAAAATAATTTTTATAGCATCCATAATACTTCTGTTGACTCTCAGGCATTTCAAGATGGCGGTTTTGTGCCAGTACATACAACTTTCTGGCCTCGGTAATTAAAAAATGGCTCCTCAAAGACCTATAATCCATTCCTCCAAGTAAATAGTTGCACTATCCTCTGCTAGATTTTCATTTCAACTTGAATCTCTTATAGAGAACGGATGGAGGATCGTCGTGAAGGGCGCCAAGGTCCCTAAGCGTGGCCCTGAAATAGACGACAAAGGGTTAAGGGTAAGCATCGGTGGAATCAATATTGTTTGACGTAACCGACATTCGATGACCTTGAATGACCTTTCCCTGGCCGCGGGGGGAGGCGACGTCGCCAGGAATCGAAGTCACAGAGATCCCTTATCGCGTTCTAACCTCGCGGAGGTGATTGCGTTTGCGCAATCTACGCCACACACACACACAGAGACACAGTGAAACCCGAAAGGTGCATAGTGTTCTTTGAACCATTACGCCGTGTCGACACTCGTCTGGTTATCCGTAAGCAGTACTCTAAGCGCGTTTCTACTTGACCTTTCGCAGCTGAAAAGCTCTAACTCCGCGGGAGTTCCCCGGGCAGTGTTCGCTCGGGGCGTCTGATTAGAGGCCTTCAGAGATTTATCAGCCAGAAACGTGGAACACTTGGACGTTACACTTCCTTTCAGACTCTACTCGACCGTAGTAAATAAAAGGAACATAGCAGAAAGATAAATTCTGTAGATTCTTCCATCTTCGAGGCAATTACAAGCATTGCAAGTCAATTTATGCACCAACTATATTAAAATAACGAATCAAATTAAGAATTTCGTGATCAAGATGGCTAATGGTTAACGAGTGCGGTGAAAGTTACTTTTTATAAAATAAATATCGTCGGAGAAGCTTCGTAAACAGGACTGGGGAATTCGATCGTGTCAGACTTTAAAAAAACTATTAATAGGACAGAGCGAAATGTCGTTTGTTAATTTTGTTATCCACAGTTTCCATAAAGGGTGGATCGTGACTGGGTAGGGCCGAGGGCACAAAAACAATAAAACAAAAAGTTCACATAAACATGTTCCCCGTTTCACCTTGTTCCCGAGTTATAGCCATTTTTGTGCTCCAGTAATATGCAGTTGGTTACCTTCGCAGGAAGTGCTCGAAATAGCCACCTTTGACCCATATACATGCGAACTTCGTGTCACGGAGTTTCTCAATCTTTCGAATATTCCGGGCATTTCGTCGAATCAACTAATCTGCTCCCCCCCTCCCCCCGAGTGTCACCGAAAATAAAAATCCAACGAACCCTCGAGCGAAGAGCAAATCTTAATCTCAATGTGAATTGATCTGTTCACCATTTCCACTTCGATCGACTCGATCTGAGGTTTGTGCATTGCAAACGCAACCCTAATTGACGACACAAACGAGGAAATGTTAAATTTCTCTGGAGAGATAGGACAATTTTAATATTCCCTCGAATGGCATTACAAAAATTGAATTTAAGTAGACAGTTCTGTCAGAATTAATTCTTGTAGCGAAGTGAAATTGTATTGAATACAGAGCAGTGCCACTCAGAAATAAATAAACGAATAAATTTAAAACAAATATTCGACTGGATTAGATTTCTTATGGTAGCCAACTCGTCGAATAATAGTCAAGAAACATTTCAGTGTTGAATGATTGTTTTCTGGAGACCTCCAAATCTGAGTAGTCTGAACAATGCTTGATATTTCTACTTACGTTGATGGAGAAGGTGGTATTCGTTCGTTAGAAACTTGTAATTAATTGGGGAATTGTGAGAGGCAGGATATATAGTCCATTATGGACGTTGGAGACCTCCGAAACGTGAGTGGTCCGACCAATGCTTGATATTTCTACTTAGACTGATGGAAAAGTGAGATTTATTTCTTTAAAAATTGTTGTAATTGAGTGCAGAAGATTGTAAGAGCTACGAAATATTGGTAATAACACTCCGTTATGGATATTTAAGACCTTCAAATTTAAGTAGTCTGACCAATGCTCGATATTACTACTTGTATTTATGTTAAAGGGGGATTTATTTATTTCTATCTGTTGTAATTAATCAGGGAGACTGTGAGAGCTATAAGAAATGAGTAATATTACCCCATTATGTACATTTAAGGCACCCAAACGTGAGAAGTCTGACCAATGCTTGATATTACTACTTGCTTCGATATTAAAGTGGGATTTATTTATTTTTATCTGTTGTAATTAATCAGTATGTGCAAGATCTACTAAAAATGAGTAACTCCACTCCATTATGTATGTTTAATCCATAAAGTTTGGATGTAAGGATCACCTAAAACGTGAGTAGTCTGACCAATGCTTGATATTACTACTTGTATTTATGTTAAAGGGGGATTTATTTATTTCTATCTGTTGTAATTAATCAGGGAGACTGTGAGAGCTATAAGAAATGAGTAATATTACCCCATTATGTACATTTAAGGCACCCAAACGTGAGAAGTCTGACCAATGCTTGATATTACTACTTGCTTCGATATTAAAGTGGGATTTATTTATTTTTATCTGTTGTAATTAATCAGTACGTGCAAGATCTACTAAAAATGAGTAACTCCACTCCATTATGAATTTCTAAGGTCTTCAAAGGTGAGAAGTCTGACCAGTGCTAGATATTTCTACTTGCATTAAGACTAAAGGGGGATTTATCTGAGGTTTGGATGATTGTTTTCTGGAGAGAATGGGAGGCCGGGAGTACCAATAGGACCGCAATAATGGGGGATGACGAATGTGTGGAGGGGGGTGAAGAAGGCATTCGTCGTATTTGGAAATTACCGATTCGAGGCCGGCGTCGAGACCAGCGGCTATGCCACCGTTGGGAAGTTCTTGGATGCCGGCGGTGGTGCCAGCGGTGGTCGTCGTCGTGGTGGTGGTCGTTGTGCCCTGTGAACCCTGCTGCAGCTGCAGAGTGGTCTCTTTCGATGCTGCACCGGAGTATTGGGCGGCGGTCGACGTCGCGGCGCCGTTGTGCGGCCTGGTGGCGTCCAACAGCGCCTTCAGCGAGGCTATCGCGTGCAGCTGCGTCGCTTTCTCGTCCACTTTGCCTGAACAGTATCAGAGTTTGCGGGTTAATGAGATCGAGTTACCAACTACCATCCTCGATACGCTACACTACCTACTCCTACCCCTCGATCGACCTCGATCGAGGCGTCCTGGGCGTTCAGGTCTCCGGGGCCATTACTATCACAACTTCTGCCACCCTCTCGACTCGAATCACACCTTTCTTGCATTTGATAATGTCACTTTTCACTCCCAAGTTACTCCAAACAACTCTGCTTATCGAATCTAGAGTTCTGAACTTAACGCTATTGCTCTCTTTGCTTGGAGCGAACAAATTTTCCTATAAAAATTCTTACAAAAATATTCAGAAAACAAATCTATACTATCTCGTGGCCTTACAAAGAACAAATTTACAAGGGATTGAATAAACGATTCCAGAGACCTTCGAAGCCCAGGACGACTAACTACGGACTACGAGCGTCAGAGGGCGGACTCGAGGAGGCCTCGAAATCGCAAAGATCGTCCCGATCGCGTCCCTCGGTCGAGCGACAGAGGACGCTGGGAAGCTGTAAATGCGCAAGACCGGCCGTCGTTCCATTAAAACATGCATCCAAGATCGGGCCAAAGCTGCGACTGCGAAATAATTATGAGCGAGAGTCGTCCAACGCCAAAAGCCTCCATCGCGCGTTCTAGATTCTACGCCGCGGCCGATTGCCTCGAACCAGGTTACGTAACGATTACCATTTCATCGGGTCCCGTTTTTTTAACCGATTTCTACTAACTACCACCTCACCCACACCTTCAAACCGTCTTCGGTGTCGTTTAACGCTTCTCGAAACTTTCGGGCGCTTTCCGCGGAAAGTTTCGAGATGCTCGGAGTGACTTTCGCAGCCTGTTTCGGTCGGTCGACGTTTCCGGGGCGACGGGAACTTTCGTTGTCTTAAATAATACAGTTCCCCCCCTTTGGTAACTGGTACGAATGGAAATACGGTTATTCCGGGGGAGAATATGAATCGAAAGCGTGGAGCAAAGTTATCCCGTCCTGGGGACCACCCCTCCCCGGTTTCCGGATTACGGTCCGACAGGGCTGACCAACGCTTGATATTTCTACTTAGGTTGATGGAGAAGGTGGTACTCGTTCGTTAGAAACTTGTAATTAATTGGGGAATTGTAAGAGGCAGGAAATCTAGTCCGTTATGGACGTTGGAGACCTCCAACACGTGAGTGGTCCGACCAATGCTTGATATTTCTACTTAGACTGATGGTAAAGTGAGATTTATTCCTTTGAAATTGTTGTAATTGAGTGTAGGAGATTGCAAGAGATACGAAATATGGGTAATAATACTTCATTATGGATATTTAAGACCTCCGAATTTGAGTAGTCTGACCAATTCTCGATATTACTACTTGTATTTATGTTAAAGGGAGATTTATTTATTATTATCTGTTGTAATTAATCAGGGAGACTGTGAAAGCTATAAGAAATGAGTAATATTACCCCATTATGTACATTTAAGGCACTCAAACGTGAGAAGTCTGGCCAATGCTTGATATTACTACTTGCTTCGATATTAAAGTGAGATTTATTTATTTTTATCTGTTGTAATTAATCAGTACGTGTAAGATCTATCAAGAATGAGTAATTCCACTCAATTATGTATGTTTAATCCATAAAGTTTGGATGTAAATAGCTCCAAAACGTGACTAGTCTGACTATTGCTCGATATTTCTACTTACACCACAGTTGATGCCAGTAATTATTTATTTTGACCGATTCTAACTAATAGTGAGCCCCCATTTATGAATTCTATACATAAGAAATTGATAATTACCATAAAATAAGTAAGTCCCGACCACATTTGGTGTTTAATGTTTACAGTGTGTGTCAGATCCCATCTTTTGAACGTCACCGGTGATATATCGTGCGTAATGCTCGCTCTCCGGAAGCTCTGCGACAACGGTGTCAACAAACGATCCATTTACGAGGAACGGATGAGACTTCGGAGCCGTTTATCGGCCGCGTAACAGGTTTAACTATTGCGATCGGCGGCCAATTGGATCACCAGAGTCGAATGTCGCATTATGCGCGTACAGATCGCCGAGCAAATCTTGTTTTAGAAAATTACGGCAAGCCGATTAGCCCCGACAGGCCTGGATCCCCTCAGTCGATGTCGGGAATGTTCTCCACGTTGTAAGAATCCATATATGTATACAATTTGTTTCCTACTAAAATGTACCAATAAAATCAATCGAAACTAACCCACGAGGTATGTTCTCTTTCGAATTCACCAACCTTTTCAGAGGTAAATAATCACCCGTGCAACCATCGAAGTCTCCGTTAAGCAATTTTTTTCCATCCTCCTGTGGAACAAAGTTACGGCCTCGTTACTAAAATCACCCCCCGTTCGTTTCAACGGACCAACCAATAATTTTAACGAATCCCCGCGACCGTTGTTTACCGTCCTCGCGGCTGGAAAGGCGAATAAAGTTTGCTCACCGTAAAAATAAAGAGAGCGGCGTAACCGCGGCTCCAATTTTTCACCCGGGCGAGAAAATGCACGCCTATTTATGCGTCCGGCGTTTCCTGACGAGGCGTGCGGCCTCAAGAGCCGTTGCTATCTCCGCAAATACCGAGTCCACAGGTAACTACACCGCCCCTCCCCCCCCCCTCCCGCCCTCCGGCGGGAACTAATTTCGCGTCGGTGATTTTCTTTCCCCCTTCCGGAGATGGCCTTAATTAATAGCGGATAGAGGGAAGCGAATCCGAGCCCGTGAATCAACCGAGATTTCCGTTTCGTTATCGTTACCAGCGGTAATTTTCAAGAAAATTCACCCCCCAACCCACCGGAGGCGTCTCAACCGCCGCCATCTTGGAGAACGAAACCGGGAAACTGGAGCCTCCGCTTTGACCACTCCTTTTACAATTATTTTAATTCAAACATTTCCAATCGTCTCCCCCTTTCTGTTATGGTTATTAAATTTCGGTATTTTTTATTTATGAATTATGCAATCGTTCTGAAATGAAGATTAAAAATAGAGGGTAGGTATGTAGAACTGGCGTTCGAATGTTTACGCAATGTTGGATTTAGAAATGTTGCGTGGAGGAACAGTTGGAGGGTGTTGAGTCTTCTTTTTAAGTAGAAATATCAACCATTGGTCGGACAGAGGTCTTCCAAATTAATGCAGAGGCAATTTTATTTGGTAATATTATTATTTGACCCTTGGAATTTAGAAATATTCAATTTAGGAACAGTTGGGACGAGTTGTACTGTGTTTATTAAATTCTGATATTTTTTTTATTTATAAATATAGTACTAATTCTGAAATGAAGAATAAAAATAGATGAACCTATGTAGAACTAATATTTGAATGTTTATGCAATGTTGGATTTTAGAAATATTCTGTGGAGAAACAGTTGGAGAGTGTTCGATCATCTTTTTAAGTAGAAATATCAACCATTTGTCAGACAGAGGTCTTCAAAATTAATACAGAGCCAATTTTATCAGCTAATATTACTATTTGCGCCTTGGAATTATGCAGAATTGAGTCGAGGAACAGTTGGGAATAGTGGGGAAGTGTTGGAGCTTCTTTTTAAGTAGAAATATCAATCACTAGTCAGCCAAGATCTTCAAAATTAACAAAGAATCAATTTTATTCACTAATAATATTATTTGCCTCTTAAAGTTTAAAAATATTCAATGGAAAAGCAATTTAGGAAGTGTTAATCTTGTTTTTAAGTAGAAATATCAATGATTGGTCGGCCAAAGTCTTCAAAATTAATACAGAGCCAATTTTATCAGCTAATATTACTATTTGCGCCTTGGAATTATGCAGAATTGAGTCGAGGAACAGTTGGGAATAGCGGGGAAGTGTTGGATCTTCTTTTTAAGTAGAAATATCAACCACTAGTCAGCCAAGATCATCAAAATTAATACAGGATCAATTTTATTAACTAATAATATTATTTGCCTCTTAGAGTTTAGAAATATTCAATGGAAAAGCAATTTAGGAAGTGTTAATCTTGTTTTTAAGTAGAAATATCAATGATTGGTCTGCCAAAGTCTTCAAAATTAATACAGAGCCAATTTTATTAGCAAATATTATTACTTGCCCTCTGAAATTTATAAATATTCAATCAAGGAACAATTGAAAGGAGTTCTACTATGTCTATTAAATTCTAATATTTCTTATTTAGAAATAAAATAATCATTCTGATATAAAGAATAAAAATAAGGCATTTATCTTGAATTTGACGTGGCAGGTACGAAAGGGAAAGGGTGATGATCTGGCTCGATAACGTCGTTGCTCCCGTACAGAAATGACTATCATTCTCTCCCTAATCGAACGGAATTACTTTTTGCTTCGTTCGGATCCCAGCAAATGGGAAACAACGAAACGCCGCGAACGCAACGCTAAAGTCGCGTGAGGTCGCTGGAAGTCGTAAATCAAGCCCGGCTATAGCATCCGAATGAGCGTCGTAATGACGTTGATCGAATGACGTACAACTACGATTATTAATTCACGACCTTGAATAACCTTGAACGTTCTCCAACAGCTATTTAGCGAATCTCGTCGAATTCGACCAGCCGGTCGTGCGCTAAGGGCAAACGAACGAGCTATCTCGTTAAAAGAGAACTCCGTTCTAAGAACCGATCCACAGCGAAACTTTCTCCACGACTTTTGTATCGGCTGTTTTCGTAAAAGGGGCCATCATTAGCAAACTTTACCGTATCAGAAAACAAAGATCCTCGACACTAAAATGTTGTTCGATTGTCCCCGCTGTGTGTGTGTGTGTGTGTGTGTGCGGTGGGGTGACAGAACAAGTTCAGACACTATACATTAAAATCTAGATATTTTCTACCATTTTGATCTGGGGGCCTCCCACGATTGGTTACAGTAATTTGCAAGTAAGAAGTACCTCGAGCAAATCAACGAAAAGATTTCTGTAACGTGTAGGCAGTGATCTTCCACGAGCATTATTAATTCAAGAGACGCGTGGAGAAAGGAGGCACCCGGGACAGAAACGCGGCATCGTTTGAATAAGTAATGAGAATTACCCGTATTTCAAAGGGAAACGCGTAACCGCTGTGCAAATTACCATTATCGTGTTCCGAAAGGGACAAATATTTTCTCACCACGCCGACCAACTTCCGACGCTTTGCCCCCCCCCCGGCGCATCTTTTCCAGGGTGGATTCAACCTTGGAGAACTGCCATGGCGGGTAAGACACTCGAAATTCGCTGGTAACCGCGACTCGACTCAACTTCCCACCGATCCTCTACTTATTCCCGCGATAGTAGGTCAAAGAGGGGGACTCGACGAGGCGGGAAAGAATGGCGAGAAGAACACTGAAACTCCGCGGGGACGCGATACGCAAGTATTCGTCTAGCCGGAGGCCACCTCGTTTCCTATTTATCTCGTTTCGCGTCCGTGTGTCTCCGCGTTATATATATATATATATTTTTTTAATATACACGGTGTCTCGTTACGCGAACGAACGACCAACTTGAACAACGACGCCGGATGGGGGACAAAAACCTTGGAAAAACGATGCAAAAACTACTGCCCTCTCTCCTCGGTTGCAGCCATATTTCTGTGCCCGTGCTTTTAATTCTCTATGTCTTTTATTTGAATGACAAAAGCTGGATCGAACCACCATTATTTCTTTCAAAATTACTTCCTTTTAATAATATTCACGATATTATGGAAAGCTTCGCCGCGAAATGGATTTGAAATTTTCTAAATCGGAAGTGAAATTTTGTGTATAATTGGTATTCCAGCGTTTGTTTAACGGCGGGGATATGTAGAAGTAATATTTCCATATTTATAGAATGTTCGATTTACAAATATTCGGTGGAGGAACAGTTAGGTCTTTGTTTTACGTAGAAATATCAACCATTGGTCAGGCTGGGTGTTCCAAATTAAAGTGGCCAATTGTATTCATGAATATTATTATCGTTTGATTCTTAAAATTTAGAAATATTCAGTGAAGTAACAGTTGGAAACAACTAAATCTCCTTTTTAAGTAGAAATATCAACCATTGGTCAGGCAGGGTCTTCCAAATTAATGTAACCAATTGTATTCATGAATATTATTATTGTTCGATCCTTAGAATTGAGAAATATTCAGTGGAGGACCACTTGGAAAGTGTTGGGGCATCTTTTTAAGTAGAAATATCAACCATTGGTCGGACGAGGTCTTCGAAATTAATGTAGAGTCAATTTTACTGGTTAATATTATTGTTGATCCCTTGGAATTGAGAAGTATTCAATTTAGGAACAGTTGGGAAGTGTTGGAGCGTCTTTTTAATTAGAAATATCAACCTATGGTCAGACTAGGTCTTCCAAATTAATATAGGTAACTTTATTCATTAATAATATTATTATTTGCCCGTTGGAATTTAGATATATTCAGTCGAGGAACAGTTGGGAAGTGTTAAGTCTCCTTTTTAAGTAGAAATATCAACCTCAGGTCAAATTAGGTCTCCCAAATTAATATACCCAACTACATTCGGTAATAATATTATTATTTGCCCCTTAGAATTTAGAAATATTCAATCTGGGAACAGTTAGATACACCTATACCTCTTTTTTAAGTAGAAATATCAACCATTAGTCAGACAGGGCATGCCAAGTTAATACAACCAAGTTTATTAACTAATAATATTATTATTTATCCCTTAGAATTTAGAAATATTCAATTTAGGAACAGTTGGGAAGCGATGAGTCTCCTTTTTAAGTAGAAATATCAACCTCAGGTCAGACTAGGTCTCCCAAATTAATATACCCAACTACATTCGGTAATAATATTATTATTTGCCCCTTAGAATTTAGAAATATTCAATCTAGGAACAGTTAGATACACCTATACCTCTTTTTTAAGTAGAAATATCAACCCCTGGTCGGGCAAGGCCTCCCAAGTTAATACAGCGAATTTCATTGGCTCTTATTATCATTATCCGAACGAAACAGCGAGAAACTAATTTTCTCCGGGCGGAAATTCTCGGTCGGCGAACTGTAAAGGGCGTTCCGGCCCCCTCGAACCGGCCATTAGTAAACCGAAACCGTAAAAAAGTAGTACACGTGTAATATTTTCTAACCGCGGAGTTTACCGCGGCCCTGAATAGGGAAAGATCTCGCCCGGGGGATGTTCCCTTGTTAAAGTACGCTAGGGGCACATGCATTAAGAACTTCGTTAATGAGCGGTTCGTGCGGGACTCGCGGTCAATCTTTCCGCGAAAATGGACGCGTGAAATATTGCAACGTCCCCCCGGAGGGGGGTGGTGGTGATCCACGCGTCTCTTCGCCCTTTTACGCGTGCAGGTAAAGAAAATGGCGGTCCATAGAGGAAGAGTAAGACCGTAATTCGGGCGATTAGCCGCGACCAATCGCGGGCCCGCGTTCCTATAACGCGCCAGGTCAAAGAGAAAAGAACCCCCCCCCACACACACACACGTTGTGAGTGGCCTTCGTTCTCGAAGCACGGGAAAACGAGGCGAGAAAAGAAAGGCGAAGAGCCGAGGGCGAGAAGTCGGACCGCGATGAAAGTATCGACCCTCGAGCCGCCTCGAGCGAGATAGAAACGCGTAAAGAGAGTCCTCTCGCGGGGGGGAGGGGGCGAGGGGGACGAGGGACGAGAGAAAGGAAACGGGCCACCGAGGCGGGCGTGTTAAGCCGTTAAGCTTCGGTAATTTTTACTCTTTGTTGTTTGTTTCCTGCTCTCGCCGCGAAAGGAACGTCTATTTAATTACTAACGGAACCTCGACGCCGTTCGCTGTCCGTGACCCGTATACGGGCCACAGCCGCACGCTTTTGGATACGGTGTCGCGGGACCGGACAGTGAACGGGTTGACCAAGGTCCCAAGAATGGCCAACCGTTGTTTTCGACAAGTTCGCTTTGTTTCTTGGCTATTGAAAACTACCCACAATTCGCCATCTTGTTTTTAGAGCTAAATATTTCAGTTTTCGTGCTTTGAGGGGGGAGACTAATGTAAAATGGTACAAGGTGGAGCGATATTTTACGATTTTTTTACTTTATAAGGGTTCGATGAATCTTTTTGGAATATTCTATGTGTATTTATTAACATTTCAAGACGATGCAGCTAATTTTATTATTGTTTGTCCCTTGGAATTGAGAAATATTCACTCTGGAAGCAGTTGGGACTAGTTGGATTGTCTTTTTAAGTAGAAATATCAACCATTGGTCAGACAAGGTCTTCAAAATTAATACAAAGCCAATTTTACTCGCTAATAATATTATGTGCCCCTTACAGTTTAGAAATATTCAATGCTAGAGCAATTCGAGAAGTGTTAACCTTCTTTTTAAGTAGAAATATCAACCATTGGTCAGGCATGGTCTCCCAAAATGAATAGAACCAACTTTATTCGCTGATATTAGACTGCACGGCAATCAACGTCGTCGAAAAACCATTTATTATCTCCTCGAAAACTCGATAAAACGTACCGAGGAATGAAAATATTCCTACCTCGAGACTGTGAGGAATATAAAATGATTTTGAATTGGTACGAGGGGGGGGGGAACCGGAGACAATTAATTTGGCGATCGAGGAGGATCGCGGGAGCGAAATGGGAACGACAGTGTGGCGTTATTCGACGACGTGAATTTCGAAGGAAGAAACGAAAGAGGCTCGAGCGGATCAAGTGGAATAAGCCCCGTGCAGGTCGGCCCAAGTGTCACCCATTAACCTACAAAGCCCGATCGGGCTCTGTTTATTCGGCGGGCATGCTCCGGTTTTGCGAACGATTAAAACGAGCCGCGTCGGTGTCCTTCGGAATCGGAGTTGTTAAGGGAGGAACGGGAGAGAGCTTTTCAGCCGCGACGAGCAACCTGAGGCTGGAAAGAAAACACGCACTCGCGGAACGATGGAAACAGGCCACCTTAACGTCGTCCATCTTTCAACCGGGAACCGAGGATCGATTCGGTGATATATTTACTTCCGAACTCCCCTCGACGCTCGCTTATTGTATTTAAAAAAAATTAGAACGCGGCTTTAAAACGCGTCGAAATGAAATTTGGAAAAATATTTAATATTTCAGATAATATAGGTTAATATTTAAGCTTTCGTTTCTGTGAGATATTTGAATATCTTTTATCTATGTTATATTAATTGCAAAATATCTTTTACTTCCAAAAATCAAAAAATAATTCCAAAAAATATGCATTAATATTTGAGCTTCTGATTTTAGCGAGAAATTTTTATATTTTCTGTCTATTTTGTATTGATTACAAAATATAATTTACTTCCAAAAGTTAGTCAAATATGCCACAGAATAAAATAACGTGCATTAATAATTAAGCTTCTGATTTTAGTGAGAAATTTTTATATTTTCTATTCGTTACATTAATTAAAAAAATATAATTTAAGGATCCTCGAGAGGTCTAAAAGCTCTCCTAGAATTGTATTATATCATTTTACTAAGTTTTACACGCAAAAATAATTGTTTCCACCCCGAATAAACGAACAATAATATTTAATAGAAATCGTTGACGAATCGAGGTATTTTAATAATTGTTAATTCGTGGGATTTCTCGCATGTTGCAGTGGAGTTTTCCCTCCTGTATAGTGGGCAAAGGACATCGGGCGGGGCGATCGTTAGGAACGTAGATATAGATCGACGCGTCCTTCGCGCGGTCGTAAAAACCGCCTCGTTAATAGAGCAAATATTTTTGTGTCGGGGAGGGGGGGCGATAGGTCGCGACGAAAGGTTAGGAAAGACGAGTAAAACCCCGCTAGGCGGGGGTGGTTTTTACGAACTCGAGCAATCCCGTGTTCGGGGGGTGGGAGGACAATTTCATCCCGGGGGCCGAGCAACAATTTCATTTCGCTCTTTATTTTCCGCGCGAGGATACCCGTGTAACACGGTTACACGTCGAGGGGTGATGAAAGTTGCCTGGAAATACGAAATATTTCCCAGGCGATGCTTCGTTGAACGCGCAATCGTCGAAACGGGAGCGGGAAATGGCGCTCCTGGGTCACCGCGGACCCGGGTTAAATTCGTATCAGGGATAATGGAGTTCCCAGCATCTTCCGACGGTCGTTTAGCGAATTATCCGAGAGATTGAGCCTCGACTTCGAGTGTCGTTTCAACCGTTTCTCATTCCCGGACCACTCGGGGAAACGAACTATCGCGACTGCAATTACCTCTCGTTACGAATATTCAAATTGGAGGGGAAAAAAGCAACTTTCCCGGGCGACCCAATTCTTCAGAGGTTTCAGAATGTTTGTTCGAACAGGTTCGAAGTTTCGGTACTTTTACATCCAAGTCTTTTGGAGTTTATATTTCACTATTTTATATAAAAAAAATTGAGTAAAATATGAGATTTAAGTATCTTTTGCATGGACAAACTTCTTCAAACAGCTTCAAACCAAAATTGCAAGACTTATATTGGACTGTTTCCTATCAGAGTTTTCAATTATGAAACTATTCCTACTATAAGATTAAAATGCCTCTTATGTAGACAAACTTGGACAAACTTCATCAAACCAAAATTGGAAGACTTATATTTCACTATTTTATATAAAAAAAATTGAGTAAAATATGAGATTTAAGTAACTTTTGCATGGACAAACTTCTTCAAACACCTTCAAACAAAAATTGCAAGACTTATATTGCACTGTTTCCTATCAGAGTTTTCAATTAAGAAACTATTCCTACTATAAGATTAAAATAGCTTTTGTATAGACAAACTTCTTCAAACAAAAATTGGAAGACTTATATTTCACTATTTCATATAAAAAATCTGAGCAAAATATGAGATTTAAGTATCTTTTGCACTGATAAACTTCTTCAAACAAAAATTACAAGATACATTTCACCATTTCCTATCAAGAAGCTACTCTTAATGCAAGATTAAAGTAACTTTTTCATAAACAAATAGGATCAAACTACTTCAAACTTCTTGAAACAAAAATTACAAAATATATTTCACCATTTCCTATCAAGATTCTGCTTCTAATGTAAGATTAATGTAACTTTTGCATAGAGAAACTAGTTCAAACTTGTTCAAACAAGTACAAGAAGCAGATAAACTTCTTCAAACTTGTTCAAACAAAAATTACAAGATATATTTTACCATTTCCTATCAAGAAACTGCTTCCAATGTAAGATTAAAGTACCTTTTGCACAGACAAATAGGGCCAAACATCTTCAAACAAGTACAAGAAGCAGATAAACTTCTTCAAACTTGTTCAAACAAAAATTACAAGATATATTTCGCTATTTCCTGTCAAGAAACTACTCCCAACGCAAGATTAAAGTACCTTTTGTATAGACAAACCAGTTCAAACTTGTTGAAACAAGTACAAGAAATGTGTCCACTGTTACTTTAATTCCTACGATGGAATTTGTCGTTTGCTCGTTTTCTGTGTGTATTTTCTGGCGTTCCTGTGTACTTTTTCCGTATAATATTGTTGGTTGTTCGGTCGGGGAAGCGCGTGAAACTGGTCGACGAGGACACAATGGCGCGGAACCCGCCTCGGGGAAGGCGCGGATGAAACGTAACGGGCGGCCACGGGGGTCGAAAAATAGCGCAACATCGAGTGTCGGGGACGGGTGGATCGATATCGTTCGACCCGAGCCCTTTTCGGTGGTGTCGGATTCCCGCGAGGGGTCTTGCGTGTAAACGATTAGACGCGGGTGCCAGGTAATTCCAATGCAAAAGCCGCGGTGATTGATTACTTCGCGCTCGCCTCGGCCTGTCGAGCGAAGGTCGCCGTAGTTCCCTCGATGCTTCTTGTTGATTCTCGGGGTTCCCCATTAAACGGTGTGGCCTGTCGTTTCGACTGGCGAAAGAAAAACACACACCGCGAACAAACGGGCAGCAGCTTTGCGAAAAATACCAACGAGCTGTTTCGCAAAGGGTTTTTTTCCCCCCGAACGAACGGGGCGCGAGCAGATCGCGCAAAGGGAGCTGACATTTAGGACAAACTTCGACTGTTCCCTCTGCAAATATGACCCCGAAGGCTGGGGCAAACTGGGCGCCGGGAATTAAGCAAAAGTACGGTGAGCTTCGAGATGCAAAGACCAGGAATTAAAGCAGAGCAATTTGTTAATATCATCAACGAGACGATGTGAAATCGGAATTTTCGATAAAACTTTCTATATAGCAAACGTCACGGGGGATTTCGATTGGCCTTCCGTCACAATACCGGGGGGGGGCTAGTACCTCAAGTTATTAAAAAAACCTAGCGAACTGGCGCATCCCACCGTTCATTATAAATAACACGTTCGATTGGTACGATTCGACGAGTGACGCACGCGCTGTACAGGGTGTCCAAGGATTCTATTCAAAAAGGTACTCATCATAAGATTAACGATGTTAATTTTATTTGCATTGGCTTTCGGTGCTCAAGTGATGACCCATAGCTAGGTCACGGGACAGCCAAACGAAATTAGCTAGTATCTACCAATGATGTGGTATGAAGTGTTTGTGTGCTTCGTTTTAAGTGGATCTATCGATCTCAGGTCGGACCAGGTCTCCCAAATTGATATGGCCAACTTTATTCAGGAACGATATTACTGTTTGTATCGTGGAATTTAGAAGCATACAGTGGAGGAACAGTTGGATGTTATTTTTAAGTGGAAATATCAACCATTGGTCAGACCAGGACTACCAAATTAATGCAGAGGCAATTTTATTCGCTAATATTATTGTTTGCCCATTGAAATTTAGAAATATTTAATCAGGGATCAGTTTGAGAACAGTTGGGTAGTGTTGGATCCGCTTTTTAAGTAGAAATATCAACCATTGGTCAGACCAGGACTACCAAATTAATGTAGAGGCAATTTTATTCACTAATATTACTATTTATCCCTTAGAATTTACAAATATTCAATCCAAGAACACTTTGGGAAAGTGTTGATCTTCTTTTTCAGTGGAGATATCAACCATTGGTCAGACCAGGTCTTCCAAATTAAGGCAGAAGCAATTTTATTCGCTAATATTATTGTTTGTCCATTGAAATTTAGAAATATTTAATCAGGGATCAGTTTGAGAACAGTTGGGTAGTGTTGGATCCGCTTTTTAAGTAGAAATATCAACCATTGGTCAGAGTAGGACTACCAAATTAAGGCAGAGGCAATTTTATTCCCTAATATTACTATTTATCCCTTAGAATTTACAAATATTCAATCCAAGAACACTTTGGGAAAGTGTTGATCTCCTTTTTCAGTGGAGATATCAACCATTGGTCAGACCAGGCCTTCCAAATTAAGGCAGAGGCAATTTTATTCGCTAATATTATTGTTTGCCCATTGAAATTTAGAAATATTTAATCGGGGATCAGTTTGAGAACAGTTGGGTAGTGTTGGATCCTCTTTTTAAGTAGAAATATCAACCATTGGTCAGACCAGGACTACCAAATTAATGTAGAGGCAATTTTATTCCCTAATACTACTATTTATCCCTTAGAATTTACAAATATTCAATCCAGGAACACTTTGGGAAAGTGTTGATCTCCTTTTTCAGTGGAGATATCAACCATTGGTCAGACCAGGTCCTAAAAATCAATGCATTATTATCATTTACTCCTCGAAATTTCGACACATGTACAAATCACACGTAATTTGAGATGCCGAACAACGACTACGGGACGAATATTTGAGTGTTCGATAGGAAATGAATTTCTAGGGGGCGAAAGGAGACCCAAGATGGTGGAATTCCGAGTATCCCGGTGGCTAGGGTCTCGTCGTGGATATTATCTCGTGTGTCTGGTGCAAGGTGATGTCTCGATGACGTTAAAGGCCCGGAGTTAAAGGAAGGGAAAAGGAAGGCGAGCCCCAAGTGTGGATTCGCTAGTTACTATCGATCGAAACGCGGCGGTTTCTAGGTCAGGGTCTCGATACATGCTCGCCACTCACCGCTACTCGTGGATATGTGCTCAAAACGCGTCCCGCAAATTCATTCGAAACCGACCACACGACCCCCCCCCCCCCACCGCTTCGTTCCCACAAAACGAGCGGAGCCTCCTGGCTTCCATTTTCGCCCTGTTTCGCCAACGTCGCCGGAGAATCGACCGGAAGGGAAGATAGGAACGCGGACCGGAACAATAAAAATAGGTGCCACTCTCTCTCTGTCATACATTTTCGAAATCCTCCATTGAACATTTGCCACGCAATCGAGACCAACGACGCGAGATCCAGAAGATGAAACGTGCGAATATCGAGGTAATCGCGTTAATCGCGTGGACCCGAGGTCAAAATGGATTTCATTAAGCTATCTACACGTCGATTCGGTGGTCGACTGATTCCACGTTCCCTGAACACTTGTTCGCGATTTAATCCGATACGTAACGATAAGAATATTTAAATTTCAGAATGGCCGGAACACGGAAGACGATTATTTCCCCAAAGAATCGGAGCAGCTTCCATCGAAGGTTTGCCTGCGGAAATTCGACCCGCTGTTTGACCAACGAAATGAAACATGGAAATTTTTGCAAACGTTTGCGCCCGAAATTCCAATTACCATCCGGCGGGAATCGAGCACGTTTTAAGTTTCGGTTTTCGAACCGTCCGATCCCCCCAATTCGGCTCCCAACGAATTAATAAAAAAAATCGCGAAAGTCTCAGGAAACATTCGACGTAGATTTCGCGGAGCGACTCGAGTGTTCTCGGTGTTTAAAAAATGGATGGGGTATCGAGACCCGGTTAAACGGCGAAACGGGACCCATCCAGGATACCCGCGAAAGAGTTGTCTAATTGATGATCGTCCTTTTCTTTCCATTCGCGCGTGACTTGACCCATTTATACAACCGAGTCCGGTACACGGTACGTGCACAGCCCCGAAATCAATTTCAACGTCGAGATTACCGAGTTACCTTCTGGATTAAGATTCCTATCGATCACGCCACCGTGATCGCCCGGCGCCCCCCCCCCACGGCTGGGTTGACAAAACGCTCGTCGGGACACTTGTACAAATTTCACGACGATCCGTCCCGTCCGGCATTTTATTATCGAGCTAACTGGCGAACTGCAACCAACGCTCGAGGATTCAGGGGTGTGTGTGTGTGTGTACGTACTCGACCTTTAGAAACCGACCTACCGATCGTGTCACGCTGATAATAGAAAATTCATAACGTGTAACATCAAACGTTCTCCGAGGGGAGGGACTCGTGTAAAATGGTGAAACAAGAAGCGATGTTTGATCATTTTTTTACAACTGTAAGGGTTCGATGAAACTTTTCAATACTTTCCACATATATTCTTCGACATTTCGGGATGTAAATAATCTTTATTTACGATTTATCCCGTTGCGACTTTGGATGAAATAATAAGTGGTTATTCCTTATGTGCGGTCTGGCATTTTTTCCTTTGATCTGGAATAAAGAATCGAACGTTTTTTCTATAGCAGTACTACGCGTTGTACGAATTAAGATTCTTCGTAATAATAATTATTTAAACTGTGTTCGTCGTGTACATAAATTGGAGGATTATTGCAAGAAACATTTTTTTGTATTCGGAGATGTGTATTTTTGAAAATTTTGCATTTTTTTTTAAGGAGGATTTTAACCGATACTATGTGTGGAACTATCACGAACGAAAGGTCGTTAGATTTTTTATTCCAGATCAAAGGAAAAGAAATGCTAGACCGCACATAACGATTAACATTCAACGTAACGATAAAAAAAATATTTGTATCTTGAAATTTTCTAAATTGGAAGTGAAATTCTAAATATAATTGATATTCCTACGTTCGTTCAACGATGGAGATACGTAGAACTAATATTTGAATATTTATACAATGTTCGATTTACAAATATTCAGCGGAGGAACAGATAGGTCTTTGTTTTAAGTCGAAATATCAACCGTTGGTCAGGCTCGGTGTTCTAAATTAAAGTAGCCAATTGTATTCATGAATATTATTATCGTTTGATTCTTAAAATTTAGAAATATTCAGTGAAGTAACAGTTGGAAACAACTATATCTCCTTTTTAAGTAGAAATATCAACCATTGGTCAGGCAGGGTCATCCAAATTAATGTAACCAATTGTATTCATGAATATTATTATTGTTCGATCCGTAGAATTGAGAAATATTCAGTGGAGGACCACTTGGAAAGTGTTGGAGCATCTTTTTAAGTAGAAATATCAACCATTGGTCGGACGAGGTCTTCGAAATTAATGTAGAGTCAATTTTACTGGTTAATATTATTGTTTGTCCCTTGGAATTGAGAAATATTCAATTTAGGAACAGTTGGGAAGTGTTGGAGCATCTTTTTAATTAGAAATATTAACCTATGGTCAGACTAGGTCTTCCAAATTAATATAGGTAACTTTATTCATTAATAATATTATTATTTGCCCGTTGGAATTTAGATATATTCAGTCGAGGAACAGTTGGGAAGTGTTAAGTCTACTTTTTAAGTAGAAATATCAACCTCAGGTCAGACTAGGTCTCCCAAATTAATATAACCAACTACATTCGGTAATAATATTATTATTTACCCCTTAGAATTTAGAAATATTCAATCTGGGAACAGTTAGATACACCTGTACCTCCTTTTTAAGTAGAAATATCAACCCCTGGTCGGGCATGGTCTTCAAAATTAATACAACCAAGTTTACTAACTAATAATATTATTATTTATCCCTTAGAATTTAGGAATATTCAATTTAGGAACAGTTGGGAAGTGATGAGTCTCCTTTTTAAGTAGAAATATCAACCTCAGGTCGGACTAGGTCTCCCAAATTAATATACCCAACTACATTCGGTAATAATATTATTATTTGCCCCTTAGAATTTAGAAATATTCAATCTGGGAACAGTTTGATACACCTATACCTCTTTTTTAAGTAGAAATATCAACCATTAGTCAGACGAGGTCATCGAAATTAATATAGAGCCAATTTTACTGGTTAATATTATTGTTTGACCCTTGGAATTGAGAAATATTCAGTCGAAGAACAGTTGGGAAGAGTTGGATCTTCTTTTCAAGTAGAAATATCAACCATTAGTCAGACGAGGACATCGAAATTAATATAGAGCCAATTTTACACGCTGATATTATAATTTGCCCGTTGGAATTTGGAAATATTGAGTCGAGGAACAGTTGGGAATAGTGGGGAAGTGTTGAGTCTTCTTTTCAAATAGAAATATCAACCATTAGTCAGACGAGGTCATCGAAATTAATATAGAGCCAACTTTACTGGTTAATATTATTGTTTGACCCTTGGAATTGAGAAATATTCAGTCGAAGAACAGTTGGGAAGAGTTGGATCTTCTTTTCAAGTAGAAATATCAACCATTAGTCAGACGAGGTCATCGAAATTAATATAGAGCCAATTTTACACGCTAATATTATAATTTACCCGTTGGAATTTAGAAATATTGAGTCGAGGAACAGTTGGGAATAGTGAGGAAGTGTTGAGTCTTCTTTTCAAGTAGAAATATCAACCATTAGTCAGACGAGGTCATCGAAATTAATATAGAGCCAACTTTACTGGTTAATATTATTGTTTGACCCTTGGAATTGAGAAATATTCAGTCGAAGAACAGTTGGGAAGAGTTGGATCTTCTTTTCAAGTAGAAATATCAACCATTAGTCAGACGAGGTCATCGAAATTAATATAGAGCCAATTTTACACGCTAATATTATAATTTACCCGTTGGAATTTAGAAATATTGAGTCGAGGAACAGTTGGGAATAGTGAGGAAGTGTTGAGTCTTCTTTTCAAGTAGAAATATCAACCATTAGTCAGACGAGGTCATCGAAATTAATATATAGCCAATTTTACACGCTAATATTATAATTTGCCCGTTGGAATTTAGAAATATTGAGTCGAGGAACAGTTGGGAATAGTGAGGAAGTGTTGAGTCTTCTTTTCAAGTAGAAATATCAACCATTAGTCAGACGAGGTCATCGAAATTAATATAGAGCCAACTTTACTGGTTAATATTATTGTTTGACCCTTGGAATTGAGAAATATTCAGTCGAAGAACACTTTGGGAAGTTTCAATCCCCTTTTTAAGTAGAAATATCAACCACTGATCAGACGAGGTCATCGAAATTAATATAGCCAACGTTATTCACTAATAATGCTCTTATTAACTTGTTGAAATTAGAAAATATTCAGGGTAAGAACAGTTAAAAACAACTATACCACCTTTTTAATTACCAATTTAATAACCAATCTTTTTGCTGATATTATTATTATTTGAATAACGTGCAATTAAGAACGATCCATTTTCGGACGGTGGAAACTGGCTGAGATTATTGCAGATGTTAAGAGAATGTTCACGAAGCTAACAAGAGTCTAAAACAACTATCGAAGTAAACCTTGGGCGCGTAAAGTACCTTGGAACAATTTATCCACTAGTTGCGCAAGATTAAGCCGACGTGTGACGCGTAGATTATTGCAATTTACATGAAACAGGTGGGCTGAGGAGGCTCGCGAAATGCACACGCTATCGTTTCCGCGAGAACCGGAAATCGTCAGGCTACACAATGGGACAAAATCCGAAAAAACGTGTAATTACCAACGATTAAACTGCACGTTCGAGTCTTCGATTATGTTCGTTTGCAATACATTCGTCCAAAACAATCTGTTATGTTTCTTTCGATGCACGATCGAAACCATGGGGACATTCTCACATCTAAGGACTCCAAATTCATTCGAAAATTAAATATAATAGTAAACAAAGAAGCTACTTTTTAGAGGAAAACAAATTAATGAATTTCAGATTTAAACTTTGGGACATTCTCACATCCAAGGACTCTAAATTCATTCCAAAATTCATTATAATAGTAAATTATCTACTTTTTATAAAAAAAAAAAAAAACAAATTAATGACATTCAGATTTGAGTACTCCCATAAAACCTCGAGATCGCGGTTGTGGTTTGTGATAAACAATTTCTAATCAGAAGCGATCGTGTCTGGTACGAGACGTTTTGCTAAACTGTTTGCGTACGAGGTTCGATAACTTCTTTGACGGAAGATTAACGAGTCAATCTTATGCAAATTTCCCGGGTGATCCGTTGAGCGAGTTATTGGAAGTTCCCATTAGATGTAACGTCGCGCGTGGTACGAACATAATGGTGAACCGTCCTATTTCAACCGAGTAACCAGTCGGCTCTTGAACAAACGATTTTGTAACGGATGGATAGGCAGCGCGTATTGTTCGCTACGCTCGTCGGGATTCGAATCCGTTGGATTTTTATTTCCACCACCACGCACCACCGCGAGATACTTGAAAACATTTGTTCGCTCAAGACCCCGTTGCCAGCGTTGAAATACTTCGGCGTATAAAACAAGGCTGACGCGGACCGGGATCCGACAAAAGCCTCGAATTTTTTCGAAATTAAAACAAAAAAACACCGCACAATGATCGCGACTGTGCATTCATAAAATTAATGCTCCGCGGAATGGTTACAAAATTCCCGTGAGTAAACTAAGGTAAATATAGGAAAATACCACCAATTGCTCCAACCCTTTGCAATTTCGTGATTTCTAAAAAAATAAATAAAATTTTCTAGATTCAATCTCTGTTACCATGAATGGGACTCGAATTGAGTTAATTAATATTGGTGATATTTGCATTCTTTTTCCCCGCCCAAATATCGATCGAAGAATCGAGAAACCTAAGGTAAATAGTGTAAATCGTTTTAATTAGAACTGGTGATATTTGTGTATTTCCTGTGTGGATAACGATCGATGGATCGAGTGGTAAAATCTGACCCAAGTTTGAGGAAGACAGGAGGGTCAAAAGACCAATTACCGCGGGTCGAGATCGTTCCCTGCAGAAATTACAATTCCAATCTATCCCGCGAGCAATCGAGGCCGATTCTTGGATAGAGGGGAAAAGGTTATCGTTTATCGGCCCCATCTTTCGTTATTAGTGCCAGGTCCGCTGGCAAACAGCGGCAGACCTTCCACCAGCCGATGAAAAATAACGTTCCGGGACGGGGGGTTTTCTACGACGAGGCCGCGGGTCGATCTATAAATACGTAAAGGACAGCGCGGTAAAGAGAGCGAGAGCGTGGAAACAACCACACGTACTCGCATTTATTTTACCCGCTCGCTGTCGAATCGTATCGCCCGGGTTTGTTAATCTGATCGACCCGATCGCCGCCGCGATGCTACCGACGCCGCGCGCGCGCCAAGGTTAGGCGACAGAAAAACACTCCAAACTACGAAATAGCGAAACAGTTCTTAAACTTTCGCGACCCCCTTTCGCGACGCGAAATTATTAACGAGCCCACCGGTTATGAAATCTATAGATAGCATGAAATATGAATTCGTCCTCAGCGGCGACCAAGCGGCCATTTCGCGAACTAAGGCGCAGTCGATGGACGAGGAATTTGTATTTTGGAACGCATTGTTCATTGGACAGTTTGATTATTCACGAGGAATAACCACTTTTGTGGGTCTACAAGTAGTATGTACTGTTATTAATCAGACGCGGCAGTGTGTACATTTATTTGGGAATCTTCCACTTTGAATTGAGCAGTAGAATGTTTAGGAACAAATTGGAAGTTGGGTAGTTCGATTTTTTGGGAATAGAATCACTTTTGTGGATCTCCAAGTAGAGTATACTGTTATTAGTCGGACATGACAGTGTGTACTTTTATTTGGGAATTTTCCACTTCGAAGAATTGGGTGGTAGAACTTTGGGAACAAATTGGAAGTTGGTTAGTCTGATCATTTAGGAATAGAACCACTTTTGTGGATCTCTAAGTAGATTATACTAATATTAGTCAAACATGACAGTTCCTTTTCTTTGGGAATGCTCCGCTTTGTAAAAATTCAGTGCTGGCATTTTGGGAAATAATTCGAAGTATAATAGTTTAATTATTTAGAAGCAGAATAGCTTTCGTGGGTCTTTAAGTAGAATATATTAATATTAATCAGACCCAGTGCATACTTATCTTTGTGAATTTCCCACTTTGGGGAATCGGGTGGTAGAATTTCGGGAGAAAATTACAGAAAATGGAGGGGCCATGCGGTGAGATTGGTTCCAGGTAAGGTCGACAGGATTAGCAATGCAGGAAAAGTGGAGCAGCTGGAGAATCGACTCCTTTCCACATCCTATTCCTACACATTTCACGTAACCTAGAAAATTATTAACAATTTACATAATAAAACAATCCTCATCCCCTATCACACCTCAAAGAAATTAATACAGATTACATTGAGGCTACCATAGTATTTTCAATTAACTTCGAGATGCATCTACGCCACACGTTCCACACGTCTGATTACAGCTCGACTCGTTCTACCGAGTTTTTATGGTCTACTCAGGCTATGTGATAAGATTGCCTCCTGATAAGATTGTTCACAGGATTAGCAATACGGGGAAAGTGGAACAGCTGGGAAATCTGATCCTTTTCACATCCCATTCCAACACTTTCCATTAAACCTAAAAAAATTATTATTTAAATAATAAAACAATTCTCTTTCTTTATTCATCCCTTCAAACAGTTAATAAAGATTATTTTGAGGCTCTGACGGTATTCTCAATTAATTTTTACGCCTTTATGCCACGTGTCTGACTACATCTTGACCCTTTCTACTGTGCCAGGTGACTTTCACATAGAAAATTGCTGTTAAATTAAATATTACAAAATTCTCTTCGTTCATCTCCCCTTAAAAGGACTCATAAAGATTATTTTGAGGCTTCAATAGTATTTCCAATTAATTTTGACGCCTTTATGCCACGCGTCTGACTACATCTTGACATGTTCTACCGAGTCAAGTGACTTTCACGTTTTCACATGGAAAATTACTGTAACTCTTCGTTCATCTCCCCCTAAAAGAACTCATAAAGGTTACTTCGAGGCTCTAGGAGTATTTTCAATCAATTTTGACGCCTCTATGGCACGCGTATGACTACATCCTGACCCGTTCTACTGAACCAAATGACTCACATAGAAAATTGCTGTTAAATTAAATAATACAAAATTCTCATCGTTCATCTCCCCCTAAAGGAACTTATAAAGGTTACTTTGAGGCTCCAACAGTATTTTTAATTAATTTTGATACCTTTATGCCACGTGTCTGACTACATCTTGACCCTTTCTACTGTGCCAAGTGACTTTCACATAGAAAATTGCTGTTAAATTAAATATTACAAAATTCTCTTCGTTCATCTCCCCTTAAAAGGACTCATAAAGATTATTTTGAGGCTCCAATAGTATTTCCAATTAATTTTGACGCCTTTATGCCACGCGTCTGACTACATCTTGACATGTTCTACTGAGTCAAGTGACTTTCACGTTTTCTATACAAAATTACTGTAACTCTTCGTTCATCTCCCCCTAAAAGAACTCATAAAGGTATCATCGAGGCTCTAAGAGTATTTTCAATCAATTTTGACGCCTCTATGGCACGCGTATGACTACATCCTGACCCGTTCTACTGAACCAAATGACTCACATAGAAAATTGCTGTTAAATTAAATAATACAAAATTCTCATCGTTCATCTCCCCCTAAAGGAACTTATAAAGGTTACTTTGAGGCTCCAACAGTATTTTTAATTAATTTTGATACCTTTATGCCACGTGTCTGACTACATCTTGACCCTTTCTACTGTGCCAAGTGACTTTCACATAGAAAATTGCTGTTAAATTAAATATTACAAAATTCTCTTCGTTCATCTCCCCTTAAAAGGACTCATAAAGATTATTTTGAGGCTCCAATAGTATTTCCAATTAATTTTGACGCCTTTATGCCACGCGTCTGACTACATCTTGACATGTTCTACTGAGTCAAGTGACTTTCACGTTTTCACATACAAAATTACTGTAACTCTTCGTTCATCCCCCCCTAAAAGAACTCATAAAGGTTACTTCGAGGCTCTAAGAGTATTTTCAATCAATTTTGACGCCTCTATGGCACGCGTCTGACTACATCCTGACGCGTTCTACTGGAGTTTCTACGTTCTACGCAGGTCGAGCGAGAGAAACCGGGTGGCAGCGTTGTACGCAGGCAGCCAGGCACAACATTGCACGACATTGAACTTCTGGCTCGTTATCGTCGAGTGCCTCGCAACGTTTAATTACTTCGTCGGACGCAACGAGCACACGCGCAGCGATCGGTCATGCAAGAAAACCCAACGCAGGCTAGACGAGCAACAACGCCAATCTCCGGGCACGTTTCCCCCAAATAAAACCGTGCAACCCACGCGGCGCAGAGATTCTCCGAAAATACGGAACACATCGGACTGTTCGTCCGAGGCCGACACCGGGGAATCCATACGCGACGTTAATTGGGTTATGATCCAAGGCCCTTCGAATGCACGCCAATCTCGATCGGAATTTTAACTTGGACTATTGGCGGGGGCTCTGGTTTGGGGGAAACTGCTCCTCAACGAATCTATCTTCTCTACTCCACGCTAGATTTACGGGGAACTTGACAATCCAACATTTTTTACTTGAATTTCGTTTTGAATACCTTTCGAGTACAATTTTTATGTAGTCTTCAAAATGGCGGGTTTGTGTCCGTAAATTTAGCGTTATCATTGTCTCGAATATTCCTATACAGGGGGGATGTTGAAAATCCACGTTGTGAGAACGAAGGCAGAAGTGACCAAACAAGACAGAAAAATGTAGTTTCTAACATTGATATCGAAGTGTACTTTACCATTACGTTTGCGAATTGAATCTGATAAGCTTAAAGGACCATGTTTGTACAGAATGTAGACGAGAGCAAGGGGTTTCTTCTGCCCCGTGTCGCGGTTTTTCAAAATCCGCCCGTACAGAGGTTCCCCGAGCCACGGATCCAAGGTTTCGCGGCCGTGCAGAAACGTTCGCCGTCGATGAAGAGAGAAATGGCTCGAGATCCCAGGGAGGCCTTGATAAGCGTCCCCCCTGTCGCGTCTCTACATTTAAAAGCACTTTAACCGACGGAGCTTTCGGAAGTTTTGCGGTTCCACGCGGACACGGGACCGACCGGAAGCGGGGGGAAATATCGGTCGTGCCAAGAAAGTTGCACGCGATCGAGCCAAAATCGTTTGGGAGCATCGGATCCTCCGCGGTTCTCGCGACTTTCTTAAAGACGATCCTCGACTTCTGACTGTCTACGAGCTTCGTGTACACCCAAGTCTCTGGTGTAATAAACCAGTGGTTGTTTTCAAGGATTCTTTCGGAGCTTCGATGGTTAAATTTCCCCCGGAAGCGAACGCGAGACCATGGCCCGTGCAATTAGTACGGTGATCCTTCGTTGTAAAATCGAAAATCAGCTCCACCGGTTTAGAGATTGCAAAACTCGTATAAAAACATTGTTTCGCGTTTATTTCGACCAACCAAATTTTTCGATCCTCAGAAAACGAGACCTCTATTTTCATTAAAAGTGCTTCGAATATTTCCTTTTTTTACGATCACGAACGTTATTATTTCGAAATAATTTCCTGCCGGAACAGAGAGGCTGTGAAATTAAGTGGTCGAAATGGACGCAAAGGAAATGTTTGCCCGTATTTTCGGCCGCTAATAAATCTTTTTAGCTTCTGTGTGTTGCGGCTGTCACAGCGACACGGCGTTTCGGGGGCTGTTTTTACCCGACAGCCGGCGGCCATTCGTTCTGGTCGAAGAAATATAAACACCCGGTGGAGATGATTCGATTTTTTTTCAATTCCGTGCTACGATGCTATCTATAACGTGTCGACTGCCATGACGATCATCGATGACCTAAGCTCACGTTCATCGTGAATCCGCCCAGGGCCGTATATAGACGATGGCTATACTCTAGTTCTATGTCTCTTTCGTTAATTAATAGAAATGCAATATTATTCCAACGATTTATCTTTACCGGATTCATCGTTCACTCCTACGATTTTAAGCCTTGGATCAGCAAGTTTGAACTAACATTTACTTAATATTTATCAATGCAATTATTCGAGAATTTAATTCACTATTTTTGTTAAATATTTTCAAAGAAAATTGATTTCCAATTGGTAAAAATTTAGTGAAATAATTGAGATTGGGAGCCCCACTTGGGGGGGGGGGGGTTAAATAATTGTACACTGGAGGGGGAAAAAACGGTGGATAGTCTCGAAAGTCACCCCCTAAATAAACAAACATATTGCTCGAGCGATGAAAAGCTTGTGATCCAAATAAGAGCACCATTGACAACCATGATGGCGACTCTGTGACCCTGTGAGGTCTTCGATTCACACGATTGAAAGATTAGGGCAGTCGACGCGTTGCACGAAGGGTTACCGTACTGGTTTAAAAAAAAAAAAATAGAAAATAAATAGAGCTACATTGCTATAAAGACTACGAACTAAGAGCGTGCTGTCGGCGCTAAAGCAAAGCAGCAAGCGAGAGTGATAGAGTGTGGAGTTGGTATACCGGCGCGGGACTGACCGTCGTGGAGCGGATCGATCGTGTGCATCATAAGCTGTAGCAGTCCGTGCCTGAACTTGGCGTGGCTCTCCCTGGAATGAGACGGGGGGCCACCGTGGGCTCCCTGCTCGCAGCCCTGTCCGGCTGCACCGCCCCCGCCGCTGCTGCTTCCGCCCCTGCTGCTGCACCCTGCCTCTCCGCCCGCCGGTATCCCGCTGCTTCCGCATGCACCCGACACGCCACCCACGCTCGTCTCGCTACTGTTCGTCGCGTTCGGATGCTGCTGGAACACACACGTCATTTCGTCTCTCAATACATCGATCATCACGTTCCGCCCCTTTACACGGGCTTGGGGGGGGCCCCCCAAAAAAACCCCCAGCAAGTCTGGGACCACCATTTCTTAATACATTTATCAGAAATTCGAGGTCTCGAAACAATCCAATATGCAAAAATATGAGGAATACTTAAAATACTGGATTGTTGTATTTAGGGGTTGAAACGACCCTTATAAAACTCCTATTTATGTGATGGAATTGAAATAATTGTCGATTCAATTCGACTGTCGACGATACTCGTAACATGCCCGAGCAAAATCGTCTTGTACTACTTGGAGAACCAATTTCGATTCATTTGATGCACGTGTTCGTTATATTTTTATTAAATCTACGCTTATTTACGCTATTTTTACGCGATGGATTAAGATAACATCGAATTTAAGTCGATTATCGACGATATTCGTAACATGTCCGAGCAAAATCGTCTTGTACTACTTGGAGAACCAATTTCGATTCATTTGATGCACGTGTTCGTTATATTTTTATTAAATCTACGCTTATTTACGCTATTTTTACGCGATGGATTAAGATAACATCGAATTTAAGTCGATTATCGGCGATATTCGTAACATGTCCGAGCAAAATCGTTCCGCACTACTTGAAAAATGAATTCCGATGAGTATCGCTTCGAAATAGGATCCATCGAAGCATCGATCATGTTTTTGTTACATCTGTGCTTATTCTCTATCCTTTTACACTTGGTTTACGGTGGTAGAATACAAATAATTCATCAGAATTCGTTCATCGAGTAGTGCAACAACGATTTTGGTCGGACATATCACTACTATCCTTGAAAATCAAATTAAATTCGACGCTACGTTAATTCTGCTATGTAAAGATACTATAAAAAGGCAGAGAATAAGTGCAGATACAATAAAAATACGACTGATACTTCGATATGGGGTCAGAATATAATTCTCAAGTAGTGCAAACACGATTTTGGTCGGGCATACGATCGAATTCGATTGGGCATTATTTTTACAATACTAAATTTCGTGTACAAAGGTGGTCCCAGGCTTCCTCTATCGCTTATTCAATTTTTAATAAAAAAATTCACTTTACATACAATATTAAAAAATATTTTTACGCTATTTAAATGGACTTCGCGCTAGCTACTTGTTTGAAACTGGAAACTGCTATTTGTCTACTGTGTGCACCTGAAAAGGAGGCGATTCTTCGTTGACAAATAAATAATTCAATATTGTAACTTTCTTTAGATCATCGGAACAAATGGTATGAGATACAAGACAATGTTTATTTACTTTTCCAACGTTCCCTTTAGGGAGCAATACCCAGTTTTATTTATGTCTGTGAATTATTTCCCATAGGACGGAGAAAGGAAACTTGAAAATCGACCATGGAGATCCTTTGCATTCAAAATTCCTGGTCATCACCGATAAAAAGTCACCCCTGACCTTGATCCATTTAACATCCACGTGAACGATCCAAGGTTTCGACCTACAACAAGTTCCTTCCACGTACCAACAAAGGAAATCTCGACGATTCTCGCGACTCACGATCCCATCTTGCCAGATTTAATCACCGGTGCATTGAAAACAAAATGTCCCCTCGCGAGAGGCCCCCTTGTAATACTTCCTCGTTAATAAACCTTGAATCCGAACACTATTCTAGACTTCGCCGTGCTATAAATACGCACCAGCGACGAAACGTTCCTTTTCTAATCAAAAGCCAGTACCTAATCGTCCAAGAGCCAGCACGGAAGGTGCCTCGACACCCCTTGTGGTATTCTATGATTGCCCAGTGACGGTGTTAATGAAATTAAACGCGTTAAGCGTGTGTATTACGCTTGGAAGTAACCAGTGTCAACAGGGGCGGTGTCACGAGATCGCGTTATTTGCGTCCTAACGCTCGATCGCGGATACAACGATCGAACCCACTCGTAATGTTGCGTCACCGTGGAACAAACGACGAGGAAGAGAGAGACCCGGGTCTCATCCGCTATGCATGAAACGTGGTGGCCCGCCCACGACGACCAGAGAGAGAGCTTCCCTACTTTTCAGGTCGTTTCCGGATAGTCGAGCAACAGCTTTGCTCACGGATCACCGTATCTCTTTGCTCGAATGCATCAAGGCTGGACCCCCTTTTGTTCGTTTAGATGCAGATGAATCGGTCTCCGAGAGCGCCGGAAACAATGAGCGAGCAATGAAACGATTCCATTCGACCTACGCCATTTTGGTAGCCGGCGATCACCAGCGCCCAATCACACGAGTTAAAATTCTTAGTAATCCACCACTCTCGAACACCTCTCATTCACAGTTGCAGAAATGATCAAATGTGATCTTTAAACGAGACAACATTCACAGTTCCAATTAATTTTACTTCGAGAAAGGACAATTTATTTAACACTTTTCTTAACAATTTTATTTTACATTCCTAATTGAACTGTGAATAATTTCGTTATTTTTTTCTTTACCTTTGCACCCCGTTTGATAAAACGAAATTTTTCCGTGTTAAAAACAGGGGGAAAGGGGGGTGACAGACGAGAGTGGATGAGAATGGACGATCTTGAGTGGCAAAAATTTGTACGCAACGTGTGCATCAACCGAAGTTTCCGGGGGTTGTTACGACCCCCTGGCGATGCTGGCCGGCTGTTTACGAATTCGCGACGGGGTTTTCCACGGCGCGTGCTCGCTTCATCATTTGCATAGAATCGTCTGGATGAGCGTGGCCCCGGGGGTCGAGTGCACGAGATAACGACGAGCGGCGTGCTCGATGCATAAGCTTGATGGCGCGCTACGTAATTCCGGAATGTCGGAGAGTGCATCCTGCCGCGTTTTCCAATTACGCTTTCCGTTCCGGCTGCTATTGTTCGAAACAGCCTCGCGAACTTTTACCCGCGAAATCTAATCGAGGTGAAACCAAAGCCGAACGATGCTTCCTCGCTCAAATCGATATTTTTTGTCGGGGGCCCGAAATCCTTCAGAGTTTACCAAATACTCTGGACATTTAACTACGATTGGGTTGGTAAAGTCTGCGTTGAAAGAAACTCCAAATTTCCACTCTAATGTCTTCGAAAATGATAAACAATGTTTCATGAATTTTAATTTCTAATTATGTATTTTTTATGGAGTCAATGGATGCAATTGGCCATTCTGAGTATAAAAGTAGTGTACCATTTACGGAGAAATATCGCTGGTTTAGAAGATATTTGAATTTTAAGATTCTCTGGTAATGGCGTCTTTTAATAGCACCCCCTAGAATATTGTAATTAAAATATCTTCCAAACTAGTGATTTCTAGCGATAAATGGCTCAGTACTTTTGTGTAGGGAATATCAAACTGTACCGATTTACGTATTAAAAAATAAACCAAAGTGAAAATGTCCCCCAAAATCGTACAACTTAAAGGAAACTCGAATAACTTCGCGGATGATAAACAATGTTTCCTGAATTTTTTATAGAGTCAATAGATGCAATTGGCCATTCTGAGTATAAAAGTAGTGTACCATTTACGGAGAAATATCGCTGGTTTAGAAGATATTTGAATTTTAAGATTCTCTGGTAATGGCGTCTTTTAATAGCACCCCCTAGAATATTGTAATTAAAATATCTTCCATACTAGTGATTTCTAGCGATAAATGGCTCAGTACTTTTGTGTAGGGAATATCAAACTGTACCGATTTACGTATTAAAAAATAAACCAAAGTGAAAATGTCCCCCAAAATCGTACAACTTAAAGGAAACTCGAATAACTTCGCGGATGATAAACAATGTTTCCTGAATTTTTTATAGAGTCAATAGATGCAATTGGCCATTCTGAGTATAAAAGTAGTGTACCATTTACGGAGAAATATCGCTGGTTTAGAAGATATTTGAATTTTAAGATTCTCTGGTAATGGCGTCTTTTAATAGCACCCCCTAGAATATTGTAATTAAAATATCTTCCAAACTAGTGATTTCTAGCGATAAATGGCTCAGTACTTTTGTGTAGGGAATATCAAACTGTACCGATTTACGTATTAAAAAATAAACCAAAGTGAAAATGTCCCCCAAAATCGTACAACTTAAAGGAAACTCGAATAACTTCGCGGATGATAAACAATGTTTCCTGAATTTTTTATAGAGTCAATAGATGCAATTGGCCATTCTGAGTATAAAAGTAGTGTACCATTTACGGAGAAATATCGCTGGTTTAGAAGATATTCGAATTTTAAGATTCTCTGGTAATGGCGTCTTTTAATAGCACCCCCTAGAATATTGTAATTAAAATATCTTCCATACTAGTGATTTCTAGCGATAAATGGCTCAGTACTTTTGTGTAGGGAATATCAAACTGTACCGATTTACGTATTAAAAAATAAACCAAAGTGAAAATGTCCCCCAAAATCGTACAACTTAAAGGAAACTCGAATAACTTCGCGGATGATAAACAATGTTTCCTGAATTTTTTATAGAGTCAATAGATGCAATTGGCCATTCTGAGTATAAAAGTAGTGTACCATTTACGGAGAAATATCGCTGGTTTAGAAGATATTTGAATTTTAAGATTCTCTGGTAATGGCGTCTTTTAATAGCACCCCCTAGAATATTGTAATTAAAATATCTTCCAAACTAGTGATTTCTAGCGATAAATGGCTCAGTACTTTTGTGTAGGGAATATCAAACTGTACCGATTTACGTATTAAAAAATAAACCAAAGTGAAAATGTCCCCCAAAATCGTACAACTTAAAGGAAACTCGAATAACTTCGCGGATGATAAACAATGTTTCCTGAATTTTTTATAGAGTCAATAGATGCAATTGGCCATTCTGAGTATAAAAGTAGTGTATCATTTACGGAGAAATATCGCTGGTTTAGAAGATATTCGAATTTTAAGATTCTCTGGTAATGGCGTCTTTTAATAGCACCCCCTAGAATATTGTAATTAAAATATCTTCCATACTAGTGATTTCTAGCGATAAATGGCTCAGTACTTTTGTGTAGGGAATATCAAACTGTACCGATTTACGTATTAAAAAATAAACCAAAGTGAAAATGTCCCCCAAAATCGTACAACTTAAAGGAAACTCGAATAACTTCGCGGATGATAAACAATGTTTCCTGAATTTTTTATAGAGTCAATAGATGCAATTGGCCATTCTGAGTATAAAAGTAGTGTACCATTTACGGAGAAATATCGCTGGTTTAGAAGATATTTGAATTTTAAGATTCTCTGGTAATGGCGTCTTTTAATAGCACCCCCTAGAATATTGTAATTAAAATATCTTCCATACTAGTGATTTCTAGCGATAAATGGCTCAGTACTTTTGTGTAGGGAATATCAAACTGTACCGATTTACGTATTAAAAAATAAACCAAAGTGAAAATGTCCCCCAAAATCGTACAACTTAAAGGAAACTCGAATAACTTCGCGGATGATAAACAATGTTTCCTGAATTTTTTATAGAGTCAATAGATGCAATTGGCCATTCTGAGTATAAAAGTAGTGTACCATTTACGGAGAAATATCGCTGGTTTAGAAGATATTTGAATTTTAAGATTCTCTGGTAATGGCGTCTTTTAATAGCACCCCCTAGAATATTGTAATTAAAATATCTTCCAAACTAGTGATTTCTAGCGATAAATGGCTCAGTACTTTTGTGTAGGGAATATCAAACTGTACCGATTTACGTATTAAAAAATAAACCAAAGTGAAAATGTCCCCCAAAATCGTACAACTTAAAGGAAACTCGAATAACTTCGCGGATGATAAACAATGTTTCCTGAATTTTTTATAGAGTCAATAGATGCAATTGGCCATTCTGAGTATAAAAGTAGTGTACCATTTACGGAGAAATATCGCTGGTTTAGAAGATATTTGAATTTTAAGATTCTCTGGTAATGGCGTCTTTTAATAGCACCCCCTAGAATATTGTAATTAAAATATCTTCCATACTAGTGATTTCTAGCGATAAATGGCTCAGTACTTTTGTGTAGGGAATATCAAACTGTACCGATTTACGTATTAAAAAATAAACCAAAGTGAAAATGTCCCCCAAAACCGTCCAACTAAATTTGCAACTCGATACCAAGAGACTGGGAGACTGGAAAGTCCATTCAAGCGTCGATAAAGGTCACAAATAGCCTAATCGAATGCACGAACGGGTCCTATCGTTTCTCTGCAGACCGTGTCACGTTAAAAATTGTTTTTTTAATTCTCTGTTATCGTCCGTTGAATTGCCAGTGCCGCGAAAGCGATTGCAAAACGCCGAGGAGCCATCCGATTCATATTGGGGCAATTTCCAGGCCCCCGAGGTGTCCTATAATTTACGTAAAATCCAGTATAAGTCCGTTGTTAGCGAAAACGGCCGTCGTAAATATAGTTCCCCCGGGCGAAGTTTGACGCTTGTCGATAGAAGACTAAAGTTAGACCCGGCTGGCGACGGAAAGGAAACCCGTCGGTCGTAAATTTTAACGCGTCGTCGTGCCGGAAGTTCCATTTAAGCGACGTCGAATATGCTTAAGGAAACTCCCCGTTGATGAACGACCGCTCGAATCGTGTTTCTTTGCATCCCGACGGAAAACACCGAGAGCCACCGAGTCGAACGTCGATCGAGAAACGAAACGCTCGGAGATTTTACATATTTACAAATCGTTGTTACGCGTCGACGGACTCGAATGAGAATTAAACCGTTACATAAATAACGTGGCGATCTGGACGCGTGTCGCGCAACGTTACACGATAATCCGGATGGAAATCGTGGCGCGTTTATTTAAAATAACCCTCAGAGAAATATAAAAAAGATTCGCGAGTATTGTTATTAAAAATGAACGAGAGCCTGAAGGGGTTCGAGAATGATCGTTTTAAGCTATCCGTGGACGATAGGGACAGAGTGGGGGCTGCAAAGGGTGTATTTCGATTTGGTCACGAGCTTCCATAAACGTGTATGCGTATTGTGACGCCATTGTGCCACGCTCGGCGAGATAACGACCTTTCTATCGGGTCAGCCAAATCTCCTTTATGCCCCCGGAAGGTGGAAACGGTGCGCAAGGGAGGGGGGGGGGCAGGATTTCGAGGCAACATTGTTCCAAAACGAGGTAATCGAGTACAAGGGTGTATCGATCCCGATTATTTGTCGAACAAACAGGATCGAATCTGATTCGCTCGAGTCGGTTCTTCGGGGGGGCAAATAGGATACGTCCGAACGACAACATTTGCCGTGCTCAAGGTGCTTCCGCCGGAAACGGAACACGCCTTGATCATCCCACTTTGATTCCAAGTGAATTTCTGACTTTCGTGTAAAATCGTTATTTTCGCGGAATATTGCGCACGTTATTTACCAGAGAATTCGTCATCGACGCGTTAATTGCGGAAACAAATAAATAAATAGCATTTCCAGCGTCGTGTCGGACACGAATCGCAAATAAAAAGCGACGGTGGCATAAATATCGAAACGTTTTCGCGCTTAAACGGAATAATAACCCGATTCGATGCAGTTATTTTATCGGGGGCCCACCCTGTATATTTTAATGACGGTATTTGTGTCCCCGAAAGATGCGACTCGTTTGAAAATCAATAAGCGTCGAGTTTGCCACGGCCACGGAACCGCGCGACTGAAATATTCAATTCTCTTTCGACGAATGATTTCTTCTTTAGTTCGCGATCGCTGCCCGATAACACTGACGTTAATGCGAAAATCCATTATCGCGTATCGCGCTTGGAAATTAACCCCTTCGCGGATCAAATTCGCTCTATCGAATACGAACAACTGAAAACCGGGGCCATTTTCTCGTTTTTTTATTACAGTATCCGATCGTTTTATGGTAATTCTGTACTTGGTAATACACTTTCGAAATTCTGCGTCAAACTGGCGTCAACACGTCGAATAAACTAATAATAATAGTTTTATGTTTATAGGTATACGCGACAGAATTTTTATTAAATTTATAGTTATTTACACTATATTTACGTGATAGAATTAAAATAATAAGTAATTTAAGTCGATTATTAACGAAACTTATAACATGACCGACCGAAATCGTCTCGCGCTACTTGGAGAACCAATTATGATTCATTTGGTGCATGTATTCGTCATATTTCTATTAAATCTATACTTATTTACACTATTTTTATGCGATAGATTAAAATAATATCGAATTTAAGTCGATTGTCGACGATAGTCATAACATGTCCGACCAAAATCGTTTTGCGCTACTTGAAAAATAAATTTCGATGGATATCGCGTCGAAACAGGATCCGTCGAAGCATCGATCATATTTCTCTTACATCTGTGCTTATTCTCTATCCTTCTACACTAGGTTTACATAGTGGAATAAAAATAATTCATCAGAATTCATTCAGCAAGTAGTGCAACACGATTTTGGTCGGACATATTACTCTTTTCCTTGATAATCGAACTAAATTAGGAATTATTTTAATTCTACTATGTAAATATAGTGTAAAAAGGCAGAGAATAAGTGCAGATACAATAAAAAGATGACCGATACTTCGTTATGGGCCAGAATTTATTTTCCAAGTAGTACAAACACGATTTTGGTCAGACATATCACTACTATCCTCGATAATCGAATTAAATTCAACACTACGTTAATTCTACTATGTAAACATAGTGTGGAAAGTCAGAGAATAAGTGCAGATACAATAAAAAGATGACTGATACTTCGTTATGGGCCAGAATTTATTTTCCAAGTAGTGCAAACACGATTTTAGTCAGACATATCACTACTATCCTCGATAATCGAATTAAATTCAACACTACGTTAATTCTACTATGTAAACATAGTGTGGAAAGTCAGAGAATAAGTGCAGATACAATAAAAAGATGACCGATACTTCGTTATGGGCCAGAATTTATTTTCCAAGTAGTACAACACGATTTCGGTCAGACATATCACTACTATCCTCGATAATCGAATTAAATTCAACACTACGTTAATTCTACTATGTAAACATAGTGTGGAAAGTCAGAGAATAAGTGCAGATACAATAAAAAGATGACTGATACTTCGTTATGGGCCAGAATTTATTTTCCAAGTAGTGCAAACACGATTTTAGTCAGACATATCACTACTATCCTCGATAATCGAATTAAATTCAACACTACGTTAATTCTACTATGTAAACATAGTGTGGAAAGTCAGAGAATAAGTGCAGATACAATAAAAAGATGACTGATACTTCGTTATGGGCCAGAATTTATTTTCCAAGTAGTACAACACGATTTCGGTCAGACATATCACTACTATCCTCGATAATCGAATTAAATTCAACACTACGTTAATTCTACTATGTAAACATAGTGTGGAAAGTCAGAGAATAAGTGCAGATACAATAAAAAGATGACTGATACTTCGTTATGGGCCAGAATTTATTTTCCAAGTAGTGCAAACACGATTTTAGTCAGACATATCACTACTATCCTCGATAATCGAATTAAATTGGACACTACGTTAATTCTACTATGTAAACATAGTGTAAAAAGTCAGAGAATAAGTGCAGATACAATAAAAAGATGACTGATACTTCGTTATGGGCCAGAATTTATTTTCCAAGTAGTAGAACACGATTTTGGTCAGACATATCACTACTATCCTCGATAATCGAATTAAATTCAACACTACGTTAATTCTACTATGTAAACATAGTGTAAAAAGTCAGAGAATAAGTGCAGATACAATAAAAAGATGACTGATACTTCGTTATGGGCCAGAATTTATTTTCCAAGTAGTACAAACACGATTTTGGTCGAACATACAATCGAATTTAATTGGGCATTATTTTAATAATAACAAGAGGTAAATTTCGTGTAAAAAGGGTGGTCCCAAGCTTCCTCTATCACTTATCCACGGTAATTTCTAGTAGAAAATTCTCTTTACATAGAATATTAAAAAATATTTCAACGGTATTTAAGTGGACCTGACACTAGCTGCTTGTTCGATGAAAAATATTAATATTTGTGAAAGTTTAATAGATCTCTTTCTAAATTGTGCGCTAAAGGGGCGTTTGCCCTTCGAATAAACTAATACTAACGATTGCAACAGAATTTTTATTACGAAATAATGTAAGAATAATTGAAAAGCTTGTCCGAAGTGTCTTTTAAAATATCAACCGTCCCGAATAAAATTGTTTAAAACTGTTGAGCTTACGGGGTGGTATAAATAGGAGGAAAAACATTAATATTTCGTTTGTGAAAGTACGGTAGGTCGTCTGGAAACGACGTATCTCGCCGGGGGAGCGGAGATTTTCGTTTCGAGACGAGAATCCGAGGACGCTTCGACGCGTCGCGAATTTTGCAACTCGCGCGGGATACGGAATTATTAAATAAACCGTGAGTTGCCGGGGCTCGCGGACCAGGAATTATTCAACGATTTCCAGCGGGACTGAAACTCGTAACTTTCGTAATCATAACGGTAGAGGGGGATAGGGGGTCGAAAGACGAGAGGAAAAAGCTTCGTTTCCACGAAGGCGTTCTTTACGCAAAAAAAAAGCCTGCACTCGACGACGAGCAAGTTCTGTTGATTTATCAAGAATCTCGTTGCGTCTGAGAGCGCCGGGCGTTTACTCGACGGGGTCTTTTTCTCCGTGCCTCGCTCTCCGGAACACCCCTAATTCGCCCGGGAAAAAGGAGAAATTGTTTAAAGCTCGCCAAACAACGATTTCCTCGCTCCCCGTTCGGCGGCTTCGATCGCTTCGACGCTCTGAATAAAAGAGCAACCCTTTCTCTGCGCCTGAATTATTCCACGCGGAGAAACGGAATCCTCGCCCGGGGGGGGGGAGGGGGGGGGTGAAATGGTAAAATGGACGAAAATATTACACATCGAAGGAATACTCGAATCTACCGTATTTTCCAATAATAATAGCTACTTTCCACAATGAAGATAACCGACATTATAAATGGAACGAAGGGTTGACATATTTCCATAACACTGTACACTGGCCAAAATAATCTCGACGTTGCAATTATATTCACGTATCGGGGCGCCCTCGCGGAAGCGACGAAAAACAAAAGGGAAATAATTACCATCCGACCCCGACGAACTCGCCCCGTTTCACGAAGGGGTGGTGTTTGGTAGTTTCGATCCCCCGGATTTCTGGCACGCGATCAACGGTGTCTCGTCGTCCCCGCGAAAGAATTTTAATATCGCGTCCGACCGATCGGACAAAGGATCCGCCCGAAAGGGTGTTCGAGGAGTCCTGGGAAAGTGGAAACCGTCTCGACGGGCTCTCGTGCCAAACGGAGGAGACGTCCTTCGATTTCCGCTGACTGTTACTCCCCTCCCGGCGATATTTGCTCCCGTTGTTAAAAACTGCACGAGCCACGGGACAGGTTAAAGGACGCCCCGGGGGAGGGGGGGATTGTGGCTCGAGTCCCCCGGAAGGCTCGAAGCCGTCTGGTTTAGGCACTTCCGGGGGAATCGTCGCCAAAAAACTGCCAGGGACTAGCTCTAACATCCCACCCCCACCCTCAAACTTGCATTATTTCCGCGTCTGCGGAATATGATACCCCCACCCGGATAAGTGATCCTTATCGAGCCACCCGGATAAGGCGTTCTCGGTATTGATAGCTCTTTTCTGAACGTCGAACGCAGATGGAATTGCAATTATCGGACACACTGCGTCTAAAAAGTTACGAAACCGAGCTCTTTGGGACCATTTTTTTTAAAAAATCCTCAAAAATTGCCCACAATTGACATCGAAGAGTTCTATTTGAATTTATCACCCATACGTGGATGAAGTCAGTATGTTGAAAGAATTTTGCAATGATGGGTGGTTCGATGGTCGAAATAATTTGTGAGAGTTGCACGTTTCGTGTATCAAATATTGGTCCAACAACCCCCAACAGATTCCTAGTTAAATATTCCCATGAAATTATTTTTTAATGCATAAATTGACAACGTTCGACATTCCCTACACAAAAGTACTGAGCCATTTATCGCGTGAAATCACTAGTTTAGAAGATATTTTGATTACAATATTCCAGGGAGTAGCATTATAAGACGCCATTACTAAAGAATCTTAAAATTCGAATATCTTCTAAACCACTGATATTTCTCCATAAGTGGTACAATACTTTTACGCTCAGAATGGCCAATTGCATCTATTGGCTCCATAAAAACTACACAATTAGAAATAAAAATTCGAGAAACATTATCATCCAAAACAGTCAAAGGGACTCCATTGATAGTTAATAAAAATACCTAATAAACATTGTAAAAAATTCACTCGACCAGACATTTGCAATTCTCTGCACAAAACTGGGCGAACGCTAATTTCCATTGCATCGCATATTTCCTCGTCGAATCTATCGTTCTAATTACAATTTTAAAATACAATTCTCGATGTCGCGATAGGGTAGAACTTGGAGGAGAAAATTCATTAATTGGTCCCCCCCGCGTTGTTCCGCGTCGTTTCACGCAAGAACACAGCCCCCTCCCCCGCGATTCTCGTTATCCTTGTACTTTATCGCGATCGTTATATCCGCTGCAGATTCCCGCGCGAGGAGAAGTTCCGATCGAGGGGATCCAGCGTCTTTCCTCCGCTTCTGGGTCGTAAATTCCCCGGAGAGCATTTGTCAGGGTGGTATCGACGGTACTCGCCGAAAACGCGCGCGGTAATAATAAATAGAGCGGAATAATATTCGACGTGACGATTCCGCGGATGTTGTGTCGCGAAAGGAAGAAAAGAATATTTTGTGCGTTTCTGGCCTTTTACCGGGAAACTAAAAACGGCAAATTGGCGTTCTTAATTGCGAATTGCCCCGGGGGTCGTAGAAAACGATCCAGAGGGGGGGGGGCTCGCGTGTTCGGTCGAGCGCACGGAAGCTAAGCAGCTTACTCGAACCGGCTGACAAATTTATACGAGTTGGCTCGATTCTTGCACCCACGTGCTCCCCACCTACGAATAATTTAATTACTGGCGAAAGACTGTCGCGGGGAATCCCGTAAATCGACAGCTGCGATCTACGAAAATTGTTCATCGTTTCCTCGATATTGAACTCTAGAATCGATCGGATCGCTACATTTTTACGGTAATTAATATTCAGACGCAAGTTTAAATAAAAATTCCAGAGGCTCGGCGGCGATCCATGGATCGGCCTTTTATAAATATTTCTCGCTCGAATATTGGGCAATCTATGTAACATACATATGTATCACGTGGATATTATAGGACTTTATAGTTGTTTGCTCTTCGATATTCAATGGATCGAGCGAAACAAGTGTATTTCTTTCTTCTGTAGATTTGAAAACAAACGAATAAAACCAGAAAGAAATACAGAAAAGCAAATAATCGCAAATAAATTAAAATTAATTCTCGTGTTGCAGTTAAGCGGGTGCCTCTCACGATGTATTCTTTCCCCCCGACCTTTCCTGCGTATTTCCTCCTGGAAAATTAATTTCTCGAAGACGATCGATCACCCGTGGGGGAAGTTCGTATTGCAGTTAACCGGGTGCTCGAGTAACTCTTGAATATACGTCGACTGAAGTTTAGACGAACACCCCCTAAGCTCGGTTTTACGACGTTCGGGAGCATATTCTGGCGCTCACGTGTCCCGCTTGGAGCCCTGACCTTACCCTACATTCGAGAGAAAAAAAGAAGGGTGGAAAAAAAAAGAAGAAAACTGCAAGCTCGCGCCCGCCACCGAAGAAAAGAATAACGGCGGGGAGGGGGGTGCCTGCAAATGAGTCGGGACGAGTTCCAGCGAGATCTCTGCACAATTAATGATGACTGCGCGCGGTGGGCGGGGCGTACGAAAGTGGCTCCAAACTCTCGCGGAGACAAGAAATAAAAGACAACTTTTTCAATTTACACACACACACACACACACAGAGAGAGAGAGTGGGTGACTTTTGTCCCCGGTTCGCAGTTAAAGATTCTCTCGAAACTTTCCCCCATCGATTATCGTACGTGTGTAAAGACTATGAAAGTTGATGGCCATCCTTGAAATGCAGTCTTAACCCTGGGAATACTATAGTACCGCGTTCCCCGACCGGGTTTTCGTTTAAGCTATTCATAAGCGACGCTTTACTCTTTTTGGTAACCTTCCGGCAGGGAAAAAGCTACGCTCTGGCAGGTGATGATGGTTTCGTGTTTATGCTACGATATTTATTAATAATTCATGCCCCGGTATTAGCTATCCCTCCGCCTGGTATAACGGTTCTTTAGCGCAGTGTTGACGAAATTATGTAGAAGTGGAGTAAGGTTAAGTGGACACACGATGCCACGGTACAACGTCGTAGTTTTCAATTAAATATACACAGTTACGATTGATTAATACTGGTATTAAAATACACCAATAATTGCGAGAAGAGCTGTAACGTGGTTACTAAAAAATTTGGAACGCGATCCACAATTTTTCGTGGGGCTAGGATCGAAGAAAGGGGTGGAAAAAAACAATTACCGTCGTTGTGAATTTTCAATTAAATATCCTCGGTTACGATTGATTAATACTGGTATCAAAATACACCAATAATTGCGAGAAGAGCTGTAACGTGGTTACTAAAAAATTTGGAACGCGATCCACAATTTTTCGTGGGGCTAGGATCGAAGAAAGGGGTGGAAAAAAAAACAGTTACTGTCTTAAAATACACTATACTGTTAAAATACACTGGTAATTGCGAGAAGAGCTGTAATATAGTGACTAAAAAATTTGGAGCGTGATCCAGAGTTTTTCGTGGCAGAGAAAACAAGATGGACGGTGTTTTGCGTGGATTGATCTAATAGGACAACGATTCCATCGCGAAAGAAGGTGAGGAGGAATGGACAAGAGACAGCAGGTAGATGAAGAAGCGCTTAATGGCCTGTTATCGGTAAGAGCATTATAGTTAATTATACGCGAAGTCGGCCATTCATTAGGTGGCAGGAAGAGTCGGGACAAGGAGAGGGTGGAACAGGGAGGCGGAGAACACTGTGTGCTCCGTGCCAAGTAATGGAAATATAGCCCTCTGCCGACGATGCCATAATTTTCATCCCTCTATTCGTCGCCGGAGCGTATTTAATAAAAAGTTTCTCCCGCGGCTGGGCCAATTACCCGCGGACAACTGATTGATCTAAACGCCCCGCTGGGACCATGTTCCCCCACAAACTACAAAATTTTTTACATGAAATAGAAACTCTCGCCCCTCGAACACATTTAAATTTTTCACTCGAAATAACTATTTCCAACCCCTCGAGGAAATATAAATTTTAGCGATTTTGGGACCCTGGAATCCTGGTTTGCAAACTCCAAAATTTTCTGCTCAAAATAGAAAGTTTGATACCCACTGCAACCCCTTAAGTAAATTAAAATTTTACTGGTTTCTGGATCCTAGATCCCTGGTTTGCAAACTCCAAAATTACTGACTCGAACTGCCAATGTTCCGAAGTAAATTTAAGTTCCAGCAATTTCTAAAAGAATTGCGTGACAGATGGGGCATTGAAAAGAATTAAAACACTAAAATTCGGTTGAGAAAGCAACCCAAACTCCGGTAAGAGCAGAAGAAAATTTCGAATCGAGTTTTCCTCGCGAGGAGCCAGAGGGAACTCGATCGACGTCTTTCCGGCCGACAAAGGCGTAAACTTTCCGCCGGTAAATATCCCCGAGCGTGAAGCTTCCGCCCCCCTGGACCAGTTTATGAGTCCACAAAATTTCGAAACGGGCTTTCGGAATTGTTTTCGAAGTTTGTTCCCTCGGTGGCGTCGTCCTTGGGCGAGAAATGGCCGACGACAATCGAGCAGAGGCCCGCCATTGTTCGAGCGCGACGAAGAAGCGTCTTCCTACGAATTTCGTCTCTTGAAATATTGCCAAGCTACGATAAACGCCCACGCCTACGCCGTTCAATGGCGTTGCCTCCCTCTTTGAGAAGAAAAAAAAAAAGAAGAAAATATCGTACGAACGCGTCCCGAGAATGGCCGTTTTATTTGCCCCCGACTCGACGTATCCTTTTTAGCTCGTCGCTCGTGTTTGCACGGCGACGACAATGCGATACACACACTCGCCCTAACTTTGCTCCAGATCCCCTTGTTTCGCGTCCCTATTCGATTTCCCTTCGCCTCGACGACGGGAATTTCGGCAGAAAACTGCCGGAATGGGACTTCCGGTTCTCCGAGACGCGCTCTAAGAACTTTCGTTCGAAATTTCGAATCACCGTGTTCCGGAAATTTGTGGATCGAAGCAATGGCGATTTAAGGGATGATATCGACCCTTTAACAGTTTTAGTAACGAAGTATAATTGTATTTGATTTATAGCAAACTGTATTCAAATCGAATCGTGTCAAACGGTGTACAATTTAATTTATATCAAATTCTGTTTAACTCAAATCATATTAAACTGTATACAATTTCGCTCATATCATATTGTATTCAACGCTAATCATATCAAACTGTATACAATTTAATCCAAATCAAACTGTATACAATTTAACTAAAATCAAACTGTAACTCAACTAAGATCACATCAAACTGTATACAATTGCACTCAAATCAAACTGTATACAATAACTGAACTCATATCAAACTGTATACAAAACTGAACTCATATTAAACTGTATACAATAATTTAACTCATATTAAACTGTATACAATTGCACTCAAATCAAACTGTATACAATAACTGAACTCATATCAAACTGTATACAAAACTGAACTCATATTAAACTGTATACAATAATTTAACTCATATTAAACTGTATACAATTGCACTCAAATCAAACTGTATACAATAATTGAACTCGTATCAAACTGTATATAATAACTGAACTCATATCAACCTGTATACAATAATTTAACTCATATCAAACTGTATACAATTGCACTCGAATCCAACTGTATAGAATAATTGAATTCCTATCAAACTGTATACAATAATTGAACTCATATCAAACTGCATACAATTTACCTCAAATCAAACTGTATACAATAACTGAACTCATATCAAACTGTATACAAAACTGAACTCATATTAAACTGTATACAATAATTTAACTCATATTAAACTGTATACAATTGCACTCAAATCAAACTGTATACAATAATTGAACTCGTATCAAACTGTATATAATAACTGAACTCATATCAACCTGTATACAATAATTTAACTCATATCAAACTGTATACAATTGCACTCAAATCCAACTGTATATAATAATTGAATTCCTATCAAACTGTATACAATAATTGAACTCATATCAAACTGCATACAATTTACCTCAAATCAAACTGTATACAATAACTGAACTCATATCAAACTGTATACAAAACTGAACTCATATTAAACTGTATACAATAATTTAACTCATATTAAACTGTATACAATTGCACTCAAATCAAACTGTATACAAAACTGAACTCATATTAAACTGTATACAATAATTTAACTCATATCAAACTGTATACAATTGCACTCAAATCCAACTGTATAGAATAATCGAATTCCTATCAAACTGTATAGAATAATTGAACTCATGTCAAACTGTATACAATTTAACTCAAATCAAACTGTATACAATAACTGAACTCATATCAAACTGTATACAAAACTGAACTCATATTAAACTGTATACAATAATTTAACTCATATTAAACTGTATACAATTGCACTCAAATCAAACTGTATACAATAACTGAACTCATATCAAACTGTATACAAAACTGAACTCATATTAAACTGTATACAATAATTTAACTCATATCAAACTGTATACAATAATTTAACTCATATTAAACTGTATACAAAATTGAACTGAAATCAAACTGTATACAATTCCATAAGAAAATCCAGTTCCTTGGAAACTTTTTTCCACAAAGTTACCATCGAGAAGGAGACAGTTTGAAAGGCCAGAGTGGATAATTACCAACGTAGATGGAAAGAATGTAACATTACGAGCAAGATTGCATTCTACAAAATGTTATCAACGATGTAAAGTTTAAATTAGCGAAGTAATCGGTGGAAATAGAAGAATTGGATGCGTGGCGATGGCAGATGTCGGCGTATGACACGGCCACGAGTGTATTCGATGCTGTCTACCGGACCCTTTGTTTCGAAGGTGAGATTGACGTAATTGAACGAACATGCCACTCGAAATATTTCACTCTCGACGGCAAGTGGGTCAGACAATAAAAAATACGCCACATTCAACGACCTGGCGCGGGCAGGGATCGATTAAATGCGGCGGCGAAAAAAATGTGCAATTCTTTTATGATCGTTAAAAAGCGCCGCCGAGAATAACCGATCGGAGAATCTTCGACGCGCGTCGAAATATCGTTGGATCGTCCCCCGGGGGATCTCTTTATATATCCATCCATCACGATCAATTTGTTAACCAGTTTTTTACGAAAATAAACACGCGAAAGTGCCATTAAAACGCGTCTCCCTTAACTTTCTAACTTCGCCCATAAATCTGCAAATCCTCTTAATATTTGTCAAACGACGATGGACCATAATCCATCAGCTTATTCAGCCGGTTCGCTTCGAAAATCTTCTCGACGAATCATAGCGAAAATGCTTTTAGATCGTTCCACGCATAATGCAGGGCTGTTTTTTTTTCGGGGTGGTGCGAACGCGTCTTCTTCGACGATTAAGTACACTTCCTTCCTTTTTTCCACCCATTTGCAACCCCTTTGCATATTTATCAAAACCACCGTGAGCCCGTACGATCCATCATGTTCAGTTTCTTATCCACCTACTCGGATCACAATTCGGTTTTATGCGACCGGAACTTTGCTATGTGACATCGCCAGAATCCTGGGGCCAGCGTCACTGGTTACATAAATTTCCCCTACGCCAATTTGGAGCAAGAGTATTATTTTTGAAGAAATTCGGGATCTTGAAACTCGGAATTAACTTCCCTTTATGTCAAATTTTCTTTCAGAGATTACGGTGAAGACCTTCGAAATTAATATTTCTCTCGCGAGATGAACAACTCTGTGAATTTCCACAATTTTCTAGGCGAATAATGCATGGTTATCCGGAAGAATCGTTCAGTTTCTTCCGGATGAGAGGATCCCCCGGGGCGCCGTTTGCAGGAATGGCGTAAAGTGGTCCCCCAGGTGGGTCCAGTGGACGCCAATGAATCGAAAAGGCTCGAGAGGCTCTTCCTGCCATGAATGGCACCGGCTGCCAAATATTAAAGCATCGAGTGCACCGTGTGTGTGTGTGTGTGTGTGTGTGTGTGTGTGTGTGTGCATTAGCGTGGATCAAGCCTGGCACGCGGTCAGACTACTCGGGGGGAATATATTCGTAAATAAATGATCGAAACGGCTTACCACCGGCTTCGATTCACTACCTTCGTCTCGCTTTGACCGCTGACGCGCACAGGACGCGCCCACGAGTTGCTCTAACCTCTATTTCCCCCCCCCCTCCCCCCCCCTCCCCCCCGTTTCAAGGTACCGCGTCGATTGTTCCTGCCCTAGCATATTCAACGACCGCTCTATACCCTGTCCCGTCGATATCTCCCTGCAGGATCACGTCAAATATTTATTACAAATACGTGGTTTCAGAGGGGACCGTTTTACAAAATCCAACCACCTGCATTTTTCTACCCAAAGCACAAACAATTTTTATCCGCACTTTTCAATTCCCAAAAAGGACAATCTCAAATGTATTTTTTATCTTGATTGTGGTAATAATAATTCTCTATTTGACGAGTTGATCCCCCCCCAAAAAAAATATTAATACAGAGTTAATTTCTTTTAAAAAATGGTGTTTCTTGGCAAAATTCAATGCAAATAAATTTTAACAAAACCCTATATCTCTCCTTTCCTCTTATCAGTAATAATAATAATTCTCTATTTGACGAGTTGATCCCCCCCGTCCCTCCAATTAATCCAGAGTTAATTTCTTTTAAAAAATGGAGTTTTCTCTTGCCAAAATTCCATTCAAATAAATTTTAACAAAACCCTATATCTCTTCTTTTCTATTATCAGTAATATTAATAATTCTCCATTTGACGAGTTGATCCCCCCAAAAAAATATTAATACAGAGTTAATTTCTTTTAAAAACTGGTGTTTCTTGGCAAAATTCAATGCTAATAAATTTTAACAAAACCCTATATCTCTCCTTTCCTCTTATCAGTAATAATAATAATTCTCTATTTGACGAGTTGATCCCCCCCGCCCCTCCAATTAATCCAGAGTTAATTTCTTTTAAAAAATGGAGTTTTTCTCTTGCCAAAATTCCATCCAAATAAATTTTAACAAACCCCTGTATCTCTTTTCCGAACAAAAGGGACGAATTTACCCCTAACAAGTGTTTACAGTCCCCCCTAATTCCATTTCTCCACGAGTTAAAATTATAACCACGATATTTCTTACGCGACAGGTGCAACACACAAAACGTCGATTCTCGATTCATTTTGCGTGGGCGTCGACGCGGTTGGTACGCCTATTGTGGCGCCTCGTTCGTGCAGAAATCCTGTTGGACGCGTTTTACATCCCCCAGTACGACCGGTATGCAAAAAAGTTGTAAATCGTTGCGTCGGTCGATCGAACAACGAAAAAAAAAAAAGAAAGAGGAAAAAGTTACGGTCGTTTCGGATGCAGCTTCTGTCGATGCCGATGGTGGGAACGAGTCGTACGATAATTCAAACTTTTCTTTCACAAAGCGTTAATATTGCGGTTCGCGTGGCCGTCGACACGAGAAACAACGGAACGCGTAGGGTGTACAAATGATATTGACTGTCAGAAACATGCATTCCTGAGGGACACTCGTGGGCGACGCGATCAGATTTCTTCTCAATCAATGCCGGTCGTACGCATTCTAATTAAACGACACTGTCGTTTCGCTGGCGTTTGTTCTCGACAACGATTCTTCGAAATTACATTTTCTGTGGGTGAAATATTTCATTCTTGTCGCAGAAGAGCAGAAGATTTGTTTAAAAAATAAATTTCTTTCGTCTATACACACCGAGCGAGCGAAATAAAATTGTAACGCTCGATGTAAATTACAATTTCCGCGGCTTGTTAAAATTGTTCTTATCCACGGAACGTGTCGAGCGGCTCGTTGGGAACATCTTATCGATTCTGTGCACGGTTCGCTCGATACACGATAACTCGTACTGTCGCGCCAGAAAACTAAAACAAAGCATCGAGTTTCGTCGAAAAATTAAAGATAGAAGCTTTCGGCGTGGCCATTAACGAACTGTCGTCGCTCGAGCGACTCCGACAGAAACCGGAGGCTGTCGGAAACGAGCGGTATCGAGCGCTGCCAAAAGGAGAATTTAAAAGGAACCGGACTGGCGAATTGAACTCGAGAAAGGTCCGTTTGAATTTCGATTCTCCGTGTCGAGAACAGAAGGATAAGAGCCTGCGAAAAGGAAGGGCACCGGAAACCGATGCTTTTTGGGTCGTCGTCGATTACGATTCCCCATTTACTAATAACAGGAAACCGCTGTAACGAATTAAAAAAATCGAAATTTTCAATATCTCAAGCTTTGAAAATAACCCCGAAAAATATTAAAATAAAATTCGCAAAAATGACAAAAAAAAATTCTTGAAAACTGTCTTCGAGCTCTGAAATCGGCTATCGGGACGCGATTACGCAACTATCCCCGCCGACCTACTTCCCCCGATCTCTGGAAAATCATTCGCCGTAACTTTTCGCCGACTAGAACGCTCGACAAAGGACAACTGCGCGCTTGGATTCCCGGGGCGAAATCTTATCGAGACCTTTCCGCGGATAAGATTCGTCTTTCGAGTCTCCACGAGAGCAATTCCACCAACGATTCACGGTAGGACCTCCCACGGTACACTCACCTCCGCTCCTGTTCATACACGGTAACAGTAATTCGGCCATTAAGTGAAAAGAAACCAACTCTCTACGTTTATTTTTATCGCGATTCTATTTACGGAAGTAATTTCTAATTCTCAATTTATACCAGTTTTAAAAACAACTCAATTTATGAGAAACGGGCACTATTTCATTTGTAATAAATTATATTTATATCGGAGAAATTCAAATGGAAGTTTGTCTTCATCCGCCATTTTGGTGCACATGTAAAAAAAGACGGTATTTCCAGTCTAGTTTCAAAAACAATTGATAAGAAACCAGCTCTGTTTCGCTCATAACAAATCACCTTTGTAATATACAAATTCGCGTGAAAGTATGTCTTCGTCCGCCATTTTGGTGCACATATAAATGCCACAATATTCCCAGTCTAGTATCAAAAACAATTCATAAGAAACAGGCTCTATTTCAACCATAACAAATCACCATTACGATATACAAATTTCAGTAAAAAATATGCCTTCATCCGCCATTTTGGTGCACATTTAAAAGACCAGCTATTCCCAATCTATTTTAAAAAACAACTCAATCGAAAAGAAACAAGCTCTGTTTCGCTCATAACAAATCACCTTTGTAATATACAAATTCGCGTGAAAGTATGTCTTCGTCCGCCATTTTGGTGCACATATAAAAGCCACAATATTCCCAGTCTAGTATCAAAAACAATTCATAAGAAACAGGCTCTGTTTCACCCATAACAAATCACCATTACGATATACAAATTTCAGTAAAAATATGCCTTCATCCGCCATTTTGGTGCACATCTAAAAGACCAGCTACTCCCAATCTATTTTAAAAAACAACTCAATCGATAAGAAACAAGCTCTGTTTCGCACATAACAAATCACCTTTATAATATACAAATTCGAGTGAAAGTATAACTTCGTCCGCCATTTTGGTGCACATATAAATGCCACAATATTCCCAGTCTAGTATCAAAAACAATTCATAAGAAACAGGCTCTGTTTCACCCATAACAAATCACCATTGCGATATACAAATTTCAAGTAAAAATATGCCTTCATCCGCCATTTTGGTGCACATCTAAAAGACCAGCTATTCCCAATCTATTTTAAAAAACAACTCAATTGAAAAGAAACAAGCTCTGTTTCGCTCATAACAAATCACCTTTGTAATATACAAATTCGAGTGAAAGTATGTCTTCGTCCGCCATTTTGGTGCACATATAAAAGCCACAATATTCCCAGTCTAGTATCAAAAACAATTCATAAGAAACAGGCTCTGTTTCACCCATAACAAATCACCATTGCGATATACAAATTTCAGTAAAAATATGCCTTCATCCGCCATTTTGGTGCACATCTAAAAGACCAGCTACTCCCAATCTATTTTAAAAAACAACTCAATCGATAAGAAACAAGCTCTGTTTCGCACATAACAAATCACCTTTATAATATACAAATTCGAGTGAAAGTATGTCTTCGGCCGCCATTTTGGTGCACATATAAAAGCCACAATATTCCCAGTCTAGTATCAAAAACAATTCATAAGAAACAGGCTCTCTTTCACCCATAACAAATCACCATTACGATATACAAATTTCAAGTAAAAATATGCCTTCATCCGCCATTTTGGTGCACATCTAAAAGACCAGCTATTCCCAATCTATTTTAAAAAACAACTCAATTGAAAAGAAACAAGCTCTGTTTCGCTCATAACAAATCACCTTTGTAATATACAAATTCGAGTGAAAGTATGTCTTCGTCCGCCATTTTGGTGCACATATAAAAGCCACAATATTCCCAGTCTAGTATCAAAAACAATTCATAAGAAACAGGCTCTCTTTCACCCATAACAAATCACCATTACGATATACAAATTTCAAGTAAAAATATGCCTTCATCCGCCATTTTGGTGCACATCTAAAAGACCAGCTATTCCCAATCTATTTTAAAAAACAACTCAATCGATAAGAAACAAGCTCTGTTTCGCACATAACAAATCACCTTTATAATATACAAATTCGAGTGAAAGTATAACTTCGTCCGCCATTTTGGTGCACATATAAATGCCACAATATTCCCAGTCTAGTATCAAAAACAATTCATAAGAAACAGGCTCTGTTTCACCCATAACAAATCACCATTGCGATATACAAATTTCAAGTAAAAATATGCCTTCATCCGCCATTTTGGTGCACATCTAAAAGACCAGCTACTCCCAATCTATTTTAAAAAACAACTCAATCGATAAGAAACAAGCTCTGTTTCGCACATAACAAATCACCTTTATAATATACAAATTCGAGTGAAAGTATAACTTCGTCCGCCATTTTGGTGCACATATAAATGCCACAATATTCCCAGTCTAGTATCAAAAACAATTCATAAGAAACAGGCTCTGTTTCACCCATAACAAATCACCATTGCGATATACAAATTTCAAGTAAAAATATGCCTTCATCCGCCATTTTGGTGCACATCTAAAAGACCAGCTATTCCCAATCTATTTTAAAAAACAACTCAATTGAAAAGAAACAAGCTCTGTTTCGCTCATAACAAATCACCTTTGTAATATACAAATTCGAGTGAAAGTATGTCTTCGTCCGCCATTTTGGTGCACATATAAAAGCCACAATATTCCCAGTCTAGTATCAAAAACAATTCATAAGAAACAGGCTCTGTTTCACCCATAACAAATCACCATTGCGATATACAAATTTCAGTAAAAATATGCCTTCATCCGCCATTTTGGTGCACATCTAAAAGACCAGCTACTCCCAATCTATTTTAAAAAACAACTCAATCGATAAGAAACAAGCTCTGTTTCGCACATAACAAATCACCTTTATAATATACAAATTCGAGTGAAAGTATGCCTTCATCCGCCATTTTGGTGCACATCTAAAATATCCAATATTCCCATACGTGAAATTACCTCTTATTACCTATAAAATAAGGCACGTAATTTTTCAGAGATCAGAGTAAGCGTTCTCTTTTTGTTCGCCCGTTTTCGAGGATCGATACGCGCATCGAGAATCGATCTGTCGAGCACAGACGCGATTCATCGACCCGGGGATTCGATTATCCGCGCGATTGGATTTTCCGCGGCGTCTGACGGGAGTAAATTTCTTGGTTAGCGAGATGAGCCCGCATCGACCGTAGTTTGCGACGATTCGACGACGTTGAGGTTCGCGGGAACGTATTACGCCGCGAGTAATTTCCAGCTCTGATGTCTGGATCGTTAAAGTCCAATGTCAGCCGGGAGGATTAGTGGTCTGGTTGCGTTGGTCCATCTTACTTTCTCGGTAATCTTCGCCTCGTCGCGCGTAATTTCGAGATTCGCGTGAGAAAAAAAAGATTGGACTCTGGGTGACATTGCCGGGCCCATTGGACCAGACAATTTGGTCGTCGATTTTAGTCGAAATGTACCGGGGATCGTGGAATAAAGATTTAAAACGTCGAGTCGCGATCCCGAGCAAAAACTAAATTCCGTATGATGGATTTATGGACTTCCGCCGTCGCTCTGAAAGCAATCCGTACTACCCTGCAATATCACGCGAAAAACTCCACAAATCCACGTTTGATATCATCATTATTGTCGAATCAGTTCTCTCTGAAAAAGCGCGCCATTGCTTCGGGAGAGGCGATAGTCGAACGGGGCAAAATCTATACCAGTGTTTCTCAAACTTCCCTCCTCGACTACACGTCCACGATTCGATACGTTATTTACCAAAACAATGCCCAAAAATATTAAGTAAAACTATATTTGTTCGAATTTAGAAATGTTAATGTCGGTGTTTTTATTCGCGTGGACGGACTATGAAAAATTACACACGCTTCGAGCGCGCCTGTCTTTTTTCATCGAACCCCTTCGGTTAATATATTTATTCCATGAATATTTCATTGCGAAAAAAATGTGTTCTCCGAGTATGGAAATTTCGTAAGAGCTGTTACCAACGCAGTTCGAGGGAAAAATTCATAAATGCCAATAGTTTTAGTGCCCTTCGGTTTGAGAAACATCGGTCCACCCCGAGTAGAACCATAATTTTATAATAACAGAGCAACAACACAAAAATTGTAATGTTTATCGAAATTATACCGCGTGTAAATCGATGCACAGAGTTTAATGCGCGTACTTTTGCAGTCGTTTTAAAACGAACAAGAAGCAAAGTGACTAATAGCGTGCAATATTTTCCAGAACAACCTAATTCGTTCCCCTTAACCCGGGAATCATGTTTCCAAGCTCCCAGGCTATAAATTCCTCTTAACCCGGAACTGATCTTTCCACTTTGCACTGAACGTTGCTAATATGGAGGACGATCCACATAGTTTGTCCACTTCTGTTCCCGTTATTACTTTCGCTGTGATCAAACTGAGCTATGTTACGCGTTAAATTATTACCAAACTCGACGAGAAACTATCAGAATATCCAGAACAAAATGAATCACGTTCGATATCAACTAACTCTCGATCGAAACATCATTTTTTAGGTCTCAGAGATGTGTAAATATTCAAATAAACACACCGATACCTGCTGGTATCATTGAATTTTGCCACCATTTCAAACAACTTTCTCATCGTGCCTTCTGTACATTATTTAATTTTAATAATTAATCACGAAGTACCACGATCATAACACTGGATTTCTAGAATCCTTAGACCCCAAGGATGACGTTCCATGAATAATAAAGGTTGCAAACCAACGCAAAAGACCATTTTTCAACATCCCCGTCCGAACTTCCGGTGAATCACTGCCCTTCGGTACATAATTCAGTTTCAATATTTAATTACGAAATATCACAAGCATAAAGGTGGATTTTTACAATCCTCGGACCTCAAGAATGACGTTCCATGAATAATAAAGGTTGCAAACCAACGCAAAAGACCATTTTTCAACATCCCCGTCCGAACTTCCGGTGAATCACTGCCCTTCGGTACATAATTCAGTTTCAATATTTAATTACGAAATATCACAAGCATAAAGGTGGATTTTTACAATCCTCGGACCTCAAGAATGACGTTCCATGAATAATAAAGGTTGCAAACCAACGCAAAAGACCATTTTTCAACATCCCCGTCCGAACTTCCGGTGAATCACTGCCCTTCTGTACATAATTCAGTTTCGATATTTAATTACGAAATATCACAAGCATAAAGGTGGATTTTTACAATCCTCGGACCTCAAGAATGACGTTCCATGAATAATAAAGGTTGCAAACCAACGCAAAAGACCATTTTTCATCATCCCCGTCCGAACTTCCGGTGAATCACTGCCCTTCTGTACATAATTCAGTTTCGATGTTTAATTACGAAATATCACAAGCATAAAGGTGGATTTTTACAATCCTCGGACCTCAAGAATGACGTTCCATGAATAATAAAGGTTGCAAACCAACGCGAAAGACCATTTATCGACATCCTCCGGCGAATCGAATGCGCGTCGAGCGATCTACGGCGCAGCCACGACGTTAAAAACGAACGGAACGAAGTGGGTTCGATCAGTTGGCACTCACAGCCGTTTTGTACATACCCGGGGATCCCCAAAGTGGTTTCGATTCGTTCGTACATACCGGGGATGCATGTTGTTATCGAACCGCGCTCTCAAGCCCCGCCGGTATATTTCTCTCTTTCTTTTCTGGTGCGGAGAAGCGAAACGTTGCGTGTGTGTGTGTGTGTGTAAGTGTGTGTGTGTACGTGTCTACGTATCTATTATGCGGAAACGGGGTTGAGGGTGCGGATAAACGATTCTTTTTTGTCGCAGCTGCCACTTCTCATGCGCGGGAGCGACTTGGCTGCACCGGTGCATCCTGAACGAAAAGGGTGCTTGATGAGAGAGCGAGATAGATCAGAGCTGCAACGGCTAAAGTCGAAGGTGACAATGAGGGCGCGGCCGAGAATCGCGGGGGGCGGGACTCGAGAGCTCCCCCTCCCCCCCCCTCGACGTTGTACCCTTGAATATTTATACCTTTCTGCCATTCGACTTTTCCTCCCTCTGCTTCTGCCCGTTAATTCCATGCTTCGAATCCCTTGGACCATGTTACTCGACTCAAATATTTTCTATCAGGCCCCTGGCTCCGTACCCTTTCAGAACACTGTTATGCACCGTTGCAGTTAACAGGGTACTAAAGTTTAAGCCGGTATTATGCAACTGGCTGACAAGTCGGTATAATCGCTAAAGAGGGTGAATTCAACCCTTTACACCCCCACGTGACACGACATTTTGTTCAAAGATTTTTTCATCGAATTTGCCCAGAAATGTTTTCAACGAAGAATCGCGTTCTTTCCATTGTTGCAACGTGGTCCAGCCTGCAAAAGAACGGTAATTAAAGCTAAAAATACGTGATTCTAAAACGGAAGAAAGATCGTACTGGTATTGGTAAGTGAAGAAAGATCGATAGAAGAGCAAGCAGCGTGAGAATAAAACGGTTAAGCCCAGCGCGAATCACCGGTGGATCATCTGCCAACGGGGGGGCAAAGCTATGAGCCACCGGGTGCCGCTTAACGTGTTAAACCGCAGGGCTAAGTTGGACATCGGTATCTGGCCGCGACTGCTTACAAAACATGCCCGAACGATCCTCCGAAAGGACGGGGGATTACGTCCTCCCGGGAACCACGAAATAATCTACGACGCGAGGCGATCCAAAAAGTCACGATAAAAATACCATTTAATAAAATTATTCTCATGCTAGGAGAAACGTTACGATTGTAAATTAGTCGAACATGGATCCCTTTGGAGATCCACGATAAAATGGGGGGGGGGATTTTGATATTGAGGGTTTTTTAGAGACTAATTTATAATTGTAATGGTGTTCGAAGGGTTCTAAAACTATGGAGGCTCTATCGGAGGTTTCGAACGTCTAACTTTGTATCTACGAATGGTGGAGAAATCGTGCGTTGGTCGAAGATCGTTTGACAATGGAATATTTTGGAACGTCTCGCGGTCAGTGCTGCAGACGAGCAAGTACAATCGATCAAAGGCGCACCACGCGGCAAAATGTCGATATGTTACAGTGAAACACCGAAATCTGGAGAATGTCGACTTTCACCGGTGAATGCCAACATTCACATAGTCGCTTAGTGTATGCCCGAAATATTTGCTAAACACCCTTATTTCTGACTTACACCGGTAAATGTTGACATTCACCATGCACTAATGGTGAGTGATGAACATGTTGGAGATTTATATTTTCTTCTCCGTAATTCAGTCGCTATAAAACGTCACAAGGGTGAGGTAACTTTTTCGCCTCTCTTTCTGAAAGGATCTAACCCAGACCTAACCCAGACCTAACCCAGACCTAACCCAGACCTAACTCAGACCTAACCCAGACCTAACCCAGACCTAACCCAGACCTAATACAGACCTAACCCAGACCTAACTCAGACCTAACCCAGACCTAACCCAGACCTAACTCAGATCTAACTCAGACCTAACCCAGACCTAACCCAGACCTAACCCAGACCTAACTCAGATCTAACTCAGATCTAATCCAGACCTAACCCAGACCTAACCGAGACATAACCCAGACCTAACCCAGACCTAACCCAGACCCTAGATCTGGGTTAGGTCTGGGTTAGGTCTGGGTTAGGTCTGGATTAAATCTGGGTTAGGTCTGGGTTAGGTCTGGGTTAGGTCTGGGTTAGGTTTGGGTTAGGTCTGGGTTAGGTCTGGGTTAGGTCTGGGTTAGGTCTGGGTTAGGTCTGGGTTAGGTCTGGAATAAGTCTGAATTAAGTCTGGGTTAGGTCTGGGTTAGGTCTGTATTAGGTCTGTATTAGGTCTGGGTTAGGTCTGGGTTAGGTCTGGGTTAGGTCTGGGTTAGGTCTGGGTTAGGTCTGGAATAAGTCTGAATTAAGTCTGGGTTAGGTCTGGGTTAGGTCTGGGTTAGAAAAAGATCACGATTTACTGCAGTATCCATTTAGTATAAATTAGGGTATCGGAAAAGAAATTAAGAAAACGTTGCTCGCGTTATCAAAGCTTGCATAAGACTGACAAAGCTGATTGACTCCGAGCAGAACAAAGGATTTGGCGGGAGAGAGCCAGTCGCTTGTTTTTTGACTCTTCTGTTTTGGACCCCCACCAGAGCATATCTGTGATTGTCGACACACACCGGAGAGGGTCCGAATGTACAACAATGTAATGAAATATTCGATCTTTCACCGACGTATTTCGTATCTGTTGACATTCATCGGTGAAAGTTGACAGTCTCCAATTTCGGTCATTCACGGTAACAGATACACAGAGTCATGCACGCGTTTGTGTATTGGTTGCTAAAGCCACTTGGACCTGTCGTTCGAAGCCCGTTTGACAAACTAAAGAGAAACGATCGACATCCGAAACTTCTTTATTAAAACATTCTTCTACGATACTTGTTCAATTTTTCTGTGGACTCTGACAGAGTTGACAATATTTCAAACTTCCCCAAACCTAGTGTTAAGAAACATTTGTACACGTTGGTTCCTCTTTCGTTTGATCAACCCCTTAACGCTGATATTTCTCGGGTCAACCAACAATGATCAGTTTTCTTTGTTGGATTTGTTTTTGTCGATTACAATGTTGTATCTAGCGTACAGTTTTAAGGAAAAGAAATATAATTTTTCAAAGCGGTCGGACTCGGGCGTGAACGTTAAGGGGTTAATTGCAATTAAGTTTCAGATAAGATATCGAATTGATGTGGAGGTTTAGCAACCAACGGTGTAAAGAACGCGGAAACACAGAAACGCCGGAAGAAAGAAAAAAAGAGATAGGGGCATGCGACTCACCAATGCCTGGGCGGCGCTCTGGTGCTGCAAGCAAGAAACACCCAGTTACAAAATCACAGTAACGACAATCGAGTAGTTGTATCGTTGATGGTTTTCGTGATTTCGCTAAGGCGGCGGCACAATCACACGTATACAGATGCAGTGCTCGCGGTGAAAGCGTTCTTACACATCGATCAACACTGTGCACATCGAGATCGCGCCGGGCGAGTTCGACGCGCCATCGCGAATCGCGATCGAGGGTCACCAAAAATCATTCGAACGCTCTACAAATCCAATCTACAATTTTTATCGATCGAACGAAAGAACCTTGTAAAGAGATTGGAACACGGTTTGAACATGTTCGATGCTGTTCGAAACATTCTTTTCCTTAGATATTGCTATCCAAAGTTTTGAAAGAAACTCTGTATGGATGATTTCGAGTGCGCGGTATCAAAGAAATGGCGACCATTCGATCGTCGCGATGGCGTCGATCCCTCGAGCGCGTTTCCGGTACGTTTTCCTCGCGACAAGTTGCAAGCTGGAGGAGAAAGCTGAAGGATTATTGTGTCTCCGTGGCGATTAGAGTTTGTACGATGATCGGGTGCTGTGGTAATTAAAACAAACGCGCGGCTCGACATTGCAAAAACGAACTTTCGCTCCAAAACGATCGAATCCACCCTTTTCCCCGGAACGATTACTTGAACAATTGTATTTTTGCTTCCGGAAAGTTCGGGAAACCTTCTCTGATCGAGCGGGGGCGGGGAAAGTTTATCGATAAAGGGTCTAATAAAACGACTGTTCTCGGGGTGTTTGGAAATGGAATTGAAGCAGTTCGATCGGAAAATATTCGAAACATTCGAACGTTTGAAACGACGCGTTTCGCTGCTCGAAGTTTTCCTTAACGAGAACGGAGAATTCCTTAATTGCGTGTTTCCTGGGAGTTTGCGCGGGGTGCATACAGTTCTAGCAACGATCCGCCATTTTTGTAGCAAGTTGGAAACAAAGCGAGTACACTTCGACTGATTAAAAAATAATAATTCGTCAAGCTCTTTAAAGCCTTCGATTTTTCTGTTTTCGTTGGAAATCCCCGGCTCGAGTATCGATTGCGTGTGGTGACCAATTCGTCGTTCGACGGAGTCGCGAATGTAACGTTTAGGGCCCAGCGAGCCAAGGAATTACGATTGTCTGTGAAATCTTCGAAGGTTTCGAGAGCCTGGAGAATATTCGTGAGAAAATTAACTCTCTTTCCCCCGGGGGGGATGGGAGGGGGAGGGGAATTCATTTTAGAAACTTCCTTGATCCTCGACGGGGTCTCAAGGCACACGCCCCGGAACGCTGTGGAAACTTTCGGGGCAAAGGGGTGGTTTTGCCCTTCGAACAAAAAATATTCCCCCCATTTCTGGACACAAACTTCCCTGGTAGCATCCTGAAACTTTTCTGATCGCATAACTCATCGAGTACTCCCCCAGGTGGCTGTCGACGGAGTCATATTTTCCGTACATGCAAATCCTCCAAGTGTTACGAAGAAATTAAAGATCGAAAGGCTCCCAAATCCCAGACCATAAAATTAAAGAATTTAATGAGACGAATAGATTGCCAGAACCGGAAGTGATTGAATTTAATTAAAACCCTCCGCGTATCGAGTCGATTTCGTGATCGTCGGAGCACGTGAGTCCAGTGTGTTCGCGTGATATCGCGGTGACCATTGCCCCCCCGGACGGACTCTGCCGGTTAATTACGTAATTAACAGCCCACGATTTTCACGTGAAACGTTTCGGGGCGGATCTTGGTTTGGCGGCAACTCGAGCGTGTGGCTACTGATCGGCCCGGGTTACGTTTTATGTGGCGCAACCAGGGGGAAACCTAAAGGTCCGGCTGGGCTTCGACGGAATATTTATTATATTTTTTCAAATTTATGCTTTGTCGAGTATCGTTCGAAAATTGTCAGAGAGAGAGAGAGAGAGAGGGGGGGAATAAGACTGGTGGGGGGGTTTTGAGAGCCTCTGTGTCGTCTCGCGAGGGATGCTTTTGGTTCGCATCGATGCATGAATTAGAGCTCGACTGAGACCTGTTTGAATCGATAAAGATCCTACAGAGACTACTATATGAGGAAGTGAGCTGCTTTTAATTTTTTAACAGTATATATCGGGAGATTCGACCCACTGTATACCGATAATCATCCGGAGAAAAAGGAAAGAAAAGGAAAACGAATATATTGATATAAATTTCATTATTGGACTGCAGATGTTTACGCAAATTCATAGTTTTATTAATGGAAGTGATGAAAAGCCTTGTATTCGTGCGGTGGAATAAAAATAATTCCCAAATTTAATTCGATTATCAAGGATAGTAATTTTATATAATTTTCATGCATTATTTTTATTCCATCAAGAAAAACTAGTGTAAAAGAACAGAGAATGAGCAGAGATTCCATAGAAATATGATCGATGCTTTGACAGATCCTATTTCAAAGCGATATGCATCAGAATTTATTTTTTTAAGTAGTGCAAAACGATTTTGGTCGGACATATTGCAAGGATCGTTGATAAACGAATTAAATTGGGTATTATTGTGATTCTATCATGTAGAAATAGTGTAAAAGCATAGACAATAAGTGCAGATTTAATAAAAAGATGACTGATACATCGATATGGGTCAAAATTTCGTTTCCAAGTAGTATAAAACGATTTTGGTCGGACATGTTGAGAATATCATTGATAATCGATTTAAATTGTGTGTTATTTTAATCCTATCGTGTAGAAATAGTGTAAAAGCATAGAGAATAAGTGCAGATTTAATTAAAAGATGATTGATACTCCGATATGGATCAGAATTTGTTTCTCCAAGTAGTGCAAAACGATTTTGGTCGGACATATTGCAAGGATCGTTGATAAACGAATTAAATCGGGTATTATTGTGATTCTATCATGTAGAAATAGTGTAAAAGCATAGAGAATAAGTGCAGATTTAATAAAAAGATGACTGATACATCGATATGGGTCAAAATTTCGTTTCCAAGTAGTATAAAACGATTTTGGTCGGACATGTTGAGAATATCATTGATAATCGATTTAAATTGAGTGTTATTTTAATCCTATCGTGTAGAAATAGTGTAAAAGCATAGAGAATAAGTGCAGATTTAATTAAAAGATGATTGATACTCCGATATGGATCAGAATTTGTTTCTCCAAGTAGTGCAAAACGATTTTGGTCGGACATATTGCAAGGATCGTTGATAAACGAATTAAATCGGGTATTATTGTGATTCTATCATGTAGAAATAGTGTAAAAGCATAGAGAATAAGTGCAGATTTAATAAAAAGATGACTGATACATCGATATGGGTCAAAATTTCGTTTCCAAGTAGTATAAAACGATTTTGGTCGGACATGTTGAGAATATCATTGATAATCGATTTAAATTGAGTGTTATTTTAATCCTATCATGTAGAAATAGTGTAAAAGCATAGAGAATAAGTGCAGATTTAATAAAAACATGACTAATACTTCCATATGGGTCAGAATTTATTCTCCAAGTAGTGCAAATCGATTTTGATCAGACATATCACTACTACCCTTAATAATCAAATTAAATTGGGCTTCATTAATTTTACCACATAAACCTAGTGTAAACGGGGGCATCGTAAAGGGTTGTTACAACCCCCGAAATACAAAAAATTTTTATATCATTGGATATCGAGTACATTCTATAGTTTTTTTTTTTTGAGAACAAAATGCACAAACATTTGCAGTCCAATAGTGTGCTAGAATTCCTGTTGTTTCCGGGGCCTAGGCCCTTTGACGGAGCAATCGAAACTGACAGTGGGGCGCGAAATCTAATTCCCTTATCGACACTGATTAGCGATCGTCGAAAACAGGACACCGGCGCGCTAATGACCGCATAATTGCGCGCGGATAGAGCCGATCCGGAATTTCCGCCCGCGTGTACGCGTTTCGATTGAATATCGTGACGAAGACAGTGTTTGTCTTTCCATTTCGCGTCAGCTTTTTCTTCGTTTACGTCTCGTTCGCGACTGTTTCAGCCGGAAAATTAACGCGCCGAGCCATTAACCCAGCGCGTCGGAAGCAATCGAAAGATTAAAGGTCCCCCGTTCACGCGGAGTGTCGAGTGTTAAAATCCTCGGATTTCCAGTGGGGGTGGCGCGACGCGCAAGAAGCTTCGCGCAAGAAAAGAAATCAGAAACGGGGGACAGAGGGGGGGAAAAAAAAGAGAAGAAGATAGCTCTGCGCCCGGTCTGGTCATCTTTTCCCTCTTTTCCACCGTTTCCATCTTTTCCGTCTGGCGAAATCTTGCTCTCTTCGGGGAAGCTACGGCATTGCAGTGTGCCAGAGGCCCTCCACCCATCCTCGAATCGATTCGACGGTGGCCCTTCCGCGCTTAACCTCGACGCGACGATATACAACCGGTCGTGCACAATCCCACTCCGTCCTTATTGTTGCGTTCCATAAAATTGTAACTCACGCCCATCGGATGCACGCTCCGCCGCCGGGATCCCCCTAACCCGAACCGATTCGACTCGCTTACGATTGTCTTTCGAGCGAAACTGGATCGTTATTGAAACCCTGCACGCGATCTCCGACCTCGGAAAGACCATCAGATCTTGTTCGTTACGGGGAGAAAATAGTTTTCTCAACTCCTAACCGGGTATAATGCACTCTCTATCATTTTGGCCATTATAAATCTCAAAGTTTTACGAAAATATAATAAATACTGATTTCTTTTACGTTTTCGAGTGTTCTCAAGGACCAAACTCCCATTCTTCGAGAACACAATGTCGCGTCCAAGCTTCTTCCCATGCAATCAGATCGCGAGAAAAGTGTATCGACCATGTAATAATATATGTAGTCTTCCCGACGATGGAACAGAAATTCTCGCTGCTCGTGGAACCATAATCGCGCCAGGGAAAATATTATACGAAGCGTTGTATTACGAGCCCGTCTCACCTTCGCCGATTCAACGTGCACGAAACGATAACAACGACGCCGTAATATCGATTACGGCCGATCACGTTCGCGTCCTCTGATCGAGGATCGTTCTTTAACGTTGCATAACCATGAGATTCTCTGGATCGCGTCTGCACCGCTAAGTGAAATGTTTACGGCTGCAACCTACCCTAATCTAACCATTATTGTCTCGTTAGATTGCTGGCCTGCCTCAGCATTCGCGTCTGCGCGCCAAAATCATTCAAAAGTTTGCAACAAGATCTATGCTGAGAGTAATATCTTCGGTAAAGAATTTTTTTCTCGAAACTGGGTAGGATTACGGGGGTATGCCTATTCACCAAAAATGACTGTAATTGACCCTAGTAATCAAAAATAATTTTTTTTAAACGATTTGAAATTTTTTATTTTTGATAAAAAATTGGCCCCCTACTCGAATCTTTTTCTCGAAACTGGGTAAGAATTCGGGGGTATGCCTATTCACCAAAAATGACTGCAATTGACCCTAGTAATCAAAAATAATTTTTTTAAAACGATTTGAAATTTTTTATTTTTGATAAAAAATTGGCCCCCTACTCGAATTTTTTTCTCGAAACTGGGTAGGAATTCGGGGATATGCCTATTCACCACAAATGACTGTAATTGTCCCTAGTAATCAAAAATAATTTTTGTAAAACGATTTGAAATTTTGTAATTTTGTCGAAAAATTTGCCCCCTACTCGAATTTTTTTCTCGAAACTGGGTAAGAATTCGGTGGTATGTCTATTCACCAAAAGTGACTATAATTGACCCTAGTAACTAGAAATAATTTTTTTAAAATGATTTGATAATTTTTTTTTTTGGCCGAAAAATTTAAGGGGAACAACTCAACGGATGGTCAGACATTTTTAGTAATGAATTTTTTTCTCGAAAGTGAGCAGGATTACGGGTATATGTCTATTCACCGAAAATGATTCTAATTAACCACTGCAACCAAAAATAATTTTTTTAGAACGATTTGAAATTTTTCAATTTCGCCGAAATATTTGTACCCCTGTTCGAATTTTTTTCTCGAAAGTGGGTAGGATTTCGAGGGTATGTCAATTCACCAAAAATGATTGTAATCGACCCTCGGGCTCGATAATAATTTTTTCAGAATGATTTGATATTTTTTTTTCCGCCCGAAAAATTTACGGGAACGCCCCCTGTCGATTTTCCTTCAGAAATCGTTTCTCATTTTTAATAAATTTGCTTGACGCTGTACGGAAATTTTGTTTAATACTTTTTTGTAGGTACCCATGAGCACTACTTCACAAAAAAATTTCAATGAAATCCGTTCACTATTATAAGAGTTATGATCGTTTGAAAATTGAATCGCTTTTATGGAGTTTTTCTCGCTTTAAGGGGTTAAGGACGATCTTTTCGAATATATTTGGAATCTGTACATATTCTCCGCTAAAATACGCGTTATTTGCCTTTTTAAACATTGAAATCCTTCGATCCGTTCAAAAGTTATGATGTTTTAAAGATACGCATGTACTTTCGAGGGGATATTTCTGGCCAGAAATTATATTTTCGGTTAGGAATTTTTTTCTCGAAACTGAGTAGGATTTCGAGACTATGCATAATCACCAAAAATGATTGTAACTGCCCCCTGCAACCAAAAATAATTTTTTCAAAACGATTTGAAATTTTTCAATTTCGCCCAAAAATTTCACCACATATTCGAATTTTTTTCTCGAAACTGAGTAGGATTTCGATATTATATATAATCACCAAAAATGATTGTAACTGACCCCAGCAACCAAAAATAATTTTTTCAAAACGATTTGATATTTTTCAATTTCGCCCAAAAATTTGACCACATATTTGAATTTTTTTCTCGAAACTGAGTAGGATTTCGATATTATACATAATCACCAAAAATTATTGAAATTGACCCCTGCAACCAAAAATAATTTTTTCAAAACGATTTGATATTTTTCAATTTCGCCCAAAAATTTCACCACATGTTCGAATTTTTTTCTCGAAACTGAGTAGGATTTCGAGACTATGCATAATCACCAAAAATGATTGAAATTGACCCCTGCAACCAAAAATAATTTTTTCAAAACGATTTGAAATATTCAGATTTCCCTCACTTTTCCTTTACTTTATTATCAACAATTAGCGTTGAATTTAAAATTGTATCGTTACAGTAGGAAAATATGTACAGTTACCTGTATTCGCGCACTATAATAGTGCTCCACAATAATTGGAAAAAGCACCTTGTTGCTCGCAAACTGATTATGGATAAATAAAAGAACTTTGTACCGTAATAATCGCAGTCCTTTATACGCGAGTGTGCCCAAATAATTCGCCCCCCAATCACGGGGGCCACTTCGAGCGTCATTCGTTCAATTATGCTTCGAATTTATGATTCGATCAGCGGGAACGTAAACGCGAATAAATCAAATTGGCCGAATTGAATTTTCCAAGGACGGTGGAATTTTGATTCGTCCGGCGAACCGATCGATTACGCCAGACGCGCGAAAAAGCTGATCAAAATCGTCTCGAAACGATTCAAAAAAATCTATTCTCAAACGAGACGTATTTAATTCACAGAGAACTAAATAACGCGTATGATTTTAAAATTGTACACGTGGCGAGGTAAATTGTTCGACGAGGGCGAAAATAAAAAAAAAAAAAATAAATATAACCGGTTCGTTTTAATTAAAACCAATGAAGTGGGAAAATAATGGGCTCGATATGTTTGCTCTTATCGCCGCGTTTCGACCACTTGGCCGCGATTCTCTTCAGGCAATAACCTTTTTGAAATTGAACAGCGCATGTGTTAGCGAAGAAACGCAGTTATACGCGGTGCTAATATGCGAAAAAATTGAGTCTCTTTCGAGGAAACAACCCTTAATTAACGCGAGAGAAACCGTAACGTTATCGATACGGGACCAACTATGGGGGAAAAAATAAATAAATACGTAACAATTCTGACATTATTCTAACCCGCGAAATCGGAAATATATCGGTGCGATTGCGTGCGCGTTTGTCACCGATCAAAGTGATTAAACAGATAATTATCTATCGAAATGCCGAGGATTAAACGTATCTATAATTATATCAACTAGGTCAGAATTAACGGAAGTAGGTCGAACGCTGCAGTTTTGTTAAGAGGAGGCGGTTAATTAGGAAATAATTGGAATATTTTTCCTAACAGAAAGTTTCGAGAACGGGAACGGGGGCCCCCTCGAGAACTATTTTATTAAACACCAGCGACTCGAGTGTTTCGACGTTTCCCGAAACAGCCTAAAGTAAATAAATAAGAAATCTTCCCGGAGACCGTTCGTAACGTTCTCCCCGTTTTATTTTCTCCTCGAGGCCCCGTCGATTGATCGGTCGTAAGAACTCGGGGATGCCAACCAACCCCCTCCGGAGAAATCGAGCCTTCTATTTATCGTCGGCGATAAAGCGTTCGTGTCTCGTTTCGCGAAAAAGAACAGCGTGACGACGATAAAAAAAATACACCGGTCGGAATTACATGCGATGGTTTACGTTTCCGCGTGGGGCCGCAGAGATGCGTTCCTTCGCGTAAAATTGGGGACAGCCGGCGCTAATCTGACCGTACGCGAACCGCCGTGCCACTTTTTCGCGACCCGATTGTCTATGGACGCGGAAGATGACCCGGAAAATAGAGAGAAACGTCGACGAGGAGCAGGGAGATAACGGCAGATTGCTAGCAGCACGGTTACACAACGTTAAAGAGCGAATCTCGGTTACGGGCTGTCGATGCAATCGGCGGGGATCGCCCGGGGGAAAAAAAGTAAATCGAAACTGCGAAGGAAATTGAGATAAAACCGAGACAACCGACGGTTCAGCATCTTTTTAAACATTAACCGCTTTCGAGGGCCCGTAAACATCACTTTCGGGCGCCATTTTCACGTTTGGAACATGGAAAGTGTGCCCGCAAAAGGGAATTTGTAAAAATAACGAGCTTGCGTTTGCAGGGAACAATACTCTCCAGCTTTCTCTGGGAATTTTAAGAGGCTGCTCTGGGAAAGACTCTTGAGAATATTCTGAGGCTTTAGTTTGAAATTTGGAACAACTATCGATTGCCTAAAGATGCAAAGATTCGAGCATATTTGTAAAAATAACGAGCTTGCATTAAATGAGTATTTTTGGATTTTTTTTCACCGAGGAACACTCTTGAGAATGTTCTGAGGCTTTAGTTTGAAATTTGGAACAACTATCGATTGCCTAAAGATGCAAAGATTCGAGCATATTTGTAAAAATAACGAGCTTGCATTAAATGAGTATTTTTCGACTTTTTTTCACCGAGGAACACTCTTGAGAATGTTCTGAGGCTTTAGTTTGAAATTTGGAACAACGATCGATTGCCTAAAGATGCAAAGATTATACTATAAACTTTGATCTCTGCACGGGTGTCCTCGAAAAATGTAATTAGAAACCTGGACGAGAAATCTAATTTAAAAAGCCATTTCACCGGCCAACAGTGCCAAAGAATGACACTCGATTTTCCGAAAAAAGATCCCCTTTGTACGTCTACGAGGCAAATTGTTTCGTCCGGGGCCATTTAAGAAATAATTGATTGTTGGAAATACGCGAGACGGGCGCGCGTTTTATTAAAATTCAATTTAATGGGCCCCCTCTACGTGCACGAATCGTCGACGACGAGAAACCAAGCGCAGTTCGAACGAAATTCGCGTACCCAAGCATTTCGAAAAGGGAAGAGGAACAAAGTGTCGAGGAGCAGGAAAATTTTAAATATATTTCCTAATTATTCTCGCGTCCCGGAGCACCCTGTAACGGCCCGCCGCGAGATTAAATCGTTCCGTCCATGGACACCCCCGCCCACCACCCTCAGGAAAAAAGAAAGAACGAGATATGAAACGAAATGAACGTCGTTTCTCGTTTTTGTCGCGATTCCCTCGCTGGAGGAGCGTTCCACCGATTCGAAATCGACTGTGGCGGTGTTCTAATTAACCGAGTCGCGATTTCTGCTTCGAATTCGCGCAGATCGACCTTCGTGGGACAGGAAGGCCTCGAGAATCCTGTTGTATTTAAACAAATTACCAAATAGACCCACAAATTGCAGACCTAGGCTAAACCTGACTCCTTTAGAGGGACTATTTTTGTATAGCTCCCAGAATTTTCATTATTTTTGAGTGAAAAAAATACTGTATACTCTTGAAACATTGGTGAATATATGTCCTAAATCTCAATCCAAAGCAATCTATAGTTATCTTTAAAAAAATTACCAAAGAGGCCCATTGTAGGCTTAGACTAAACCCCCTTAGAGAGACTAGATTTGATGATTTATAGCTCCCAGAATTTTCATTATTTTTAGGTGAAAAAAATACTGTATACTCTTGAAACATTGGTGAATATATGTCCTAAATCTCAATCCAAAGCAATCTATAGTTATCTTTAAAAAAATTACCAAAGAGGCCCATTGTAGGCTTAGACTAAACCCCCTTAGAGAGACTAGATTTGATGATTTATAGCTCCCAGAATTTTCATTATTTTTAGGTGAAAAAAATACTGTATACTCTTGAAACATTGGTGAATATATGTCCTAAATCTCAATCCAAAGCAATCTATAGTTATCTTTAAAAAAATTACCAAAGAGGCCCATTGTAGGCTTAGACTAAACCCCCTTAGAGAGAGTATATTTGATGATTTATAGCTCCCAGAATTTTCATTATTTTTAGGTGAAAAAAATACTGTATACTCTTGAAATATTCATGAATATATGTCCTAAATCTCAATCCAAAGCAATCTATAGTTATCTTTAAAAAAATTACCAAAGAGGCCCATTGTAGGCTTAGACTAAACCCCCTTAGAGAGACTATATTTGATGATTTATAGCTCCCAGAATTTTCACTATTTCTAGGTGAAAAAAATACTGTATACTCTTGAAATATTCATGAATATATGTCCTAAATCTCAATCCAAAGCAATCTATAATTATCCTTTAAAAAATTGCCAAAGAGGCCCATTATAGGCTTAGACCAAACTCCCTTAGAGAGAGTATATTTGATGATTTATAGCTCCCAGAATTTTCATTATTTTTAGGTGAAAAAAATACTGTATACTCTTGAAATATTGATGAATATATGTCCTAAATCTCAATCCAAAGCAATCTATAGTTATCTTTAAAAAAAATTACCAAAGACAGCCATTGTAGGCCTATAGCAAACAACCCCCTCAGTGACCAAACAATAAATTGTATAAATTTAGAAAATTGACCCCGGTAGAAGGGTTAAGTAGAGAGGCTAACCACGTTGTGGATGTCGTTGGATAAAAAAGCAATGGTGCTCGATGAACGTGGGGAGGTTCGATCGTTTGGAGTCGAGAGAAAACACCGCCCCCGCGAGCGGCCGTGCGAGTAGGCGAAGTCAGGCGAGTTAAATAGCCGCGAAACGTCGCGTATAGATCGGATGTTGCGTAAGGATGTAAAATGTGTGGGAGGTGATGGGTGGTGGGGGGGGATTGATTGAAGGTGGTTGTAACGTACATACCGAGGGCATCAGCTGATCGGTGGACCTGACCCGGGTCACCTTGTTTCTGTAGATGATCCTCTTGGCGAACTTCTCCATCGGTTGGTTCCACTTCATGAAGCTGACGTACGCCAAATAGAATCCGAATAGCACGAGCGCCTCGTACCAGTGAATAAAATTATCGCGGAAGAAGTAGATCAGCGTGATCAGGCTGAGGCTGTAAAAGGAGCAGTCGCGGAAGAGCGGCCACCATGTGAGCGATAGGACCGTACGCGAGAATATAGCGCACATGCCGATCACGAAGAGGATATTGAAGACGGCCGAGCCGACGATGGTGCCGATACCAACGTCGTCGAACGACACGAACACGCCGATTATCGATGTGAACAGTTCGGGCGCGGAGCCGCCGGCAGCCATGAAGGTAGCACCCGCGACGTCGTCGGCGATCTCGAGTTTCTCGATGATCACGTCCAACGACGGGACGAAGAACTCGTCGCAAACGATCGCCAGTGCGACGAACATGTACACGACACCGATTACGTGAAGTATCACAGCACCGCGACGCCGTTCCTGTATGGTGAACAGATCTTCCGGGAACAGCGGTGCCTTCTCCTCGGTCATGTTGCCGCCGACCTTCTTGTGATGGTGATGATGAATGGTGGCGTTGTAGCCGTCGTCCCCGTCCGTCTCGTATTCATTGTTGTTGTTGTTGTTCGCGAGGGTGCCGTTCGCGGTGTAAACGGACCAGGGCGTAGGTGTGGTGCTGGTCTGCGGCACGTTCGGATTGTTCGGTGCTGGCCTGTGCCCCATGGAGGGCGCGGGACCGATCGCTAGGGCCAGTAGGGCCAACGTCACGGCCGCGACCGCCAATCGGCGCCTCCTCCTCCAGCATGTACGCCGTTCGCCGCCTGTCACGATCATCGTCGTCGTCGGTGTTGCTGGTGTATCGCACCCTCGAGGACGTTCGCCGTCGTTAGCGAGTCCTCCGTCCTCCTCCTCCTTCTCCTTCGTCTTCTTCTTCTCCGTCCACCTCCTCCCCCTCCTCCACCTCTCCCTCTTCTTCTCTGGCCTCCACCGCCACCACCTCCGCCTCCTCCACCACCTCCTTCTGCGTGTCGTATCGTGTCGCGGCGCGGAGGTACCCTACTAAGGCTGGGTCATGTTGGAGCACCGAGGAGCTGCTCTCGCATGCTCCTCCGCCTTCGATCACACTCCCTCTTTCTCGCAAACGTCTCTCCTCTCTACGTACTACGAATATCCACCGAAAACACTGGTATATATCGTCCGCGTACTACGATCGTCTACTGTACTACCGTAACTAACGTCCGGCCCCGAAGAGTATCACCCTTCTTCTCCTGCTTCCCGGCGGCGTCGTCGTCGTCGTCGTCGTCGCCGTCGTGGTCGCTAGGATGCGGTGGATGGTGCATATAACCCTGGATGGATATACAGGAGCAGCAGAACGGCGCCCCCGCCGCGATGCCCGCCCGCTGCACACTGGAACAACCCTGTTCCGTTCTGTTCCTCTCTCCGCCCTTCCTACCTTCCCGACCCCCACCCTAGCCCCAACACCCTCTCCCCTCGCTCCTCGCTCCTATCGCTCTCCATCCCCGTCTTCCTTTCGCCTTGGTCCCTCGTCGATGCTTCTTCTATCTCCTTCACCGACATTCCCCCTCCGACCCTCCGCGCGCCACCTCCGTTTTTCGCCGTGTCGTCGTCTTTATTCCCCTCCGAGCCGGAACCCTACACACCCTCTCCCCGTCTCTCTTCCACCTACGTGGCTTATTCCTCTTCTTCGACAACACCCCACCTCAACACACTCTCTTCTCTCTCTCCCTGACCCCTTTCCTCCCCCATGCAACCCTCGCGGTGTCTACTGTTTCCCTCGCGCGACCCTTTCCAGCCTACTTTCCTCCTCGTTCCGCTCGACGATCCAACCCCCGTCCCGCTACAGCTGGCCGTGGGTGACCGGTGGTGGGGGGCGGTAGGTCGCGAGGGTGGGAGCCTGCGCACGTGTAAACCCCGAGGAGCGACGTACGTGTACGCTTCCTGGACTGCGTCGTGTGTGTAAGTGCGTGTGTACGTGTGGCGCGCGCGCAACCCTCGCTCTGGGCCTCCCGCTCGATATCGGAGAGTCGACTCCACCGACTCTACGCTACGAATCCCCCTCCGTATACCGGGTGTCGCCTCGATCACGGTCGGAGGGGTCGTACGGCGTTTCGCGATGCGTTTTTGCCCCGGTGGGAAAAATGGCGGGAGGGTTGGATGCACCAAACGTGCACGTTTCGATCAGATGGCTGTGAGAACACGGTGGCCATGAAAGCTGCTTGATGTTTACCGGAGGGGAGACTTTCAGAGGGTTGTAGGTGAAAAAATTGAAACTCCACTTCGAACCGATGTTAAACAAATCTCGATTTCGGGGGCCACCAAACATGCAAGTTTCGATCAGTTGAGAAGAAACATTATGTTAGAGAGTAGACTTTGAAGGGGTGGTGGGCCAAAGAATTAAACAATGTTTTAGAAGAATTTCGAAATGTTTACTTGCCTTGCAGAGAATGTATTATTTGGAGAATTTTGACCGCTCGAGAAATCGTTGGGAATGGATCGTTTCTTACGGAAGGCTCTTAAGGATATGGGATTACGTTTTCGGGGAAAAACGTCCGACATCTTCGGGAAATCACTCTGTCCGTGAGCGATATTAGATGCCGCCGTAAATCAAACCTGCCTCTTGGAAATTCGAAAGCACGCAACGGGTGATCGTGTTGGAGAACGTGACCGATCGCGAGTAGAAAATGATACCGGTTGAAGTTGCTTCGAAATATCCACTGTTCTCTCCGCGAGACTAGAGATCGACCTTTGCCCGGACGATTTTCTTCGGGGGTTGGATAACGTCGAAACTTTAAGCAATCGGTCCACGGTGCTTCTTTTTCGCGGTGCAACTGCGGGGATCGGGTCAAGTGCCACTTTGCGAGGGGTGTCTGTCAATTTATTTACACGGAAGACGTTTGCGACACTCGCGCGAGAGCATCCTTGGCGCTCGATCTCTCGAATTAAACAAGGTTCCGCGTTCGTGAATGCTGATTACGATTTTACACGATGGGATCTATTTATCAACACTCATCGAACGTTTAGTAGTTGTTTGGTCAGACTTATTTTGGAAAATTGAGCCTAAACTAGAGGAGAGTGCCTTCGATCATTTATGGATCCTAGAATTTTCATTATTTTGGGGTGAAAAAAATCATGTATACTCTATAAACCTTGGTGAATATATGTCCTAAGTTTCAATCCAAAGCAATCTCTAATTATCCTTAAAAAAATTACCAAAGAGACCCATAGATTGCAGGCCTAGACTAAACTACCACCTTAGAGGGACCGTCTTCGATCATTTATAGATCCTTGAATTTTCATTATTTTGGGGTGAAAAAAATCATGTATACTCTATAAACCTTGGTGAATATATGTCCTAAGTTTCAATCCAAAGCAATCTCTAATTATCCTTAAAAAAATTACCAAAGAGACCCATAGATTGCAGGCGCAGACTAAACCACCCTATTAGAGGGACCGTCTTCGATCATTTGTAGATCCTAGAATTTTCATTATTTTGGGGTGAATAAAATCATGTATACTCTATAAATCTTGGTGAATATATGTCCTAAATCTCAATCCAAAGCAATCTATAATTATCCTTAAAAAAATTACCAAAGAGACCCATAGATTGCAGGCGCAGACTAAACCACCCTATTAGAGGGACCGTCTTCGATCATTTGTAGATCCTAGAATTTTCATTATTTTGGGGTGAAAAAAATCATGTATACTCTATAAACCTTGGTGAATATATGTCCTAAGTTTCAATCCAAAGCAATCTATAATTATCCTTAAAAAAATTACCAAAGAGACCCATAGATTGCAGGCGCAGACTAAACCACCCTATTAGAGGGACCGTCTTCGATCATTTGTAGATCCTAGAATTTTCATTATTTTGGGGTGAAAAAAATCATGTATACTCTATAAACCTTGGTGAATATATGTCCTAAGTTTCAATCCAAAGCAATCTCTAACTATCCTTAAAAAAATTACCAAAAATTACCAAACAACACTGTAACGTCGAATTTACTACGTTTTGGTGGACGAAACGAGCTGGCGGCTCGGTCGCGATAAAGGCCTCGTTAGCGGACATTAGTGCGAATTTCGATCAGATACCGTTTGCTAAAATAATAACGTACTGTCAGCCGCGAAATTACAAGCCGACGTCCCGCGATTCGCTTTGAGCGACTTAACGTATCTAATTCAACGTTCCCCTAACGACGACAATAGCATGCACGCCGCGAACTTCGTAATCAGGGGTGCACACTCGAACCCAGTCGCAACTGCCGAGTATGCAGGCCACATTCTCGCGCGCAACCATACTTAATTACATCCCGACACGCTTTACAAAAAATCGAACCACTGGAAAATTCGAAATCGAACAAAGTCACAAGGGTGGACGGTTAAAATAAAAGTTAGACCGTCCTTGAAACGTTTCACTTTGGGTGTGTGGACACGGACAGTGAAAGATGAAGATAATGAAATTTGTTGGAGCAAATGGATCGTCGTGACGATCTTGTTTGGGAGCTGACACGATACCCAAATACGTATACAAAGAGACACACCCTCCTGGATGTAGCAAATAGGTTTCCTAATGCCAATCTCTAATAACAATAGCGAACCATCTCAGAATGCGGTGCATTATAGATCCCAAGGCCGAATCATACAAGTACATTCGTGTACCTATTCTCCCGTGTAACCTATTTCTTAGGTTACTCTGTTAACTATCCATCAAATTTAATTAGAATTCTCGTCGATTGATCGCGGATGGGCCGAGCTGAGAATGGAAACGGGACATCTATCGGAAAACCAACGTGTCCCCGTGTCTCTGATCCTCGGGGTTCGTTTTTTCCCCCCGAGAAACGGTGCGTGGGAGATCCCGAGTTTGTCCCGAGTCACGTGCAACCGGGCTCGTGCATCCCCCTTGAAGCTGGTTCGTTATGTTCCAGGGGTCGTTACAGTTATTAGCGACCGACGAGGAACCCCCGGGACCGCGGTGGGGCGGGCGGACTTTCGAGCTCTCGCCTCGTTTCACCTTTCCGCGGCTTCCCCGCTTTTCCTGCCAACCGACACGTGAGAGGAAAATTCTCCGCGAAAAGAAGCGACGGGCCGATTTTAAACGAGGCTCGCGCGAGAACCCTCTTGCTACCTGGCGCGTACAGAATTTTAGCGATAATTTACCGATATTGCCTCTTCGCCGTCGACGTTCATTCTCCCCGATTTATTATCATCGTCCCCGCTCCTCTGCGACCCCACGCGGATAGGAGTCGAGCACCTAGCCACCTCCTCGCCCCCCAAACGGAGCGAAACGCTCGCGAATTAAAGCTTGGGGGAAAACAGCGATTCCTAAATATCATCCCTTTGAATGTTTACTGGCGTCAGAATTAAAGGGGGAGGAGTCGCGTAAAACGGTGAAACCGGAAGTGATAATTGACAATTATTTTGTTTTCGACTGTTGGATGAAATAATAAATGCTATTGCTTATGTGCAGTCTAGAATTTAAAAACTCTGCTTAGAGAATTGCAAAATTTGTCGAAGATTGGGCTCCGAACACAGACAAATGATACTTGTCTCCCACCTTGGCGTGAAATTTCGTATAGTTTTTACGTTTCCAGGTATTTTTCCAGCGAAACGATCGTCTCTATCGACGACCAAAGCTTGTCAGGCTAGGATATATCGTCTATCGGGGCAGATATTTTCTAAACAGATGATATATTCGTTGGTGGGGCCAGGAAAGGGGACGATATGCTTCCTACTTCATTTCGGATTCAGTATCCATCAAATTGGATTGGCCGTGGTGGAATAATAGCTTGACCACCGTCGCCCCCGTGACCTATCTCCGCTCTACTTTTATTTGCGGACTCGCGCTAAATTAATTGTGCGGTACGAAGAAATTACAAGTGTAGAGGCCAAAATAAGACGAAAATCAAGAATACTAATTTGTTGATGGAAGCTTCGTTAAAAAGTTATTAACAATTAAATTGAAAAATTTCAAATCGTTCTGGAAAAATTATTTTCGGTTGCGGGGGTCAACTACAATCATTTTTGGTGAGTACACATACCTCCGAAATCCTATCTACTTTCGAGAAAAAAAATCGAGTAGGTGCTGAAATTTTTCGGCGAAAAAAAATTTTTCAAATCGTTTCAAAAAAATTATTTTCGGTTGCGGGGATCAATTGCAATCATTTTTTGTCATTACACATACCTCCGAAATCGTACGCACTTTCGAGAAAAAAATTCCTTACTGAAAATCCAATTAGGTGCCTAAATTTCTCAACGGAGAAAAAAAAATTGCAAATCGTTGTGGAAAAAATTATTTTCGGTCGCGGGGGTCAATTGCAATCAGTTTTTGTCATTAGACACGCCCACGAAATCCTGCCCACTTTCGAGAAAAAAATTAGAGAATGTGTGAAATTATTCGAGAAAATTAAAAAATTGCAAATCGTTGTGGAAAAATTATTTTCGGTTGTAGGGTTCAATTACAGTCATTTTTTGTGAACAGACATACCCCCGAAATCTTGCGCATTGTCGAGAAAAAAATTCAGTAAGAGCGGCACTTTAAACGTTAATAACTTTTTAACGAAGCTTCCACCAACAAATTAGTGTTCTTGATTCTCGTCTTATTTTGGCCTCTACTATCGCTCATTAAAATTTTTGCTAGAGGTGGCCGGAACACCCTGTATATTTAAAACATTACGCGTCCCTGGGTGCGTTTAACCGATAATCAGACTGCGGATATTTATGCGTTTATACGGAATTGAAATTCCGAAAAAACTGCAGAATGCACTTCGTATGGAAAAATATAAGAAATACTTGAGATAAAAATTATTATAGGGGTTGAGACAACCCCTGAGGATCTATGAAGCTCTCATTTATACTAGGTTTATGTGATAAAATTAATGTAATGCACGATTGATTCTATTATCAAGGACAGTAGTGATATGTCCGACTAAAATCAGTTTGTACTACTTGAAAATTAAGTTTTATCATATTTTTATTAGGTCTCTGCTTGTTCTCTATCTTTTTACACTATTTTTACATGTCAGAATTGGAATAATACCAAATTTAATTCGATTATCGAGGATAGTAGTGATATGTCCGACCAAAATCGTTTTCCACTACTTGAAAATTAAATTCTGGCTCATATCTAAGTATCGATCATCTTTTTAATAAATCTGCACTTATTCTCTGCCTTTTCACGCTATATTTACATATTAAAATTAACGCAATGTCCAGTTACAGTGGTCTATTAACGATATTTCCAATATGTCCGACCAATATCGTATTGCACTACTTAAAAAAATGAATTCTGACCCATATCGAGGTATCGATCATCTTTTTAATAAATCTGCACTTATTCTCTGCCTTTTCACGCTATATTTACATATTAAAATTAACGCAATGTCCAGTTACAGTGGTCTATTAACGATATTTCCAATATGTCCGACCAATATCGTTTTGTACTACTTAAAAAAATGAATTCTGACGCATATCACTTCGAAATAGGATCTATCAAAGCATCCATCATATTTTTAAGAAATCTCTGCTCATTCACGCTGTGGAAAAAAAAATAATGGATCAGAATTCGTTTTCTAAGTAGTACAGCACGATTTTGGTCGGCCATATCACCACTATCATCGATAATCGAATTAAATTGGGAATTATTTTAATTGTACTATGTAGACATAGTGTAAAAAGCAGAGAATAAGTCCAGATTTAATAAAAATACGATCGAACTTATTGTTTTTAAGTAGTGTAAACTGATTTTGGTCGGACATATCACTACTATCCTTGATAATCGAATTAAATTGCGAATTATTTTAATTGTACTATGTAAACATAGTGTAAAAAGCAGAGAATAAGTCCAGATTTAATAAAAATACGATCGAACTTATTGTTTTTAAGTAGTGTAAACTGATTTTGGTCGGACATATCACTACTATCCTTGATAATCGAATTAAATTGCGAATTATTTTAATTGTACTATGTAAACATAGTGTAAAAAGCAGAGAATAAGCCCAGATTTAATAAAAAATACGATCGAACTTATTGTTTTTAAGTAGTGTAAACTGATTTTGATCGGACATATCACTACTATCCTTGATAATCGAATTAAATTGCGAATTATTTTTACTCTACCGCGTGAATAGAAAGCTATATCAATAATTCTATCGATAAAAATATAAATTTGCCGAAAAATCCGCAGTCTAACCAGCTCCCGAATGAAAAAAGGCAAACTAAAACGGTGAGTCTGTGATTACCAGGATTTCTACCCGCGAATATAATATTCCTGGACAATAATACGATTAATAGACAGGGGATGAGCGGTGTTGGAGCAGCCGCCGTAACACGCCGCGAAAAATGTGGCTTCCGGGTCCGCGTTGGCCGCGGGAAACGGCACGGGTTGCGGCCGTTAACAATTTTATTAGCCGACTGCAGGGGCGAAATCGGTCCCGAAGGGCCGCGCCAGCCCCGCGATCTTCCCGTTTGGGGAACGAATAAAACCCTCCTGGAACGTTCGACGACGCAATTACACTGCTGGCGGTATAAAAACCTATCCACGGGGCTATTCCCGACTCGACCGACGGTCTAGAAACCGGAAACACCGCTCGCTGTCGAGTCGGGCGTCCAGCTGCGCGGAAATACAACCACTCTAATATTACCGAGCATCGATTCGAGTCGCGGAAGAAACGTATTATTCTTTGACGCCCTAGCTTCGATGTAACACGCTTCTCGAAAGTCAAAGCATTGAAAAAATAGCCTAGGATCGCTGGGAACATCTATTACAAGTAGACCGCGCGGATCTTTATGCACATTCATATTTTTCTCAATGGAATTAACGAAATGGTAGCTTCGTCGAGGGTTATCTCCACCCTTAAATATAATAATTCGTATCTACTTTAACTATTTCTTATATTTTGTCACGTCAAGGGCATTCTATAGTTTTTTTAATAACCGCGGTCCAATTATAAGTTATCTTGGGTCAATTGTTATGGCGACCCTTTGTAACTAGGGATGTTTTTACAAACTACGTGTGTATATACAATGTGAAATAAAGACAACTGTACAAGGGGGTCACCACTGACCCATGATAATATTGAGAATACACAGTGTCCATTTAAGGGTTGATTTTTCGATTCCGTGGGCGTTGAAAAGTGAAAGAAAGTACTGTAGCCCGGGACGGGGCGTCGTACAGTGGAAGAAAAGGGGTCGGAGGTGTCTTGAAATACTACGAGGAGACTCCCCCGCCCCCCGGTCCCGGGCGGGGAAAGCACCCTTATCGGGGAAATAACGAGCAGATAATCACAACCGTCAGAACAGGAGGAATTATTACGGCCGAGTGTATCATTCCATCGGGCCGATGTAATTACTCGCCGGGGCGGGCGTCGAGATTCGTTAGGGGATGCAATAAAAATAATGACGCTAGCTCGAGGTCAGCGTGACGTAGAGAGAAGCTCGCGGCCACTGCGAAACACGTCTGCAAACGTGAATGCGTATCGCTTTTGTTCCCCCCCCCCATCCAAAGCTTTCGCCGTGGCACACCGGCGTGGATTTATCGACCGTCGAAACTTCGAAACATTTTTTCCCTTTTTTTTTTTTCTTCTTCTATTTCTGGCCTGGCCGACGACTCTTTTGTATCAGTCTCGACCACGGGTCGAGACAGCTTTAGCGTTTCGCTGGCTCTATTCACTCGGGATATCGACCATCGAAGAAACCAGTCGACCGTCAAGTTCGCGGAACGCGAAATACAGGAACCCCTCAGGCCCCCTCTGGACCATCTTTTAAACGTTCAACGAAATTCTACAACCCCTGGAAGACGTAAATTTAAGCTACTCGAATCGTTTATGAAAGAAAAATTCATATTTCGAAGGTTAGATAATCGGTTTTAATAATTGACATTATAAAAAATGGTACTTTGGGTATTCGACGTTCTGCTGTGCGCCATTTTGCGTCAATTAAATTCGAGGAGACGCATTTTTCTAATTTCTGACGCGAAACAGAAATGTGCATACGATGGACCATCTTTTAAACGTTCAACAAAAATTCTACAACCCCTGGAAGACGTAAATTTAAGCTACTCGAATCGTTTATGAAAGAAAAATTCATATTTCGAAGGTTAGATAATCGGTTTTAATAATTGACATTATAAAAAATGGTACTTTGGGTATTCGAAGTCCTGCTGTGCACCATTTTGCATCAATTAACTTCGAGAAAACACATTTTTCTAATTTCTCCATTTCCAAAACTCGACAGAATTTCGCGAGATACGTGAAACGAAAATATCCGTACGGTGGATTTTCGCTAAAAACGAGTCTAAAAAACACCGTGTATCGCCAGGCAGTGTTTAAAAATGATTTTTACTTGATTTCGACAATTCCCCGTGAAAAACTCTGATACGCTGTATCTTCGATCCCATCCGCCATGGAGTCGCGCATAGTCTTTTTTCATTTTTATTGCGAACTGTTCTGTATTTTTGGACGTAGAAAAATTGGAAAAGCGTCCCCCTTTTGGAGGTTCGTTCTGTGCACGTCGTGCGATCGACATGCTTACGTTTAATTGTTGGGTTTTTTTTAGTCGACCGCCTCCCGGAGGACTGGCCTAGTTCGCGAAACAGGCCAAAGTGTAACCTGATTAATAATTACAGCGTAAACAAACCGGTGATTAATGATCGTGATTACCGAGTAATCAGTAATCGTGATCAACCCCCTCGCCTTACAGCAAACCGTGCCCCGTTTCGACCATTTAATTTACCCGGAGATCGAACAATCGTTATCGATAAAACTACCCCTTGGTTTTCTTCGATTCGTTTCGAACAGAATGGAAATAATTTTATCTTTCGCGGAATAAATGACGTTTGATAACGAAATAAGCTCGTTTAAAAATCTGTGATTCTTACGACCCCTTTATTTTCCTTGGTCGATAATGGTTGTTGTCGAAGTAAAAAGAATTCTTTTGTAATTAATATTATTCTTTATTTTCGAGTCCCTGGGCCTGCGGAATTCGAACGTTAAAACGGTACAGTCGTGTATAATGAAATGGCAAACGAGGAGTAGGTCGCCCCGAAACGTAACAATAGTTTGATACCTTTCGTCAAAGCACTGGAAATGCAAAGGCGGAGATTTCTTTTCGCTCGCCAGGTTTCTCTCGCTTCGTACGTTTATATTTGGCGAAACTGCTTTCGCAATTAAACACACCGTCGGCGCAAATCAAGCGACTATTCCCAAATAAACGTGTAAAACGTGCACTAAACGTTTGAAAAAGTTGAGCTTGGCGATCAGTATGCGGGCGAAATGTTCGTTCAAAGGGTGAGTAATTAACTCGTTACGAATCCAGAAGTTAAAAATATTTTCCGACACCTTCTGCTCGAAACTAAATAATTTTTTAAGCGGGCTGGGATCGAGAGAAAAAATTGATTTTATGTGCAATTACTAGACTGCGGATTTTAATGCAAATTCATACATTTATTAATAAAATTAATAAAATAAGAGCTTCGTAGAGGGTTCTTTCGACCCCTAAATACAATAATTCTTATATTTTTGCGTATTAAATGGATTCTATAGTTTTTCGACAATCTAAATTCCCCATAAATGTATAAATATCCGCAGTCTGGTGATTACATTTGGAAATGTGAGCAGTGATGCTGAGGGGTTGAAAAGTCGAACGAGAAACGAGATTGATTTTAGTGTTATTTTGCTAGCCGAATCATCCCCGAAAATATTTACCACCAATGGGTAAACAGCCCCTATAAGTGGTGTATATAGCTCGTGGCGAAGTGACTGGAGAACGTTTATGGAGCAGCGTGGACGCATGCGTGCCTCTCGGCCAATTTCACACCCACGCGACACTCGAACGCGAACCATATCACGGAGGGGGTGCACGCTCCTGGCTCGGTGTCGATAATAGCCCCCTCATCGGGCGAATTTTCGACGGATAAACCGCCCCGTCGAGTCGAAACAATCCGACGAACGGTCTCAGCAAAATGTCCACGTTTTTTTAAAAAAATTACTCCTAACTCAAAACAAACGTTATAATTTTTTATTTAACTTCGAATGGGGGGAGGATCAACCCCTTGGAAACAAAAATTCACCTCAAAGGTAAGTTCCAAAATTAATTTTGTCAATATTTTTAAAAAAATTACTCCTAAATCAGAACAAACGTTACAATTTTTTATTGAGCTTCGAATGGGGGGAGGGTCAACCCCTTGGAAACAAAACTTCACCTCTCAAATGTAAGTTCCAAAGTAATTTTTTCAATATTTTTTAACAAATTACTCCTACATCAAAACAAACGTCACAATTTTTATTTAACTTCGAATGGGGGGAGGATCAACCCTTTGGAAACAAAAATTCACCTCAAATGTAAGTTCCAAAGTAATTTTTTCAATATTTTTAGAAAAATTACTCCTAAATCAAAACAAACGTTACAATTTTTTATTGAGCTTCGAATGGGGGGAGGGTCAACCCCTTGGAAACAAAACTTCACCTCTCAAATGTAAGTTCCAAAGTAATTTAGTCAATATTTTTAGAAAAATTACTCCTAAATCAAAATAAACGTTCCAATTTCCTATTTAACTTTGAATGGTCGAAGATCAGTCCTTGGAAGCAAAGTTTCCCCTTTCAGAAATAAATTGTAAATGAAATCCTAAAGAAATATTTCCAAAAGGAAACAATATTTCAATTTTGAACGGTTCTTTTGAGAGATTTTCTTTTGTGGAACACTATTTTAAGGCTACCTTATCGAGGAGGGAAAGGTATATTTTAAAAACAGACTTCGCGTACAACTCTTGTTTACATAACGAGTGGTATTTTTGGTTGAATATTATTGCGTTTCGTGGGGCGCAGTGGAACTTATCCACGAGGATTATCTGACAGATAGTTTCGAATGGATAATCCTGCCTTAAATGCGACGCTATTAATCGTTTGAATAATCTGTCCAAACTACTTATGCGCTAATAAACTATCCGGTAATCAGAGACTGTTAGGAGAATTAATAGTTCCGTTCTAGGCAGGATCCTGCTGGTGAAGATACGAGAATTAAAAGTAAAATGCAATGCACTTGAATTTCTATTTAACTAATCATGTGTTACTTTTAAAATTAGATCATTTCTAGGAGACTGTGTTGCTAAAAAGTGGCGATTCATTTTTGTTTTTTAATTCCTAACTCGCGTGCACCCCGCGAAAGATACCGAGAGACCACGTAACTTCTTGCTTGTACTCTTAATGGCGCAAACACACAGAGAACCGTTCAATCCCCGGCAATTAATCTACGTTTGCGTTTAATAGGATCGTTTGATCATTGTTTCGCGTTTGCCACTCTCGTATTAAGCTCCTCGTTCCTGGGATAATACCATCCCTATAATCGTCTCGCGAGCTCTGTACTTTTTAACCCCCGACCGGTTGCTTGGGAAAACTATATCTCAAATCCACGCATTATGGTGGTGGTGGAAGTTCCTAAATATTCCTTCTGGCCGCTACACAGAGCCACGGGGGGGTGGTTGAAAAAAAAGAAACTCCGTCAATTCCATCGAAAACCTCGCCCGGAATCAATCGAATTCCTCGGTTGGCAATCGCAACAACCCCGCCAGGCTCGAGTTACACCCTCCTGGTGTCGAAAGAAGGGTGTTTCTCGGCTCGTGACTGCCGCGCAACGAAGTCAATCAAAATTAATGGTTCCATTACGCGCGCGGGAGGGTTGTCGTTTCCGTGTGTTCGCGAGTAACGTGTTGCATATCTGGGTGGGCGTTTTAGGCTGTCGATTCGTTTCGCATCCCTTTCGAGGCTGGGGCCTGGGAAAAGGGTGGAATCGAGGCTCGCGTGCGGCGCGGAACGTGCACGGCCACGGAATAGCGGATTTTCCGCGTCGAGGCGCGTGCGCGCGCCGGTTCCAACTGCCCGTCGTTATTTCCCTTCCGGCGACGGTGAAAACGCGTGTGTGCACGCCTGAAAACTCGGAACCGAGCCAGCCGGGGAAATTCGACAAATCGCGCGAAAAAGGATCAGTTTCCCCCCGAAAAAATAAGGGTGGAATTCACCGACCGGGGGGGGGGGTTAGAAACCGTGAGAAATGTTTGAGGAGGGTGTAATAGCTGTTGGGGCACCTTAGATCGCGAGAGGAGCACACGATTTACGACGGTTTGGCGGGAACGTATTTGGGTCAGCGTTTGTTATCCACCTCTTGGTTCTTCCGGAAGGGGGGGGGCCGCGCGTTACGTAATCAAGGATGACTGATCGGCCCTAGGAGGCGACCTCGACGGGGGCCAGGGAACGCCAGGTCGCTAGCAAAATGTGAATCCGTCAGGACTCGTCGTCTTTGGTTCGCCGTTTCGAAACAACCCCTTTTGGACAGACGGCGCTGCCGCTCTGCTCCGCCACGCAGGACGTTCGATAATGGGGGTTGCGAGGGGGTGGTGGGGTTCCACCTTTCGACTAGTGGAGAGACGTCGAAACTTTCGAGGGTGGTGTAACAGGGATATATATCTGATCCGCGGGTACTAGGCCGAACCCTTGTACACGCGTAGCGGGAACCAACCCTTGTACCGTACGGAATTAAATTGTTCTCACGCGGTCGATAGATTTTCGGAGGAATAAAAACTGCAACGATTCGTTCGATACCCAAGAAATAATGAAATTAAATAAAATCAGGATTGTATGGAGTATATTGGAGATACTACCATCAACCCCTTGACACGTTCGTGGACCTCAATGGGATAGTAATGATCAAATTCATAAGCTACATCATATTCAATTTTATAGCTTTCATTTTTCTGAATTATTTGATGCAATGGCTGAGTGGTCCATTTTATATACTTTTTATATATTCTTTTTTAAATTATTCTGCAATTTAATGCAATGGCTAATTGTTAATACACTGTCTAAAATTCATTTTTATTGCGATGCAAAATGACCATGAATGCTGTTACGGTCAAATCTGTAAGCTACATTATATTCGATTTTATACAGTTTTTATTTTTTTGAAACTATTTTGCACTTTAATGCAGTGGCTAAGTAATTGTTAATAAACTGTCTTAAATTCACTTTTATTCTGCTGCAAAATGGCCTTAAATGCTGTTACATTCGAATCTGTACGCTACATTATATTCAATTTATGCACTTGAAGTGCACATTATGCACTTTAATGCAATGGACCAAGGGGTACAATATTTTTCGTTCTGTCTTTGTGTATTTAAACATTTCTATAACAATCATGGTAATTTTAGATCACAATGAAAATGAATACTCTAACATTTCAATTTGCAAGCCACATTATATTCAATTTTATACAGTTTTTATTTTTTTGAAACTATTTTGCACTTTAATGCAGTGGCTAAGTAATTGTTAATAAACTGTCTTAAATTCACTTTTATTCTGCTGCAAAATGGCCTTAAATGCTGTTACATTCGAATCTGTACGCTACATTATATTCAATTTATGCACTTAAAGTGCACATTATGCACTTTAATGCAATGGACCAAGGGGTACAATATTTTTCGTTCTGTTTTTGTGTATTTAAACATTTCTATAACAATCATGGTAATTTTAGATCACAATGAAAATGAATACTCTAACATTTCAATTTGCAAGCCACGTTATATTCAATTTTATATACTTTTTATTTCTCTGTATTCAAATGGGGTTCGTCGAACATTTTTTTATTTTGTCCCTGTGTACTAAAAAGCCCCTCTTAACCAACACGCTACAAAATTAAATAAAACTAGCCACTTTTGCAGCTGATTAAAATTCCCACCGTCCACAAACGTGTCAACGGCCAGATTCCATCAACCGAACGCAACAATATCATCTTTACCAAAAGAAATTTAAAGCAAAGCAATTATCGACATTGCCCTAAAGCTTGGTCCAGCGACTTCCTGGGGTCGAATCACGATTACGACGAACTTCGAGAGACAAACCCGAAGAAAGAGACACCGGTGATCGGTGATCCTGGAAAATTTCGTTTCGTAAACGTATTTGAACGGAGAAAGGATGTGACCAGGTTCGGGGATTCCTGGCAATCGGGAGTCGATTGATCTTCAAATTGTAGATAAATTTAGGATCGTGGGGATGGATTCCCCCGGAACGGTACGTGACGAGTTATTACTGGAAGCATCGAATGAGAATCAAAGGCTATACACACAGGGTATATTCTCGTACAGTCCGCGACAAAAAAAACAGCCGCAGCCCATCAATTCTATTTTCGTTTGAGCAATCTGCACACGAGGCTATATTAAGAAAAGCTCTTTTCAAGCTCTTTGAAAAACTCTACAAATGTAATTGTTTCGAAATAAATATTTCGTTCACCATCTATCGGATCATGCTATCGATCCGTCAGAAATTGATTCCTTTGCATCGAATTGACACTCGCGAATGTATCGATACGTGTCAATAACAGTACCCAACAAGTACTAAAAAAATAACGAATATTGTTTGAAGAATTATACGTTGAATTTGAACGGAAACGCAGCTGGATAGAGATACGGGAGTCGCGAGATCGAATATTGGCCAAGAAATAACGCTCTTTGGTCCAGCGCGGAGCACCTCGAACGATGATCATGAATTATGCGCTTTGAATTACGAGAGCCAGGCAGAACATCGGCTGGTTAAGACCCATATTCGGTTTAATGTACACCGATGCACGATATGCCAGGATGTACTCGTTGTTCGTAGATCATTATCGCGTTCTAATGGGGTTCTATTAGCGTCGAAGACGTCGCGAGACACGCTCGACGTCTATTTCCCATCGACGGGACACGATCCGATAGATAACGCGTGATACCACTTCCCGGGAACGATGCAAATTTTAATTGCCAACCGCGCGAGAACGCGTAACAGAAGCTGCCCTTTAATCGCCAAATTCTTTTACGAATCAAACAACCTCGAAGACGGAGAATATTCGGGGGATAAAATTGAAAATAAATTAACGAAACGTCCCCCCCCTCAGCCATTAATATTCATTGACGATTAAAACAGAAATTTTCGATTGTGTGATCTTCGTCGAATGGAACACACGCTGAATGAAAGCGTGGGAAAGTTGCTTATCGAGTCGAACTGTTACCAGTTTGTCCGGAAGATCCCAGTCGCCTGCCAATGATAGATCGATCTCTACAAATAGAAATCGATCTACCAAGGTCAGCGTCGATTCGATCTGAAGAGATCTGCTGCACGGTTCAGCGTCGCGTCTCCCATAATTTAGCTTCACCTCTTATTAAACGAAATAATTACTTGGTACAACTAAGCTGGAAGATCGAAGGAACATTGCTCACTTCTATCTCTCTAGTTTAGTAAGAATGTGAAAGGGAGACCGATGGAACTTTGATTCCATCTATCTCCCTTTCCGAACAGCACTTCTTCGTGGTTAACTTAAAATATAACAGAAAATTACACTGCCTAAAGTTAACACATTACCGACCGATAGCTTATTAATCGACTTTTTTACCGACCAACGCTTACCGACCGATAGCCGATTAATCGACCGCTACCGGTCGGTAAAGTGTTAAGGAAACATACCAAAGTGTCGAGCATCGACTCAATAAAATTTCACGATCGACGCTTCGGTATCTTTCCCTGTCGGTAACATGGACTCGATTCATGTTACCGACCGCAAAATGATCCGTGGATCATTCGAACCCATTATGAGAGAATTCTGTGAAAGAATAAATATTACTAATATTAATAAAATTTGCGAACCAAGTACAGAGCAGACTACATTCGATGGAACCTTCTATTTAAAGATTCTAGCGACTGTAGAAAACCTCCTTACCATTTCAACGCTATTGATTTAGCGTGGAATAAGAATGCAACGCTGTTCGCGGTAAGAAATGAAACTAAGTATGCCGAGAGAACCGACATGAAAATGATCCAAACCTAAATCGATCTGTATTCGAGTGTCTCGAAATTTTTGTGAGAACTAAGTACACAATGAAATGCTTTTGCGATTGTTACGACAAATGGAATAGTTTCGGAAGAACATGTGTGAAACTATACGAGGAAGATCGCAGCCATTAGCTCATTTTATTTGCTATGTAATTAATAACTATTAATTGCATACTAAATAATAATGACCCAGGTCTCACCACGAGGAGGTTGCTGCGAATGGAGACCCGCCCCAACCTCGCCCCAACCACCCTCCTTTGGCGAGGAATCCTAACTATACTTCGTCCAGAGAAACTAGCAATGGAGAAAGAGTTTTCGAAAGAACTGCTCGAAAGAACAGACCAAAAACTAACAAAATACATGCGTGGCAATCCACCACATGTTTTCGAAGAACGAAATTGGAATGTGCAACTGCACGAACAAACTATGATCGATCAAGAGATCAAAAATCTAACAGAATGTTGATACACGCGTGACAATTCACCACATGTTTTCTAAGAACGAAACTGGAATGTGCAACTGCACGTACGAACACTGACTTGTAGAATACCAATAGGTATCTTAATATGAATTATTCCTATTTAAATGGAATCTTGTACCTTGATGGTGTCTAATAAGACACTGAAAAACCACGTACAAATCTACAACTGCACCTATGAACCTTACTTGCTAAAATACTAATACGTAACTTAATATTAATCGTGATAAGACGCCGTTCTTACAATATGTTACGATAAATGTACGCACGCGTATCTTACAAAGTATTTATAATCGCGTAATTATAATTAATACTTATATTCTAACGCAATCTGCAGAAATAATCTTCCTGATGATGTCTTTGTCAATCCCACGATGCTCTTCTAAAACGTAACTCGCAAACCATAAATATAATTCCTACAAAACAAAGAAATATGACGAGATATTTTCTTCTTGAAGATCTTCTATCGATGCCACGATGTTTTCCTGAAACATAAATTCAGACGATAAATAAAATTGTATGCAACAGATGTTTCCCTAAAGGCGATAAAATTCGATTCCATATACCACTTCCAATTTCATTCTTCGATGCTTATGTACTCTGTAAAAAGAACTTGTAGAAATGATTAGTAGCTGAAATGAAAATGTATTAGTGCACACGGAAAATAATAATAATGTAGTGTCAAAGTAAGATCACGTTCATTGATCACAGTAAAATTGATATTATAAAATTAATTTTTGAACGATTAAAGAATTTTCATTTTATTCGATGCGTGAATTAAGACGTATATATTGCAATTATTATATTTTACTGTATTGAAATCAAGATTAGATTCGTACTAAAAAAGCAATGACGATTCTACGCGGAAATTAACTCTCAATACGAAATATCCAATTGCAATTTGCATACCCTTTTGACGCAAGCATTTTATTTTCCATTAATTAAAAGAATGATCGCGAACAAACTTTAATCAATGCAAGGAATTCCGAAAATTTATAAAAAAAATCCACTATTTACAAATAAATATTGCAGCCGAAAAGGTTACTATACCACGTAAAAATGAACAACTCTAATAATAAATAAATACTGATATATATTGAAATAGTGAACTAAATCTATGATCAATTTAATTATAAAAGAGCATTATTAAATACATGAAAATTATAAATTCATAAAAATTACAAATTTGTACACGTTATGAAAGATGAAACATTTGATTTGTATAGAACAGTAATTTCGAGCAGTATTTCCATTGATAAATATATATTTTACATAGTTGAAATAAATTGTCCACTCATAAATTCAGAAAACAACCCGTGAAGTGGACCATTCTTTATTTCGCAACGCTAATTTATGAAATAGAAAAGTATACGCGAATGGTGCTTATTATTCGTAAAACAAACGATAAAGGATTGCTTTATTAATTATATCGCGTGCACCTATATTCAATCATACGCAACACTAATTTTAATAATAACGTTGAGCCTTCTGAGGCTTTGAAGAATATCAGCTGCTTCTTGATTCTGCAGCAGTGACCAGCGTCATTTTTTGGGCAATGTATCGCAACACTACTTAATCAAAAACGCGATAAATCATGATCGCAACTCTAATTTATAATAGAAAAATTCCAAACGCGATTTAAAAGAATAAAAGCAACCGCGAATGCTGATTATTCGCAACGCTACCCTGAAAAGCAAACGCGAAAAATAGTAATTCGCAACGCTAAGATCAAACCGATCGGTGAACTCGCGACACTATTTTTAAATAATAATAAAAGCAATCGCGTATAGAATTCGCGACACTACCCTGAAAAGGAAACGCGAAAAATAGTAATTCGCAACTCTACAGGCAAACGCGATTATTGTATATTTTTCGCAACTCTATCTTTAATAGAAATATTATATTTATGTTTCGCAACGCTAATTCAAATCGCGTTTTGCCCAAAAATGCTGGATCAGGTGCTGGCGTCTTCGGTTGTAGCTACAAACATACATGCACACAATAATCTAACTACTTCAAGCTACTTCAAACTACAATAGAGTGGCACATATGGGGATGAAGTTAGACGTTTTAAATAACGCAACACTAAGGGGCAAACAACGCGATAAATAAACAATCGCAACGCTAATTTATAATAGAAAAATTCCAAACGCGATTTAGAAGAATAAAAGCAACCGCGAATTCTGATTATTCGCAACGCTACCCTGAAAAGCAAACGCGAAAAATAGTAATTCGCAACTCTAATGGCAATCGCGTTTATCAATAATTCGCAACGCTATTTTTAAAGCAAACTCCCGGTTCCTAGGTTTGCATAAAAACAATCGCGAATCGTGTTTATTCGCAACACTAACGTATCAACGCGATAAATATTTAATCGCAACTCTACGAGCAAACGCGAACATTGTATATTATTCGCAACTCTAACTTTAATCAGGGGCTAATGGTACATGTAAATTTACATGTACTGGCCACAAGATGATCTAACTACTTCTAGTACTACAAATGGGGTCGAATTTGGGCATTCAAAGTATCGCAACGCTAAATAAAAAATCGCACGATGAATCAAGATCGCAACGCTAATTTATAATATGAAAATTGCAAACGCGGTTGATATCCATTATATGTACAAGAGTAAAAAAACAACGCGAATCGTGATTATTCGCAACACTACCCTGAAAAGCAAACGCGAAAAATAGTAATTCGCTACTCTACGAGCAATCGCGTTTATCAATAGTTCGCAACGCTATTTTTAAGCAAACATTCGGTACCTATGTTTGCGGAAAACCAATCGCGAATCGTGTCAAGTCGCAACACTACCCTGAAAAGGAAACGCGAAAAACAGTAATTCGCAACTCTATAAGCAAACGCGATTATTGCATATTCGCAACTCTATGTATATCATAACCGCGAGTTATGGGGAGAGATGGCTGGCATGTATGGTGCAATCATGTACAAAGTACATGCATACGTGAGCCAGCAAAAAAAACAGACTAACTACAAAACTACTGACGAGATAAAGTGACAAAGTAGTAACAGGAATGGCTTTCCATCCTCATCCGAGGATGAAGATGAATAGCCATTTGTTGCAGCCCGCTCTTGAAACAGTTTGTCAGGGCCTCTTCGACTCCTTGAGTCTTTTCTTTCTTCGGCGGTCCTGCCGATGCCTGAAACTTACTTAAGACTGGGCTCGAGATTTCGTGCAATACGTAGTCTTCCAACAATGTACGAATTGTTGAAAGAGCATACGTGGTCATCTCGAGGGGGACGAACGTTTCGAAAGGGACCTGATCACGACCGCGAACGCGAGAGAGCGACTTTAAGAGTCGCGCGATTCGAGGAGTCGAAACTAAAGCCGAAACAAACAGCATACTCCGTTTGAATCAGCAATATTTCTACTCTCGAAATCGTAACTACAGGAACAGGACTGCCACGCGAAAACGTGCCTACCCGAATAACTAATGTGGACAGTCCTGCCCTGGCCCTACCTACTTACAATTAACACACATACCAGAAAGTTACCTACCTACCTAACGCTATATTTAAAAAATTGCAAAACTCATTCTCTCAAACAAACACTCCACGGTTCTCATTCTCTATGTCCGGGCGCGACCTAAACTAGAGGGGACTCCCCGGGGTTCCCCCGACACCCGGACATAACACTTCATTCACACTCTAAATGTACGTACCAGTTTCTGAAATCGATTGACAAAGGCTAGAGACCATTGCGTATTTTTATTATATATAAAAACATTTATATGGAACGTTTTAATTTATTTATTTAATTCATTTAACGTTTGAAAGTACTGAGATTGTAAATCTATTAAGCATTCGATAATATTACTTTTGTGAATGCAACATTGACAATTATCAAATAAATGGTATAGAGAAATTTTATATTATCATTACAACTGATAAAAATCTATTCTTAGCAAATTCTACATAGATATTATAATTGCAAAAACTTCTGAAACGATGCACTTCCCACAACCTAACCACACACACATATGTGGAAAGTACATCGTGCACGATACACTAGCCAATGTCAATCGTCGATATATTATTATAAATTGTTATAATCTAAGTCATCGTGCCCGTTGCCTTCGCTCATGCAAATAGCACCTGGGCATGTGCATGAACTTAGGCAACGAACACGGAAAGAATAATCTGAAAATCCTGACTAGAAAAAGTTGTTAATTAAATATATCTAAACGGTAGTTTTTATTTAATTTTTAATAAAAAAGACTCGACTTGTTATATCAAATATATCAACAACACAATACATTAATATTGAAAAATATTATTATTCAAAACAAACTATTAGAATTGAAATTTAATTATGTGAAAAAGACTGTATTTAAGGTTTTATGATAATTTACATTAAAATTGAATTAATTTATTTGAAAATTGAAATATATTATTGAAATAAGTTTAATAAATCATTATATAAAAAATTCAACAATCCATGGTCGATTCTATCGTCAAAGTAAATTTTTAAAAAGATGAAACTAGTATACAATACATGTTACTTTGACTCAAAAATCAACCAGTCGCGAAATGTCTTCTTGCACATAAAATACATCATATGATGTATTAATTAAGGAAACGATCAATATATAAGAATTATATTAATGTTATTAACATTATTGCATAATGTTATAAAAGTTGATATTTATATTATGCTCTATCATATCATCGATATAATGTGAAAACATTATATCCATTCATATTCCATTGAATCATATAATTCACATAAAGTTAATAAAAATATTTCATATATTTTATAAAATCTATTTTATATATTTTTATACAAATTTTATAATAATCATATTGTCTAATATTTATTTGCAACTTTAAAAACGCGAGTGCAAGAAGACTCTAGCCTGCGCTAAAGAAATATAGCAATTGGTGTTACTACTCATGGGTATTTTCAATACCCATGGTCACTTAACTCGTCATAGAAAGCAAGTATACAACTGGTCACCCGTGTTGATTCGGATCTTTCATCCTACAACATGATCGGGGACCAGAGGAACAAAAATCACATGCGACTCACCAGTGATGAACTTGTACCTCTGCAATGGCTGCGTTAGGTTGTCCTGCTGGTTAGGTTCGGGTCCAGACACTGCAAGAAGAATGGAAGAAAACAATTAGAATCTGTTGTTCAAATTATAGAGATTTTTAATTAGAAATTTCAAACTATAAATTTGTACTTACGTTGTCCACCCATGGTCCAGCGCCAGATACCCCCTGGGTACTGCTGCTGCATTTCACGATCAGGTTTGGAAACTGTAAAAAGACTGCAAGAAAACAATTAGAATCTATTGTTAAAACTATAGAGATTTTTAATTACAAATTTCAAAGTATAAATTTATACCTACATTGTTTGCTTGTGGAGCATTGCCCAATACTCCTTTCAGTGATGTATTGACTCTAATACCGGTAACGAAAAGTTTTAATTTCAAAGGGAAAAATTGATTAAGTTTAGTGGGAGGAATGAAGCTACATTACCACGACCGAAGATTGAAATCGGCGAACAAATGACTCTATTTTCGCGAGCATAAAACAAAGAGAGCCACGATGCTCTGGAAATAATTTAAAATTGCGTAAGAAACACTGATTCTATTGTCGCGTTTGCCTAACATATAAAGGACTATTTACCGAGGGCCATTTTGCCCCAAAAAAACAAAACTGTTGCTACGAACAATCACTGAAGCTACCAGCCGCATTGCGCGCGGCCAACAAATTTCCTGAAAATAATAATGGGAGAGGACACAAGAAATATACAAGAAGCACGCCTGTGCTTTCCTATCTTTTGTTATTACTTAATATAGTAACTATTTATGGAAATACTGCTATTGGTTTAAAATAATACATGTAGTACCTTCTTATTGTATTAGATCGTAAAGATAAAAGTTATATCAGCGTTTTATTGCTAGAGTCGTAAGCATGATGGTATTAAACGAATTATATATTTAATATATGTTTCGACTTCTATAAATGTTCCGAAACGTGCAGCAATTAAAGTTTTGTATCTAATTGTATCCGCATGGCATATAATAGTTACGTAATTTCTAAGTTTTATTCAACTTGCGTAGGAAATTGTATGCAAGTGCAATTGCGACGACTCATAGCGAGATTTGTAAAAAGTCAGCTAGTATTTGACACCCCGAAATATATAATCGCGATCAAAATGCAATAAAATACGCCAATTAATTCCCATTTAGTTTGCAACTTACTCGAAATCGATTCTAAAGTAAATTAAAAAATTATTTACTATTTAACCTTGATCATGCTTCTGACACATAATAGCTCGATAAGAATATAAAAATACATGAGAAAACGTATAAATGACACTTTAATATATGTATATTAAATCTTACTAATCCTTATTAGACTATTTGGAAGTTGGCGCCATTGCGATGTTTCCAAGTGTAATGGCGTCGGTTGTGATACGTCCTTCGAGATTGAATTCCAATCGGAGACTGCAACAGAAATAAAGTAGAAATTAAAGTCAAATGCATTACACTGAACATACCTAATCATAATTAAACAATAATTAAACTCGAAACAATATAATATAATGAATCAACACCGGTCGGAGAAAGCACGCCGAACACGATTCACTTTTCGTCACGATTCCGACTCAATTTGTAATAGAAACGTATAAATTCTAACCAAAGACACCGTTAGAGAGCAATGAAGAGTAAGAATGGTGATTAGAAGCGTTTAGATGTCGATATGTAACACGTATATACCTTAATAATCGAGAGATTGCCGACACGTCTGCTCGCACCAAACTCTACAGGACAAATGGCGTCTGACCTTGTGCGTGCACGAACCTGTTCCGCCAGCAGCGACATCACGGATCGAGCGGAGGGTGGGGGGAAGGTTCAACGTTCCCGATAGCTATTCGTTTCGAAGTAAACTTTAATTCTCGTAGTAATATTATACCTCAGGTAGAAATTACGACGTAGTGTAATAGGTTTCGTTACGTTTCGACAAGCTTGTTATCTGCTGGCGTGTTTTCTCGGAATTTCGTCCTTCTCGGAACTACGGTCAACGCTCGACTCTCGCTCGCCGAACATACAAGGTCAATGCCACGGAAACAGACACGTTCTCAACGACCGTAAATACTTTAATTTATCAAAGACAAAACTTTCACTGACTAAGCTATGTACATTGACGATGCTACGATATTTATTACGTTAGACACATCACAGATGACTTGAAATACGGACTTGATGGAATAGGATTGAAAGTCACGTACGCTACGGTCAGTCTGCCCCATGGAACTAACTGCACAGTTTCACAGCTGACCACCATATGGGGAGAGGGCGCTAAAATCATTAGTTAATTTTTATGTCGGTATGACAGTCGATTTAGACCATGTTTCCACCCAATGGTAACTTTGGTAAAGCAGACCACCATCGTTTACCATCGGTAGTGAAATTTATAAGAATTTCTTTGGTTCAAAATGATTTTAAATACCAAACTAGTAAAAAACCAAGGATTAAAATAAACGTGTAAATGTTAGTTACAAAGATCTTACGAGACTAATTCGTAAAAAGTTCCGTGGAGGTTCTGAACCGTTAATAATTATTGATTTCACGATCGATGGAATAGAATCCCGATGTGTGGTGCCACCTTGGAAAAAACGAATGCCTACTATGGATAAAGCGATTCTGGATCATAATCGCGGGGCGTCGTTCTAAAAACAGCCTTACAAACACCGATTGCCATGGAAAAGTTCCTTGAACACGTCTTTGACGCCGCTGAACGATTTGTTTTAGCAACTCCGGGGGAAAATATACAGAGAACGAAATTTACTGGCGGCTGCTTATTAACCACCCGCTACACCGCGTCAAGATCACAGGGTAAACCGTATAGCAATCGAGATTCGTACGGTCAAAGATGGCTACGAAATGAATTCGAATTTTTTTTTTTATTCGAATTCGTTCGATTCCGTCGCTAGATAGGGGTCAATAATCGCTAGATGGTTCTTTCAGCGTGAACAATTTCCATTCGTTTTCACCCCCCCTCGTCATCGCGAACGCGCGAACAAATATCCGATCTTTCGCGAGTTTTTTTTGCGCCCCGATGGACGAGGGGGGGTGAGTCCGTAACGATGATAAGGATTTATGCGACGTTTTACGAGAATTAAGGAGTGGAGCAAAGGGTGGAGAAGAAAAGGATGACGACGCAGGCTGGTAAACCGAAATAAAGTTCGAACGGGTGACGAAGAGGGGTGGGGACCAGAGGCGTTTAAAAAGGGAGAAGATCGGTGGAAGGGAGCCGGGGAATTATGTGTATTCTCGGAATGATTCATAAATAGTTTATTTTCGTAGCCGGCTACCGGGGAATCGTTAGTTACGAGCCGGGGTTACCGTCTCCATGTGGCGCCGCTCGTCTCCTCGTCTCCGTGCCATGTGCGTGCTACGCAGAGACAGAGAGAACAAGAGGAACAAGCCGATATCCAATATTACGTGCCTCATTTTTTCTCGCTAAACTCCGGCGCACGAGTATAGGCACAAAATAAGAAATAAAACTGACGGGGGAGGCGTTGAACCGCGCCCGAGGCGTTTTCTCCACCCTTCGTGCAGAAACTTTTATATCGGATCGGCCTCCATTTTTGTTCGAATAACTTACAGGCATCCTAATAAGAGATTTCTTTCGTTTGAATTAATTAATTGAGATTTTCAATTTTGAGCTACAATTTACCCCTATTATTTTCTAAATTCTCCAGATTACTAATTTAAATGTTCTTGTAAGGGTTTCACCCCCCCAGAAGTCTTTTAGAATCACACTGTGTGCCCCAAATAAGAGGATAACTTAAAATGGAATACAATAAAATTCTTATGAAATAGTCTTATGGTATAGAAAAAAGTTATTTGATAATAAGAATATTTAGTTTTCATATAAAACTATTAATAATTGTATTGAATGAGTGTTTATTAATATGTGGCGTCGCTTCCCATGCTCGCCGCTAGAGGGCTCGTGTTCTCACAAGCGCTCGAGCGACCCCTCGGTTGCTATATAAAGCAGGGCCTGTTAGGAAGCCTTAGTGACGAGTCTCCACTAGGGGGCCCCCCTACGAGATTCTCGCGAGTTTCTACCCCACGGCGTCACAACGCCCCCCGCCACAAATATATGAAAAAATAATAAGAAATATATATTATACCTAGGGGTAGAGATAACCCCCTCTACAAAGCCCCCCCTCCCTAATTTTAATTAATAAAAAATATGAATTTGCATAAAGATCCTTCAGTCTAATGATAAAGGAGAGTTTAGATCGATGAATTATCGGTGGACAAAGTCTCGAATAATGTAAACAGTATTCTACTTTACGATCTCTTGACAATCGAGACGTAAACACGCTTTATGGGGTATTCTAAACGGGTAGGAACGCGTAGTTTTAGCGGTTCCCGTGAGTTAAAATTACTCCGAACGACTGGTAGAAGACTCGATATATAACAGTGACGGAGGTCTTGTAGATTGAACTGGAAGGATTATGTTTACGCGTACCGGTACAATGGACTGAAAGTTAGCGTGGTTAATACGTTCGCTGGCACGCTAAACTCCCTGCACCGAGTTCCAGCCCGGGTTACGGGGTTTTCTGAACGCTGTACACGGTATAATTTAATGAAACTTATTGATTGCATTCGGTACTGCAAACTCTCAACGCTTGACAATCTAATCCCCGTAAATAATCCCAAGTACCTTTACAAACAACGCCTTTTTACGATTACGGATTCTTTATCGAAAGAAACGTCTTGGTCTAGAAACTTATTAGCTTCAGATATTATATTTCCGTCAAACTTCAAATACACGTTTGCTGAAGGGAAGCAATGGGGAATGTCAACAAGACTGTACTAACTTCTTCTTAGTGGCCTACATCCCTTATGCAAACGAAGCTTTGTTTGTATATTCATAGTTCGCAAGCGTTTGAAAAACTGTACCTCAAAGAGAATTAAACTCTAATTTAATCTTAATTTACTTTCATCGAATAACAAACTCCTGGGAGCCGAGGCGGAGCAGAATTATTTCTAAAACAATTTTAAACGCGGATCGAATCGCCGCTCAACGGAAACAGCCGATACAATTATTTCGCCCTTCGGATTCCCCGACTACGGTAACCAGTAGTATTTCGCAAAAGCTCGAGTGTTCCACGGAAGAGTTTTCGTATGCAGGGCTGAAGTGCTTTCGTACGGAAGTGTGTCTTCCACGCTTCGAGGAACATACGATGGATATTAGAAACGCTTCCAACGACCACTCTCTGGCCTGACGCTCCATAGATCAACGAAAATAAGGATCTTGGAGATTTTTCTTGACTTCGATGTCCGTTAAATAAAACACGTAAACCTAAAACGTAAACCCAAGTTATTGCAATTGTATCGATTAATCAGCCATAATTATTTCTCTAGGATAATATAATCTCTTGCTAATTGTTGAAGAAGAACACAATAAATCCCCCCGTACTGATAATCGAGTTTTAGTGTATTCTACCAGTGAAAATTTGAAAAGAAAGTATAAAAATGGCGGACGTATCCCGCAGAGCTTGGGGAGGGGGAAAGAATAAAACTGAACGAGAGTTTTAGCTCGCGTGCTGCGAAGAGTGTTAGCATGAACTTCAGGATTGAGATGCATTATGCAAGGATCGAGCATTTAAGACAAATCGCCCGAGCGATTCATTTATTTTTAACGATGGGAAAGGCTATTCGTGGCGGAAGGCGTTTGATTTCTCGTACGGGCGTCGTAAAAGTTTCAAAATCTGAACCGTTTTGAATCTGAATTATTTAGTCTCGATATTAGGAGAGTCTAAAAGAGCGGAGAAGTCTTTGAGCTTAAGAACAATCGTTAAAATATTATGTTACCGGAGCGATCCGTATAAATTCATCACGCGAGTGGCAAGGGAGGATATAATAGCCAACGAACGTAACATGCTACGAGCTTATGCTGCCGCCTCTGGCAACTAGCTGTCGAAATTTATAGTTAAATAAACCCGGCGAGCGTAATACTTGTACAACGAAACACAAAGAGAGTGGAAAATGAAGCCGAAATCCAGATTAACGTTTCAAAACAACGACGCCGGTAATAAATTCCGTTCACCCGGCTGCGGAACAGACGATACACTATAATTCCGGCGCGTATATTAAACGAACAGTTACATCGATAATCGTATTAGCAATATTTTACGGTCGCGTTAACGCCGGATTCGGTGGCGTTGAATAAAAATAAACTAATGCCGCGTGATCGAAGCGCAACGCTCTCGTTTTTCACTTTCCTGACCGGATCGTAACTCACCCACGCGACAACGGAAATCGTTGATTCGCGGGGATCGGTTTCACTTAAACCACCCTTTCACCGAACTCGTACAAAATAATTTCGAAATTATACTCAGATAAGCGCAACAATACAAATTTAGCTACTTTGGATCCGTCGATTTTTACTTGGGGGTACTTTCCTCCATCTTGGAATTTTATTCTTTCCTTCTGATAACTTCCATTATGCTATTTATTCTCTAAACAGGAAGTTTAGTGAACTCTTTTTGAATGATACAATTGAGGTACCTTGGTTTCTAATTTAGGAGATAGTTTCCTCCATCTTGGAATCTTGTTTCCTTGTGGTAGCTTCCATTATTCTATTTGATTCCTAAACAGGAAGTTTAATAAACAAAGTAGTGGAAGAAAAAATGTTAAACATAGTTTATATACACTGTTTTTTAATGATACAATTCAGGTACCTTGTTTTCTAATTTAGGAGATAGTTTCCTACATCTTGGAATTTTGTTTCCTTGTGGTAGCTTCCATTATTCTATTTGTTCCCTAAACAGGAAGTTTAGTAAACAAAGTAATGGAAGAAAATGTAAAATTAATGTTTAAATACACTGTTTTTTAATGATACAATTGAGGTACCTTAGTTTCTAATTTAAGAGTTAGTTTCCTCCATCTTGGAATTTTGTTTCCTTGTGATAGCTTCCATTATTCTATTTGATTCCTAAACAGGAAGTTTAATAAACAAAGTAATGGAAGAAAATGTAAAATTAATGTTTAAATACACTGTTTTTTAATGATAGAATTGAGGTACCTTGGTTTCTAATTTAAGAGTTAGTTTCCTCCATCTTGGAATCTTGTTTCCTTGTGATAGCTTCCATTATTCTATTTGTTCTCTAAACAGGAAATTTAGTGAACAAAGTAGTGGAAGAAAAAATGTTAAACAAAGTTTAAATACACTGTTTTTGAATGATTCAATTGAGGTACCTTGGTTTCTAATTTAGGAGATAGTTTCCTCCATCTTGGAATTTTCTTTCCTTATGATAGCTTCCATTATTCTAAACAGGAAGTTTAGTGAACAAAGTAGTGGTAGAAAATGTTAAACAAAGTTTAAATACACTATCTTTAAATGATACAATTTAGTTACCTTGGTTTCTAACTCAAGAGTTAGTTTCCTCCATCTTGGAATCATATTATTTCCTTGTGATAATTCCCATTATTTTATTTATTCCCTGAACAGGAAGCTGGAAATTACAAAGGTAATATTAATTAGGTAAACAATGTAAACACAAAGATATTAAAAAAGTTTAAGTACACAGTTTTTGAACCATGTGCCCCATCCAAAATATACTGAACATTATGAACCAAAGGGTGAACCAAACAAGAGAAAATGGTGGATTTCAGGAAAAGTAGAAGCAGAAACAGTAAAATTTGGATAACACTTGTTTCAGATAACATTTAGATAACACAAGATATTAATTAAGTACACAGATTTTGTACCATGTGCCCCATCCAAAATATACTGAACATTATGAACCAAAGAGTGAACCAAACAAGAGAAAATGGTGGATTTCAGGAAAAGGAGACGCAGAAACAGGAAAATTTGGATAACACTTGTTTCAGATAACATTTAGATAACACAAGATATTAATTAAGTACACAGTTTTTGAACCATGTGCCCCATCCAAAATATACTGAACATTATGAACCAAAGGGTGAACCAACTAACAGAAAATGGCGGATTTTAGGAAAAGGAGACGCAGAAACAGTAAAATTTGGATAACACTTGTTTCAGATAACATTTAAATAACACACGATATTAATTAAGTACACAGTTTTTGAACCATGTGCCCCATCCAAAATATACTGAACATTATGAACCAAAGAGTGAACCAAACAAGAGAAAATGGCGGATTTCAGGAAAAGGGGACGCAGAAACAGTAAAATTTGGATAACACTTGTTTCAGATAACATTTAAATAACACAAGATATTAATTAAGTACACAGTTTTTGAACCATGTGCCCTATCCAAAATATACTGAACATTATGAACCAAAGAGTGAACCAAACAAGAGAAAATGGTGGATTTTAGGAGAAGGGGACGCAGAAACAGTAAAATTTGGCTAACACTTGTTGCAAGGAAGGATGATCGAGAGTTGGAATTCGGATCTAGCTGGCTCTGGACGATTCCTCCGAAATCGAATAAGCGTGGGTGGCTCTCGCGAAGGTAAGAGGTCGTAGCACGGGCTCGCGTGGATCACCGCGCAACGAAAGAAACTGGAACGAGTTTAATTTGCATATTTTCCGAATGCACAAACAACTCGGTCAGGCGACACGTAACGGAATTTTATATTTCCGGCGCGATATAAAGGCAACGACTACGAGGGAGAGGGGGGGAGGGGGGTGGGTAAAGCCTCCCTTTTCGCGACATTTTCAGCGTCGAAATTCCACGACGACGAAATATTCAAGGCGAACGTAAGTTTTCTAATTATACCGGCGAAGGAAGTTTGCTTCCCGCGTTAATATGGCCGACGACGGATTTACGCTTTCAACAAGGGCTTGGTAAACGCGGGGTCTAAAAGGGATTCGTCCTATTTTTTTTTTACGTTTTTACCCGTTTTCGCACGTACTCGCCGTCGCCCCTAGTGTTTTCTGACCCGCAATTACGTACAATTTATTACGGTCAACAGCGAAATAAGTTCCTACGGCCACTCGTAAGATCCCAGACCCACTTGCTATGTCCACGACATAATGGCGACATAAGCTTCAAGACCCATCCAACGTTGAAAATTACAGGTTTGCCGTAATTCCTGCGAAATAAAAATATTATAATCGCAATTCGACGATGACGAATCTCATAGCAGAATTATTTGACAAATGATAATGAAAATGGCTACCAAGTGCAACATTCACCGATTCTCGATGAGCTTCAAGACCCAACCAACGTTGAAAATTACAGGTTGCCATAATTCCTGCAAAATAAAAATATTATAATCGCAATTCGACGATAACGAATCTCGTAGCAGAATTATTTAACAAATGATAATGAAAATGGCTACCAAGTGCAACATTCACCGATTCTCGATAAGCGTTTGACTTTGCAGCGTCAGTCGATACTTTTAATCAAATTAAGCTCTCGTGGCTTCGCTGGAAATTTGTTACACTCGTTTGGGAGCAATTATTTGACCAACGGAACACAAACAGTGTAGTGTATACGCGATTTGCAATTTGGAAACGACAGTTATTGCAAGTTATATGCGCCCTAACGGTGTTCCCGTCGAGAATAACGAGGTACGGTCAGATTTGAGGAAAAACCAATGTTAGATTTAATTATTTGTACGCTGTCAGTCAATAAACTCGAGATAGAGGCGAGCACGTTGCTGCTAATCCCCAAGGAGCGTAGTTTGGCAACAAGAAAAGGGTAACCGGCGGTATCGAACGCTTTGCGGAAGTCAGTATAAATAGAGTCGACTAGCGAGCCCGACTCTAAGGAGTTAGATATGAAGCCACGGGGTAAACGCAAAGATCCGTATTAACCAAACGACCGGCAATGAATTTACTTTAGGAATAATGGACAGATATTAACGATAGGATTACCGTTGTATGCGTTACAGTCGATATAGGTCGTCTCTATATTAGTACACTGGGAATTTATGAAGAAATTTGTTCCCTCGACAACTGCAAGGGACGATCCCCCCCATTATGACACTCTTCATCAAAAGAGATTGATAAAATTATTGGCTCCACAAATTAAATTCACCCTTTCAATATTTATTCATAGTCAATAAAGTTAATTTACAGAGTTAATTTGGAGGAGGAGCATTAAATGGAATGTGACATCTGGAAAATGCAATTCTAGACTTTAAATAGAATTTTACACTTTTTAGTGGGCTAAGAACTCCGTTAAATTGGAGAATAAAATAAAAGAACGAAGGTATTTGAAGTTTCTATTAATACAATAGGTTTTGTTGGGGGATGCAGTGTCGCCATCTATGAGAGTCATTCGAACGGGACTTCCCCGCGCGATGCTTGGGATGTTCGTATTATAATAAAGTGTTATTAAAGTAATAATAACTACATGAAATAAGCTAACCGAAACTATAACAGTTTTGAACGAAATGTGTCTACCCTTATGGCGTACAACTATGATTCTATCATGGTGAAAGTGAGTATCGATGGGTTGGAGCACAGAGAAGAGGAGCACGAAACCTAATCTTCTTATTTAAAATCTTAAATGGTACGGATCGTCTGTCCTGGAGCTGCTCAGGATTCCTACGAATGCACCTTCGAGATTAGTCAGAACTGCTCCTTTATTCCGACCAATAAGGTAAAGGACCGAGCTATCTCATAGTGATCCTATTAAGAGGATCTGCAATCTAGCAAAGAGTCTCCTGGTAAAAGATTTTTCCTCGAGTTCGACGAGTTCGTTTAAACATTGCTGATTCAACGGTTCCCCTGGCATCGATTTCAATATATTTTTTTCCACCTGCAACAAAACAATTTTTCAATATTCTATTTGCTAGATAAATCCTATTTTTAACACTGGAACTACCAAACGTTAGTATCTAATTTTTACGGTACAAATAATTACACTAAAATTGTCGGTAGTTCTAGCGTTAAAAAATATTCCATTTTATTAATCGATCCTGCAACTGTTCCAACGCGATTTACAACGCATAAAAAAGACAGTAGAAGCCAGGTATAAGCATTGTTAAATTTCACAAAGTAGTACAAACGGAAACAAAAAGTTCGAGAGATAAAAGCGCGATGTTTCGATGAAACAAAGGGAAAATATTTTCAATTACGCGTTCTCCAATCATAGTTGGGCTCAACGTCGACCAAAGTAGGAATCTTGCGACTCTACGGTGGAATATAAGATATCCTAATAACCCGAAGAAGAGCAACGAGATGAGAAACTCGGTTACTAACGGGTGAAATAAAAGTACAGGGGAATTTATTGGAAAATAAAGAGCCTGGGGAGGGGGGTTCTCAGCCCCCCCCCCCCACGAATATGTCCTTTTCGTGTTCCACGAAGATTAAACGGCGTAACGATGATCGGTACCGAAATCGAATACGGCATTTACTCGCGTATCATACTGGTCGAGTATCGTATCCTAACATCGACGACGAGTCACGTAATACTGCAATCGCAGGTATACACGAGGTTCTCTAGGTTCCCGGATGCGGTTACGACTGTTCAAAACTAAGGCACGGATTCCCGTGTGTAGAGACGGTTTACTGCCGCTGCCAACTCGCAGCTCAGTAATCGACTTCCGTTCCCGTTTTCTAACGTAGACGCGACCGTTGTGATTCGGTCGGAATTATTACCGCGAAACGCTCCGGGGAATTACGGTTCCTCTTTTCCTCGCGATTTACTCAAACCCCCGATACAACAGGGGGGGACAAACCCCAACGTGCGTCTTTCAGTCACTATTCTTAACCAATTACATCCTACAAGTTTAAATTTCTCACAATAAACATTGTCAAATTTAAAAAAATTATAATTGTGACTGAAAGATGGCAGCCTTGGGGGGTTGCATTGCGCAGTTTGGTACAGTTTGAGACGCTTGAAATTATTCTTTCTTAAAATTAGTCTTTCATTCACTATTCTTAACCCATTACATCCCTCGCGTTTAAATTTCTCACAATAAACATTGTCAAATTAAAAAAAATTATAATTGTGTCCCCCGATACAACGAGGGAGGGTGGACAAACCCCAACGTGCGTCTTTCAGTCACTATTCTTAACCAATTACATCCTACAAGTTTAAATTTCTCACAATAAACATTGTCAAATTTAAAAAAATTATAATTGTGACTCGAAAGATGGCAGCCTTGGGGGTTGCATTGCGCAGTTTGAGATGCTTAAAATTATTTTAGAACGGAGATATTACTGTCGCTCCGGCCTTTACAGGATTATTGAATAGTAAAGAACTCAATTTTGATACAATTTGTGACCCGAGTTTTTTTTGAAAAAAAAAAATATTGAAAGAGAGTTTTTCGTATTTGAAAAAGATCGCCGTGGGTGGCGGCCATACCGATCAAACGTTGGACGTTTCGAAAATAGTTGGGAGTTACGTTTTGGTTCCTCGAGGCCGGGGCGGTCGTAAATTTAAAAAAAGAGATCGCCGGCTTTCGACCGAAATAATATGAAAAATTGTTGACGCGTAACGTTTATTCGAGGCGCACGAGGGGGAGGGTGGGGGGGGGAGGGGGGAGGGAAATTCGAAGCAGTTGGGTCGCGAAAATAACGCGTACATGTTGGAGATTTCGGCAATAAGGTCTCGGAAATAACGCGTACGGGGGGACGGTGCGATAAACCAGGCCGGTAATTGAGCCGCTTACGCGAGAAATCCGCGGTGTAAAATTTTCTCGGGCTAACTATGGATTTTTCTCTCGAACAAACGCCCGGGATAAAGTGCTCCAAGCGTCCGTCTTCGATTCCTCTCGCGAGAGTCGATTCGAGGAATCGATGATGTAGTTTCGAGAAAATATCGAGAATATCGATTATTGTGTCGAGAGGATCGATTATAGCTTCGAGAATATCGATATAGTATCGAGAGAATCGAAAGTATCGATTACTGTATCGAGAATATCGATTATAGCTTCGAGAATATCGATATAGTATCGAGAGTATCGAAAGTATCGATTACAGTATTGAAAATATCGATTATAGCTTCGAGAATATCGATATAGTATCGAGATATAGTATCGAGAGTATCGATTATAGCTTCGAGAATATCGATTACAATATCAAGAATATCGATTACAGTATCGAGAGTATCGATTATAGATTCGAGAATATCGATCACAATATCGAGAATATCGATTACAATATCGCGAATATCGATTATTTTCGAGAATCTCCGAATGGGACGGCAGCGAGTTGCAAGGTTGGTCGGCAGTCGAATTTTGTTTATCGATCCCTCGCCCCCGGAAGGGGCGGTGAACCCATTCCGGTTCGTCTGTCTCGTGCTCTTCAGACATTATTTTCTAACGCGACGCACGAGGGTCTCGCGACCGACGGAACCGCGAAATATTTATAAACTCCTCCTTTCTTCTCGCGGTGGAGAGGTCGACGAACAAACCCCGGACCGTTGGCGACCCTGCGTGAACACGTACGGGGCCGACACGCTCGACCCCGGAGGGGCGTCCGGGTTGCCAAAATGTTTTTTGACGAACGGTGACTTCTAAAGATAGATGTTCCCAGGCACAAACGGGACGCGAAACGACGCCATCGCTGTTTAAAAGGGCCAATTTCTAGCACCGACAGGGCCGATTGTCGGCGCTCGCTCGACCAGGTTACGCGGACTATTGTTCTCTGTGTCAAAAGGTACAATGGTGCGTCGAAAATGTCGTTCACACTCGACTGCCACCTCGGCTAATATCTTCAACGCGGGACAATGCCACGCCTATTCTCATAGACCTGCAAAGAAATGCTTATTAGGGTAATCAAATTATTGGAAATATTCCTGCAATTCTAAGTAGGAAGATTCACCCTGCTTCTCAAACATATTTCCATTAAAAAAATGACAAAAATCAAGCCATTGGAGAGGGGTTGATTCCTCTGCAAAGGGCATACATACTTGTATAGATCAGTTTACACAGTTTGAAACGTTCCATCATGCAAACCCCTTTGAAAAGAAGATGCACCCTGCTTCCTGAAACACAATTCCTCAAAAAATTATAAAATCAAGCCATTGGAGAGGGGTTGATTCCTCTGCAGAAGACATACATACTTGTATAGATCAGTTTACACAGTTTGAAACGTTCCATCGTGCAAATCCCTTTGAAAAGAAGATGCACCCCGTTTCCTGAAGCACAATTCCACAAAAAATTATGAAATCAAGAAACTGGAGAGGGGTTGATTCCTCTGCAGAAGACATACATACTTGTACAGATCAGTTTACACAGTTTGAAACGTTCCATCGTGCAAATCCCTTTGAAAAGAAGATGCACTCTGCTTTTTCAAGCATAATTCCATAAAATATTGCAAAGACAGGAGCTTTTCCTCCGCAAAAGGCACAGATCCTAAGTCATCAAGATACACAAATATGTAAACATGCTACCAGTCTGTCCAGTGTTTGCTCTATGTTTGGAACGCTCCCTTATGCGAATCGCTTTGAAAACGATGACCCTGATCGCGACGCCCCTTGCATCCGGGACGACTGTAACCCGTGGAAATGTTTAAAGTAGCGCAAACAACCGTTTCGTGGGACAAAAACGCTTCCGGGTTTGTGGACTCCTTCCTCGATATTCCTTCTTCGATACATCGGTTTATATTGCTGGTTGCGTCCCTCCCCGTCGCTGCAAACCCCCCCTTGGGGCGAGTCAATTTCAGAATGAGAGAACGAAAATATCTGTTCCCGCGTACGGCAAGAAAGGGGACGGGGGTGCCCCGGGTATATAAATCGAGCCGTTATGTGCTCCGTCGACGACATAAGAAGATCTGTTTGCCCGAAAGTTTCGCTGGAGGGACGAGACCCAGTCGATATCCGGCCAAGACCCCAGACACGGAAAATCGCCGTTCCATCGTGTATTTCCTTCCGTTAATTCTCCACCGTTCGTTCGCCGAGTGGCGTGTTGCAGGAATTAACTTCGCCTCGATCATATTCGAAATTGGCAAATATTTGCGTATCACTTTGTTTCGTGCGCGACGTGTTAATTACGGGGCCGGCTACAAATGCCCGGGAACGCGTTTAATGGCGCTCGTTAGTTTCCCGAAAAACAGGCCGTCGAGTGACTACACGCGTACTTTCAATCTGCGCGTCGAGAGATGAATATTTGAAATGCCATCGACGGTCCGGCGTGATTGTCGGATCCGACGCTGGTCATTTGCTTCGCTGCCGCATTCGTACGGAAATACGACTGGAATCCGACCACCCCCCCCGGATCGGAATACAATAAACGCAAGAAAACCTCTGAAAGCGTTTATCTTTCGGTTCGAACACAACCCTCCGCCGCATCTCCACGGATTCGACAATTTTTTACAACGATACCATGCATGCTATCGAAATGAATTTCATTTCCATGAATGTACACCTAATAAGCTACCCAAGAATATTTTTAATTTTTCTAATCAATGGAAATTCATTCTCTAGGAGGCGTTTGTCGTTTCGAACGTCTACATCATCCTTGAGTGCATCTTCATGGATTCGATGATTTTTTACAACGATACCATGCATGCTATCGAAATGAATTTTATTTCCATGAATGTACACCTAATAAGCTACCTAAAAATATTTTTTATTTTTGATCAATGCAAGCTCATTCTCTAGGAGGCGTTTATTGTTTCGAGCGTCTACATCATCTTTGACCGCATCTGTACGGATTCGACAATTTTTCGTGACGATACCATGCATGCTATTGTAATGAAATTTATTTCCATGAATGTACACCTAATAAGCTACCTAAAAATATTTTTTATTTTTGATCAATGCAAGCTCATTCTCTAGGAGGCGTTTATTGTTTCGAACGTCTACATCATCCTTAAGCGCATCTTCATGGATTCATTAATTTTTTGGACCGATACCATGCATGCTATCGAAATGAATTTTATTTCCATGAATATACACCTAATAGGCTATCCAAGAATATTTTTTATTTTTGATCAATGCAAGCTCATTCTCTAGGAGGCATTTATTGTTTCGAGCGTCTACATCATCTTTGACCGCATCTGTACGGATTCGACAATTTTTCGTGACGATACCATGCATGCTATCGAAATGAATTTTATTTCCATGAACATGCACCTAATAAGCTACCTAAAAATATTTTTTATTTTTGATCAATGCAAGCTCATTCTCTAGAAGGCGTTAATTGTTTCGAACGTCTACGCTACCTTTGACCGCATCTCTACAGATTCAACAATTTTTTACAACGATATCATGCATGCCATCGAAATGAATTTTATTTCTACGAACAGATGCCTAACGAGCTTCGAAAAAATATTTTTGAAGTTGACGTTTGATTCCGAGAAAGAAAGTTATTAAATATTCTACCGCAAATCACGTTTTCAAGTGTTTGATCATTTTTTCTACGCACAGAGCGTGTTACTTTCGATCGTGGAATATTTCAGCAATTATGAACAAGCCCGAGGGCGCGGAAAACAATGGTGCGTTGCATTAATGAATGGGAAATAAGTGTGGTTTTTTAGTTTTCCATTCGTCGTTATGGATCGCAGCCTTTATTCCTCGCCAATTTAGTTTTACTATTCAGGTCTGTTAACGGTCTTATTAACATCGTTTTCACCTGTAATTTAATTGGTCTGAATTACTGAATTCAAATAAATTCAACTTCTATTATTATTTCCATACTTACAGTCCCCTTTCGCGATATTGAAATCTTTCCTCGTCGGGCGAATGTGCATATAAAATCAGGTCGACCAGCGAATAATAGTTCCTGTTTGAATACTTGACAGTAAGTGACTATTCTCCCCCGTTGCATTTCGACCCCTATTTACGCTTCCGCGTTTATCCTTTGTGTACAAGCTTGTCTACCGCGCCATTCATTCCCAGATGCGTCGAATCGTCTGTAACTAACCAAAACTTCGAGCAAAATAATAAATAAAAATATATTCCCTCGTCCCGAAGCCAGAAACGAAGCAAAAAAATTTACAGTTTTGCTTCGGTAAATAATACACGTCGTTCATCCCCCCTCCAGGTCTCCAAAGCGTTAAAAACAAATTTGAGAATGGCCGGATAAACGAAGGACACCCGAGAGATCATGTCCAGAGTATTAAAAGCGGTTGCGTGAGCCTTTGAAGCACGAAAAGTGGCGGTTTGTACCGAGAACCGCCAGGGGAATACGCTTTGTTAATAGAACGACGTAACGATTAGCAAAGCGCGGCGCAAAGCCACCGGCAAAGAAACGCGCTCGCAGTAAAACGTTTTCGAATTCGAATCGCTTTGATCTCGTCGTGGAATATCGCGTCGCGAAGTGGATCAGCTCACCCCTGTTCGCGTGCTAATAGGCTCGTTTGAATCCGCAGACGGTTCGGCTACAAACAATTTGCCCCCGGAATTGTCGTACGTGCGCGATAAGCACACCGGGGAACGGAAACGGCCCTCTCGGGGATACGCGACGCCCGGCGTCGTGACGCGTCTCGCGAAAAATTCCGAAAGTCGCGCGAGAAAACGAGAGTCACCCTCTAAAGTTTGCCTAAATCGTCCATCCGCGGGGGACTTTCCCTTTTCAGGGATTCCTTACGCGTCGAAACTTTGTTTATTGCTATTTTAAAACGGTGGGAATAATTGTACGAAGTTCAAGTATTCGCCGCTAGAGGGCTACGCTCTTCTCTCTCTTTCTCGCAAGCGCTCGAATAATAATCAACAAACTGTGTGTATTTTGTCATGTAAGGAAGGGTCTGTCAGCTAGTTACAAGATTTCATCGAAAAAAGGGAAAAGATCATCGAGAACAGGTCCTTTTCACCCACTATTTTCCCTCATTCGATTCCTCAATGATTGTTACTTCTTGTATTCGCCACCAGAGGGCTACACTCTTGCCTATCTCTCTCACAAGCACTCGAGTGACCCTCAACAAACTATGTATATTTTGTAATGTGAGGAAGGACCTATTAGCTGGCTACAAGCTTTTATCAAGAACAAGGAAAAGATCATCAAGACACCTCCTTTCCACTATTTTCATCATTCAATTCCCCAATGATTGTTGCTTGAGAATATCGATTATAGTTTCGAGAATATCGATATAGTATCGAGAGTATCGATTACAGTAGCGAGAATATCGATCATAGCTTCGAGAATATTGATATAGTATCGAGAGTATCGATTACACTATCGAGAGTATCGATTATAGCTTCGAGAATATCGATTACAGTAGCGAGAATATCGATTATAATATCAAGAATATCGATATTATCGAGAGTATCGATTACAGTAGCGAGAGTATCGATTACAGTAGCGAGAATATCGATTACAGTAGCGAGAATATCGATTATAGCTTCGAGACTATCGATATAGTATCGAGAGTATCGATTACAGTAGCGAGAATATCGATTATAGTTTCGAGAGTATCGATTACAATATCGAGAGTATCGATTATAGCTTCGAGAATAAGGAAGGACCTATTAGCTAGCTACAAGCTTTCATCAAGACCAAGGAAAAGATCATCAAGAGCACATCCTTTTCACCCACTATTTTCCCTCCTTCAATTCCCCAATGATTATCGCTTCTCGTGTTCGCCACCAGAGGGCTACACTCTTGCCTATCTCTCTCACAAGCACTCGAGTGAACCCCTAACAAACTATGTGTATTTTGTCGAACGAGGAAGGGTCTGTCAGCTAGTTAGAAGGGAAAAGCATGTCCTTTTCACCGACTATTTTCCTCATCGAAGGCCCCGGGCGGTTAAACGAAAGGGTTACGATTGACCCCCAGGTGAATAACGAGACCCGTATAGGGAAAAGGGAATTGTTTCCACCTGGGGGGGGTTGGATGGGACTAGTAATTGAAAAAGCGTGCAACGCAACCCCCCGCGCGACGATGTTCGACGATTAATCACCGAGCGTGTCGCTCGTAGGGCTCCCGTAGCGGCATAAATTTGAGAATAGTAGAAATTCATGGACGACCTTTTCATAAAAAAAAAAGTAGCGACGGTGTTCGTTGTAACGCGGCTAAAAATTCCAGCTGCCTTTGAGCCCGAGATAAACGCGTCTTTCTGCAAAGAGAAACCCTAAAAGTTGGCTGCCCCCGACGAACGCCGAGTGAAAAAGAAAGGGAGAAGAAATCGAGAGAAAACCGCGCGGTGGACGGAGAAACAAGGGAAAAAGAGACACCGGAGAGGGAGGTGTGGGAGCAAACGACGGAGAATCAACGAGACAGAGAGTGGAAAAGGGACGAAAACGAAGCCGGAAAATGAGATACGTAGGGAAATAAAGAGGAAACGGGCGAACGTTGGTGGAACGCGAGCTCCTATGGTCGAAGAAAGACGGAGGAAGTAGCGATGGCCTCGAGGCGCGATCAAAAACTATCTCTCGAAATGTTCAGAGACCGTACCTTTCGAGCCACGGTCGGTTTCGGTGCGCTCGAAATGTATCGAAAGGCGATGTTGTTGCATTTTGGTATCCCGAGGTATCAGGGGCCGGCATAACGTTCAGAATTTCGTCGCTTTCAGAACGCCCGCGTCCCCCTGAATTCGTCGAACTATGTGTCTTCGCAATTCAGATATATTCGAGCAACGTTTGCCCCCCCGACATTTATACCGTGGCTCGGGAGAACTTCGCGGGGTTGTAAATCCCATTCCGGGTTGAAACTGGTTCAATTAATCGCGGACGACAAGAAGATAGAAATATACGTCGTAACAAATAACGGAACTTCAACCTGGAGTTGGGGATCGCGGAAGCGCGGGAACGGTCGGCTAGCGCTCGAAATTACAAACAGTATGGACTTTTCTCTGGAGAGTCTCCGCGATAGAATTTTTCCAAATGGCAAAAACTATCCGCCGTGCTTTGGAAAACGCTCCTCGGTGTTTAGTTTTCTCGTTGGAATTGATGTGCATTTAGAAATTCGACTGGATCGAGTCACGAACTCGGTGGCCTCTTCGACGACATTTTTCCACGTCCTAAAATAAAATATTACTAATTATTAAAAAGTTCAGACGTCTCAAAGACACGTAACTTTCAGTATGATATAAAAATGACTATTGTGTTTGGCGAAGTCGATGACCTCTTTGACGCCATTTTTCCACGTCATAAAATAAAAAATTACTAATTATTAATAAGTTTAGAAGTCTCAAAGACACGTAAGTTTGAGTATGATATAAAAATAGCTATTGCGATTTACGAATTCGGTGGCCTCTTCGACGCCATTTTTCCACTTCCTAAAATAAAAAATAACTAATTATTAATAAGTTCAGAAGTCTCAAAGACACATAAATTTCTGTACGATATAAAAATAGCTATTGTGTGTTTGTTACCATAAAGTCCATGGTTTTATCAGCGAATCTGTTGGCCCGTGAAGTAAAAAATAATCTTTTGTTCGACTGTAGGTTTACGCTCGGCGACCACTGTTTCGTTTTACGCGTTCCGTGCTAGATAAAAACGCGATGCTCGAAGTAGGGTATCGGTCGATCGACGCTGGAAATGCATTTATTATTTGCATTTAAACATTAAAATGAATCCGATCGGGAAGATAACGATCGCGACATCTATAATAGAAGCGTTATTGACGAATCGTGGGGTTCGATATTGGCGACCAACCCCGCCATTTTTCTCGCAACGTATCAGAAACGGTAGGAGCCTCGATTAGCGCACGAGGGCCTCGTTCATCGCACGCTATCGACCGGTGGAGGGGATTGGTCGCTAAGCAACAAGTAAGGAGACGCTATGCACGGAGCCATAAGCGATACAAACGATCGAGGCTGCCTCGTATTGGATCCAGCTAACTTGATTACTGATTATCGCTGGAATTTTCGGTCTTAAATTCCTTCGATAATCGGTATTCAGCTGCACGAGCAAATTCCGAGTCGTCGAAACGTTGCAACATTCGAAATAATAAGAATTTTTAAAGGCAACTTTTTACGTAAGAATATTATTAAAATACTGAATAAGAATAACGGAATTATGGAATATTATTATTTCGTTCCACGAACGGAGTAAAAAGTATATCGGACATGGAATTAAATTATTTAAATTGTTCACTGCGCCCGGGATGGGCGGTATAATTTTTATCAAATTAATAAATATTGAAATTATTCGGAGAATGCTACGACCATAAATATTGTAATATCTTTCCACGAAGATGCATCGGTCCAGCGTTTCTCAAACTGTGATCCGTGAATCTCTTGGGGGAACCCCCCGAGCTTCCAAGAAGCAAAAAACCCATATTGTATCGTGGAATAAGAAAAATATTTCTCGCGATGTTCTACTCCTCCGTAAATGTGACTTTTAATCCAAACAAAACTTTATAAACTCGCTATAATCCTTGCAACGTCTGTGAATTAATTAATAGTCGCGTTCGTTTTCGACGGAATAATATTAATTCTTAGAATTTGCTTCAACTGCAGGCAAACGACTGTATAACAAACAGGCGTTGCGTATGTTTAAATGAACAAAGACTCGTGAAATGACCTAATAAAATACGGTAGCGAAAGGGGATGTTTGAAACGAACGTTTCCTGGAAGCTGCTTGATGGAGAGTTATTAAAATTCCCAGCTATTTTGCAAAAGAGTCTTTTCTCCAGCTGGTTACAAACTTTGATGTAACAGCACAATAGTATAAAAAAACCCAATCGCACGCAGAATCATTCTGGTCACATACTCGATTCGTATTTTCCTTCACACGGACACGATATTGTCTCTGCTGCAAAGTTCTCATTCCTTGCGACCCCGTTTCTTTATTCCTTTATATTATTCCATATCGAGGGGCTCTGTAATAAAAATAAATAAATGTAATATTTCTGAAGTGAAGCCTTTTCAAATATTTCGTTAATGAATGTAGCGAACAATGTCTTGAGCAACAGTGGGACATGAAATTAATGAATTCAAATTCTTCTTACAAAGAGGAACTGTGTAATTATTAATCTTTAGTAGTAAAGTTAATTTTTATGTGGACTGAGTAAACAAAATTATTAGAAAAATATACTTTGTCTCGATACAATTCAACAATGTCAATTGTTCAATAACAATAAATAAATATTGGAAACTAAGAAGTAGGTAGCTTGGAACCAGAACGGCCATATTTGAATTGAACGATGAAATTTTGATATAAACACACCTGAATTACACGTGTGTACCAATTGCATTAGTATTGTTTTTTAACGAGTACATAGTTCCTAATTCTATTTGGTCACAAATGAAATTGTAGAAAACGTTTTAAGGATTCCAGCACCTAGAGAACAATTCCAGCTGTCTGGAGAGATCTCAAGCTGTTTGGCCTTGCGAATAATATTAATGGCGCCTGTATGTTACAATCAGAGCTTAATAAGCTCCTGTCCTTGATACGAATATAACAGACTTAACCTTAATATTTCCAAGCGTCATGCAACGGGGGCTGTCTCGTAATCCTCGTATAATTATGCACCCTTAATGCTCCATAATGTTCAATTCTGTACTATCAATAGCTCCTGTGGCCTGGGACTGACCTATGATGATCGTTTCTCTTACTTCCAGCTTTATTATAGCAAATAGATTCATCCACATCTTGGAAATTCACCTTGAAAACAAAGAGAACATCTCTATTATTAATCTAATAATTTTTAAGTAACAAAAGGTCGACTAGAACCGCCATTAAATTTGTGTTCTTGTATGTCACAAATTAACTTTGCTTTTACACATTTGTTACAACGAATATATATAATCCACATCTTTGAAATTCATCTTGAAAACCAAAGAAAGCATCTCTATTATTAATCTAATAACTTTAAGTAACAAAAGATCAACTAGAACCGCCATTAAATTTGTGTTCTTGTATGTCACAAATTAACTTTGCTTTTACACATTTGTTACAACGAATATATATAATCCACATCTTTGAAATTCATCTTGAAAACACAGAAAGCATCTCTATTATTAATCTAATAATTTTAAGTAACAAAAGAGTACCTAGAACCGCTATTAAATTTATGTCCTTGTATGCTACAAACTAACTCTGCCTCTAATACATTTGTTACAATAAATATTCTCTATTTGTTATAATAAATATTCTCTATAATTAATTTAATAATTTTAACTAACAAAAGGTCGACCAAAACCGCTATAAAATTAATGTTCTGTACGCTGCAAACTGTTTTTTTTATCATGTACCGTGTACATTTGTTACAACGAGTATTTTTGTTTACCGCGCATCCCTGAATTCGGTATGCAGCCGGGAAACACGCCGAACAACATACAATATTCGCATAGAAAACTTCTGACCGCACGAATATGGTGCATTCATCAATGCTCGCGCTATTCCGGTTTGTTCGTACTTTGGTAAAGATTGAACGAAAAACAGAAAAATGAGTAGAGAAAAAAAAAGCCGAATATTCTGTATACAGCGATGGTTCGCAAAGGGGGTTAAACAAAGAATCGTAACAAAAACATTGCCAAACGAATGGGTGGAAGAGCAGCGTCGTAGGCGTCTTGGCAGCCCCCCCTGGTTGCTCAAAAATTCGCGACAGAGAGGATCGAATGCCCATCGCTAGCGACATAAGGGGGAGGTCGGAGTGGGGGGGACGTGAAGTAGACAGACAGAGGCGGCGGAGAGCAAGAAGTGGAGGCGGTGGGAGAGAGACGGTCCGAGGGAGGCCAGAAAAAGACGCGGGAGAGGAGCGGAGAGAAAGAGAGATCAGCTAGGTGGGTGTGCGGGTGGCGCAGGGGATAGAAGGAGGGGGGGACGACCCTGCGCGCAGCCTCCCCAGTCCACCCCGAAGATTCAGTCGTCGTGCGGCAGAGGAGGACCGAGGAACGCCCGGTCGAAGCACGCTGCTCCTCTCTCTGGACCCCGTCGTCTCTCTTCCCACCCTCTGATCCGTCGGTGTGTCCCTCCTCGTCGCCTCCCTTCGGTTACGCGGGTGCGTTGGCGAGTGAAAACGAAGCTGCCGAGGAAGCCGGGTGACTCCGGTCCGCGTCCACGGTAAAATCACGCAACCCGGGACACCGGTGGTTTCGGGTGGTGGGGAAAAAAAAAGGGGTGCATGGCGACCGTGAGCCCTCCGTCGTGTGTATTCCACGTCGACGCCGGTCGGGGTTCGCCGAGCCACCCTCTCTTCGCCCGCTCGTACTACTCTGTCATTGTTCCGCCGTAGGGGTGGGTAGAACGATACTGCCGGCCGCGGAGCCTCGTCGCAGTGGTGGTTTGGTGATACGGTGGTGGTGGTGTGCGGTGGTGGTGTTGTTGGCCCTTGTGGACAGTGACGGTTCAAATTTTAGCCGCGTGTACGAGACCCGCTCGCACCCTGGACGGCCACGAATATTCCAACCCCTGTACAGTGTTTTCACTCTCTCCACGCGCGTGGGTGGGTTGTCCGTGCAGGGGTCTCACGGCGCGTCCCTTGCCAGGCGATAGCGAGCGAGGCTTCGATCGAGCCGGCGGAAAAAACGAGGTACGATTCCGAGCCTCGGTCCCACGGCTCTCGAATCGTGAAGCGACGGGGACGCCGACGGCGGCGAATGACCGGTCGCCGGGGTCAGTCGCCGCGGCGTGCGCGCAAACCTCGTCTTGCCGACGCTCGGGACGACCTATCGAGATCCCACGTGACGGAACAGAGACCGGAAACCGTGGTCACGGAACATATGGCGCGATCGAAAACCCCGTAGCCGGGACCTTCTCGTCGGGACTCGACCCTGTGCGCGATAAAATGATCAAATTGCACAGACGGAAAGACGCGTTCATTACATACATACGTCTCGTATTAGGATCGGTTTTTTCACTCGCAAGAGTGGTTTCGATCGGACGGAACAACGTGATCGATAGTATCCCTACGGTCGGGAAAAGGCGTAAGGGAGTCTTTCCACCCCAGACGGAACGACTGGCTGTACGTGTACGTGTGCGTGGTATCGTTTGAAAGCTTGTTACATTAGATGGAACTATAGTATCGCTGACGGCATTACCTACCCCCACCGACCACCCCCTCGAGTCGCCGGGGAAACGTAAATACGCTATAAACATTACCGATTCTACGATAGACGATTTTCAGTGTGCCGGCTCCTTGCCAGCGGGAGAAACCATATACCGGGTGGTTCGTGGAAACGGTTGCAAATTTTTTCAACAAGAGACTCGATCCTCGCATTTCCATATTTTTTTTTACACAATTCTTTGTGAATTTTATTGAATAAAAGTCTCGCTTCATGCGACACGTTTTTAACCAAAACATAAAGAATTCTATATTTTATTGGCAGACAAAAATGTAAGAAATAAAATTGTAAATATGTTTTTGGAACGAGTAAACAATATAAAATACAGTCGTTTGGTCCAAGCATCTCTCGTTCATCGATGGACTCGATCGATTATTTGTATTTTGTTTATTCAGCGTCGACGTGACGCGTAAAAAAAGGTAATAAAATTTACGGAACGGACATTATTACAACAATAAAACAGTCGTGCACGGGAGAGCATGGAGTAATAAATAACAATATGACGGGGGTAACGAGAATTGGGGGCGTCAAATACACCCGTAAAACCGCGAAAAAGAGTCGAATCTCGAAATACTCGAAACGCCAGGCACTCTCGATCATCATTTCAGCTCATCTCGATACTCGATTTCGGTGTTAAAAAAAAATCATTTCCATGTCTAATTTGCAACCGTTTCCACATTTTTGTTGAAACGCCAACGGATAAGCGGTGATATCGTACGTTTTATGGTTTGGCGCCGCGCGCAACTATAGACGCTGAGGGGGGAAGAAAAATCAGCCCTGGGAAGTAATTGCAGACCGTATTGGGTCAGACGTTTTATAGCCTGCGCAAAAACTGTTGCAAAAATTACTGGAAAGAGTACTACTCGCCAGCGATACTGTATTTCGCGTAACCTACGGTAGCTGGATCTTTCTTGCCCCCGTACAATATCGATGGGAAAAAGAAAGGTCAGCCATTTTGGTCAGACTTTAAAAATTATTGTAACTTTTGCTCCAGGGGCTGATTTCACAGACTTTCACACTCTAATCTTAAAATTACAGAGCTTATAAATATTAATATCACTTGCTAGTAATTTATACAATGATACAAATATAATTAGTATAATTTAACCCCTTAACGCTCATATTTTTCGGGTTAACCAAGAATGATCAGTTTTCTTTATTGGATTTGTTTCTAAAAATGCGGTTTTTGTTAATTACAATGTTGTATTCAACGTATAATTTGAAGGAAAACAAATATTATCATCCCTTAAACCATTAGATTAAACAAATATCGTTTTTCAAAGCAGTCAGACTCGAGCATGAACGTTAAGGGGTTAATTATCAGTTTAACACTAGAACTATCAAAGCAGTCAAAATGGGCAGTCAAATGATGTTTCAATTTGTTTGGTAGAAATAAATACACTATAATTAGTTCTAGTGTTTTGTCACTGTTAGCAAATTACAATAGTGATATAAATGTTTCCCTAAATCTAGCATTCTTGTCAAAATATAATAGAATATTATTAAAAGAAAATCTGCAGTTTAACACTAGAACTACCAAGGAGGACAAAATGACCCATTCTTTTTACTTTCTTTGATCCAAATAAAAACACCACAATTAGTTCTAGTGTTAATGCAACAGTTAACGCACTGAATTACAATAGAGTTATAAATGTTTCCCTAAATCTAACATTCTCGCCAAATATAATAGCATTTTATCGAAAGAAAATCTGCAATTTAACACTAGAACTACCAAAGAGGTCCAAATGACCCATATGTTTTACTTTCTTTGATTCAAATAAATATACTATAATTAGTTCTAGTGTTTTGTGACTGTTAGCGAATTACAATAGAGATAGAAATGTTACATAATAGAATTTTATTACACAGAGTGTAAAGGATCTCTGTTTGGTGAGATAGTACACCAAACGGAAAGGTTGCAATCTTGGAGGATACAATATGGGGCGTGCACTAGCTTTATTAGAACTTTTCTCGCATTGGATAACCCTTTTCCTCGAACAAGCCCTGTACCGTCTGCGTATAGAGAACGGGGCAGGTTTGCATTATGGAAATCCGCAGGGACTTTACGAGTTTCCGAAGATATCGCGTGCATTTCCTTATCTCGGTTTAAAGCTCTCCGGGAAACGTTTATCTCCGCGGCGTAAAGAGGATAGATAGACTCCGTAAAATCACCAATGATCTCGCCTCAGCGGGAAGACAGAGCCTCCCGCGTCCTGTGGCCTTGCTACCCGGTGAAATATTTATCTATTCGAGTGGGGAGAGATCGAGATGAAAACGTGCTTGGAACTGAATATCGGTAACAGAGAAACGTTCGAAGGACTCTTTCGTCGAATAGAAACGACCGGGGGACAAATATGAACGTCCTCCGTTCACTTTTCGAGGATCCACCGCCTTCGAAAGAGGGAAACGAAGGTCGTTCGAACGTTTAGACTGGCCTCGACCAAAAAATATCCCTTTTTTTACCGCCCCACCACCCCCTAGCCGGAATTCGAGAGTCGATCGACCGCGAAAAGGATCCGCTCGCGTTCGAATTCACCCGACATCGTCCGTGGGGGGAGGGGGGGCTGGCTATGGATTTTTTTAACGGATTTAAAAGCTCGTCGGTTTCCGGCGAGAAAATAAACGCACGGGAATCCGGACGATCGTTAGCTTTTCATAGAATAATAAGCGATTTTTTACGCTCGACATCGCGCACTCGAGTCTCGTTCACCGATGCGCGCCGTAAATGCAACCAGGGGGCGGGTGGATGGGGGAGGGGGGTGGAAAAAGCGACGTCGAACGGATTCCCTTTTTGGAAGATGAAATTCCAGCCACGATTCCATCGTCGCTACCGAAAACGCCCACGTATCCGACTCCCGATAATGAATTAAAGGGGTATCCTCGTTCGTCGGCTGCGAATTCTATTTTCGGTGGAATAGCGTAAACGCGATAAATTTGAAACTTTAATGCAATAATGTGCGCCGAGTTTCCAACGCTTTTGGCATTTTTTTTAACGACCTCGCGAGGCTTCCCTGAAACCGGAAACCGGAAACCGGAAACATTTGTAAAAATTAACCCCTTCGGTGAATTTTAAATTAAATTCTGTGGCCATCGAAGGTAGCAAAGATATCCGATCGATTTACATCGCAATTCTTTGTTTCTTATGGATTTTAAAAGCTTGAAAGATTTTAAGTGTAAATTGATTGCGAAAGATCGAAAGCCAAAGTGTTGGATCGATTAATATACAATGCATATTCCGAGCGGCCATTTTGCTTTTATTTCTTTTATTACGTATCGATGCCCGTGTGTTCCTTTTGGGAATATGTATGAGAAAAATGGCGCGAGAATTCGATTAGCCTCTAGAGCGAAAAAGACGCTTAATATTTGCTATATTAAATAAAATTGCACGAGTTACGGGGAATTACTGTAAAAGTAAAAGTTTGGCGGTTTAACGCGTTTAGCGGAGACGGTTACGCGGTTAAACTAATCGCTGAATTTCAGTGGCGAACTTTACAACTTCGCAAACAATACGATGGAGTCCCCGGGTAGTTTCTTTGCAACGCGTTACGACGGTTTTCGACGCGATAATTTCCGGTCTCGCGAGCGGAAAAAGAAGTCGATGGCGTGTACTGGTTGGGGAAGAAAAACGTCTCTGGTTCCAAGTGTCTCCTAAGTGGCGGTCGGTGAATCGAGCGATACGTCGCGTAAGGGCAGGTTTACACTGGCTGGGACGTTCTGTCGCGGAACAAACACGTGTTTCCGTGTCAGGTGTGCGGTAAAAAGCTCCGATCGCCTTTAAGGGGCCGGCAGAGTTCGTTGGTTGTTCCTTGTAACGCTTATACGCCGGGGCAATAACTCTCTCCGCTCGAAACATTTCCAATATTTTTGACGCCGGCCCCCCCCGGAAAAAATGTTATTTACGACACCCGCGCGCGCGGCATCGATGGAGCCATAATGAAATCTCCTTTACGTTACCATCCACAAAGAACACCGGGCGGTTAGAAACTTTGTAAACATTTTTTAACGCCCCCCCTCGAAAATATCGAGAGTATTTTCGGTGGACAGAATTATTGCCACACAGCGTACCGTGTATATTCTCGCAAGTCACCGGACACTCGGTAAATATAGAATAAGAACACGTCGGAGCGACGGTCCAGCCACTCGCGAGAGGAATTATGCGCGCTGGTATTATTATTATTCTAGCTTAACTAATTACAAATATTTTCGCTAGTTTGTTTGTCGTCGATTAGGTGAACAAATACGCCTGGAACATTGTTGCAACATTGGCTCGCGTTGGACAAATACTCTAATTTAGCCGGGGCGACATTAACACTAGATTTACGGACATTGTTTGTACAGGGTGTTGAATTTTAACGGGAGATTCTAGAGGCCAAGATAAGACGAAAATTAAGAAATTTGTTGATTTAGACTTTGTTAAAAAGTTATTAAAAAATTAAGGTAAAATATTTGAAATCGTTCTGGAAAAATTATTTTCGGTTGCGGGGGTCGATTACGATCGTTTTTGGTGAATAGATATACCCACGAAATCCTAGCCAGTTTCGAGAAAAAAATTCGTTAGCGAAAATATGTCCGATCGTGAATGAATGATTCTCTCTGAAGTTTCATGTGTTTCAAATGGTTCTGGAAAAATTATTTTCGGTTGCAGGGGTTGATTACAATTGTTTTTGGTGAATAGACGGACCCTCGAAATCCTACGCACTTTTGAAAAAAAAATTCAGGAACTTGGACTTTTCGGCGAAATTGAGAAATTTCAAATCATTCTAAAAAAATTATTTTTGGTTACTAGGGTCGATTACAGTCATTTTTTGTGAATACACATACCCTCGAATTCCTATCTAGTTTTGAGAAAAAAATTCAATAAATGGATAAATTTTTCGTTGAAAAAAAAAATTCCAAATCATTTTGGAAAAATTATTTTCGGTTACGGGGGTCAATTATAACTATTTTCGGTCAATAGACATACCCCCGAATTCCTACCCAATTTCGAGAAAAAAATTCGAGTAGGTGGAGAAATTTTTTAAAATTAAAAAATTTTGAATCATTTTGAAAAAATTATTTTTAGCTAGGGGCATCAATTACAATCATTTTTCGTCAATAGACATACCCCCGAATTCCTACCCAATTTCGAGAAAAAAATTCGAGTAGGTGGAGAAATTTTTAAAAATTAAAAAATTTTGAATCATTTTGAAAAAATTATTTTTAGCTAGATGGATCAATTACAATCATTTTTTTTCAATAGACATACCCCCGAATTCCTACCCTCTTTTTAGAAAAAAATTCGAATAGGTGGAGAAATTTTTAAAAATTAAAAAATTTTGAATCATTTTGAAAAAAATATTTTTAGCTAGGGGCATCAATAACAATCATTTTTTGTCAATAGACATACCCCCAAAATCCTATCCACTTTCGAGAAAAAAATTCAATACGAGCGGAATTTTGAACGTCAACAGCCACCAACAGCCTCTTAACGAAATCTCCATCAATAAATTGAAATTCTTGACTTTTGTCATAGTTTGGTCCCTAACCACTTCTTTGAGAGCCAAAACTAATATTAGAAATTGATTTGAATGATCCAGGACTCATATTTCTTCCTCTTTAAGAGCTCAAACGACCTGAGGATCCCTTTTCCTGTTACGCTTGTTCTAGAAAACTGACTTTCTCGTAAACCACGCAATCAAAACAATGTGTACGATATTTTTCGCTCGTTTTTCTATCGCGAGGAAATGGTTCCCCGCAGTCTGAACAACGGATTATCGAACACGCTGTATTTATCTCCGCCTGGCTACGCTTTGTTTAAGGTGTTAAAAAAAATATGTGCAAACTTCCAGAACACGCAGTACTAGCAGAATCGAGTAATAAATGCACGGGTCAATATTGGCCGGAAAAAAATCAATGCCTGGGAGTTAGAAAGGATTTTCGTGTTTGGTGCCATAAATGTCTATTGTCCCACGTGTACGATTTTTAAACAAAGAATCGTCACCGAGTACGTTTATATAATATCGCAGTATCGATCTAGCCATCAAAGTGACTCTTTTTCAGAATTAGTTGCTAAATAAACTCACTGCCAAGTATCAGATATAATCAATCTTCGCTCAAATGAGTCACTGGAGCAATCAGTGCCAAAAACGCTTGGAAACAATAGCCATATATGAAATTAATAATATCGTATCGTCCCATAAAACTGACAAATTTCAGCAAATGTCTCTGTCTCCTTAATATCAAGAAAAAGCTCTGCCAACTTGGGTTTAGTTTTGAGACTAGAAACACGGGCTTAAAGCCAGGCTACGAGGAGGATAGGCAATAGGTCCTGCACGAGCCATCCATCTGTTAGAGAATCGTTCGTTCAGGACCTGCCTTGGCCACTTGAAATGTGCCGGTGCACCGTCATGCATAAACCACACGCGACGTACAATATCAAGAGGGACTTGTTTCAATAAACTCAGAGTACCTCATAGCACAGAATAGCCTAGGAATGATCGAACATTGTCTACCAAAACAAATCAAAATGGACATTTTTTAAGGAAACTGCACGAGTGCTCGTGAAGCTCGCGATAACGACTGTCGACGCAACTGTTTAACAAACTAATCCGGCTTATCTCGCGTGGGGGAACCCTTGTCCCGCCGGCCGGAAGTAAAAGATAATCCTACTGTCGCGAAAAAACGTAGTAAACAACCGGACTTTGTAAAATTTACGCTAAGGTTAAACGCTCGGGGAGCAGAGGGAGGCTCGCTGCGCCAAAAACCGTGAGCGCGCGGGGGGCAATGTAAACGCGTCCTAAAACCCGAAATCCCGCCCCGGCGTTGATTAAACCGCGCCAGAGTGAAAACGTGGCCGTCGCTATACACCTGTGCACCGGTGTCCTTTGCAGAAACGAACGGGTCAGCGAAAGGGGGGGTGGCTAGAGAACGAGGAGGATGCCAGCCAGCGTCGATTCCGGGAGCAGAGGTCATCCAGCAGCGTCGTCGTCGAGGAAGCGTTCGATTTCACGGTTTGGTGCGACGCTAGCCGCCGTTGGCGCCGTTTCCGCGTTGCTACGACCTGGCCTCTGATTCGTTCCCTAAAATAGAGACGAGTGTTGGTGAACGTTGACTGAAACGACGGGTGCTCCTCGCCGCGTTGCTGAGCTTGAGTCATCAACGTCGACAGGAGTAGTATTCGATCGGAAACGTATTGGGGGGGGGAAAAATATTCAAGCTGGTTCTTAAATAGCCACTCGTCGCGTGGAAACATAGCTGCGAAGTTTTGGGATTCTGGGAGTGGAAGAGGACGAGGATCGAGGGGACACAGAGGCTGGAAGGATAGGACGTTCCTGGAGGAGTCTAATGTTTCTCAACGACATGGGGCTGTTAATGTTCTTAGCAGTAACGGCGTCCCTTTTGGGCTGCTGCCAGACGGATGAAAAAGGTAACGTATAGTCCCTTGTACGATGACGAAAGAAACCCAGGTTTTGCTCTGTTCCTCCCTCTCGCGTTCCTAGACCATGGAGCAAACGGGGATGAACGCTTTACCGGATGCATGTTTATAGCAGGTTGGAGCGATTTTTTTCTTGGACAGGATGCATCTTGAAAGGTCCTGGATTCTGGAAAATATAAAAGACTGGATTAGTAGGGCGTAAAACTATCATTTAACTATTTCATACCTTGAAATATAAACAATATTTAGAGATTCACTTTTGATTCATCAAATCAGTGAGGATATAATTTGTTTCTTGTACTATTATAGAAAGTGGAGCTTATGGTACTGAATATGAATTAAATATGCAAGAGGGTTGGAGCCTCTGGATCACATAAATTCGCGGTTCCAAACTGTTTGGAGTGAAATTATGATTCAACAATTTTATGCAAACAATATTACTTGAAAGATTCACTTTTGATTCATCAGATCAGAGAGGATATAATTAATCTCTGACAAGAGGGTTGGAGCCTCTGGATCACATAAATTCTTGGTTCCAAACTGTTTGGAGTGAAATTATGATTCAACAATTTTATATAAACAATATTATTACTTGAGACATTCACTTTAGATTCATCAAATCAGTGATTATATAATTAATCTCTTGCAAGAGGGTTGAGAGCCTCTGGATCACATAAATTCGCGGTTCCAAACTGTTTGGAGTGAAATTATGATTCAACAATTTTATGCAAACAATATTACTTGAAAGATTCACTTTTGATTCATCAGATCAGAGAGGATATAATTAATCTCTGACAAGAGGGTTGGAGCCTCTGGATCACATAAATTCTTGGTTCCAAACTGTTTGGAGTGAAATTATGATTCAACAATTTTATATAAACAATATTATTACTTGAGACATTCACTTTAGATTCATCAAATCAGTGATTATATAATTAATCTCTTGCAAGAGGGTTGAGAGCCTCTGGATCACATAAATTCGCGGTTCCAAACTGTTTGACATAAAACTATGATCCAACAATATTATACCTAAGTTTTAAAGCTTGAAATAGATAGAATGTGACATGAGAATTCCCCTTTGGTTCATCAGATCACTGATTACATAACATATCTCTCATACTATTATCGAAAGTGAAGCTTAAAACTAAATTTCCAAGATGGCTGACCAGATACATTCTCGGTTTCAAATCGTTTGGCAACTTAGGTCTAATACCTTGAAATACAAACAATATTACTTGAGAAATTCCCTTCTGATTTATCAGATCACTGATTACATAACTTATGTTAATAATATATCTTAATATAACATATAACTTATGTTAATTAATATATTTTTATAATAATATATTATGATTATATCACAGAAAGTGAATCTTAAAATTAAATTTACAACAGTATTAAGCTTCTGGACCCCCTCCAGAAGAGAAAATTGACTCCTTCGAACGGTTCTGATTGAACTTGCGTAATTCTGTTCCGGTTCTGGAGACGCGGGATGACAAGAAACCGGGGGTTCCCTTCAAGCGTGGCCAAAATAATGAATTTCCCCCGAGCAACTAATTTGCCATCCAGCCGCGTCGTCGCCGCGGGCGAAATTTTCATTTCGTCCGGTAATTTAGTAATTGTTGATTCAACGTATCAGCCAGGGAGGGGGCAAGGGGGGTTGGAAAACGAACGCGGAGGAGACGTTGGCAGCGACTGCGCGCACGAATTTTCCCCGTTTTTAATTGGATTCGTCAATCAGCGGGCCGCCGAAAAGTATATTTCGCCTGCGCTCGATGGGCAAAATAAACGAAGCGGTAAATATCGAAAGGTTAATTACAAAATCAACTTCTGTTGCGACAGAAGAGGGTGGTGGTGGGGGGGTTGGAACAACCGGAAATAAATCGAAGCGAAAAGGATTAATGTAGTAATAAGAGACGCGGTCGGGGCTCGCCGCGACGCGACGTGGATGCAATACGGAAAAGCCAAGGGACGACCGGATACGCGCTTTCGATCATCTGTAATTGCAACGATACAGCCTGGCCCCCCGTTTATTCTTCAAAATATCGTCTTTCCGTTTCGCCGACCGAGCAATCCGGATTTCACGATCCGTTACATGGAAATATCGGTCAATTTAGAAATCGATCGATCGTTCGACCGTTTTTTTACCCCCGAAAAGTTTTAACCGCGTTAACTTCCGGGGGGGGGAGAGAAATCGATCGCATATAAAAAGCTTGTTTAGTTTGGATGATCCAAACGCGCTCCTCCCGAGTTCCTTTTCCATCGTTTTGTTAAAAATGGACTGCAGCGTAATTAAAAAAACGGACCACGCATTGTTAAGCCCGGGTTTTGCAACAAATTGCGAGACGGGGGTGGAAAATGGGGTAGAACCTGGAAAAAGAACGATCGAGGTTCGGCGCTGAATCGCGATTTTCCGCCCGGATAAGGTCGTGATGGCGTACGTCGAAACAAAAAGAAAAAAAATGGAATTGCCCCTCGGGTTGTTCGTTTTTTTTTTTCGTGGACTGTGATCGATACATCGATGAGGAACTAATTAATCCGTATCGAGTACAAACGTAACGATTTATCGAACAATGAGTCACGACAGCGGATAACGACAGGTTCGAAATCGTTAATAGAATTCATCGACAAACATTTCTGCCTCGAGATCGAAAATTCTCGAGGATCGTTACAACATTCATGAAATGTAAAATGACGATCGATTTAGCTCGCAGACATTTTTCTTCCCGCATCGATCAAAATTAACCGGAGATAGCGGAAATTTCATGGAAATCGAGCCCGATGGTAAAAGTGGAATATTTGAAAATCATTTTTCGCGCGATGGCGGGCTCTTTGTTTGGCCGATTGGAAACGAACGCGAAAGAATACGAGACGAATAAAGGGTTTACCCCCGTTGATCGATAACGGCGTAATCAGTTTTTCATTTGGCTACGTAATCCACCGTTTGGCGGATATATCGAGCATCGAAGATCGGATTACACGGTGCAGAAACTTTCTGGCGGATGGTTCGAAACGGGGGATGACCCTTCCCCCCGCTTGCAACGGGTACGGAATGGAATTTATCGGTATCAATTTTGCAATAAACCGATCTTTTATGCCCCGGGGGCCCTGACGCGCTTTCTGTGACGATCGAACGTCGCGAAACATCGCTAAATAGGCGGAGGCTACAATCAATTTCCCATTTATCTCGCGTACAATTCTTTAATCCGCCATAATTCATTTATAAATTAAAGGGGGAGACTCGTGTAAACTTTTCACAGATATTTTTTTAACATTTCAAGAAGCAAATATTTTTTTTTTCATTATTTTGTTATCGAGTTTCAATGAAATAATAAATGTTTATTCCTAGTCTAGCACTCTTTTTATTACTATTATTCTGATTTTAACTAAAATCCTTAAAAAATGCAAAATTGTGAAAGATATATGGCTCTGACAAAAACAAAATGATTCTTGCAATTTTAAATAATAATTATTATTAGACTGCGGATATTTGTGCATTTATGGGAAATTTAGATTGTCAGAAAACTATAGAATGCATTTAATATGGAAAAATATAACAGAAACTCAAGTAAGATGAGAATTATTGTATTTAGGGGCTGAAAGAACCCTCTACGAAGCTCTTATTTTATTAATTTTATTAATAAATATATGAATTTGCATAAAAATCCGCAGTCTAATTATTATAAACAGAATGTTCGATTTTTTCTTCTAAGTAAAAGAAAAAAAATGCTAGACTGTACATAAGGATATCATAATAATGTTCCACCATTTTATATGAGTCTCATCCCTTAATGCATCGCATACACTGTTCAAAAGCAGGTACTTTTGCAATGTCTGTTCGTCCTGAAGGCGCGAATCGACGGATTTTGTTAATTAAATATGCTCCCACGCTGGCTTAACGCACGAAAGCCAGGATATCTCGATTCGAAACGGCGCCGGGGAAATTTCGGTGCATAATCGTCGATACGAATCCAACCGACCCGTAATCCGGACGATTTTATGCACCCACGCAACCCTCGAAAAGCAAAATCCGCAGACGATACGTTTTTCGTTCGACTAATCTATATGCACTACAGGTGTCTCGTGGAATAAATTATTTAACCCTCAAGTTTACTCTCAATCTCAACTGAATCACTTTAATGTTGATTTTAACCAAATTGATAAATGGAAATCAACCTTCTTTCAAAGCATTTTAAAAGTAATGGACGATTACATGAATTTCCAAATAATTACATTTATGTATACTAAACAATTATTAGTTTAACATTGCAGAAGCCCTAGTTCACTTAAGGGTTGAAAGAATTCTCCAAAATTTAACAAATGATAAACTGTGTTCTATAAAAATAGAATGATAGATGAGACTAAATAATAAATTATTATTACATGGTCTCATAAATTATTTAACCCTCAAGTTTACTCTCAAGTTCAACTGAATCACTTTAATGTTGATTTTTACCAAATTGATAAATGGAAATCAACCTCCTTTCAAAGCATTTTAAAAGTAATGGAAGATTGCATAAATTTTCAAATAATTACATTTATGTATACTAAACAATTATTAGTTTAACATTGCAGAGGCCCTAGTTCACTTAAGGGTTGAAAGAATTCTCCAAAATTTAACAAACAATAAACTATGTTCTATAAAAATAGAATAATAAATTATTTTTACATGGTTTCATAATAGTACTCTCAAAGAACACATTTGTATAGAATATACAATATATTCCAATAATAATTTAAAAAATATTTTTATAATTTTCTCGATCATTTTTCAATATATGAGCTTTCACGGAATTATTAATAAAAATAAGTACTTTCGAGCGCAGTTATTCCACTAGAAAATTACACACAGACTTCCGATCAATTTCCTGCTCGAGTTGATTATTAAATATATCGTTTGGCGTATGAAAAACCGCATATTATGCATAAACTTTTGTCGCAGCGGAGACGCGTGAAATGGTCTTTCGAACAAAGTCCCCCGGCGGTCAAGTTTTGGCCAGCTTTGACGACCACAGAGGAACATTTTCCGTTTCCATGACGCGTTCCTAAATTGACTCTGACGTTACCCGTGAAAAATCGGCGTTCATGTGCGACGTTTGGTCGATTCCACGAGAATTCTTCGTTACGCAAAGAGAAACGGGCCGGATCGATCATTTTTTTCGACGTCAGGGAATTTGGCGGAGTTACAATGGAATACGTACCGCGTAAAATTTACTTCTGGCGTTCGCATATAGAACATTCCGGAACAAAATTTCATTGGTAAAGCAATGCCAGGGATCGTTGAAATGCGTGATAAGCGCGATATGGACCGAGGAGGCCACGCAACGATGCTTAATTTTATCCCGTAAATTACTCGAATGTACATTTTATCAAAAATGTTTCGCCAACTATACGCATCACTAACGATCTACGTACAAAATTCCATGAACGAGATTCCGTCGCTGGAGCCGCGAAGTCGTTTAAATACAAACAGACGCTTAATTTAATCCGGTTGATTTTTTAACGAACATTTTGCTCACGCTGATCCACAAAATTCCAAAGCAAGTTGCTATATTTAAATACATTATTCAGGATTAAATTAACGAAGATGCAATGAAGTTTCTATTTTTAAAAAATTTACGCATAAAGAAATATATCAACTTGCGTTGGAAGAGTGGTGTGTATTTTATAAGCGATCTATTCTTTGCGGGGCAAACTTTTCACCGTTAAATTTTCCCGCGACTGCCACAGTTTCGAAACCTATTAAAGTGTTAATAGTTTCTGAGCCACTCTCTATGCGTACCGCGGAATCACTGATACCCCGACGATTCGGAGTATGTATCAAAAACTTATACAACTTCGTAATGGATATGTTTAAAGCGGGCGTTGAAACTGGCGACTATTCGTTTCGATCCGCGCTGCCGGGTACCAAAGTAAATTACTGGGAGCAAGAGACATCATAACTTCGCGATCGCCAGAAAATACAACTATTCCACCACTAATAACGCCCGCGTAAACTATACTAATACACGTCGATGCTCTTATTTTATATGTGGATCATTATACAATCTCGATATTAAACCTCAAATTTTCTGCGACTTTGACAATATTAGTAATTATTTTTATTTTTATTTTTTTTATTTTTACTACCCTATAGTAATTATTTTTATTTGTATTATTTGAATAGAGTTTGTGACATGAACAGAATTTATTTTTATTTTGACCCCCCTAATTTATAGAGAATAATGGCTGTTAAGGGTGGAATTACCCCATTTATTATATTCCTCTGTTAAATAGAGTTTACAATCGACTCTAAATACCACAAACTTTGCTAAAATTTTCTGAGACTCTGACAATATTAGTAATTATTTTTATTGTTATTTTGACCCAGTTAATTTATAGAGAATAATAGCTGTTAATTGTGGAATTACCCTATTTATTATATTCCATTGTTAAATGGAGTTTACAATCGACTCTAGATACCAAAAAACTATGCTCAAATCTGGGCTCTGACAATATTGATAATATAGAATTATTTTTAATTTTATAATTTGAGCAGAGTTTGTGATATGAACAGAATTTATTTTTATTTTGACCCCCCTAATTTATAGAGAATAATGGCTGTTAAGGGTGGAATTACCCTATTTATTATAATCCTCTGTTAAATAGAGTTTACAATCGACTCTAAATACCACAAACTTTGCTCAAATTTTCTGACCCTCTGACAATATTACTAATTATATTTATTTTTATTATTTGAGCAGAGTTTGTGATATTCTGACCCCGGTAATTTATAGAGAACAATGGCTGTTAAGGGTTGAATCAGCATATTTATTATATTCCTTTGTTAAATAGAGAACTATCGTTCCAAAATCCTCCCCACGGATGAAAAGAAGGTTTTAATACGATGCGGAAGATGATTCTGGAAACTGGGCCGGGGCTCTTTTCTAATTGTAAGAGGATGTAGAGAAACTTAACCGCGAACTGACCGCACTCGTGGAACTTCTTCATACGTACAGACGCCGGAGGATCCTGGCTCGCGTTTTCCGCACGAAAAACTCCCGCTTCCGCGTTCTTTTCGTAGAAGAAACAGTAGAAGTTTCGACGTAGAGATCCCCCGGGACCATTTTGAATAAACTGAACCGGTGCGTAACACATAATTTCGTGTACGTAATTTACGCGGACGCGGCGAACTTCTCCGGGGGGGGGAATAGCAATTACGAACTTTCTTGATCATCGCGTCTTTCGATCGCATCAGCGAAAATTTTCGTACCGGGTTCCCGGTTCCTGTCACACAATGCTATTTAATTGGCTAAAAAGGTACGAGAACCGATAGTCGCGTTAGAAATCCCGAAACGCTCGCGTTGTTTATCGCCTAACCGATCCGGAAATTCACCGTTCGCGCTAACGAGCATACACAATAAACCTGGTCATGCAAAATGCAGGATAACGTACAAAATGGCCGCCATGGACAGATAAGAATTCATTTCTGAATACATAGTCGAAGATCTCTTTGAAATTCAAACTTTTTCCGAATCTAGAGGCGGCCATTTTGTATTTTTTACAAATTATTTTAACATCGTTGACAGTCATGTTCATGTAGATTTAAAATAATATACATATCTTGCGTGTGTTTTTCTAAGCTTAATACTCCATTGAAACTCGTTATATTAAAATACAGTTTTTCTTTTAATTAGTGTATAGAGGGTGGGGAGACCTGAACGTAGGATGATTCTACATGCAATAACAGATCAAAAAGATGGTATAGAATTTTTTGATTCGAGCCTCAGTTTTGGAGATAATTGAATTTGAAGATTTCATATCTGGCATGTCTGACCATCGATCTGTTTTTCTACTTGCGTTGCAGTTCAAGCCTCCCAGCGTTGTTTAAATGTAATAATGTACATCGTTTAGATATCAGTGAATCAGGATACCAGAATTCCCTGTAATTTAGCATTCTATCGCCCAATAAATCAGAACCCTTCGATGAATACCTTGATAATTGGATCGCTACAGTTCATTTAGGGACACGTCGAGGAAACTGTTTACCAGGGACCATTTGCTAATATAGAAGACCTCCACGACCGCATTGTGGCTGGTGTCAGACGATTCGAAACGCGCCAGGAATTTTCGAACCTGTTCGACGATCAATGAGACGCCGCTCGTCTCAAAGAACCTGTTCGATTACCGGAGTATGCAAGTTTAAGGAGCCATGGCACTCGACAGAAGCATTTAGAAAGTGAATTTTTCCTTGTACGGTAACAGAAATTCGAGCAATATTTCCATGCATAAAAGGAAATAGTAAAATTCGACCTGACTCCACGAAAAATCCTTTGGCGAGACATCAAAAAGTCAAAGTCCATCGGACAGTTACGGTCATCCCGTCATACTATGTAGTTTCGAGAAGAAAGCTGTTAAAGTTCCATCTACTCGAACCCGTGTTGGTTATACTTGCTCCCTTTATGTGCCATACTCTTCAAAACCTTCGTAACTTTTACAATTTTTCGAATTCCCTCCGGAAACAGTGCACTCTGTGGACTCTCCGGAACTATCGATAAAAAATTCGCTCGATTCTTTCGTTCAGGAATTCTATAAACTAATCTAGAATTATCTAAACGTGAAGTGACATTCGAGGAACTCTGATAATAATAATAATCGATACTTAATAATAGAAACAATTTCGTTTATAGACAATCGAAGTTTTTAAAGTTCGACTTCGGGAAAGGCGATTCCTCGAGAGTCCTGACGTGGTTAAGAACGCCATTTTATCGGTTGAAAGCGGGGGTGGTTTCGAGGGGGAGGGGGGCATCGTCGCCTCGAAGCCACCGTTTTGGCCGTTTCCGTGCCCTATTATCTCGGTAATTAGCGGCCGATGAACATTTCCGATAGCGCAAAATCTGCTTGTAATTGGATAAGGACCACGACCTCGTTATTTCTAGGCCGCGGCTGGCACGGACAAACACGAGGCGCGAAAATAATGAACGGCAAACAGAAAGACGTAAAACACCACGAGGAGGGGTGGGGTTATGGACTCGCTATGGAATCGTGCGTCGATACGTTTGCGTGCACGCAAAAATAATTTCAACGGTTATAGGCCAACACCCGCTTAAGTGTCATACATTCTACCCGGTTACATGCAACGTCGCTTCTGTTTAACGACTTACAGCTAAGATTCTTACTGTTAACATTTGTATTATGTACTAAACTAATATGTAGACTACGGATATTTAATTATTTAGGGGATGAAACCACCCTCTGCAAAATTCTATTAATAAAAGCATGAGTTTGCATAAAAATCCACAGCAAAAAGAAAGATGTAAAATACCCGGAGAGGGGTAGATTATGGACTCGTGCGTCGATACGTTTGCGTGCACGCAAATAATTTCAACGGTGATGCGCCAGTCCGCTTAAGTGTAATACATTTTACCCGGTTACATGTAACGTCGCTTCTGTTTAACGATTTACAGCTAAGATTCTTACTGTTAACATCTGCATTATCTGACTAAACTAATATGTAGACAAATATTTAACAAATTATTTGAGGGATGAAACAACCCCCTGGAAAATTCTATGAATAAAAACACAAGTTTGCAGAAAGATCCGCAGTCAAATGGATACAAAATCGCAACAAGAACCGTGTCAGAGTGTTGAGAAAAGTAATATTTCTACAAAGAATGATCCATCGTTTGCATCGTTCGTAAAACGGTTGTTTCAAAGAAAGTGGCTCTTTCTCGTTACGCAAACAATCGAGGCTCGATTCCGTTGAACGTAAACAGGGATTACGATTCTAATCGGGCGAGCATCCATGAAACGACGAGTCACGGACACGACGGACGAACGGAATACGCAACTCCGTCGTGGGGGGGGATCGATAGGATCGACGCTAACGTTACCGGCGCGGCGTTCCCTCGATCCAGAAAGAACGGTGGGAGGAGAAAAAGGGGGATTCTTCGCACTTAATGACCCGTGCGGTTATTCCACGTACTCGAACGCTTTCTTACATCATTTACACGCCACCGGGGAAATAAACTCTTTACAAGTTCCCGAGCGGCCGGGGTCCGATTTCTCGGTACGGCGAAATCTCCTTCGAACCGGTCGTTTGAAGGAGTTCAAGTCTCTCATTCATCGAGAGCCTCTTTTCAATCGTCTTCCTCCCCCTCCTTCGAGTTCTTCGTTTTTTTTTTTTATACGCTGGCCGATGGGAAATATTCCACCGCGATTTTATAATGATCGACGGGTGGCTCGTTTCCTTCGGTAATTATCGCGTTGCAAATTAAGGAGTTCCTTTCGAGCCACAATACAAATAATAATAACCAGACTGCGGATCTTTACGCAAATTCACATTTTTATTAATAGAATTAATGAAATAATTCGTATTATATTTTTGCATATTAAACGCATTCTGTTTTTTCAGTTTTTTCAGGATTAAAATTTCCCATAAATGCATAAACATCCGTCAGTCTAATAACAACAAAGTAAAGAAAAATTACAGAATTTCACGAAGCCACGTTTCAGTTGATTTTTAGTGGAAATTGGGTAGACACGTGGCCGGACAACTTCGAGGCGTAACAACTTTATGGCCTGAATTAGAATCGACGTGAAAGGCAGCTCGAAACGCGAGTACATGTCCTGAAGACGAGGCCATGTTTCGCCGGGAGCCAGCAGATATCGAGTTTGAATTGAAACGCGGGATGATAAGTATTTAAGCGGCTAAAATGAGGAAAGGAAGAGATCGAATTCGAGAGAAACGGGTGTTATCGATACGAGAAGGCAAATATGTGTGGCTGCTTTTATTCGCGATAGTCTGCTAAATGATTCACCATCGGGAGCGTCACCTTCGTTAAAAGCGATAAATTATAGAAAAGCTGCCGCTTAAGCTCCCGTTGGTGAGCAAACAAGGGGGCGGAGCTTGCAAACGTTATGGGACTCGTAGAAATTCTTCCCGGCGGTTCGTGTCTTACTTGTTCGCCTAACTCGATCGGTTCTCGCCTCTTTGGAGGTTTCAAATATTTTTCAGAGGACATTATTCGCATCGCAAAGTAATTGAAAATAACAGTGACTCGATTAATAAACCCTGACTTTAATAAAATATATTTCGTTAGCTTTGACCGATCGAATTTGTTGTTTCTCGATAAGACTAATTACAAAATATATAATGAAAGAGACGTGTGTTTCGTATTAATTAAAATCGCCGTATAATGAACCGGACACTTTGATTCGCGTTTTCAAAAGCGTACTACGAAATAACTTTCCATCGAAAATAATTCCTCGAATTAAGGGGAGCGATACTGTTTCATCCAGGATGGTTGGAAACGATATTGCTCGCCACGGTTATTATTATCTTTAATTGGTCTTTTATCAACATTCGATATTCTCCGTATGCTTCACGGAAACTCTATTTCGTCTCACGCGGAGGGAAGTGTTTTCCCATTAATTTCTGGCCATTCGGTTTATTTTTGTACCATTTCGGATTTATTCTGGGCTACTCTGTCCTAATTAATTCATTATATCAGGTTTCATTTATTTCTGACTGTATTTATCAACAAGATACTAATATTTTTTTATCTTGTATCCTCGACTTAATTTAATTGCAAAATTTTAAACAAAATATCCAAGTAAAATTCTACTACAATTTCTTAAACATATAAACATAGTTCATTTAATTTAACTTAATCTCTGTATCTAGCGTACCTTATATTTCTATGTTAAACGTATAAAATTTATTCATTTTATATAACCTGATGCTATATCAAACGTTTGTAAGGTATTGTGGTTGCTAATGGCCCTAATGGGTTGATGCAACAGTAAAAAAAAAAAAAAAATTCTATTTTTCTAGCAATTATAAAATAAAAGACGATTCACCCGGCAATAAACCTTGGCTCCGATTACAAGCAATAAAAATACCAATTAAAAATTAATCTCCGGACAAGCAATGAAACGCACGAAGGCTGTCCTAATCGCAGAAAGCACGCAATAAGTATAAAATCTTTAATCCGCTCCGCTCGTTATTTCCCTAAAACCGTACGATTTCTACGTGGCTGGAAAACAGTCACTAAAAAACACCTCGTTACGCTAGCACGCGACGAAACGACAGAGCAAAACCTGTATTCCAGCGCTACGTGTGACGCGAGACGATGCCTGAGACGATAAATTTCTAAAATTCATTGCAGTGTCGTTTTACGGGGCGAGCTACATTCATCTTCCGGTCCAGGAAGCCAAGGGTGCGACCGACATCAGCTTCCGGTTCCGAACTCATCTCGCGGACGCTATGCTGCTATTGGCCGCCGGCAAGACGGATTACTGCCTGATCAAACTCGAAGCCGGCAGATTGAAGGTTCGTTTGCCCTCAATGCTTGCTTCTATTAATAGGCTGTCCGTTTTGGGGACCGCGGATTGGTCGTTAACCAACCGCACGTGCTACGACGCACGAATGTCAGACTCCAACGTTACACCTAAGTAATGGGATCGAGCGCAAACGTGCTCGACACACAATCTCAGAACCGCAATAATCCCTCGCTGGTTGACTAAAAATCCACCCTCGGTTGATGCAAATCGCGCAGGAGCACCCTAAGTGGGGACTAACTGTATCTCTAAAACGGTTACATGTACAAAGAAAAATCGTCGAACTTAATTAAATTACAGAGAAATTAAAGGATTAGAAACTTAAGGAGCTTTTCTACCTTGTGGAATTTAAAAACTTAAATTTTTTTTTTTTGCTTTTTCTTTTAATATGTAGTCTCGAAAATATATCTAGTAAATATTAAATTGAAATTTGAAAAACTAACGAATTTATAGCCCGCAAAGAATCACAAACATGTATTTTTCGTGCCCACAAGGTAGAATGGCCCCTTAATACAAATCACGCAGACCACGAATCCCTAACGCAGGAGCACCCTAAATGGGGGTTAACAGTATCTCTAAAACGGTTACATATATAAAAAAAAAAATCGTCGAACTTAATAATCTAAATTACAGAGTGGATTAGAAACTTAATATTTTCCAACGACATTTTCTTAGTTAGTTTAGTATGTAGACTAGGATCCTTAAATATTTCCACGCGTTTCTGGACCACTCCGCGTCCGTACATAACTGAGATAATATAAACACCGTCGCGAGATAACGGAGTGGACTGTAATACAATACGAAGACGATAAGAGGAATGGAACGAGGATTCCAAGAGATTCTAGTCGCGGAAGAATTCCGCGCGGCACGCAAACCCGCGGAACGAATTTCGGTGTAAAAATAAATAAAAAAATGCGGAATTAAATTTGCCCGGGGCGGAACTTCGTTTTCGAGGAAATCGATTTCGGAAATGGCCGCGTCGCGCGATCGAGGACAACTTGGATAACGTGTCCGTCCAGAACTCGTTATTTCTGCTTGCGTGTCGGGGTTCACGAAACATTCGAGTTAGGTAAAATCGAAGACACGAGACGCGACTTTTGGTCCATAAATCGCCTGGCACTTAAAAACGAATCGACGTTAGAAAATTACCTGGACTGCCTTTATAATTCAAGCTTAAAAATTTTATTAGTTTACTGCTTTTTAAATTGTACACGAGGGCAGATTCGTGCACACGCGTGTTATAGATTACACGTTACGGTAATAAGAAAATTACACGCTCGTCTGGAATTTGCATTTTCCAAACGGAACGGCCAAGTGTCCGGTGACTTATGGACGCCCGGGTGTGGGTTTCGTGCGAGAAACATAATCCTTGCTTTGTGTATAATACGTGCAATAGTCCGAATAATTACGACCTGTGCCGTATGTGTGATATCGTAGCCGGAACCGTACCCAGGAGACGTTCCCGCAGACTCCATAATTTTTCGAATGCAAATTTTTACGCTATCAAATATTGCTCCACCGACTCCGTTAAGCTTATAAAAACATTCGTAACAAATTTATAGAAAATACAGTTTATTTTTTTTTTATTTATCAAGGACGACAGTTGGAGAGGGTGGTGTCGAACTCGATCCCTACTTACCCTCCCCGTCAGCTGTCCTTGCTAAGAAATTAGAGTCGCTTTGATGCGTGAAAGGAGGGCGAGCAACGGCGGTTAAAGCACGCGACAACGAGTGGCATAAAAAAAACGGGACGATTTACGCGCGCGCACACACACGGAACGACTGCGTTCTCCGCGCGGGCGTTTTATAACTTCGATAAAAACCGTGTCTTGATTTTAACAACGTCACGCCGCTGCCGCCCGTTTTATTCGAGCCATTAAAACCCCGCGAGTAAAAGCGTCTTATTTATGTGGGCCGATGCTCGCTGGCGAACCGTGGCGAAAGGTTGATCGATGCGTTTCATTTTACTAGAAGTCGAGTTTATCGAGAGCGGAACGGTAGACGTAACGAAAATTGTTTTCCTTTTGTTTTCATCGTCTGTTTGTTTCGGTGAATTAAAACCGGTCATAAAACTCGTTTCGCGCGATGTTAACGCCTCCCTTTGATTTCGCTGGAGCCAATCTCGCGGCATCAAGTTCTCTCGTAAATCACCCGCCCGACCGACGAAGCGTCGAGCCAATAATGAGTTTCGACGTAAACGTTATAAAATAAACGGCCACGATATTTATTGTCGCTTGGTTTTTTTCGGGCCAAAAGTTCCTATCTTGTTCGACGCGCGCTTGGAAGCGTCGGGGAAAACAAGAAAATGACAAAGCAGAGCTAAAGTAAAATTTTAATATCAGAAAAAGAGACTCGAGCTTCAAGCTTTATCATTTTCTTGCTTCTTTTTTTAAAAAATACAGCGTTTATTGTCCGTGGACGTTTCGGGACGAGCAATTTTGACAACCAATATTTTTGATCGAATTAAACTGGACGCGTTCAAATTTAACTTTCGCGGGAGCGCGCGAAATAAAACATTGTAATTTACGTTGGACGGTCGTGGAATCGAAAACTTTTTCGCTCGACCGACACCACCGTGAAAAATGTACTCCGCGTTCATTTGCCATTCGCGCGTTGAAACACGATTGACAGTCGCTCGTCAAACACCGGCGAGAATCGGGACAACAGCGATACCGATGAAATCGAATAAACTCGCGATCTCTGACTGGGTGCATCGCCACGTCCCCGAATCTCGAGATATACAGCTTCCGGTTTTAACAAAGGGAAGTTGCGTATTGTTCTCGAGAGTGCATTTAGACTCTGTTCGCTCGAGGAAAGGGGGAACCAGCGATCCGACCATCGAGAATTTTATATAGGAACTCAGCGATCGTTTCTACTTCTGCGGTTGTAATTATTATATTAAAAGTACCACGCCATTTGTTATTGGAAACTATGCTAATAACATTACAATTGTTCTTTCGAGTGCTTATAGAATAATATTAATGCAAGGAAACTGCATTGGTTTCCACGCTATTGAGAATTAATAACTTAATAATATTATTTGTTACTGTGGCGTCACCTCTCATGCTCGCCGCTAGAGGGATTGCGCTCTCACAAGCGCTCGAATTACCCCTCTGGTTGCTATATATATATATATATATATTCTTCAATTGATTTTTCAATATCCCAGTTGTTTAACGTTTTTTAGCAGGCTTTGCTGTAGAAAAATTTTAATGGGGGATTCTAGAAGCCAAAATAAGACGAAAATCAAGAATACCAATTTGTCGATCGAGGCTTCGTTAAAAAGTTATTAATAGTTTCGCCTGTAGAGAGGCAACCTCCGTATAGGCATAATTGTTAATAACTTGTTAACGAAGCCTCGATCAAAAAATTTTTATTCTTGATTCTCGTCTTATTTCGGTCTCTAGAATCCCCCATTAAAATCTTTCCCAAGTTTGACCTAACACTCTGTATATAACAACCAAGGGTCGAGCGCTTGTGAGAACGCGAGCCCTCCGGTGGCGCCACCCTACAACGAATTCAACAGCGAGACGATACAAATCGCAGACCAAGTATTTAAAGCGCGAACTTGCCAGAGAAAAATACAACGTTCCGAGTGAAAAAGGTCGCTTGAAGTCAGCCGCGGTCTGACACAAGAATCCCAGGGATTTAGTGGTCCGACCAAGACCGGAATTACAGTGATTTGAAGCATGTTAAGTCGACCAGAGAAACGTTATGATAATACAGTCCGTTTGGAGATACCAAATAATATTACTTTTGAAGTCCTCTGATCGTGATTAACACTAGATTGCCCAAGGAAGTCATTTCGACTGCTTTTTAATTTCAATTTGAAAAACAATTATTTATATAATGACACAATTTCTTAGAATTTTCTGACTTTTTGTACGACATATAAATGCGTTTATTAATCATTTTAGTTACCTCCCCCCTCCTTCATTTCCGGTATATATATATATATATATGCCTAACCCAGACCTAACCCAGAATATATATACATATATGTATAGGTGTATACTAAGTTTCAGTCTTATAAGTGTAAAAAAAAAAGATTAATTTCGACGCTCGCGGTCGATACGGGGGGGACGAGGAATCGCACGATCGAACGCACAGTCGCGAGTATTTCCCCGTGCATTAACGAGAATGTTATTAACGATCGCCGTGACGTCGTGACGCCGCGACGCGACGCCTCCCCACCCCCCCCGCCCCCTCCCCACGTGTAACGAATATCTCGTCGCGCTGAAATTAAACGGCTCCGCGGAGCGCACTGGTTGCATTACGACGAACAATGATGCACCGGGGACGTAGACGCCCGGAAGGGCCGCTTTGCTCTTAGGTAATAATCGTCGACGAGCTCCGGTTACAAATTACGATTTCGTGAGAAGAATCGGAACGATGGAACGCGGCAAGACCCGCAACGGGATACACAGCTTCATAACGATTAATATAACGGGGGCTCCCACATCCTCCACGACTCGTTAACGGTGATTCCGATGTACTGTGTCTCTCGGTGTCCTCTTCACGGGGTACGACAAAACGGTCCGTGAGTAGCAATAAACCAGCAACATCTGAAATATTAACGCTCATTAGCACACTGTGTTCTTGATGGAATCTCCACCCGCGACATCTTTCTTTCGTCGAAACTGAGAAACAATGAACAAGTCTTTACCAACCGGAAGTCATACCGAGCTTACTAATAATAATTATTTACAAGTATATTATTACAAGTTTGAATAGAATTATAGTTTCTGTGATGTTTGAAAAAATGAAACAAGTCGTTACCAACCGGAAGTCATCCCGAGCTTACTAATAATAATTATTTACAAGTATATTATTACAAGTTTGAATAGAATTATAGTTTCTGTGATGTTTGAAAAAATGAAACAAGTCGTTACCAACCGGAAGTCATACCGAGCTTACTAAAAATAATTATTTACAAGTATATTATTACAAGTTTGAATAGAATTATAGTTTCTGTAATGTTTAGAGAAATGAAACAACTTTCCTCTCCCCGGAAGTATTTCCTTAAAATTGTTGTCGACTAAGGCGTAGGAGGAGAGCATTGTTTACGAGTGGTGTAAATCGATGAACACGAATGTTCTGATATTCCAGCAACGATGGTGTTATGTTCCAGGGTCCATAACGTCAGCGCGATATAACGATACGACGGATTTATTGCCAGATATATAGCACGATTATTTGAAAAAGTTTGAACGGCGGCGCGGAATAAAAACGTTCAACACTGTATTGACGCAACGATCTAAAAATGGAACAAAAACATCGAAAATTGACCGAAGGCGTGTCGAACGAGTTTTTGATCAAATTGAACCGGATCAGATCGATTACGATTATCTATTAGTGGACCCCTGTTACTTTTCTGCTGATTCGAGAACGTTTGATGTTCGAAACATTATTCTGCACGATTGGATTCCGAAGCAGCGACGCGTGCCTCGCAAGATCTCGATATTTCACGTGTGCAGATTGCTCGAAGTTAATCGACCCGTTCGATACGCGCGATCGAAAAGAATGCCAGTGCGCGATAAACCAAGTCGTCGTTCCGGACCACCGGGCAGATGATGTTTTACAAGTTAATCTCGAGAGTGGTCGCGGATCGCACAAAAGCTCAGCGTCTGACTGGCTGGAAGGATGCAACTTCGAGTTTAGGAGCCGAAGGTACCGCTGAAAGGGTCGCAGAAGTCTCTTTGATCCCGCAAAGCGTCTCCCTTACACACCTTCGGAAACCTTCTCCCTTTAATTGCTTTAATACCCCCATTACGTAGTTACAACACTCTCGGTCGTCCATGTTCGATTCCAGAAACTCGGAAAACAACGGGAACGCCATCCTGGAAACTAATTCAAAGGACCAATTGATCTGGTCGCTTTATTAATCCTACCACAGTGTATTTAAATAATTAGTTTTACACTCTGGACAGAATTTTCCAAGATGGCGGCGGTTCCTTGCTTTTGGTACAATTACAGGCTTTTTACATTCGTTTACTAGGCTCAATTCATGATTGCATCTTTCTAAAAACATAGTTTGATCCTTTGCATATACAGAATTTTCCAAGATGGCGGTCGTTCCTTACTTCTAATACAATTAAAGACTATTTACATTCGTTTAACAAGCATAATTCATGATTGTATCTTTCTAAAACCATCATGTGATTCTTGGGACCCCCAAAATTTTCCAAGATGGCGGTGGTTCCTTACTTCTAATACAACTATAGACTGTTTACATTCGTCTAATAGACACGTTTCATGATTGCATCCTTCCAAAAACATAGTTTAACCCTTTCCACCCCCAGAATTTTCCAAGATGGCGGTGGTTCCTTGCTTACGATACTACAACGACATTCTACATTCATTTAACACGCACGCTTCATAAGTATATCTTTCTAAAACTATTTGCACACCAAGTAAAACAATTTTCTAGGTCCTTGAGGATAACTAAAGGGGAAAGATCGAGAGTATCGCGCGTATGTGACTATTTCGGGTTTCTTTCAGTTCCGACCTTGTGGGGGGGGACGGTAATTCGCGTAATCCAGTGTCGTGACGCGGTGCTAAAATACCGTCTAAGTGCATTAGGGGCGTAGGGGAAACGCCGTCTCCCGTTCGGGTAGCACGGATCCAGCGTGAAAACCGCGCGAATCTAATTTCGCAAAGGGCTAAGCCCGCGGACCGGGACGCGGGACGACGGTGTCTGAGCTTAATTAAATTTGTTAAGAAGATCGTTAAGGAGGATGAGAACGGGATAAACGGCCGGGCAAAAAGTGCAATGGAGTCGTTACAGTCTCGTGTGCCTCATCGTCGACGAGCGTTCGCCTCTCGTCGCGGTTCTGCTCGTTTAATGCCTCCTCCGTCTTCGGGATTATTCCCAGATTATTCCGCGAGACACCCGATCGAGCAACGTCGTTCCCTCTAATCGACTACCGCAATTTCGATCGATCTATCAGTTAACCACATCAACGCGTAAACTTGTTACGCTCAACGCAACCGCTAGATATCTGTACTCGCTGTCGTAAAGATCCAAGTGCTCAAATATCATTCCCCACTTCGCTGCCCGTCGAAACGGTTCCCATTCTATCGCGTCGCGTCCGATTTTATCGCCGGTGTCGAAACATTTTGATCGATCGGTGCGGTTTTTCGTCGAAAACTTGACGATGAAACATACGTTCCCGTATCCGTTTTGGGACCATCGGGAAAAAAAAAAACGATGCTTTTTTCGCGACAGGGAATCGAGCAGTCGAATATTCGTCGGTTTTCCAATCGCCCGGTTGCATCGATAATGCACCGGGCACGGTCGACCTTCGGAAACGTATAGATTCGCGTTTACACTCGACGAAGTGTCGTGTCTCCCGCGCTTATACATATTAATGTGGGTGGGTAGGGGGGAGCTTCTGCATAGTCATCGGACATCGCGCTACTACCGGCTGAACTTGCAACTCCGGGGAAAAGCTCGCGCCTTTATTAGGAGGATCGATCGAAAAGCGTCCAGGATGCCCAATCGTGGCCTTCCGTAATTCCCGACGATCGACTTTTCATTAAGATACCGTTCTGTACAAGATCAACCGTGGTGGGTGGATCACGGAAGGTACACGAAGACATCCTGCCCCCCCCCTTGGAACGCTATAAGTCTCTCTGCTCGATTTAGGTCGCGATTAAGGACTCTTTATCGGAGGTTGTCGCTTTGTCCCCCCCCCAACCTAACTCGATAATGCATTGCTCGAACCAGCCTCGTAATGCTTCGAAGACGGCCTGGGTAGAGGTTAAAAAAAAAAATAGAAAAGAGGCATAATCCCCCACCGTTTGCGGCGACCCGCGTGAAAGGGCCGCGGCGTCGGATTAATAAAATGCACCAGCCACTCCTCTCGGTGTCAACTGTTTCTTTTTAACGGTGCCCGGGGGATTAGCGTGGCCGCTTTTCTTCCCGCCCTCCGAGGCAGAATATTTCCCAAGGCCGTTTAAACCTCCCTTAAACAAATGCTGATTTTTATTCTAATTCACTTAGAAGCATTCTCGACGTCTACCTTTTCCCTTCACGCGCGCCACGTTTCACAGAGTTCATCCCCCGTACCCTTTACGAATAGAGCCCCCGGATACGTTCTGGGAGTGTCTGATGCATCGACGGAAAGAACGAAGAAGTAGACGTCGAGATCGACAGGTTTCTTTCGAGTCCAGCTGCACGGAAAATTGCGAAAAATATTACTCGAAGAGCCGAATCTTCTCCGGGGGGGGGAACGTCCCCGTTCGATAAGACGCTGAATTTCGCGACGCCTCGGAAATATGATATCTTTCTCTCCGAACTCGCCGAAAGAATAATCACCTCCGCAGAGAAACTTATCGCCGAGCTCGGAGGCGTTATCGACGCTCTCGAAGTCCCCGGGAACTATTCACCTCGCGGATCCGATAATTTAACACACCTTTTCCCCCAACGATCGACGCCGCGCGCAATAATCGTAACTAGACTGCCAATCTTTATGCATTTATGGAGAATTTTAACACGGAATGCACTTGACATACAAAAATACTTAATTATTATATGGGGTACTCAACCAACCTTGGACAAAATTGTAATGGAAGATTCTAGAGACCAAAATAAGCGAAAAATCAAGAATACAAATTTGTCGATGGAGGCTTCGTTAAGAAGTTATTAACAGTTGCACCTGGAGAATGGCAACTTACGTACTGCGTTCAACCTGCGTAGGTGCAACTCTTAATAACTTTTTAACGAAGCCTCAATTGAGAAATTACTATTCTTGATTTTCGTCTTATTTTGGTCTCTAGAATCTCCCATTAAAATTTTTCCCCACGATTACCTGAACACTCCATATATTAATAGTTAAAAAAATTATTTTGTTAATTCTATCAATAAAAATACGCAGTCTAATCACAATTACTGTTAACATTTCCAAAATTTAAATCTATTGTACATACTGGTTTTTACAATTTTTACAAATTATACATTCGAGGTTTGTTTACTTTTGTTCGCAGGTTCACATAAATTTGGGAGCAGGGGAGAGCGAGATGGCGAGTGCCCATGGTTTGACGCTGAACGATTTGAGCTGGCACAAGGTGAACCTGACCAGAAGGGAGGCTAACATCACGTTGCAGATCGACGTTATACACACGACGAGGTATCTACTGCCGGGACGTTTCTTCGAGCTGAACATACACTACGGCGTCTTCATCGGGGGACAGGGTTACTTCAACGAGCTATTTCTAGGTAAGACGTCCTGGCAGGCTTGACTCACTCGGATAAATCGTCCCGCCACGTGACCGTACTGGCTGAACGAAGCACGCAGATTCGTGTAACGCTTCGGAACGAAATCAGAGCCCTGAGAAAGCTTCGAGTGCCTCGAAACACGTCGCGCTGGGAACAGTCTTTTCATTTGATAACCAAACGGAAACAGAAAATTAATTCCCGCCAATTACCGTCCGTCCGTGCAAAGCGGCGAATTTAAAATTACACGGAAATTCGCGCAGGGAGAGAGCATGTTTTCAGTAGCCCACTCGTAACCACGAAATCGTGTTTAACCCTCTGCCATTTCGACCATTTTTCTCTTATTAATTATACGACCTGTTTTAGGAAAACTCTTTTCCCCGTGATAAAAAAAACCGTTGTACGCTGCGCTTGCATCGTCACTGCCATGCAAAAGAGTTTTCTCTAAAGCCGGGAATGTAATTAATAAAGGAAAGAGAAATAGGTTAAGCGTTACAAGTTTGATATAAGTTTCTGTTACTTCTAAGTCCACTGTTTCTACAAACTACCCCTATTCTATAATTAATCATTTTCCACAGAGTACCAGAATTAGAAATTTCATGACATAAGCATGCAAGCTTGACACAGTGAGCAAGTTGGAAAATTCGTTAAAGCGTATAAGATTTGGCCGGAGTTTTTCGAGGCTAACGAGAGCTTTTCAAAGCGCTTTAAAGCTAACTTTCCATACACTTTGTAGCGAACGCGGACGTGTGTTTAACCCATCGCTAACTATCAGCCGGCCGTAGACGCAAACAAAAACCCCACGTGCATCTAAGCTTCGCTCCTCTCGCCTCTCGTTTTTCTACATCTTGCGCGCTTTGATTCATAACACCGGCGTAACGTGATGTCGTTTGATGTTCGACGAACTTCTTTCGCCATAAGTAACACAGCTGCCATCCAAAGTTTTATTACCCGCTGAAGAATTTCATACTTTTCCGAGCACGGGGTCCATCGATTCCGATAGTTTATAGTCCTTCGCGTTCTCGCAAGAAACGTAACACAGACCGTTGACTTTCTTCAACAGTCGATCCTCCGGTTCCGGGGTTTTCGATCGCCATTTCGGTTACGGTTACGGTTACGGTTTCGGTTTCGGCGCCTTCCGACCGATTTATTATTTCACGCTTTGCTTCCACCGTTGGTACATTCCCATTCGACGGATTATAAGAAAATAACTATTTGGTCGTCCCCTAAATTCCGTGCCATTCGTTATTCTGAAATTGATAAGTCAGATCAGAAGATTCCTAAAGCACTTTCATTATCAACATAATAATATGCATGAAATTTCGGAAAAACATTTTTCTCTGGGAATTATATTTTCGGTAAAAAATTTTTTTTGCGAAACATTCCATGAATGCTCTTAAAGCGGAAAAAATATGAGTCCTGGATCATTCAAATCAATTTCTAATATTAGTTCTGTATCTCAGAGAAGTGGTTAGGGACCAAACTATGACAAAAGTCAAGAATATTGATTTATTGATGGAGATTTCGTTAAGAGGCTGTTGGTGGCTGTTGACGTTCAAAATTCCACTCGTATTGAATTTTTTTCTCGAAAGTGGGTAGGATTTCGGGGGTATGTCTATTGACCAAAAATGATTGTAGTTAACCCCTGCAACCGAACATAATTTTTTCAAAACGATTCCAAACTTTTTAATTTCGCCGAAAAATTAAGGCACCTACCCCCTGTCGAGTTTCCTTTCAAACTTGTTTTTCATTTTTAATAAATTTGTTTGACGCCCTACAGAAAAGTTGTCTAATACTTTTTTGTAGGTACCCATGGGCTCTACTTCCGAAATAAATTTCATTGAAATATATTCACTATTGTAGGAGTTATGGCTGTTTGAAAATTGGACCAGTTTTATGGGGTTTTCCTCAGTTTACGGGGTTAAGAACCAACTTTTCGAATATTTTTACAATTTCTACATATTCTTCGTCAAAATTCGCGTAGTTTGCTTTTTTAAAAATTAAAATCCGCCGATCCGTTCAGAAGTTATGACGTTTTAAAAATTTGCTTGAAATTTCAGTGAAACATCTCAACGGTATGGTCAGACATGAAATTTTCGGTAATGAATTTTTTTCTCGAAAGTGGGTAGGATTTTGGGGGTATGACTATTGACCAAATATAATTGTAATTGATGCCTCTAGCTAAAAATAATTTTTTTAAAATGATTCAAAATTTTTTAAATTCGAAAAATTTCTCCACCTACTCGAATTTTTTTCTAAAAATTGGGTAGGATTTCAGGGGTATGTCTATTCACCAAAAATAATTGTAATTGATGCCTCTAGCTAAAAATAATTTTTTCAAAATGATTCAAAATTTTTTAAATTCGAAAAATTTCTCCACCTACTCGAATTTTTTTCTCGAAAGTGGGTAGGATTTTGGGGGTATGACTATTAACCAAAAATGATTGTAATTGATGCCTCTAGCTAAAAATAATTTTTTCAAAATGATTCAAAACTGATTACCACCTAGGATAGTCACTAGGGACTCGCTAGCATAAAACAACAATCTCCAAGCTAATTATTTGGTGAACAATTTGAAAATATTTGAATACAAACTTAAGGAAGCTTTCCAACAACGATACAAGTGGTTTTACCAAAGAAATATGTTCAAAATATTGCTTTAAGGGACGACCTAATATAAAAGCCTAGTCGCGCACCGGAGCCGACGATTTCACAGGTTTTTCGCCATCGGTACGATAAACCTCGATACGATTTGAATTGAAAACAGAGAAACAATATACGCCCGCGCAGGAGGAATATTTCATCGAGCCATTCGAGAGGAACCGGACGATTCGAGCGTCGGCGCCAAGTACCGGGCGGTGCGTATAAAAAAAATTCATATTCTCGCAAACAGCAAACGGATTACACGGTTGAAACGACCGGAGGCACGCGTTACGCTAACCTGCGCCGGTGCAACAAGAGGCTCGAGAGCACCCGTTTTGTTTTTGTTGTTACGTAACACCCACTCTATTGGCGGGATTTTCTCGCCGTGCAATAGAAACAAAAGGGGACCCCCTCGGTACCGTACACCCGTCGCTACGTTTCGCTTTATTATTCCGGCCCGATGCAATCGAATCTGCGAAAACCTTTAAGTATTTCGATCGCAAAAATCCTATCGCTGGTAAAAAATACAGAATCACCGTTCGAGTAAGCTTTTTCCCCCAGAAAAGGGAGAGGAAGGTTACTCTTCAGCTTCCTCCACCTTTTACAGATTTATCGTTCGACTTCCGTTCATGTATCCTGATCGCCCAATCATCCCCCCCCCCAACGCGATTATCATTCGTCGTTAAACTCGTACCCTGCGATCGCCATCGCCTTCGAGACTAGGATGGAAACTTCCCCCCTCGACAACCTCTTTAAAGAAGAAAATATGGCCACTGGAAATTCACCCTGCTCCCCCGACACGCATTTCCACCCCATGATCTCTCCCTTGGAGCCATAAACCGGTATGGTAATTACAGTTTTTTATGCCCCCCGGGAATGACGAGAACGCTCCTATGAAAAAAACAGAGCCATTCGCGAGATGGTCGAGGGGCGAACAGGGGCTGGAAAAGTATTAAATTATCGCTCGAGCGTGCCCCTGCTTTGTTTCTGATTTATCGGAGCAAATTGTAACTTGTAACAATTAAAAATGAAGTTAAGTTCGACTTGGATCATGGATCAAACGAGCAGGGGGATGCCCCTCGATAATGGACAGTCGGAAGTATTATTTAGCGCGCGTCAGGGTGGATATTTACATCATCTATCATCGCCACTGGTCATCGAAGCAAGATTACCACGGAGAATATTCCGATACAGCGTTAGAACAACGTCGACTGTTGTCCAGGTTCTAAACACCTAATCTCCACAGCCGCTGACAGTTCGATTATTAATCTACTTCGTCGAATCACACGATCGCTTAGAGGGTTGTCGATATAACTACAACTAGCATCTTGGAACCACCCAGCAAGATCCTAATCTTCTAATATAAACACAAACATCGAGCTTCGTTCGCGTCTTTCGCTAATCTCTCAGCTAAGATTACATCTGCATATCGATATCTCGGCTAATTCCTTTGTATCTCGTTAAATATGCACCGAAGGGGGGGGTTTAGTTTGCCCCCTTAAAGCCTACAGTCTTCGAGTTTCGTTCGATTAATGCTGTCGATTCAATTTACGATTCAAACTTTTAAAAAGCTTTCCCACCGATTGCTTCGCTTAATTCCAAAGTTTCTGGGTTTCATCCGCTGTACTTTTTTTTTAATTTAAATTTAAAGTTTCTAATCCCCCCGACTAGAATCGAAGGACTGTATTCTCTGTTCGGTATTTTCTAACCGTATGTTGGATTCCCAGGGCCAAAAAAAATGAATTCTTACCGGTCCGCTTCCTTCCCCGTTCTTTATTTCCCCCGACTCGGGAATTCAGCGAGGGGTTGGAGCGGGCCAGCAGGAATTAATAAGAGCTTCTGCCTTGGCGGGGCCTGGCTGTGTCGTAGCACGGGGTACAAATGAATTGTCATGAATATGTAAATTGAATTTCGAGCTGGTCGCCGAGCGTTGCGCGAGATGCTCGAGGCGGATAACGGCGTGGAAAGGGGAGGGCGTCGCCGTCGCTGCTCTGTGTTTGTACCGATCCTATTCAATTTGGTTCGCGTCACCTCGGCCACCTTCCGATGAATTTTTGCTTTTTATTCATCCCCCTTGGTGGCTCTATCGCGTACGCCCAGAGAAAATTATTGCGAGCTGTTCTACTCGTTTGCCTCGTAAAACAACCGTAATCACGCGTGGGCTTTGATTTCTACCCGCCAAAGTGGTCGTCAGAACCACCCTCCGACAATTTACAATTTCAATTCGTTTTTCATCGATTCGACTTCCGTTTCTGATCTTAGAACTCGAGCATCTCATCGCTAATATTTGTACAATAATTAATTTTCCTATTTTTAAATGTATAGAACAATAGTTTGAGTGTCTCGAGAGGGGTGGTTATTGTGTACAGTATGTTTACGCGTACAATATGCACAGAGAATTTTACATGGACACCCAGACGTGGAGGTAAAACCGTAATCACGCGTGGCTTTGATTTCCACACCCCTAAAGTGCTCAGAGCCACCCCCTGGCAATTTACAATCTCAATTCGCTTTTCATCGATTCGACTTCCGTTTCTGATCTTAGAACTCGAGCATCTCATCGCTAATATTTGTACAATAATTAATACGGTTTCTATTTTTAAACGTATAGAACAATAGTTTGAGTGTCTCGAGAGGGGTGGTTATTGTGTACAGTATGTTTACGCGTACAATATGCACAGAGAATTTTACATGGACACCCAGACGTGGAGGTAAAACCGTAATCACGCGTGGCTTTGATTTCCACACCCCTAAAGTGCTCAGAGCCACCCCCTGGCAATTTACAATCTCAATTCGCTTTTCATCGATTCGACTTCCGTTTCTGATCTTAGAACTCGAGCATCTCATCGCTAATATTTGTACAATAATTAATACGGTTTCTATTTTTAAACGTATAGAACAATAGTTTGAGTGTCTCGAGAGGGGTGGTTATTGTGTACAGTATGTTTACGCGTACAATATGCACAGAGAATTTTACATGGACACCCAGACGTGGAGGTAAAACCGTAATCACGCGTGGCTTTGATTTCCACACCCCTAAAGTGCTCAGAGCCACCCCCTGGCAATTTACAATCTCAATTCGCTTTTCATCGATTCGACTTCCGTTTCTGATCTTAGAACTCGAGCATCTCATCGCTAATATTTGTACAATAATTAATTTTCCTATTTTTAAATGTATAGAATAATAGTTTGAGTGTCTCGAGAGTGAAATGCCTAAGGGTGGTTGTTGCGTACAGTGTGTTTGCGCGTACAATATGCACAGAGAATTTTGCATGGACGCGCAGACGTGGAGGTGCTTGCCTTTGAAATCCCCGGCATAAGTTTCGTTTATCGAGTGACGTTTCCGTGACTACCCGGAAATACAAGAGAATATTCCCATGCTAGACGTGGATTCGATAGCCGGGTGAAATCAATAAAAGTACATACACTGCGAGATGTCGGTGTCAATGTTCTATCAGGGAACGTTCGATCACAGTAACGTTCAAATAAATCGAACGTTACTGAGCGCGGTGACACCGGGAAATTATTTATTTTATGACTTCGTTTCGTGCCCGCGAATATCTCAAACGGCTCCACCGCCCTCGCCTGTCGTTCACGTCGCTCTCGAGACAAACAGTTGTACATTCGGTGGACTACCTTTCGCTATGGAGTACGTTCTTCAAGTTAAATGGAAGAAAAATTGATTTTTTTAGAAAAGACCACCCGTTAGATAAGAGTATAAATAAGTATATTCTTTCTTGGAACGTACTCCAAAGCTCACAAAAAATATAAAATTCCTCTACTTTATGAAATATCTATGGAGTACGTTCTTCAAATTAAGTGGAAGAAAAATTGATTTTTTAGAAAAGACCAACCGTTAGATAAGAGTATAAATAAGTATATTCTTTCTTGGAACGTACTCCAAAGCTCACAAAAGATATAAAATTCCTCTACTTTATGAAATATCTCAACATTGACCGCTTCGGTTTGGTGGATGAGCGATACGAGTACCGAAACCGCGACGAGCCCTTAAAATCTTCCTGGTACCCGGTTGAAGTTTTTGGCTATTTTCCCCGGTGGCCTCGGTCCATTTAGCGGTTATCCGCGGGTATCTTTAGTCGCGCAGGAAAAACCCTCCTCGAAACTTCTCCAATTAATGTAATCGTGGTGCAGGCGGTAGGATCACGTAGAATGCTAGCTGCGGCAGGGTTGCGGGACGAGCGATTCACCGCACTGTGAACGGCTCGGTTTATTGCAATACCGCTTTCCACCCCCTCTTACCACCTGCCGCCGGAAAATATCATCACGATACCCGTAGCCGTAAACACCGCTCGCTTGGCTCCCTTATGCGGCTCGTGTTACCTTGCCGCAGGTGTTCAAGGGGCGTCGTCTTGCACCCTGCCCTCGAAAGAACCGATCCCTCCGGAGGAACGCGACGATAGGGCTCGTTCGAGACCCGCTACACCGGAATCTACTTTACACTATGTGTCGCAAAATGTGGCCCAGACTGGCGATATTTATGCATTTTAATTCTCAAATAGCTATGGAGCACACCTAACGCTTTGACGGCCGTTGTCACGTATGTGTGACTTTGATCATACATTCAACTTATTACGCTTGTTTGAGGTTACATTCATGATTTCTAGCACCTTCGTGTATCTCACTTTGGTCTATCAGTGGCGGCCATTAACACGTTGACTGCCAGTTGTTAGACCCATAATTTCTTATTGAAATTATTTTCAGAAAACCGTTAAAATTCAATACTTCTATCTGGATTTATTTTCTTTGATACTTGATCTTGAAAATTAATTTTTTTAGCTCTTCATTTATCACCATATATGGGTGACCTGGCAGTCGATGTGTTAAAGTGTTAATATGCAATAATATAAGAAATATTTAAAGTAAGATACTCTACAAAGTTCTCGTTAATTCTATTAATAAATATATGAATTTGTATAAAGATAGTCTAATACATAGTTTCCCCAGTAATTATAAACTCAAGTGACCCACCCGTTGCATGATGGAGTATTAAGATCTATCTTAAAAGTAGACTTCCTTCAAGTATCTTCAAAATCTGGAGTTCCTAGAGTCCTTTGATGACCTGAAAATACGAGGATTTGTTTATTGCACTGACAATTATTTATTAGCTAAGAGGCTTTGATATTGAGGGATCATGATTTGGGAAAGTCCAATGCGTCTGCTGAACAAGAGGTCTATAATTGATTGGCTTTTAATGAGACATAAATATGTCTTTGAGTTAATGCTGGGATCAAGCCTTTGATGCACGGGAGAAGAATTGGGCGTGGTTGGACAGAGATTAACGATTGGTTATTTAGCGAAGCTGTGAGGGATGACAAAGTGAAGGAGCGTGTAAAGCGGGTCAAACAAAGGGAAACGCGAGAAGTCGCGAAAAGGGATGAAAATAGGAAAACAGTCTATGTGTTCGGTGCCCTCGATCAGCGTAACCGGATCTGTGAAATCCGCCATTGCAAAACCATAATTGCCTCCTTAAATGGTACCAAAATTCGACTAATAAAGATCTGTGACTTTTTGACACTTTTACACATTTTTAGCTACGCTGATATAGATAAACAATTTGAACAGAGCGTGACACGGTATATTTTGATGGGCAACTCTATAACAGAGGCAACAGACGGCCATTAATGGCCCCACGAGGTATTTTCGGATACGTCAATCACTCTTTCTGCATCGATATTGACAATTTTAATATTTTTCAGAAATAAAAATTTATAAACTCGTCTCAAAGCAGGAAAGACTACGAAGACTATTATTACTCTTTGCTGGGCTTATGGAATATCCTGGCTACTAAGACGTCGAGATTCGTGGTCCCCGAATATAATTACTGGAACGACAGGATGCGTATCTTCCATCGGATCTGATAAATGCACCCTGTCGCTATAGGATCGCGCGAATATCTCCCGTAGATCACGTTGCATAGGTACCAGGAGATTCGATAGCCTACTTCGCTGGTTGGCAGCCTCCGAAACTGAGATTATCTGGCCATCAACCTCGATGCGGTTTGCAACCGACGCTTTCATTGCAGCTCTCTTTCATGAAGATCTCTAGCGCTAAATGATACCTCCGGAACTCGTGCCAAAGTATGCCCACTCATTCCCGCGTTCCAGAGAAAAGGGGGGGGGGCTAAGAATCGTCTGGCTATCGAGTTTAATATCCGCCTGCTTCGTTATTTGCCACCACGTGGAGTCCCTTCCGAGGAAATTCCCAACAGCGACTTCTGAAACTTGAATAAAACTGTTTCTGATATTGTCTCAAACGTGTTCATGCAGAAATTATACAGGATGTTCAGTCATCCGTGGGAAAAATTTTAAAGAATATTAATTTCTCGACTGAGGCTTCGTTAAACAGTTGCACCTCTGGATAGACAACTGTTAATAACTTTTTAACAAAGCCTCTACGAACAAATTGGTATTCTTAATTTTAGTCTTATTTTGGCCCCCAGAATCTCCCATTAAAATTTCCCCCAGGGGTTGTTCATTGTATAGTTTATAAATTTATGTGATTTTGTACTTACATATATATTTTTGTGTGCAAATAAATAAAGAAATTACTTACCGTGTGATCGAATTGAACAACTCTTACAATCATCTTGCACTCAAAACAATTTATACAAATTACGCGTCTCCGGTCTGTTTAATAATTCATTAATTCTCGCGACAATATGTTAAGTATCGTTATTAACTTATCGACCCGGTCATGATAGAGAATGTAACTTCGCAATTAATATTTAATGAATTACTCGCGTCCAGTGATTACATACGGTCCGATTACTTGCTTTAATTAATCGATTAATCGGTAATAATCGTGTATCAATGGCTTGATTGCCCGTTGACCGTAATCGTTAATCGTTAATCGGTTCGCATTTTTCCCCAACGATGGGTTTACAATGGATGGTGCTACGGAGTTTAAATATCCGGCTGCTGAAGTTGTTTACTTGTACAGAATACGCTCATTAATATGCAGATGGAGTGCAAATATATATATATTGATGTGGATCAACTTGAAGGAACTCCAGGTTATTTTTCATGTCTCGTTTACTATACAAATTGAACATAGAATAAATATTAGGCAGTAGCTATCTGAAAGGTGAAATACTTGAAATTTTCTTAACACTTTACCGACCGGTAGCGGTTGATTAATCGGCTATCGGTCGGTAAGCGTTGGCCGGTAAAAAAGTCGATTAATAGGCTATCGGTCGGTAACGTGTTAAAATCTGTGTACACATAGTTAATATGATATATCAGTCTTGTAAGCTAGCAACAGTACGAATATTTAAACTACGTTGCTAATTTTGAAATGACTCACCCCCAACCTCGTGCTAAGCAAACTCCCACAAAACACGTACTGAACACGTTGTACTGCCTACGATAGTAGCTGCTACACGGTGCTGAAAACATATAACATGTTTTAATAACGCTCACAATGGGATGAACCCTGTAACTGGAAAAAATGTAGGGATAAACAGAAGAATGTTCTTCCTGCGTGGCTGACCTGAAACAGAAATTTTGTAATAAGTATCAGGAATACTAAATAAGAATGTTTTATGGTGGTAGGTCACACAGATTACTTACGTGGCTGCATGGCTGACATAATCTACAACGGGGCGAGGGTAATAGAACACGCCAAGTCGAGGAAGGGCCAGTCGCAGGCTACGGCCGTAACGTGGGGCTGTTCTCCGGAATTCGACGCGACGAGGAGCACGGAAGTCAGTTTCGTCGAGGATGGCGCGTTCACGGCGATCCCGAGGCCCATTCCGCGTTCAGGCTCGAGGTACGTACCTAAAGCGCCCTTTCATCGCGTGAATTACACCCGAGCGCGCACCTTGCCTACACCCGACCCCCCACGCCCGGTTGAAAATACCGTTAAGCCTTCCGTACGTAACCGAATTAATTTCATATTCAACCTTCGTCGGTGATAATGGAAGCAAAATTGGTTCCTTCCTAATTACCAATCGATCTTGTTGCTCCGAGTTTGTTAGAATCGAGCATTTGGTACGTTAATACCGTTTGGAACTGGAAATAATTTACCATAAATAATTTCTAGCTAAATTAGAATTTTAGAGTGAACAGAAAATACTTTTGGGACTTACACTTTGCGTCCTTATCTAGCATTCCGGGAGACTTAGTTTAACATACGCCTAGCTAAAACCACTTCAAACAGGTTATCAGTGGTTATCAGTGGCAACGCTAATAACAATATTCTACCTATGTAAACTTAAGCAGTAACACGTAGTAATCAAAGCTAACAGAGGCTAATCGTGACTACGGTTTACACACGATCTATAAATAAATTTTTCGAGACGCGTGCACGAAAGGCATCCGAGACGGTGGCTTTAACGTCACCGCGGCGTTTCTAACAACAAAAGCTCGCGAGAGCGTCGTCAAAGCGAGGCGAAAAGCTCCAAATAACGACCGTAATCGCGTTACGACGCAGACGTCGCTAATAGTTACAACGAGCTCTCATCGTATCCCCCCGACGAAGGCACTTTGGTTCCACTTTTCGGAATAACAAAAGACTTTCAGGCAGGCAGTTCGATTCGCATCGGGAATAACAATGGTAAACCTCTGCCCCCTTTTTGATGGAAAAAAAAAAACGACGTTTGCGGAATTAATTCTATTGAGAACCGTGGCCGTAAAGTGTCTTCCGGACCGAGGCATTGAATAAATATTGAACGACGCACGGGCGCTTTCAGACATCGATCCGCTTGCGCTTGATAATAAATTCATCTGTATACGTGATTTATAAGACGCTTAAGCCCCGCCGTCGCGCGATACGGAGACCGCTTTTCAATCGACCCGATACAGATTTTGACGGCCGTTGTAGTGGTTGAATTTATAATTGCCGGCCTCGCCGGGGAATATTGCACGGGACGAGAAATGGCAGTGGAACGGAGCGCAGAGGAACACCATTTATCCGAACTAATTGGCCTACGCGAGACATTGTACCGTCGAAGCTGAACGGGGGAACCTTTCGATGAAAAATTCAGCTAACAGGATTTATACATCTTACGCGGGGTCTAAAGGGTCGATTAATTGATAGAAGCAGGTACCCTGCGACGAAATATGATGATTCGTAGGGGAAAGTGCGAGTGTATAAACCAACAAACACGTGGGAATGTTTGTCTTCGTTCCCTGGTTCAGCTTTTCTCTCAAAGCACACGCTTAACACACCCGCAAGTGAGCCAATGCATCGAACCGACGCGGCTCGGATGTTTATTCTACTTATACATAGTCTACAAACTGCCAGATAGCCAAATAGAACGTTGGGAATCTCGATTTGCGGTGTAATTTGCCTACGGGGATATCCGTGCCACTGAATTTTCGGTTGATATCATTTTTAACAATATTTACAAAACATATCGGTACATAGTCGTCGATCAAACATATATTAAAACTAAATTATTAACGCTAAATGTAATTTATAATACGCAAACAATGCGAGTACATTTTTTTATACAGATAAAATAGTTTGACAATTATACATAGTAAATGGTTAATTTTAATGCCTTGGAGTGAAATACCTACGTTCTATATATCTCCAAAGTTTCATCGTTTTTTGAATATCCGGGTTGCGTGGACCTTCGCTGGACAACGATGATAATACGTGTGTTTCGAGGCAGGTAATTCGATTCATCGACAATTTACGATCCCCGCACAGTAGTTAGTAAATTCATTCCTGATGGAAATGGACGTGCTGAAATGTTTTCGATAAATCACATTTATAAATACGAATTAATACCAGTACGTGATATAATGAAATACGAGCGCCGGTCGAATTCAAACTGCGCGCCACCTGCAGGTTCGAACTTGTTGCAAACAAAATGGCGTCGGCGATACCGATTTTCGATCTCTTACGCACCAATGTACTAGAAATCAGCGTCGAACGACGCCATTTGTAACCCTCGATATCATAGGAACCCTTTGCGTAAGAATCGAAGCACGACTAACGAAATTACTTCTGTTTACGGTGATTCATACCGCGTGCAAAATCAACGCCGGTCTTTGTCCCCTCGATTCTTAATTCGACCCCCGGCCCGGCGAATAAATGTGTACAGTACCTGTTGCGTGTTCGAAGTCTCCGGTGTCGAAACAATCGCCGAGCAATTCCGTTTTCCTCGAAAATCACCGAACGTCCGAGGGGTTGATGAGCTGGCCAGGGCGCCGGGACGCCATCCACAGCAAACATTCCGCCAGAAACTAAACCGTCGACGTGTCGTTCGGCCAACGGTGGGTGTCCTTAAACGCTCCGACGAGTCCTCTGACCAGGACCGTGTAAACAAGACGTTAATCGCGATCAGATCCAACGACCGAATGCAGTTTTCATCCCCCTTTGCTAGTCCGGTTCAAACTTTTACGCGGTAGCCATTAATTTCGCAATGCACTTTCGTCACTTTCACGGTACATTTCCACCCCCCGTCCGTTCCCGCTTAATTACGCGCGGGGAATGAAAACGGATTCTTTGCAGCCAACTTCGCGCGGATCCCGGCTGAGCCCGATCGACCAATCAGAGAGCTCCTCTCTTCTCTGCCTGGCATAGCAACAGGACCAACGAATTATTGCGAAGATACGAATTTCGATTATCGAATAAAAGGCAATTGCTTACCTGTTATTCGTTGAATCGAAATTTCAATCGCACAATGAATTATTTCAGGATTAAATATATTACTGTAGGTTAATCTTATCGAGTATTTATTATTCGAGTCAAATGTTGATTCGAACATTATTCTTCTATCGAAAAATCGCGTATAATGATTAACGAATATTAAAATAAATAAGCAGCATTAATTAACTAATATTGCTGGAAGGATCTGAAAACATCCCTGGGCAACAATGTTCTGGCAACGAATAGCCTTGATATCCGACCATTGCATAGACATCACTTATTCCATTCATTGATAGATTGGCATATGCTAATTATTGGATATTTACGTAGCTTATGGAATCAACCATTCGTGTCTGTAGACTTTAGTTAATGTTGTAAAGTACTTACATGTTTATTTCCAAGATAAACGTGCTCGGTCCCGGCGTGCAATCTGCAATCTCTGTAACGGTTTTTGCCAACTGCACGAACATGGCCGACCAGAGCCGAGGATACCCGATCTCACGATCTCCAACACTACGAACATTCCCGACCGAAATATAATTATTATAAACCTTCTTATCGCCTTGTAAATAAAACTCAATCGATTCTGAACATTACTTATCGTTTCGTTCTTTTTATAAAACAATTTTAAGATTAAAACAAACTATAATTTCTTATTCGCGCTTCCTTTTAAAACGCCCCTGCCAACAGACAACCCGATGTACACGTATGTCACACTTAATGCAGAGATCTTTTTTTAACGCGATAAATAAATTACTAAGAAACATTAATGAATAATTTTCTGGGAATAAACACTATCAAACAACTCCTACCAGTCGTGCATAAAATTAACAATTTAACTTCCAATAAATATTCCTCGTTAACGATTCCAGAAACAAGCCATAACGAAACATGAATTTAGGTACACAGGGTATTCCAAATATTTATGAAAATTAAATTCTTTACTTTGTACATGGCGGAATATAACCGTCGAATATAGTATCGATAATTTATTGATCTTTTAAACCGGGCCAATGATATTTACTTTCAGGAAAATATCCACGAAAATATTTAACGTTTCAGCCATAAACGAATCTAAAATTAGTATAAACGTAATGTAGATTAAAAGTCATGTTTATTCGCTCTTCTTTATTTTTGAAGCTCCGTGTGTTTGAACTGTTTCGTTCGTTAAATAGGAAAGTTAATTAATATAAATTACGTCATAGCAGCGTTATGATACGTTATATATACGCGGGTGAACGCGTGTAAATCAATTGCGGAGTCACGTTTCGCGCGAAACAGCCGAACTTTCCCAGAAAGATGCAAACGGCCAGGTAATTCTACTCGAACAGTTAAGAAACTCCGAATTCCACTAACGCTCCCTTAACGGTTTAGCGAGTCCATTCAGACTCCGGGAGTCAGAGGCCGAAGAAGTCAACTGCGAAATTCTAACTCGTTCCTGAATGCCCTCGGCGACGTTGTTACAGAATTTTAGCGTTACTCTCCACGACCCCGCTTCTAAATTATTCCTATTAATTACTATTTACCAATTCACGCTCCTGGAACTTGAATCTGCAAACAGAGGAAATGTGTTGTCAGTAACGATTGAGACAATATCGTTGCAAAATAAGATTGAAGAGTTTAGCGTTGCGCATGATACAGTGGTGTGCTAAATATTTATGACAGAGCAACAAGATCACGTAATACGAGACAAAAGAATGCGAAGGAAGGAGTAAAGAGGTCAAGCCTGGCGCAAAATACAGTAATACACTGGCCCGAGGGCCCCGAAATCACCGAAGAAAGTTTAATTGGAGTCGAATAAGAAATTTCTGTCCCGAACAATTTGACGTCTATCGGATAAACAGCTTTTCGACGAAGCGCATTCCCGGTGCATCCAAGTTCGTAGCGCAAGCCGGAAGCCTCGATCGTCCCGGGGTTCGATCCCCAACCTCCCCCCCCCCCCTTCGACTTCCTTCCAATTTTCTCTGACCCGCTTTGCAGATGGGAGTTCGAGCTGAAGACCGGCGCTGAGACTGGTCTGCTTCTCTACAACACCGGGCAATCGTCGTACGCCGATTACCTCGGGATCGAGTTGTTCGAGGGTAAAATTCGGCTTCTGATGAACAAAGGGAACGGACCTACAGAGTTGATACACGACACGCCGGTGGCCGATGGCAAATGGCACAGGGTGGTCGTTGATTTCAATCCGAGCGGAATCGGGATCGCGGTCGACCAGCAGGAAAAAACGATCACGCTGCCGTCCGGCGGAAATCGTTACCTGGACCTTGCGGACACCCTCTACGTGGGCGGCACGGAGCTGAACAAACGCGCCAGAGCGCTGGGCAAAGGTCTGAGGTCCGGCGACGTGAGCTACAAGGGTTGCTTGAGGGACATGCTGCTGGACAAGAAGGAACTCGGTCTGCCCGACGTGAAGATCAGCCAGGGCGTCGTGGTCGGCTGTGTCTGGGGATTCCCGTGCATCGAGCACGATCCCTGCGTTTCCGGGGCGGTTTGCTCCCAGCTGGGCGTCAGCTCGTTCGAGTGCAACTGCGACCAGCCAGTGTGCATCAGGCCGAACCGCGCCGAGGATTACAAGGCAAATCGTTGCTCCAAGACAATCCCTCTCCCCGCTAACAGCATCCGATCAAGCTTAACTTCTCTCTTCTTTACATAGGACACCCTCTTCCAGGGAATTCTGTGAGAATAAAAATTACGGGAATTATTCTATCTGAAAATATTCACAATATTGATTTGTAAAAAATTAAAAAATCAACCCGGATTTATGAAACATTTTCGTGCAAGAGACAATAACATTGACCGTCGAGTCGTGAAATTTAAGCATTTACAATACACACGGTATAAAGTGCCGGGAATTGCGTATTATGTGTAAATGACGGAACGGCGATTCGAAAATTGTTGCCGGGAGGTAGAAAAAGCGTGACAAGCCCGTGTCCAAATGAGCAGAACAGATATCGAATATTTGCCCGTGAATATAGTTCGACGTTTCACCAAACGTTTCATAAATCCAAGCGGAATCGCATCGGGATCCCTGATTTATTGACTCATCGAGTACAACGAGAAAAAGAGTATTCGAACTTGTTTTTTTGCATTCTTTTCGATCATCTCCCTTTTTTTAAGCGTGACTAAATTTATCCTTGACTTTGTTCCAACGTTCGTAGGTTTATTCGAAGGCAAATTTACCCGTGAACCTGGAGATTCTCTCAGTGAGACCGCTGCTGGTATCCGAGGGGGAGCACGTGCTGGTGACGAGCGATAACATTGCCATGGTGTTGGACATAGCTAAATATGGGGTGGAAGAGGACGGTGTTATCTTCACCTTGGTAACGCCACCCACGAATGGAACCCTGTCGCTGGACCACCTAACGACCAGAACCGAAAATGCCTTCACTCTCCAAGACATTAGTCGCGATAAGGTAAAACAGACCACGTGGATCTCTTTATTATTATTCTAGCAATAATAATAGTTGCCTCTATCCTACATCCGTCGTTGGTTAAATCAGTCTCAACGATAGATCACGACGAGTAAATCTCAACGATGTCTGATAAGTCGGGAATGAAAAAAGAAAATCGTGTTCCTCCAGTTCGTCACGGGGCCGAAAAGGCTATAGATAGTTTGCGACAGAAGAACTAAGTTTAGAACCGTTGGGGGTCCGGGTAGCCGTGTCATCGGTACTGTAGCGGTTGTCTGTTACTCTTCCACTTGCACTCGATTTATCCAGCGACGGTGCACTATTTATAAACACCGCCACCGCTCATTAATGGTTTTTCGTGGGGTTCGCGTCGTCCGGGGACCGCGTATTCGTCTTACCGCGGGTTATTTCTTTTCCCCCGTACGAAACCACCCCCCTGAACGGGGAAATCCCGAGGGGGGCGCCAAGTCACGTCGATCCGGTATGCTAATCGCCGATTTATAAGACCGCCTCCGTTGCTTTAATTAATTTTAATTACGAACGGACCGTGATTCGCAAGGCCAGTCGTACGAGATCCGCGATATTAAAAAATAGTACTTCCAAACGCTTCGTCGAAAACCTGCAATAAAAACAATCCCTGTAAAGCTCGTTGAGGAAATTTTACAGCACTTTCACGCTATGTTTTTTTTATGGAGAAAGCTAACTTACTGGTCTGGGTCGGGGCATTAACTGCTTTAGGTGTCCTCTAAAAAGTAGATTTCTGAGCTGGTACCGCCGTTGTTCAATCTACAATATAGATGAAAATAAATATGAAAGTAGTCCGCCGTGAATGAAAAAGTTTCCAATTAATAGCCAAGTTTTAATTGACACCTTCGTTCGAGACTGTCGCGTTCGAGGGCGTTTCGACGCGTTCACCTTTAAGGCATGCATATTCATAGGTCCCTAGAAACATTGTTTACCGTATGGCACATTGTCTCATTATTGCGATCAAATTTCTGCCAGATACAATACATGCACGACGGGGGCGAGACCACGGAGGACAGTATGATCGTGGAAGTGACACTCGTGGCAGGAACTGGTTACACGTTGCCGGGCTACCTCCAAGGACGACTAATGTTTCCGCTCCACGTCAACGTGACGCCCGTTAATGATCCACCGTTGCTCGAGATATCGACCACCGTGCTGCGTCTGGCTCAAGTGAGACACAAAGACCATCAATTCTTATATACGCCGTGAAATTTTCTACCGTGGATGCTTTGTCTGGCGGGCAACTCCGCGTTAGCGTAATTGGCGCAAAATACCCAACACTTACTCCGCGCGACCCTCCTCCCTGGGGTAAATCAATTAATCGAGAATTGAAGAAATTGTGGTCCCCAGTCTTCGACGGAGGCGCCAGTCGAGTCGTAACGAAATCGATTTAAGTCGCTCCCAAGTCGTTGCTCTTAATTAACCGCTCGGTGTGCTTCAATCTTCTTGAATGAAATAATTCCTCTCGCCGTAAAAATTCGCTCGTCGACCCCTTCGGTGTTCAAGATCGCGGAGGAGCTCGAGTTGCCTCCGTTTAAATATTACACAGCGGGCGAACGTCCACCTGGAAATACAAATTTCCACGTGTTAAAACCAATATATGTTAATTTTAAATTACGTTCGTTTACAGGGCACGAGGAAAATTTTGACGAAAGTGTTGATTTGGGCGATCGACGCCGACACGCCGTCGGACATGTTGGTTTACACGGTCTTACGTACCGACGCAGACGCCGGCTACGTCGAGAGGGTGACTTACCCGTCGCGGCCCATCGACACGTTTACCCAGGCGGAATTAATGCAAGGATTAATTGCCTACGTGCACCGTGGAAACGGTAACATTTTCATCGATATTCGAGACGCGGAGCAAACGTTATCGTTTAATCGGCACATATACTCGTAAGGTCCGTTCCTCGATGATTCAACGGTCGTTTTAATTACCATTTACAGCGAAACCGAACGCGAAACTGGAACTGCAGGTCAGCGACGGGGTAGACAGCAGCAAGCCGGCGAGCTTGAGGGTGGCGGCTCATCCGTTGGAGATAAATCTGATGCAGAACACGGGTCTGGTCGTGGTGCACCGATCGTTCTCCTATCTGACCCCGGCGAACCTCTCCTTCACCACAAACTCCGACGACAACACGATCGACATACGTTGCGACATCGTCTCGCCGCCTCAGTACGGCGCGATTCAAAAGCTGAGGGATGCCTCGAGCAGCTGGACGAACGTGGACCATTTCACGAGCAGGGACGTCGAGCAGCACACGATCCGGTACCTCCACAACGAGGGTAGCCCGAACCAGGACGAGTTCAAGTTCCAGGCGAGCGTCCGTGAGGTCAGGGCCCAACACACCTACGACTTCCGGATCACCTTCATCGATTTAGAGCTGAAAGAGATGAAGAGGATACCGATTAACTTCACGAACGTGGCCGAGGTGACGGTGGCCGGTCTGAACCTCAGGTACCAGACGAACCCTCTGCTGACAGCGTTCAACAAGATCGTGTTCACCTTGAAGACGGGACCAAGATACGGTAACCTGTTCCTCTCGAGTCGGAGGCTGAACGTCGGGGACGCGTTCAGCCAGGACGACGTCGACTCCGGGCGTGTCAAGTACCGACTGTTCAAGAGGGCCTACTCGACCATCCTGGACGAGTTCGGGTTCAAGGTCAGCGCGCCCCAGTGCGTCGACATGCACGGGAACCTGGTACTGAAGCACTATCTCAGCAAGAACGTGAAACCGTTGGACAGCGTGGAGACGCTCAGGGTCGACGAGGGTTCCAGGGTGCCGGTGAGGATACTGCGTACGAACCCGAAGAGCTACGAGGACAAGGTCATCACGTCGTTGATGTACAATCTGACGATAGTGCCCCGTCACGGATGGCTGATCGTCACGAACAGCTCGAGGTCCCACACGAGGAACAACACCCACTACTTCGTGTCCGAAGAGCTCAACTCCCAACGGGTCTACTACGTTCACGACGACTCGGAGACGCGGGAGGACTCGTTCCAGTTCGTGGCGATCGCCACGGACGCGGTGGACTTCATGTACGTAGGTCTGTTCCGCGTCGAGGTGACGATGAAGAACGACAACGCACCGGAGCGCGTGGTCGATCGGGTGTTCCACGTAGTCTCGAGGAGCAAACGTTTGCTCACCAACAAGGACCTGGCGTACACGGACAGGGACGTGGACACGAAGCCCAGCGATCTGATTTACACGAGGCTGGACAGCCAGAGGTACGGTGTCTACCGGGTGTCCAATCCCACGGTGCAGATCCTCATGTTCAGTCAGCAGGACATCGACGACAAGCAGATACTCTTCAAGCATCAGGGCGACGATCGCGGGAAGTTCGAGTTCGGCGTGACCGACAGGCGATTTTACACCGCTGGCGTGTTGGAGATCCAAGCCAGTCCGCCTTACGTCAGACTGAAAGAGAACAACGGGTCAGTGGTGCAGTTCAATCGGTTGGTGGGCCTAGGGCCGGACGAGCTGGACGTGGAGACCAACGTGTACACGACCGACAAGGACATTAAGTACTCGGTGTTGGATAAACCGAAGCACGGGGTGCTGCTGAAGCACGGCAGAGAGACGAGCAGCTTCACCGAGGAGAATCTGAGAAACGGTATAGTGGCGTACAAACACCTGGGGGGATCGTTGGTCAAGGACGACTTCAGGTTCAAGGTGACGATCGAGGGCGCCGAAACTGAGGGCGTATTTCCGATCAAGGTCTACCCGGAGAGCTACTGGCAGCCGTTGATCGTCCAGAACAACAAAACGGTGTTCGTGGAGGAGGCAACGAGCGTCCTGCTGAACAGAAAGAGCCTCGAGGTGATGCATCCCAAGATACCGGAGTCAGAGATAGTATATTTCTTGAAAGAGTGGCCGCAGAACGGGTACCTGGAGCTGCAGATCCACGACGAGCACAGCGAGGAGATCCGCGAGGACTACATAGGCAACGCGGTGAAGACGTTCGATCAGAAGATGATAAACGAGGGCCGCGTCTACTACGTCCAGTCGGTGATCAATCAGACCAACGACAGATTCGTCGTGGACGCGACCAACGGGATAACCTGGCTACGCGACCTCAGCGTCAACTTCGTCATCGTACCGGAGAAGCTGTACGTCGAGGCGAAGGGAGTCGCTGTGGTCGAGGGGAAGAGCACCACCCTCGACGAGACGGACTTCTCCATCCTCACTCCCTATTACTTTGGCAAAGTGACGGACTATCGGATCACGGAGAAACCCAGGCACGGTGTCGTTCTCGATCTGTCGAAAAATTCCCCAGTTAGAGAGTTCTCTCAGAAACACCTGACCGCTGACGTAATATCGTACAAACACAATGGCGACGAGTACCCGAAAGATTGCTTCAAGATGGTCCTCGTGGCTGAGGACAAAGTCAGCGAGCCCTTCAACGTGTGGGTGACCGTGCAACCCGTCAACGACGAGCTACCCGTGCTGGTCAACAGGACCAAGTTGACAGTTTGGCAGGGTGGTTCGATCGTCTTGACGCCTGACAACCTGGCAGCCATTGACAACGACACGTCGGCTCATGACTTGACGTTCAACGTGACCGGTGCCAGAAACGGGTTCGTATCGCTGAGATCCGCCCCGGAATCGGACGTGTACAATTTCACGCAGGAACAGATTGACCAGTCGAGGATCATTTTCACACACACAAGTATGTTCCCCGGTTACCGACCAAGTTAAATCCACCCGCCTTATGCACTCGTCTTGTTTCAGATGGGTCCGATGCTGAGTTCAATTTCGTTCTGAACGATGGGGCGCACACGTCCGAGACCTACACGGTGCTGGTGGCCACCAAACCGATACGGTTGTCCATCGAGCGCAACGCTGCGTTGAACGTATTCCCGTTAACTAGAAAAGTGATATCGGATAAGCTGTTGTTGACAAAATGCATGGACGAGACGCGGGAGATTAAGTACATGGTGAGGAACGGACCGCATCTGGGCAAAATCATCATGGAGACGAGCGAGGGCGCGTGGCTGAACGTCGACCAATTCTCCCAGCGAGACATCAACGGTAGTAAAGTGTACTACGAGCACACCAAACAGTTCATGGACCTTGCCGCCAATGACTCGTTCACGTTCGACGTAGAGGCGCGGTTCGCGGAATCCTTGACCAACCAGGCAAGTACTCTTCCATTGTACGTCGTCTGATACCTGAAAAATACGCACGACTTTAACTACGACGTTCTATTTACAGGTGTTGCAGATAGACATTTCAGTGTCCAGCGGCGGATTGAACAGATACATTTTCGTAAAGAACGTGAGAGTGGAGGAAGGAGGATCCGCCCAAGTGATCATGAACATCAGTGGGATCGTGTCGTTCCTCCAGACCCACGCTGGCATCGAGAACCCGGTCGTTCTCTCAAGACTGATCGGTCAACCCAGCCACGGCCACGTGAAGATCCTCCCGGACGTGAACATAACCACGTTCTCTCAGACTCAGATAGAGGGCGGTGAGATCGTCTACTGCCACGATCACTCGGACACTTTGGAAGATCGGATCAACTTCTCGCTGTACCTGACGCCCGGTCACATCCTCCTCTGCAACGCCAGCGTGCCGGTAATCGTCGAGCCGGTGAACGACAAGCCCTTCAAGCTGATCACGAACAACCCTAGCATCAGAGTGGTGCAGAATCAGAATCAAACGATAACTAGCAAGAACCTGCTGACGGAGGACCCCGACACACCGCCGGAGGAAATCGTGTACGACTTGATATCAGGGCCCACTTACGGTCGTCTGTTGCTCCTGCCCTCGAACGAGAACGTCTCGGTGGTGCAACAAGTGAACAAGTTCACGCAGCAGGACATCGACTCGAACAGACTGGTCTATGAACACGACGGACCTCACCAAGCTGCTCTGTTCTATTTCCGGGTAGACGACGGTCGTTTCCCCTCCCAGTACAAGGTCTTCAACATCCTCGTCCTGCCCATCAAGCTGAACGTGACTATCCTTGGGCCCGTCTACCTGCAACAAGGATCGAGCGTGGCTCTGATAACCGAAAGCAACCTGAAGCTGGACACGAACGCGAGACGGGACCTGGTTGTCTACGAGATAACGAACAGTCCAAAGCACGGGGTGCTGTACGTGAGAGACGGGGCGGCGGCCAGCTTCAAGCAAACGGACCTAGCGTCTAAAAGCGTGATGTACATGCAAAAGAACATGACCGTGTCGAACGACAGCCTGGTGCTGACCGCCAAGGTGAGCGGGTTCGAGCAGCAACACATAAGACTAGAGATCAAAGTGGTGCCGCTGATGATCATGAACCCTATGATCGCGCTGGCCGGGGAGAAAACGCGGATATCTCTGAAATACATGGACGCCACACCGCTGGCGAAACTGACCAGCAGCAACCCTGTCTACGCCGTGATGAAGAAGCCAAAGTTCGGCAAGGTGAAGAGGATCATCAGAAGTTCGTCGTCGTCCGGCGAGAAACGTGGAACCCGGGAAAAAGAGGTGGTTCGGTTCTCCCATCAGGAGGTGGTGTCAGGTGTGATCTACATAGTCTGCAGGAAGATCCCGACGATGGAGTACGAGGGTGTCCTCGACAGTTTCACGTTCGTCCTGACGGCCTCCATCTTCCAACCAGCCGTGGGCGAGTTCGAGTTCCGGGTGAAGCTGGACATGGACGAGAACAACATTACTTTGGGCGGGCCAATGGACCCTGTAGGGCACGAGGGCGAGATGGCCATCGCGCCAAACATGAGCAACGATTACCTACCGGTTTTAGGGATGCTCCTGGGCGTGTTCCTGCTGGGCGTGCTGGTGATCATCACCATCAGGTGCAGGCACAACAGGTACAAGCACGCGGAGGAGGAGAAGTCGGAAACGTCACCGGCGGTAGGCGTGATGCCTCTTCCAAGGCCACCGGATCACCTGATGCCCGCGACGCCGCATTTGAAACGGTTCGCCAACGACCATAACAGCGTGGCCGCCAGCACGCCGCTACCAGTGCCGCCTACGATGACGTCCACGTTGCCACAATGCAAAGTGATACCTCTGAGTCCTCTGGAGAGCAGCGCTGGGTCAGAGGTGGACGTATCCGCCAGGTATCCCTACGGCGTCGCGGACGGCGACGAGTGGAGCAGCTTTGACACGTCGGACCTGCCCTGCCAGTCCGCCACCGCGCAAAGAGCCAATAACCCCATGTTGAGGAGAAACCAGTACTGGGTCTAGCAAAAGGAGGGCTGTTCGCGGTTCACGCGAATCAAGCCGTAACACCTACTCACATTCTGAAAGACTGTTCTTTTTCTTACGAACTACTCGAGATTGGTCGTCGATCGCTATGGTCTAAATGTGCCTAAAGAGAAATGACTCTGCCGATACGGCATGTCGGAAGCCCCCAGTTTTATACCGAAACCTTGACGGAAACTCTCTTTCGATACCCTCGACGGAACGTGCCAAAACGACATTTTATACCGCGTGTTGGGAGAGAATTGTACTTGGAGATTGAACGCTGTCGAGTCCGAGGATCGGAGTTTCCATCAAACTTTTTACTTTTGTTGTTTTTGTACGGATACTCCGCCAGGAACTACTACAACTAAATAACAATATACGTACAGTGGAGGAGCATAATCGGACCGATAACAAACGCGTTTCATTAAAATTGTATCGCCACGCGCAGTGGACGATAACCTAAACAACAGGTAATAAACAATCACGCAGGGTGTCACAAAAATGTGTCCCCGATCGCCTGTTCTTTGCAAAGATAGGTAATACTTTTTGGGAGACACGTGGTTGTCGATTCGGTTACGCTCTTCGTTGTACATTTTACGTGATCCGTAACGAAATAATGCGCAGTGTCTCGCAGAGTATTTACTATAGTCTCCCAGTGAAACCGGGAATGATATAGTCGGAACGAAATCAATTGCATCTTTGTTCGGGAGACAAAGGCGCGTGCCTATAGGTTTGCACGGAGAGGCGAAAGATGGCACGGCAGATCTCGTTTCGACTATAGCAAAGGGATACAAAGCCAAAAGACTATCGTCGCTATTACGGATCGAATGTGCCTAAGAGATCACCGAGTCTCGTAAGAGTATTCGCCACGAGGCCTGCACCACGTCGATTTTTGCTGCTGTCTTTCCTCTCGGTTAGACGTCGACTTGAAACGATCTTCTATCCGGTCACGGTCGTTTCCGAGCCCCAACTCGGCCGGGACCACGTCAATCAGAATGTTTTCTACTTCTTCGATGTTCCATGAGTGGGTACATTGCGGTTGAAACGACGAATCACTGAAAAACGAGGGCCAATGTTACACAGAGATCAAACGGTGAGTAACGGAAGTACTCGGACAGAGGGCCGAGCGTTGAATGTTAAGATGAGTTCCGCAGCAATCTTTTTACCCTTAATTTTCATCGACCAAGAAGCGTGACAAATATTTTTTTACATCCTGTACATAGTGTATAAATCATCGTTTTTTAAACACGTTCCAAAATAAATTTTTAAGGCGTTCGTGTATCGTCTCAATGTTTACAAAACCGATCGAATAAATTCTACGTTATATTGCGTATTTCCGCGTACGGATAACTGAATCAGAGAACGAGAAATTCGAGCGTAACCTGCTGTCCGAGCGTTCCCGTTGCTCGCTGAAACTCGAGAAGAAAGTCGGGAGTGTTTGTAAACAGTATCGGGGCGCAAAATACTATATATAGTTACCTAAACATTTGTAAAAAGTGACTACAAAGGGGACTGCGTATTTCAGATTTATACTCAGCGCGCACACACACGCGCGCGCGCATACACACGGATACGCACACGAGAAATGTATAGAAATTATCAGCGACTTTTATAACGGCGTAAACGCGCGTGTTCGATGTATGGCGGTACAACATGGAACACCACGAGTTTCGCACATATCTTTTTACACCTTTCCCGCGTATTTCTACTGACTAACGTCGTACCTAGATCAAGCTAACGAGTTCTATTTACGTTTTAGACGATGCCCTAGACTTCGTTCGTTTCCGTTGCGCAATTCTTATCTGTCGAGCAGAAAAATGATCCACGCCGCGGCGATGATGTACATAATCGTTCGTGATTTCCGTTGACGCGCTTCGATCGTGAAAACAAAAGATGACGCTGCCAGCGTTGTTTACGTACATTTGCGTTTGCGACTAGCTTGCAACGCGCAACGTTGTCTTTTGCTTTTAACAAACGATCTGGTCGACCAATGCGACTAAACCATCGAATTCGATGACGCCAATTTGCTGGGAAAAAACGTCCCAAAAACTTTAAACATATTTGTACAACTAACCTGTACACGGGGTGTCCTGTTAACCTTGGGGAAAAATTTTAATGGTGGATTCTGGAGGCCAAAATAAGACGAAAATGAAGAATATCAATTTCTTGTTTGAGGCTTCGTTAAAAAGTTATTAACAATTGTACCTGTAAAATGGCAACTCAGAGGTGCAATTGTTAATAACTTTTTAACGAAGCCTCAAACAAGAAATCGATATTCTTGATTTTCGTCTTATTTTGGCCCCGAGAACCCCCCATTAAAATTTTTCCCACGGTTAACAGGACACCCTGTATATCTATTACGCATAGTTATTCGTGTTTGTTCTTATTGGTAATTCCTTATGATTAGACGGCATGGTTGGGGGGGGGGGGGCAGGGGGGCAAAGGAGGCGATACGTTTCAATTCTTGCTCTCCCACATCGAAGTTTCGTAAATCTGGCCGCATTATCGTCGACGGTTCGAAGGTCAATTTTTTTTTTCATGCCTTTCAGAAGATTCGCCGCGAATCGGTCTCTTCATTCAGCAATGACGAATTTTATTCCTCTTTGGGTCGTCGAGCGGCGTACGAAACGCGCAGGCGGTTGGATTCTGCTCGATTTTTCTTCAGTATTATAACGAATTGATCCAAATCTCACGATCGATGATCAGCAACGGTTCGACGTCAACAAACGTCGATATTCCCGCGCTCGTCGATCCACCCGGTGGACATTAAACGTCACGTCTTCTGAGCCTGCGCAAACTCACAGTGACCTTAATTAACGATGACTTCTTTAAACCCTGAAAACGTATAATTAAGGAAACGCTCTAACGTCGATGTTAATATAGTGATAATGGATAATAATCATTTTACACATACATACATACATATATAGAGATTTATATATGCATGTATGTATGTACGTACGTATGATGTATGCATGTATGTATGAATATATGTATGAATATATGTATGTACGTATGTATGAAATTATGTACACTCCTACATAGAAAATACTGTTTCACGAATTCGTAGCATATCCATTAATATAATAGATCCGTTTGTTGATTAATGAATATGCTAGATACGAACAGTTAGGCTTTTTTACCATCCCTAAAAAAGTGAACCGATCCGAGTGCCAAACTTCTTACATTGTGTAATATATAGTTATACATATAGGACTGTATTTTCCCTGCCGACTGAACGCATTACTCTTGTAATTCAAATAAACTGAATGTGCGATGTTATCTAAAAGAGGCGTGTCATCATGACGTTAACGAACCTATCCATTGCTGATTTATTCACGAGTTGATCGGTTTTGTTCGTCGATAACGTTCGTTTCAAAAATGGAGGCGACAAGAGCGGGAAAGGTTCAGCTCGCGTAACTTCTGGAAATCCTTCTTGGACTATTTCCAGAATTCAAAGCTACGGAAAACATTACGAACGATAAAATAAACTTTAAACGATAAAATAATAAGACAGATATTGCGAGAACGTACGTGAAATAGTTGGTGGCATTCGGAAACAGCAACTTGCCGATGACGATTCGAACGAGCATAGCTCCATCTATGAAATTCGATTCCGTCCCGTTCGAATTAGTAAGAACGCGGTATAGGAAATGTTACTTCTCAACATGGCTTCGTACGTGCGGTAAGTTAATTATTTTCGGCCTTTTAACCTTCAAAATATCAAGATAAATTTTCTTCGATTGGTCGCACTAAGGCTGCAACACCTTCTCCCACGAATTATTTCCACGCACAACCAGTCGCAATTCCTACAACCCACTTTCTAGTGTTTACTTTTCTATTGCAATAATGGTCACGCTGACGTGTCCATGATAACATCGTTTTTGATATACATGATTTTTTCGAACAGTACGACACGCAGCAATCCCTCGCTCTTATCGATTTGTTTATAAAATCGATATTGTCCGGCCAGGCTCGTTTAAAGATCGTCTTTGCCACTTAGAAACAATGTAAAACAAATTCCATTAGACTGACACAACAACAGCCACTTTTTAATCCTTTTTCACGACCAATCGGGAATAAAATGTAATTAATATCGATCAGCCGATTAAATGATCGATTATTCGTATTACAGGTTCGGATTATTATTATTATTAGCCTGTTCTCCCTTCCTTGTGAATGCAGTTAACAGGGACTCGTTTAAAACATGTGATCAAAGTAGTTTTTGCAGGTAAAGTTACTATTTTGTTTCTGCTGCTTGCTCCAATCGTTTGGAATTTTACTAAATTTTTTTATCGTGTCGTTAGGCGTTGTCGAAAAGTTGAACCTGGAAAGACACCTTATCAACTCTTGGTGGACACGTTCACTCATAATGAATCTACTATAAATATAGATTTATTCAATAAAGATACGGGAGTACTTTACATATTGCAATTGACCGCTCTGAAAGACAATATGTTCAGGCTCCACATCAACGAAAAGAATCCTTTACATCCGAGATATCAACCGGAGAACGCCCTTCAGGATCAACCACAAATATCTAAATTAACTTTGGTCGAAAGAACCGCGGATCATATAACTGTATCCAACGAAGGGAACAAAGTAATTCTATATGCTATTCCGTTCAGAGTAGACGTATATTCTCAGGACGCGTTGGTCGTGTCCGCGAACGCAAGAGGCCTCATGAGATTCGAACATCATCGTACAAAGCCTGCGTATGTATAACAAAAGAATATATCATTCGTTCTGTTCTATACGACTGACAATTTTTTTTCTGAATGTAACGCAGGAAACCGGAACAAGAGGAGAATGCGGAAAACGTTGAGGCAACGCACGATAATCAATTCCCGGGCGATGGAGCCGACAGCGATCCGGGAGCGTGGGAAGAAAATTTTAAAACTCATCACGATTCGAAACCTTACGGCCCGGAAGCGATTGCTATGGATTTCAGCTTCCCTGGAGCGGAACACGCGTACGGTATACCCGAGCATGCAGATTCGTTCGCTTTGAAATCAACGAAACAAGGCCACCCGTACAGATTGTACAATTTAGATGTGTTTGAATACGAAGTTAACGAAAAAATGTCCGTGTACGGGTCTATACCGGTACTGTACGCTCACGGGAAAGAGAGAACAACAGGGATTTTCTGGCACAACGCTGCAGAAACGTGGATCAATATTTTATCAAGCGCGGACAACAACGTTGTCGAGAGTCTCGTAAACCTGGTGTCTGGTTACGCGAAAAAGTCACAAGTCGACGCCCATTTTATGTCAGAGGCAGGTGTGATCGATGTATTCTTTATGCTAGGCCCAAAGCCTTTGGACGCGTTCAAACAGTACACGACCCTAACAGGCACAGCACCTTTGCCACAAATGTTCACGTTAGGCTACCATCAAAGTCGTTGGAATTACAACGACCAAGATGACGTAATGCAGATAGCAGAGAATTTTGATGTACATGATCTACCTCTGGATGCTATGTGGCTGGATATCGAATACACCGATCAGAAAAAGTACTTCACCTGGGATTCGCGAAAATTCTCGAATCCAATAGAAATGATACACAATCTGACCGCGAAAGGTAGAAAGTTGGTCGTTATCATCGATCCACATATCAAGCGCGATACGAATTATTTCCTCCACAATGACGCTACCAAGCTTGGCCTCTACGTGAAAACGAGAGACGGAAAGGACTACGAAGGTTGGTGTTGGCCAGGACCAACATCGTACTTGGACTTCTTCGATCCGAAAGTACAGGAATATTATATAAATCAGTATAGCTTGGATAGATTCCATGGGACTACAAACGACGTGTACATCTGGAACGATATGAACGAGCCGAGCGTATTTAACGGCCCTGAAATTTCTATGCCTAAGGACCTGGTCCATTACGGTGGTTGGGAGCACAGAAGCGTCCACAATATCTATAGCTTTTTTATGACTAAGAATACATACGAGGCTTTGTTCAGAAGATCGGGAGGTACTCTAAGACCGTTTATACTAACGAGATCCTTGTTCGCCGGATCGCAACGTTACGCGGCCATGTGGACCGGCGACAACATGGCGGAGTGGGATCATCTGCGAATAAGTTACCCCATGTGTCTTAGTCTAGCCATTTCTGGTATGTCGTTCTGTGGCGCAGACGTTGGCGGTTTCTTCAAAAATCCAGACTCCGAGCTCTTCGTCAGATGGAACCAAGCTGGAGCTTGGCTTCCTTTCTTCCGGCAACATTCTCACATCGAGGCTAAACGACGGGAAGCTTGGACGTTCAACGAGGAAATATTGCAAATTGTCAGAGAGGCTTTCAGAATGAGATATTCCTATCTACCGCTGTGGTACACCGTCTTCAGAGATCACGAAGTGACCGGAGCTCCTGTTGTGCGTCCTCTCTGGGCTCATTACCCAGGCGAAGTTGAAACATACACGATCGATGATGAAATACTGATCGGAGACTCGATACTCGTCCATCCGGTGTTTCAACCATCCGTCACGGATGTTAACGTATATTTCCCTGGAGAGGGCAAGGTAACATGGTACGACGTTGACACGATGCAACCCTATCATCAGCCAGGCATAGTTAATGTACCTGTGACCCTTCATAAAATCCCGGTGTTCCAAAGAGGAGGCTCCATCGTTCCACGTAAAATGAGAATACGTCGTAGCACGGTTGCAATGAAGAACGATCCGTACACTCTGGTAGTCATCACAGATTCTAACGGGAAAGCTAACGGCACGTTGTACATCGACGACGAGACCAGCTTCGAATATCGTCATGGAAAATATCTGTATTTGAGACTTAATTTTGAAGGCAATAAACTAACCTCGACGTTTATAGATAAGTTAGCTTCGTATCAGACGGAGAGCTGGTTAGAAAGGGTAGATATAGCAAATCCGCCTCAGGGAGTCACGTCCGCCGTATTAACTTCACGTAGTAAGTGACTAAAATTCGAATAAACGTTATGATAACAGACTCTCTAAGTAAAATTAACATATTTTTTTTTTTCTTTCAGATTTGGGAAAAGTTACTTTGGAGGCTAAGTACAATCCAAATAATAATGTATTAACCGTGCGCAAGCCGGGTGTAAATATGGGAGAAGAATGGACTATCGAATTGATCCACTAGAATCACAGTTTTATTCATCATAATCTCAGTAACCATACAGTAATGCCAGTTTTCTATTATTCGCATAATTTTTTCAGCTATCTGTGATCAAAAGGAGATTGTATACTATAACAAAAACAAATACAATGTAGAGATATGATGTAAATGGTATATTTATTACTTTGGCGAGTAAGAAAATTACTTTCGTTTGATCATGTAGTGGGTAACTGACAAGCCTATATGCAACTTTTAAAGCTTATTAATTGTGCATGTCAACTTTGATAAAAAACCTTACATGTATTAGAGGTAGAAGAATCGAAAATATGTTTCTAAAAATATTCAAATTGATACGTAATATATCGAATCCATTCTCTATATATTTCGTAATTATTGTTTTATTTCACCTGCTGTAAAATCTGTTCCTAAACTAAAAAAATTATTTAATCGCATAGAAACTGGTTTTGCGACCGAGGAAACGGTGGAACATTAAAATACAAAAACTTATCCCGATTTAGTTAAAAAAAAAAAGTTTTATTAAATTAAATACGTTCCGCTGGTGCTTGTTTATGTGCTAAATACAAAAACACTATCGATGACAATGCAGATACCAAAAAGATCACGTCGAACCACCTATGGTAAAAATTGAATTGCAATTCCCCTAAAACTTGCGTTATTATAATACGATATTCTGCGGGCATATTCATTCGCATTAAAAGCACAGAGGACACGAAATACATACCCTAAAAAATACATATACATATTTGAAGAAATTGTATACCTAAAACATTATTAGAAAGAAGGCCCTTACCATTATTTGAGCAAGTACAAGTACAATAATATTTGATGATTTGCTGCTCGATATAGCATAAAAAAACTGAAATAAAAAACAAAGGTAACATTAAACGTGTAATAAGAATTTTTTACGACGTGTCGATCGTGCTTTCCGATATTCATGTAACATGTACAAATTACTCGTAATAAATATCGAACACCATTCTACAAAGATGAATAAATTTCTTTTTTAAACATACCTTTGTCAGAGTTAGTAATAAACCGCGAATCGACGTTAAGACGATACAGCCGATAAGATAAAATGAAATGTGCTGCGACCAAAACGTAACATCGATGTTAAATCCCATCCAATGGACAGCAATTTCGATCGCTCTCGTTACAGGATCCTTTTTGCCAACTCGATCGAACACTATATTGATCGTGGACTGAAAGGAAAAGTGGATGTAAAATTTATACAAAATAAACTACAAGTATAACACTTACAATAAATATCTTCCAAGTGCAATATACGGAGAAGAAGTATCCTAAAAAATTGAAATATTTCCCCTGCCAGGTAGCAGCCCATTCCAAACGTTCTCTCGCATTTTGGATATCGTGCGCCTCCAGGAATAATTGTCTGGACAATTCTTCTAACGCCATCACTTCTGTTTGTAACTGTTTAATACCTGTAAGCATATGGTATTACGACTGTACTCATTATTTAAACGATTGGAGTATTGGAAAGTACCGATACATACTTTCTTGATTACTTTTAGTGCCGCTTAAAGGTCCTAGCATACCCCAAAGTCTATACCGCGATTCAGTTTGACCCACGACTTCCCCCTTTTTGGCTAACGCTATTCTCTTCTTTTTGGCAACGATCATGTCCATTGTTTGCAGCAATCGTTTCTCTATGATCTGTACATCGGCGTACGTTACAGGCCTCATAAAATAAGCCATTGAGGTATATGGATAGTTTACAGCACCAAATCCTGATAGAAGTGCCATAACAGTAACTCCGATAACTCCTATTCTACTAACGCCCTGTTCTATAGAGAGTAGGCCTTTTTTCGGGCTCAAAATAGGAAACGGATCTCCCACTTTCCAGAACAAATACAGATAAAAAAGATATACAATGACTGTCAACGGCCTTATTAATTTCAGTCTTACTGTGGAAGAAAAAGTATCAGATTCAATAACGGATAGTAGAAAATATCAAATGTAATTGTTTTAAATCCGTACATACCAAATCTAATGTTACTGATAATAAAGTATGCTATGTAAAATGGAATCACAACTATTACCATAAACAAAAGCATATAGAGGCCGGTGTTCCAATGAAAATATCTAGAACTAAATCATTTAAGGTGTTAATAATTAATATTGAAACAATGGGGGCTGCTTTTTGCTTACCTAGAATCAAGAACTCCTATTATTTCAAATATAATTAGCTCGAACATGGTACAGGATAGCGAAAATGTCGTGGAGAAAATTAATTGTACTAATCTGTGGTGGACTTCGTAGTCTCGAAATAATTTCTTTACAAAAAACACCCATCCTCCTAAGAAGAAGATGACCTGGAATCATAAATAAATGTATAAAAAAATTATAAATAATTTCATTGAGTCTAACAATACGCAATCTAGCTACGCAAGAGTAAATAAATAAATTTGTCAGTATGTGAAATAAATCACCAGATTTATTGTAGCGGCATTGGCATTGATACAATCAATATAAATTACAATCTACACGATACAATTTACTCTCTTGCTTAATACATAAACAATGTGATCTCGTTATTAGAGTTTACTAATCACTATTTTCTATTGAAACCATTGAAAATAATCACGCTTTATTTATACGAAAGTAAATGTGCTATTAAACGATAAATACTATAATTATTTTCTCCCTCAAAGAAACCGTATATAACCTAATTGTCTAACGTCTATCAGAACCGGCATAACTTAGTATATTAGTGGAGATGAATTTCCACCTGTGTAATAAGAATCACGAATGTATCCTCCAAGAAGCCCATATTGTTACAGTATCGTGCACACTTCGCATTGCAATGTGTTAAATTCCTATCAGGGAAATTGACAGAACGCCGCAAAACAATCCACGCGGCACTCTAACAGATATTGCGACTGTAATAGCCCCTGATCACTGGACACCAGTTTTACCAGACAGTAGACCGGTGTCCAGAGGAAACTGCCCCTTTAGCTATGCACGATACGCACAGCCACGTGTACTGTGCTCCGCTCAAGTCCCGCGGGACGACACGGGGCCAACAGAAGTGACCCGCCCATTTATCTATCTAGCTCTCTTGCTCTCAGGCAGTCCAATAGCCTGACCGACCAATAGCGAGCGAGAGTTCTATGTGTACGCGGGAGTACCGTGGCCCCCCTCTACTTCTCTCGCATTACTGCCGCGAGGCTTCGAGTCAGCGGACCACTGTGCACGAGCTCTTGCACTTTTAACAGAAGGAAACAACTCCTACTCGTGTCTAACATGGCCAAAACCTTGAAATATAAAGTCATTAAATATGGCGTATCATTCTTTATATTTTCATATCAGAATAAAAATAGATACAATATCTAGTACTAGTATAATGGTAAATAATAAGTATGTCTTATTGCACCGATTATCCAGAATGTCCAATTTACATTTATTCCTTTATTTCCTAGCTTTTATCGAAATACACGTTCACAACTTCTATATTATACACGTCTTGTAGCATAAAATACACTCCCTTAAAGCGGGACAGAATGTTAAAAAGATCATGCATTTAATTGTAAGGGGATCCTATCTCCTTTCAAGTCTCCACTTGCAGTGACCTCCTCCTGGTGAGACCTAGTGAGCTAATGGCTGCGAATTTAAAATAGTTTCCTTAAATACACATTTAAAATAGTTTAACGCTGCTGGCCACAACAGCTACCTCAGTGGCAGTAGTCGATGTGCTGTGTTAAGTATAAAATTGATCAATTTTTGATACTTCTCGAAATTTATTGGCGTACACCCCACAGAAATATTAAATTGTTTCATATATTTAAAAATTGTTTTTTTATTCCTGTATATAATATACTTCTTCGGGTTGAAACGCTGCCTTATAAAATAAAATCTTTATATTTATTTACGACAGATTGTTTGCTTAATTAGAGGGATTTTAGCTAAACTGTTTTTCAATGTATATTCAAGTTTTCCTTCAAAGTTTCGTTAATCGATGTGTCGTTTTCCGATACTGGTATATTCTGGAAAAGTATATATATTCGCTGAATAAAAATTTGTACAATAAAAAATATTACTAGAATTGGTGATAAAACACTTACTTCGTCTTCGATGTTATTCAATTCTTTGAGTGCTTCTCTATACCTTTTGAGGATTCGATCAGGCGGCGATGTTTTAATCAGCTTTTTAGAGTATTTAAAAGTTTTCCTCGCGGGGGTTAAGCCTATTTAATTTTAATAAAAATGGATGAATTTTTTAACAAATAAAAATAGAAAATATAGACATACCTGTTGGTACATCTCGATATAAATCATCGGTGAAAAATTTGTCGACTCGATCACGTATCGCTTGAATCTCCGCAGTAATTCTACTACTCGCGTTTTCAACATTTGTGTTCCCATTTTCAAGTTTTTTTATCATTTCCATATAAGTATTTATAAACGATGCTTTCCAATCATTTAAGCATTTTATACGTTCGTTGCCCGTATCATTAATCGTCATGTGCATACCCTGTAAATTATTAAAATTGTAAATAAATATTATAAAAACCAACGAACGATCAGAAAGCTTACGTTGATCGATGATAAAATTAGACCTTCGTCTTCTTTCATTTTGTTCTGCATTTCTTTCATGTTACACTCTGTGCAACTTTTGTGACCTATTAATGTGTCGCGAGTATTATGCAAACTCGTTTCGAATTCACCGACTATCGTTTTACTTTCTGCAATGGAATTTTCTGACAATATCCTCAACTATAAAACGCAACGAATATCAAAATTATACGACTAAAATATGGAGAAACGGCATTTGTTCAGCTGCTGGCTGTTATGCTTTTTACCTTTTCCGTTTCCCCTTTAACCGTTTGTTCTATTGCTCGCAAGTCACACTGAAGCTCATCCCGTACACTGTTTTCTTTTTCTACATTTACTCTATAAGTGTTAAAAGCTTCATTGTTTAAAAGATCGGACGATTCGTCGATATTATCTAACGCGGCACACGCCAGAGAATGATTTTTCTCGTCCTCCTCCCGTAACTTAACAAAACTACTTTGTAAATCTACCATCATCTGAAAATATCAAATATCAACCATACGATATAATTATAAAATTTAAAAAAACCATTACCTTTGCGAAATTTGTCTGTTTTTCCATAATGTTCATTTGCCTTTGTCGAATATCTTCGACGTATCTCCTAATGTCTTCAACATTATTATTTAATCGATTGTGCTCCGCGTTCGAATATTGGGATATCGACAACGTAAAGTTGTTCGTAGTTTTTATTAAATTATCAATTTTTTCAGAGACATCGTTACTTAAATCTCGCAAATTTCCCGGCAATTTGTTATTTATTAATTGTTGAATTTTCTGCGCGGTATCGCAACCCTTATTTAACATGCTACATTCTTGTTCCGTCATGGCTGTAACATTCTCAATTTCTTCCTCGAGCCACTCTTGATGCCTGGAATACTTAAAAAAAAATATACATCATAGTTTGTTGCAATGGTCTGTATACACTATTTAATGTTAATTTCATTTGATTACTTACAGAGTTGTTTACGTGTCTCATCAATTCATCAGTTATGTTTCGCGACGGATTGATGAGATCCGTGGATGTACGTTGAACCAATGTATCGACGCGCTCGCTAAGCGCGCGATTTTCTGCATCTAAAGAGACAAAACGTGATAAATATAATCCTAAAAATACACTATATTTTCATTCAATGGTTTTCTTACTAATATGCTCTTTCAGAGACGCGCAAAATTGTATCACGCTCGCAGAGTGCGTTGCAACGTCGCTTTCAACCTGTCTGCATCGTTCTTTAATACTGTTTTTAGTTTGTTGACCAACGTTGCTATTTCGCTGTGCTATCTCCCTGAAAATACATAGCCGTTAACTGTACAATCAAAAATATTCATATTCCGTTGTACGAAATACCCTACATTTTGCGAAAAACTTTGTCATGAAGCTTATGTACGTCCGCAGTGGCCGTGTCGACGACATTCAAAACTGTTTCCACTTGCGACAAAAGAACATTTTCGGTGGTTGCATGTTTCTCGACAAGGTACTTTTGCTCATCGCTTTCCTGTTTAGACACCGTCAAATTCGACGTGGCTGACATCAATGCATTCGTCGTGGTATGCAATTGATTTCTTATATTTAACAATTGATTTGCTTGCTCAGAATTTCTCACCATTAAATCATTAAATAATTGCTGAAACAGGAATTAAAATTCTTTATTACAGATTTTTCTCCGCAAACAAATAAATAAATACCTGTTTGTACTTCAAGGTGTCTTCGACCGCTTTAATATGATTTAACTTTTGTTGTATTTCTTTGTCTTGATAATTAATTAATAGTTGCATTTGATTGTAATTGTCTGGAGCTAAATAAACCCCATTTCGTTCGCGGGTCACCACTAAATCTTTCTTCAATTTCTCGATCTCTTCTGTGTATTCTAGTAGCAAAGCTTTTTTAGAAAACTTCTGATTGATTTCCGGCCGAATCGTAACGTTTCTTGCACGGTGAGCATAATCCAGAGTTGACAATGTTTCTTCGAGATTAATGCTAGCAGGAGACACCGTAGCGATTATCGAAGTTCTCGTGCGCCCACCCAACGATTCTTGCAGTAATCGCGTTAATTTCGATTCGCTGTACATAAAAGAAAAACAGATGTTCAAGTTCAATTGAACTTTATAGATCCAGTTTCTGAATTTGCAAATATAATTTACCGGTAAGGCACGTGCGGAGTCTTCTCTACAAGTGCTGTTATAACTCGTCCAAGAGTCAACAGAGACTGATTAATATTCCCTGCTTCCCTGGCTCTTCGATCTACAGCCCCGGATCTCCCGACATTTTCACTACCGGCTAAATCAACTAGATTTAATTTCCCTGTCTTTAAAAGTTCATCTCCGTCTATAGTATTCTCCTTTATGTGAACAGTAATAGAAAATATCGTGTGAGACCGGCTGAAACAAAGAACACAAATATTAGAATCTATCAAACGGATTTATCATCGCCTACGGACGATACAAACCTGGAATTCACATTCACCAACGTGGCTGCTGTCTGACGTTTTTCAGATCCCTTCTGGAGAATTCTAAATACATCAATTTTATTATAGATCGTCACTTCCTGTAAACCATGTACTATTACTGCTCCCTTTTTAGTCGAATCCTCGTATATCCTTTCAAAATATCACATACCTTTTCAGTTAATTAAACCGACTACCACATAAAGAAATCATATAAAGTATGTTACCTAATCTTAGCAGCATCGTCGCTGGGAGATAATAAATCGTATACTTCTTCATTATACAACTCTAAGAAGGTCACTCTTATAGAATACTCTTGTTCCGCCATTATGAGTAACTCGTCGAACAAGTCGCTCAAAGCACGGGGTATAATTCCAACATTGTTATCCTATAAATTATGTATATGTATATACAGGGTGCTACATGTTTACAAACAATGACCAGAGACTTCTTCTAATAGTTATTCGCCTAAGTTCTAGGAAACTTACTGTTCGCCAATGCAACGACGGATCGATATCAACGCCTTCCATGGTAAAAGTTTTTCCAGTACCGGTTTGACCGTACGCAAATACTGTACAATTATATCCAGCCAAAACTTCCTCCACCATAGGATGGACGACTGCATTGTAAACTTCTACCTGAAAGTTTACGACGTTAAGATATCCAGTGATGTTATTAATTCCATTAAAATACATACTTGCGTCGAGAAGGATCCAAATACTCTGTCGAACGTAAATTTCTTCGTAAATTTATCGTGCGGCCTTTCACGAATAAATATTTCCTTGTTGGACGGGGTATCAACAACTGTCATCGACTTCCCAATTTTCTCGGCATTATTTATCGGCCTAACATGAAACAAAGCAACGTCAATAATAACACTGCATTTTAAACTAAAAATCTCGTGTACGCGAACGATAGTTTACTGCACAAATTACCTGACGCGAACAAAAACTTGGACGTGTTGCTTCCTGTCCCTCTTATTTTCGCTACGCATGTCGTTCATCTTTCACGAATATGTACTCTTTTTGATTCGATCGCTTTTAATTCCGTCCGGTCGAACGTTCGTTCTCCTTTTTGTAAAATAACTGGCAACCTTTCATATTGTGTACAAAGCTTCCTCGCGGCGTTAACGGTTGAAACATTTAAATTTCGATGATTCGCATAAATCGCGGTAGAGGTCTCTCGCAGCGTGTCAATGATAATATAACCGGATTTTTTTATATTATTTGATTATTGTACGATGGAAAATAATATTAATGATACAATTTAAGGATGAAAAATGGGAAACGATTTTAAAACACAATTGTAAATATGATTGATCGTCAACGTATAATTATTTATTTACACGTAACGCGCATAAAATCAAATGTACATATTAAAATTTCTTCATCGTCCGATTGCCATGTAAATTGGAATGTAAATTATTATAAACTAATCGAAAACCTGTTTCAAACACATTTACTATGTCAGAAGTGTGATAATTATCTATGTATGTACAAATTTATCTTATTTTTACTTTATGTTAAAGGATTTAAGATATAAATATATTTTTCTTATAATATTTTAATTCCTGTATGCTTTCCTTTATATCCGACAGAGCTCTATGACAGAATACTTTTTTAGGTGCATTTTCAAACTCCTTTGGATTCCACATCCTATAAAAAAATTCATATTACTTTAAGAACCAACCATAGGTGTAATTATGACTAAATTGTACAGATAAGTGTAATGACCTGACAAGTTGTTTAATCGTGCTGACATCAATGATTCTATGATGTAAATATTTATGAACTAATGGCATGTATTTCATCAAATACAGACGATCCCAGTATATTGTGTTACCAGCCATTGGACAAGTTCCCTCCAGTACATACTTCTTTATGAAATTAAGTAACATTTCTTCCGCTTCTTTTAAACTAATTCTACTAGATTTACAGTCATCCACCAACCCTGACTGGAAATATACATAACGAATAACAAATTTAACCCGACTAAAGTAACGATTACTTACTTTATTATGATGTTCTATACACCATTCTTCCATATTTTCTAATACTGCATCCGGTTGATTAATTACAACATTAAAATCTTCGCTAACTACGTTCAAATCGTTGTCAGTTATTATGCAAGCAATTTCCAAAATTTTATCGTCGTCTCTAAGTCCGGTGTACTGAAAAAGGAAGCTTCGATGTAATATTTCTACTACAAACGTTAAATAAAATATTGCCGATCATTTACTTCTCCGTCTATCCACACCATAAATTTGTTTTCCATTGAAGCCATGTCTTAATCGATGAAAGCTGTAAAATTAAAATACATCTTATTTTTCTCTGTTCTTGTAAGGATACAAAAAAATTCTGTTCATATATTTTTTTAAATTTATAACACGAACAAATGCAAATCGATTGTGCAATGTTAAAACATTTCGATAAACGGCGGGTTTGATCGCAAATACGTTACTACTGTAAGACGTAGTTAAAACGTGGCATAAGTGAAAACGGAACATAATATTTGATACTTTCTTGTGTTATATATATAAATCACTTGTTATGGGATTAATATATAAGAATTTATAAATAAGTATTCGCCAGAATAATAAAATTTAAAAAGTTGTTTAATAATATATGCGAAATTTGCTATTATACTTAGTGGTAGGAGCCAGTGAACGAACTATAAGTAACCGTTAGTATCGACAGAATTGAACATAACCTTTGTAAATGGTTTTCAAATTATTAAATACGTTCTTTAATACAGGGAAATGAAATAAATATTACGTATTTTAGTAAATGGATAAGTAATATCTAATTTACTTACTAACTACTCAATCTAATAAATTCAATGACGGTGTACACATTCTCAAGATCAAGCAACTATGTATACGTATATGTATATGTATTTAAGCTTTGTATAATATAAATCTAGGGCAATAAATGATATAATTTCAAAGAATTCTATGCGTTCCCTTTCTCCCCCTCTCTAAATCATTCCTTCGGTTGTAAGAAACCGATTTTTCGGTTAAAATTGAATTTCCAAAATGCTGGTGACCATAACCCAGTTTGAAACTGGGTCAAGACCCCATAAAAACAGAGAAAAATACAATTTATAGACAAAAATTGGCAATAGTATGCGAATAATTACATAAAGCATTGAAATCTACTTTAAATTGTCATTAAACAAATCACTGAAGTTTATTGCAAATGAAGGTTTAACAGGAATATAAGTTCTGAACGATTAATCATATTTTTTTGCTGTATATGTATAACATCTCTTAAATGAAACGTACAACAAGAGACGTAATACATTTGAAATTAATTTTCTTTCTTTATTCATTCCCAAAAGCTATGAGATATTTCGTACATTTTTTTCACGTGTTCACGTAACGTAATCAGACTCGTATTTAATTTAACAACATTAAAAGCGAATACTTTATTACATTTTCACTGGTTTCAACGGTTCAAATTGATTCACTATCGAACAACGCAGAATTCGTAAACGATTTTATGAAGTTGCCATGACAGAGATGTGCATGAACGCGGTTACATCAATGTGGTTAGATTTGGCATAATTCAGTGCAACGAAATCGACAATAGTGACGACGAACTTCTTTAGCTTTTAACGGAATGGTGGGGAAAACTGACATATTGTACCTCAAAGAACGTGAACGGGAAGCCTTTCCTTCGTGCTCTTGAATACCTGAAACCAGTTTTCGCGGCAGACAATTTCGAATCTGGATTACCCTGCCATTTTTACGTTTCGAGGTATGTAGACACATGCGTATAACCAAAGTCACGATTTATTTTCTAATTGTTCTATTATTTCAAATAATAATTCTTTGATTCTATAACAAACAATGTTTATTTAATATTGAATTCAATTTGTATTTGTATATTTTTTGCCTATATAGGCAAATATACCATTTTTGCATATATAGGCAAATATACCATGTTCAGTTTTATTACATAAATTGTTCCATAACAGAGGTGTTCAGTCTCTGAATTGTTCAATATAAAATTATTCTTGGTCTTTAAAAAGACCGGTTTGTCCCTTCGACGCTGCTCGTCAACCATCTTCTTCGCCATCTTCGATTTTGATTGAATGGAAATCTTCGATTAAATTCTTCATCTCGTTACGATCCGTCTTGCTTGGTGGTTGAATGAAAACTGTCGCGCGCTCGCCAGGGGGACACGGGTTTTTATAAACTTTCCTGAAGCTAACGCTGATTGGCTGAGGGAGTCGCTAGTTGACAGATATGATCAGTAATTGCAAATAAAATAAATAAGAATTATTATTTGAAATAATGGAATACTTATAGGTATATATAAATAATTTCTACATATTCTCCATCAAAATACGCGTTGTGTGCAACTTGAAACATTAAGATCCTTCAATCCGTTCAGAAGTTATAATGTTTTAAAGATAAATAATGTTCGTTTGACATTTCATTACGTATGTTTAAAATATTATAACTTCTGAACGGATTGAAGGATCTTAATGTTTCAAAGTGCAAACAACGCGTATTTTGATGAGGAATATGCAGACATTCTAAGAATATTCGAAAACTTACTCGGTATTTATGCAATTTTGTTGTTTATGCAACTTTGTTAATCAAGTGTCGCCCCCATCGGAATGTCGCTCCAGCGGACTGGCTGCTGATTGGCTGCTGTATTTGTTGCCTCCAAGTGCATAAAAGAGGCCACAGATGACCAACAATTTTCAGTACTCCTGTAACCGTCAGGGGTACTGTTACGCGTAATTTCTGTTTCAGATTCTCTGATTCTACGATGCTGACTGGTATCGCCGATTGGTATAATACATACATATATTTATATTTATATAACTAATACCATTATTGTGTTTTCTATTTATATATAGGGATGTATTATTTCGTTGTTTCTGTTCGTCTCTCCAATAATTCATTCGTTTTTTCTTTCAGCTTTTATCTACATATATTACATCGTTGGGTAGAAATTTTTCCAATTATTCTGTTCTTTATTTTCGACATCGATGGGTTGTTATTTTTCGAATTATTTTCTTCTTCATTCTTTACTTCGTTGGGTTGTGATTTTTCAAATCATTTTGTTCCTCATTATTTTCATCGTGGGGTTGTTATTTTTTCACTTATTCTGTTTTTGGTTATGTTGATTGTTTATTTGTATTTGTATTTGCCCCTATATTTGTTCGTATAATTAATTATAATTTGTGTGTCTAACTACTAATTTTTATTTTAGTTTTTATTCAGATCAATTTTTAGAGGGAGGACTTCGGATTCATCTGCACGTAAGAACATTAAATTTAAGGCGCAGCGCGAGTGTAAAAATTAACGTCGAATATTTCTTTTTCCTTTCTTTCTCATTCCCATGTTTATTTCAATTCCTTAATCTCATTAATTCCACCTACGACGTTAATTTTCAATTTACATTGTATATTATTTTATTTACTGCGTAGATTGCCAAGTGATGAAATAATTAATAGCTTCTTTTCCAGTCTCGTTTCTCCGGTCACCGCTGCTTTAATGTAAAAAGCAAGTGATCGGCCGTTTAGATGGTTCGAAGGGTCGGTTGCCGTCCTCTGGTGGGACAATTCTAGGGAAAGAGTCATCGGCCGTAGAGGGGACCTGTTCCTGTCTGCGGTAGCCCGGATTCAGGATCTCTCTCCTTTGTCAGCCATCCCGAGTTGGGTCCCGTGGGCTCCCAGCAGGATGCGTAGGAGAAATGGAGAACCCGTGTCTGGTGCGTCGATTCTCTTCCCCTTCAATTGGACTCGCTGAGAGGCAACGAGCTGCCCCTTTTGACCAGCTATTCGGTACGTGTCGCATCTCATGTTCCTACTGCACTGTGCAGTATTGTGTCGCGTTTCGTCGTGTCGCGTCTCCCACAATATAGCTTCCTCCTTTGTTTTAGAACAGTAATTACTTGGCATCTTTTTTTTTGCGTAATCTAAGTGTGTAAAAAGGAAGGTCGACCGAACATTGTTCCATCGATCTCACTTTGGGTCTCCATTCGCAGCAACCTCCTCGTGGTGAGACCTGGTAATCGGTGTTACCTTTGAAGAAGAAATTCTTCATTATGGGTAACACCGAGCTAATGGCTGCGAATTTAAAAAAATAGAAATTTGACTTTTAATCTGAATCAAAATGAAATGTTGTCTAATACTTTTTTCTAAGTATTCACGAGCTCAACTTCTAGAAAAAATTTCAATGAGATAAGTTTTACTATTGTAAAAGTTATGATCGTTTGAAAATTGACAATTTTTCTGAGCAATTTGAGATGAAGAATTTAATTGAAGATTTCCGTTCAAACAAAATCAAAGATGGCCAAGAAGATGGTTGACGAGCAGCGGCCAAGGGACAAAACGGTCTTTTTAAAGACCAAAAAAATCTCATATTTGGGAACAACTTATGTAATAAAACTGAGCATGGTATATTTGCCTATATAGACAAAAAATTTACAAATACAGATTGAATTCGATATTAAATAAACATTCTTTGTTATAGAATCAAAGAATTATTATTTGAAATAATAGAACAATTAGAAAATAAATCGTGACTTTGGTTATACGTATGTGCCTACATAGCTCGAAACGTAAAAATGGCAGAGTAGTCGAGAATTCGAAATTGTCTGCCGCGAAGACGGACTTCAGCCGTTCAAGAGCAAGAAGGAAAGGAAAGGAAAGGCCGTTCACGTTCTTCATCGATTGCCCGAAGTTGGATGAAGTGCTGACCTGGTGTAACATGTGGCTCGTGAGGTAGGATATGTCGGTTTTCCCCACCATTCCGTTAAAAGCTAAGGAAGTTCGTCGTCACTATTGTCGATTTCGATGCATTCGATTATGCCCGATCTGGCCACGGTGGGTTACATGTATTTATTGTATTTATGAACGAATGGACACAACTTTATGGTTGAATTTAAATAACAAAAAGCTCAAGTACCATCGGATGAGAGTATCATCAGTGAGAGAATCAAGGCCGCAAGCTCGCCCGATCTGGCTGCATTTTATAACGATCTTTTTCACGAAAAAAATGTTCTATTCTGCTCTTAAATACGGTATAGCAGGAAGCATAATGTTTCAATACACAAGATTGGGATTCTGTTTATTGATATTATCTGCCTTCGTTGATCATCCTTGAGCAAATTAAAAGTTGTAATTGAAAATGTTACGCTTTAAACTTTAGCATTTTATCGTAAAGTATAAGACCAGTTTGTTATTACGGAAAAAATGAAACATACGAGTGTTCTTTATTCCCATGTTTTTCGTCGAGTACGTAGTATCAAAATTCTGTATTCGATTTAATGGACAAAATGCATTCTTTTCAACAATTATGCTCCCTTTAAAAATAGTTTCGCTGCAAATAGTTACCAATCTGATGTAAAAATAATTATATAAAAGAGAAAAATATAAATATGTTGATCAGTATATGGATGATGCATTTTAAAGGCCTGTAGTACACCTACAGCAGAACTCTAATGTATGCTGCACAAAGTTTTTCGTTTATTATCTCTCCTGGTGGATCTTCTCTGCAACAAAGAAAATTTTATAGAGGATGGCAATGATCGAAACATTATATGCCAAATTTTCGCACCACGCGTAGACTGCAGACGCCAACTTTTGATACAGTATTAGTAACATTTATTTTAGCACACAAAATATCACATATTGTGCTTCTACGCTTGGTAAGTTATAATTTACAAGAAAAAAGTACAAAGTAACTCAAGCTCCTCCAGACTAATCATCGTTGTATGTTTGTTTTCAGATAGGAGGATTTTCTTATTATATACAGTATTCCAATGTTCTCCATTTGTATGTCTTACGCGCTATGGAAAGCTATTATCGATTTGCATCTAGGTGGTAAGATTTTTCATACTATATTATTGTTTAATCCGTATAAAAAACGTTTGGAAATCAAAGCAATAATTGGGCTTTCAATTATCCGCGAAAGTATGCAATCTCTTTTCTCATATTCTTAGATTTCTTTTTATTGTAAAATTACTTTGTACGTTTTCAGAGTTGTATAGATTTATGGGAAGTACTAGTTCTCTGGGAGATTATGGAAATGTTTTTAATAACGCATCCTACTCGCAAAAGTAGAGAAAGGAGACTTGCTCTTCAGATGCCAAAAGCCTTGGTATTATGAAAAGAAGGGGTATTTATACCAATCACATCGATTTTTATTTGTTAATGATTAATATGGATTTTATTATTTCCTGGATATTAATGCATTTCAGTGTCCTGATTTGCCAATAATGGATGACGGATTTCGAGGATCGCTTCAACGAGAAAAAAAGTACTTTGAACATACCAACGTGTATGATTCTTTCTGTATATACGTGTATTAAAAGAAAAACATGAAATTTTTATCTTGTACATTGCTCGCCTATAACACGTCGGTTACCGAAGTAATATAAGCGATGATACATTTCCTGGGCGGTTGCGTTATCGTTCGTCTTCCTGTTTGATGAATAAAAAGTCACGATATTACAATTCTTCGTAAGGATCAGTACCAAGTCTTGTAACCGCAGTTAAACTTCACAGAATGGACGTTAAGGCAATATTCCTGCTGTTTATAGCCGTAGCATATGGATATAACGTAGACAAACTCTTTCAAATTGCTTTCTCCAGCAATAAAAACGATAGTTACTTCGGTTATACCGTGAATTTGTACCACGAGCCAGTTAACAATACATCTTGGTAACACACGTTGCTTCCTGCGTTAAATAATTTTAAGAAAATCATCTTAAATAATTAATTTTGCGTAACCGGAAGGTTGATAGCTGGAGCACCGAGGGCCAACTATACCGAAAAGAGATTAGAGCATATAATCGAACCCGGTGTTGTATTTCGCTGTAACGTAGAGGACTACGAGTGCACGGAAATACAATTAAAGGTAAAAGAGAACGAATTGCCATATTCCTTGAGGCAACGGAAGGCAATTGTAATGAAGAACCACGGTTGGTTCGGGGCTGCTCTGTCCATAGAGAGGTCCAATGGTGTATTAACGGTGAGTAGGATCGTTCTTTCCGTTCCCTATTATGTTTACTTTAAGTAACATGAATTCCAGGTGTGTGCTCCTCGAACAAGTGTAAGGATTCTGAATACAGGAAGCAACCCTTTCATCAATATGCGTGGAGTGTGTTACAATGGGAAGATTTCTTCGCCCCTGTCGATCGAGGACGAAAATATTGATCTTACTTGTTGCGTAATCAGTATTATTGTTGTTAACGAACACAATAAACTCTCGATTTAAGGGATGTCTTAAGTTTCTCAATCTATTCTGGAGATTTGTTGAATATCAGTAAAAATTTTGCAAGACATAAATAGTAAATCGAGATTTTACTGTAGCCTTTGATCGTCTCTGACCGTGATACGAAAAATAATGTTTTTCCTTTCACTCGATTAGATTTAGAATCCTACGAAACGAATGGTTTCTCGATCAGTTATGCGTCGATGAGGGTACGTAAGTTCTACAGTGTAATATTGTGATAACTACGCGTTAATATCGCTAAGCTAACTCACGATAAAATGTAGCAGAACGAAGATAAGGGGAAGAAAAAAATTGGACGTATTGTTGGGAATCCCGCGTTCCAATTAACTGGCAAGGTGAATATAATTCATTCGAACAAATTAACGTCCCTCGTACTATCAGGGGGCCAAGGGGTGAAATACTTCGGTGAGTTTATTATTTTATAAATTTAATTTCTCTAAATTGAATGTGTGATATTGTGCTTCAGGTTATAGCGTCGAAACCGGGTATTTCTTCAGAAAGAATCAATTACTTTATGTCGGTGGTGCTCCAAATTGGAAACACGTGGGCCTGGTAATCGAAGTATCTTTTTAACTCTACGAATAAGTTTATTCCTAAGTAAAAGGAAATCTCTTCTCAGGTAGAGGTGATCGGTGTAGAAAGATATTCGACGGATGCCACGGAGCTACGTGGTACCGACACAGGCGAGTTCTTTGGGGGAAGCTTGGCCGTAGGTGATTTAAACAACGACGGTCTGGACGATCTTTTGGTTGGGGCCCCCAATTGGGGACAAGATAACGGCAAAGTGTACGTGTATCTTGGTACATCGAAGGTGAGAACACCAAACGATACGAAATGTTACATTATTAACGCTAACGTGTTTCACGTTTCTCGAAAGGGGCAATTTGAAACTGTCGCGCCTTTGCAAGGAGCCGCCAACGGAGGCCATTTTGGATACGCAATTGCTAGCGGTGATTTGGATGCTGATGGATTCGATGGTAATTGTCTCTTGATCGTCGAACGTGTTTTATAGTAATTAGCAAAACTGAACACACAAGTGACATTTAAAAAGAAATAATTTCTTCAATATTTGCATATAGAATACAAAGACAAAATACTTAATATTACCTTAGTCAAATATTGAATAAAAAATTATTTTTATTAAAATGTATATGTGTTCAGTTTTGCTTTTCACTGTATATCTTGTAAAATCAGTATTTTAAAACACGGCAGATATAATCGTGGGAGCACCCTGGGAAGAATCTGGAGCGATTTATATATATAACGGTGGTCCAGATCTGAAACATAACAAGTTACAAGTATCAGAACGAATCGATGGGATTAGTTTGTCTAATTCAATTTATCCGGTGAAAATACAGACCTTTGGATTCTCGTTGTCCAAGCCCATCGACATTGACGGAAACGGGTTGGTGTAATTCGTCTAACTCGATGATAGAAAATTGACGAAGTATAATAAAATTATTTTCAACCTGTTTAGATATCCAGATATCCCGGTAGGAGCGTATAAAAGTGGGCATGCTATAGTGCTTCTCAGTAAACTGGTCGTGAAAACGGAACTTGTGATTCGCGCTGTACCCGATGCTTTGGACAGAAACGCGAAAAAATTCGTGATCGAGATATGCCCGCGATACTATGGGCATAACATAAAAAATGTGCAAGGTAATTCGCACAAATTCTTGCGTGGATTTACTATTATTTAAATTAAATATGTTCCTTTAGATACAGAATCTAAGATTACGATCACCGTGGACGAACAATACAGGCGGACCAAGGAAACATTTCTGGAGTTGAGATCCCCTAATTTAACACTATTTAAATGTTTACAAGCCACGGTCAAAATTCTGGTAACTATTTTTATATCCATCGTAGCTTCACTTCCATTTGATGTAACTTATTTTACAGAAGAATATACGGGACTTCATCGAACCGATCAGTATTTTTGCTAAACACGATTTTGTATACAGCAAAGCGTCATCTGGCAGGTTCTGTAAATTCTGTCCTGTAGAACGAAAGGATAACAAGTTAAACGTTGCTCAAATCTTGCTTCCTTTCAATATCGGCTGTGGAACAGACAAAGTCTGCCACTCTAATATATCTGTATCTGCAAAATTTCATGGCACGCGGTAAGGACAGATCTATTATAATCTTGTTGGCTTTGTTAATTTGGGAGAATTTTTTTTAGGGGTGACAACACGTGGATCATCGGTTCAACTGGTATAAGCTTAGAAGTTAATTTAAAAAATTATGGGGAACCTGCATATCTCACCACACTGGAGTTCACACTTCCCAAAGGAGTACTGTTGGATAGCATTTTACCCTCTTGTCAGGAAGATACGTCTAAAGAGAACCTAATTATAGTGTGCGAAGCGGGAAACCCCCTCTGGAAAGAAGAGGTATTTTAGAGGGAGATTCTAGGGGCCAAAATAAGACGAAAATCAAGAATACCAATTTGTCGATGGAGGCTTTGTTAAGAAGTTATTAACAGTTTCGCTTGTACGGAAGTTGCCTCTCTATAGGCGCAACTGTTAATAACTTTTAAACGAAGCCTGAATTAAAAAATTACTATCCTTGATTTTTGTCTTATTTTGGCCTCTAGAACCCCCCATTAAAATTTTTTCCAAGGTTGAGGCTTCGTTAAAAAGTTATTAACAGTTTCACCTTACGCAAGTTGCCTATCTAGAGGCGCCATTGTTAATAACTTTTTAACGAAGCCTCAACCTTGGGGAAAATTTTAATGGGGGATTCTAGGGGCCAAAATAAGACGAAAATCAAGAATAGTAATTTTTGAATTCAGGCTTCGTTAAAAAGTTATTAACAGTTTCGCTTGTACGGAAGTTGCCTCTCTATAGGCGCAACTGTTAATAACTTTTAAACGAAGCCTCCATCGACAAATTGGTATCCTTGATTTTCGTCTTATTTTGGCCTTTAGAATCCCCCATTAAAATTTTTCCCACGGTTAGCCTAACACCCCATATACTAAATGTATACATATATCGTTACAGAAAACCATTACACTTGACTTGGACATGAAACACTTAATTCGTGGCTCTTTGCACGAGCATAAATTAAATTTCGACATAGTAATAAAAACTCGTAGCATGAATCAAGGAACACTAAATATAACTAAAACACTCGATCTGGCAAATGAAGTATCGTTATCCCTAAACGGGTTCGTACTCTTTATAAATCCTCCCTTTATAAGTATATGTTTTTCAAGTGTCTCGTTTTTCAGGAAAGCGAACGATGAAATGTACTATGTGTCTGCTATGAACAATAACGCTTCGAACGTCAGCTTCCAACATACTTATCAGGTGTACAAACTTGGTGTTACACCTATAGAAGACGCACGACTTGTTGTTAAAGTACCAACAGTTATTGAGCATTCGAAACCTTTGGTGCACGTATATAAACCTCAGGTAAGAAATGTTTAATTTATTAGTTATATTTTTAAATTTTATTATTAATATTTTCATGTTTTTAATTTTGTTAGTTATATGTATCGGGAGAGGGTTTCGAGTGTTTCTCAGAAGATGCTTTGTTGGATAGTCAACTGGTCGAAATTAAAGAAAAACCATCGTTAGATGATGACACTGATGGAGATCGTATGATACAAAAGAGAGATATAAACGAAAAAAACATTGAATTCTACAATATAGAGACTACTGAAATTTTGCAGACTAAGAACGACAACTTGACGGCTGATATTCTATATATGAATTGTTCGAACACCGATGAAAATTGTACGATCATAGAATGTAATTTAAATGCATTGCAAACATTCCAAGATGTCGGGAAGTTGACGATCAAGCTTCTCTTAAATGTTGAAAGACTCAAAGGTAATTTGTTTACGCTGCGCCTTTGTTTGCTGTAATTAAAATTTATTCAATTTCACAATCAATTTGCTCAATTTCAGATATCTCTGTGAACAATAAAGTGGTTTTATATTTTGGTACCGAAGCTAGCGTGGAAATAATAAAACCAGCTGTTAGTCTACCGATTAATGGTACCCGGTAAATGTTCACATTTTTTTTTAAGTATTTGTTGCAAGATTCGTAAAGGTAAAATACTTTTCAAACGCGATAAATCTGTTTTAGATCGACGATGGAAATTTTAACAATATTTTACAATAATTTTGAAACCGAGGAACTACAATTGTGGATCATTTTAGTTTCCGTTTTCGTAGGGCTTCTACTGTTGATCATTTTCGTCGTGATCTTAAGCAAAGTAATAACTCTTTTTCAATTACAAATACCATTAAAAAATTTTGCAATTACTACTAATATTATTTTCCAAACAGTTGGGTTTCTTTAAAAGGAAAAGAAAAGAAGACTATTTACTAAACAGTGAGCAAAAAATCAACGAAAAAAGAAAAGGATCTACAGCTAAAAACGACGACGAATAGTGTCTACAGAAAAATTCAAATAAATATCGTGATAAAATTAAACGGTCTTGTTTACCGTATTTAATAAAGTTTTATTTTTTTTTTCTTACATCTCGTTCAATGATCCCTACGAAAATCTCAAACTTACGTATACAAATATTTATTCTCGTTAATCACGTATTGTGTATTTACATATTTCTATCGTATTCAAAACGTTTCAACTGAAAAGAACGAACGCATAAATTGCAAAAATACATCTCAAAAATCACGTACATCGACATGCCGCGCATGAAATTTTTTTGTCCGAACGAATATGAAAATGTACAAAACGTTCACGATCGGCCATTTTACGGTGCATCGGTGGAATCGTCAACGACTGAGTAACGGATAGCAAAATGGCGGTATTTTTTGTACGGTGTCAACAAAAAAAAAAATCAACAATACGAAAGAAATTCGATTCGACGAGCGGTCCCTAAAAAAAAAAAAAAAAAAAGAAATTCGACGGAAAAAATATCTCTTTCGTCGGGGTCTTCCATGAAAATCTGTACAGAGTGTGAACATAAACTATTCTCTCGGCTCGAACGTTCCAAATCTCGATCTCGTTCCACCCAACCGGAAACGACGATCTCGCGGATCACGAAAAGACGAATCCGCTCGAATCAAATCGCGTGGATTTTCATCCACGTTTTACAGTCTTGTTTTTCCATATATTTTACGTTAATTACGTCTGTCATTATCATTATCATTATCATTATCATGTGTCTTCGCAGGAAACACACGCCTGGACGCCCGCGGCCGTTGCTTTCGTCTGACCGACGCTAGGCGCCGCGGACAAATCGGTTCGTGGATTTCGGGGAGCACATGATGCACGAAGAAAGCTCAAGTCAGATTTCATTTTGTGCGATACTAACGTTGGGTATTGTCTTCGTATTGACGCCTGTTATATGTTTTTAGATGCATCATGTTCGTCGTAGCGTAATTAGTCATGGTTGCGACAAGCTACGACGAGAAAAGAGACCGCAAACTTGCGTGGTTCGTCTCCGGTGCACATCCATTTTGTTTTTTTAACAAAAGTCTCAATATGAACTGATATTCATCGGGACTCTGTTCTCTCCTTCTCTCTGTTTTTCGTTGTCTATTTGATCTTCACGTCGTAACAAACTTCTGTGACGAAAGTCAGCCCCGATCATTTTCAGCATCGACTGCTTTTTTGCATGATCAAATGCTAACTGCGTTTCTTCTGGATATGCGTGGGGGGAGGGCCAGGGATGATCCGTTTCGTTGCATGCGCGTCACTACTCACGGACGCCGTTAAATAATTTATGGTCACACGTTGTACGCTTGTCTTTTCAGACTCACGAATTACAGCATATTTAGAGAAAAACAATGCAAACGACGACGAATGATAACAAGAGTACATTCGTGTGTACGATACGCGATAAATGTTCAACGCGAAGAGCTGATGTAATGTTCCAACGGGTATCTCGTCGAACACACACGGAATTTCATTTATTTATTTTCCTTGTAGCAATTTTTATACTGAAAAAAAAAAAATCTTGCGTTACAATAGACATCTCACGTACCCATTGAAACATTAAAAGAGTTGTCTCAGGAAAATATGACCTCTCATGATCATATAGTTTTTCTTATCGTCATATAAACTAGTCTATCGAGTACATAATGATGCTTATTCCAATGAAGATATCACAATCGTAATTTACATTCATCAAACGCGGGCACAATCATACTATTTTCAACAATTATTCAGTGTCGATCGAATGGGTTCTATTGCCATAAATCAAATACTAAAAATACTAAACCAATAACACCGACAATAGCAAAATCTAACAATCTGTATGCTTCGACAAACATGAATATAAAGTTCTTACAATGAAAACTTCTTTTTAAAAAAAAAAAAGAAGAATAAACATCATTATGTATATATGTATAGGGATATTTGAATTGGCAATAACAGGGTCTAAGTATTACTTATATCCTAAGTATTGGATTTCCGATGTTCGATTCGCATACTTTGATAATTGGGAAGTATCTAAAGGTACACTTATAAACAATCGTATATTAAAGATTAGAACAAATAGATTTAAGCCCGTATTCGTCTAATACACAAAAATAAAAACAAAGGGATAATTTGCCCCATTTTTTTTCTTTTTTTATCAATTTAAAACTGATCGTTAAATTCTAATCTCGTTTTGAGTTCGTATCATAATCTGAACGAAGAACAGTTTCGCGTTTTTATACCGCACGCAACGTGTGCCGCAGAATTTTTTCGTTACGAGTACAATTTTCACATACATCGTTGAATTTCTAATAGGAATGTATCGTAAACATTTCGTTTGATCGTAACAAAAAGAAGCTCGTTGGGTCCATGTAACTAATGCAAACCGAATACGAAAGAAAATTTATCTTCTCCTTCTTTGTTTCTCAATTTATAACGAACTTCTTCTTGCTCGCGGCAGACACGCGTTGCAGCGACAAAGAACGACTATTTGGGTGGTGAAAACAACTGGAAAATATCAAAGTAAACATACAAGATATAATTTACTAATCCGACCGAATTTCGCCGAGCAAAAAGAGAAAATCGTCGACACCCCCAAATTCCCTCTGCGTCTTTGTTCAGATCGTGATGCAGAAGCACCCGTGGTATCGTAGAGCATGCAGCAGAAAAAGAACAATGAGTAGAATTGGAACTTCTTTTCGAATCTTACTTTTTCCCCCACATTGTACTTTTTTACTTGTTAAATGCTTCCCGTGGTATCTGTCCCCGTTTGAAGAACTCTTGAAATGCCGCGAGCCCGTTGTCGTAGTTCCATTGCACTTCCTCCAAACATTTCAGGCTCCATTCGAGATTCATATTCGTTTGTTGGCTGAGCGTCAGGGCCATTTGTTGCTTCACCTCCTCGGGCAACTGAGCCGGCACTGCTGGTTTCCCTATGCTATTGCTGCTCGAAGGTAATGGAGCCGGTGCCAACACTTGCGTCGCCAGCTGTGTATTCAGATGCTTCAGCTGAGAATCCGTTGGCGTGTTGATATGTAACTGTTCGTTTCGAATACAGTAACCACCTCCTTCGGGCCCTATTATGAACGTTCGATTGAAGAAACGAACGGGTTGTTCCTTTTTATCGAGTTCTTTGAACAGACCGGTGACCGTGATCAGCATCATTCCGTCCTAAAAGCATTCGAATAACGTGATTACTATAAAAAAAAATATGCAATCGATCCTTTAACACGTGGAAAAGTAAGATCTTACTGTCACCAGGCCGATGTCCATAGTAAACGTGTTCAAATAGTGAGACGTTTGTGGCATTTCAGAAATGAACGAAACTACGGGCAATCGTCCTTGTTTCAATAGCTTGTGCCTTTTGTTTGTGTCTATTATTCTGTATAAGTTTCTATTCTCCATAAGGTATCCGTATAATCTATAAAAATACGATTAATTTATTAACGAAATACGTAATTATGAAACACTTTTAGTAATAACTTACTTGTTCGTGTTTTGGGAGTAAGATATAGTCATGCTAAAACACGCGTGTTCGTTATACGCATCTAACAATGGTTGACGATTCCCACTATCAAATATGAGAAAATATTGTTGGAGAAATTGATTAGCAACTTCTAGCGCTTTCGCGTTCGCGACGAACATCCTCTGAGGTGATGGCATTTTATTTCCGTCGTCCGCTACGTCGAACACGATTGGTTTTGGTAGTTCCATATCGTCCTTTTTCAAGCATACAAGACAGAGACATCCAATTAGGTTGAATATTAATTAACGACAAAGTGCAATGGTTACTCACCAGCCGTAAGAGTTTGGGAAACCGTTTCCGCACGTCGCTATGGTCGGGAAAGAAAAGCCAGAAGCCCGGAAGCTCCAAGTTAGTTGTAATAACAGAAACATTTGCCTTATTATTGAAGAAATATAACAACAAAGGAAATACACAGACCATTCGATAAACTTCCAGGGAAAATTATTCTCGAATTTTTTTTAACGATCAATCTCATTTAATTTTATGTATTATTAATGTCAAATGAAAAATAAATTGTTTCAAGTACGACGAGATTACTGTTAAGCTGCCCAGATTCTGTTCAGAAACTTAATATATTATCTGAACGCTGCATACGTTATCGGCGTAATGGCAGCTTCAGGAAACTTTATCCGCCTGGAGAACTCTTCTATCGAGAGAAGAAAGATAATATTGAAACAATACATTACCTAATATAGTCATTTTGTCGAGTTTTATACTTGGTGCAAACGGGATTTCCTGCCAGTTTCAGCTCCTCCAGCTTTAAATCTTTGAAGGTGTCTAATTGATTTATTTCTTTTATCTGAAATATACAATCCACGCAATAAAACGTATACCGCCTATACAAGGCGTTTCCTTCAACGTGTTTCGAGTATTGCACGAAAGAAATGACGAGACATTCTAGATGCACGTATTAAAGAAAACATCTTGTATCAGGGTGAAACAAAGGAATTGTTTAATTTTGAATTAGTTACCCTGTTGTCTCCAATGTACAGTATCTTTAATTTTGAAAACTTTTTACCCAGGACATTTAACTTTTCGAGTATCTGCAATCTGTTCGCATCCAAATTTAGTGCTTCCAAATTAGGTATGCATTCAGACACAATGTCCAATACTGTTTTTAACATCAGAGGTCGGGATAGCGGAAAGAAATAGTCAGCAACGAGATCTTAAATGGAAAATTACATTTGATCGGTACTACCAAGGTAGCGAAGCAATCACGCTGTAAACTTTAAAGTTTAATTACCAGGGTCTTGATGAAATTTCGACAAGTCCAATGCGTTTGTCTCGGTTACGTATCTTTTAGCCATGGCTTGTTTCAGTCTTTCTTTTAGTTTGCTATCTATTTCGCAGTACGGAAATCCTTCTTGCGAGACCCTCACTTGTAGTTTAAATCCATCCGTGATCGTGATTTTGTTATTACAATTAATAAGAGCGATCGCTACTTTCATATCGTCTATGTAAAAACTAGCTTCGTTTCCAACTACCTCGTACTGTTGACAAATTTTTACACAATGTAAAAAGTTACAGTATGTTTTTAATCGCAGAAAATATTTAAAGTGTTTATCCTTACTAATATCGGGACAAACGTTTCCGGCGCAATATAACTAAGAAGGTTATTTAATATATAATCTTTATCGTATTTGTGTCCGTACGGTATCTGCGAATAGAAAAGGAAAAAAATTGTACAGCCTGCGGCGAACCAAACTGATCGCCGTAATCAAATTCTATCCTTACAGTAATTTTATAACAAGTAGGTTCGAAAGCATGAAGCTGTTTGAGTCTTGGAGGCATTTTTCCTCCCCTGTACGATCTCGAAGGCAAAGAGTTTACTCTTTCGCGAATGCATTTTCTTTCGCTGATGGTGAAATCTCTGCTGTTGTTGTTAGAACTTGTCGCCATTTGAACATCGTCGTCCAAACACGACAATGCCAGATTTTTCCGTATATTCCTAGCAGCTCTCGCTATAATGTTTTGTTGCGTTTTGAACGTTACTTTCGGCCTGCTTCCATGATACGAGCCATCGTTGTTTCTTTGCACACGAATATCGTGACCTGCGTGAAACAGAGAATTTTTTAAGCTACGAAACAATAATCGTACGTGGATCATGGAACAATGAACGTGTTAACGTGCACAATAAATGCATAACGGCGTAAAAAAACTATACCGAAATAGTGTTTGTCGTCCTGGTTGCCGGATCTTCCACCACGACCGCCCCATCCGGACTTATGCGGTTTTCTCGACATTTTTTACAGTTTAACAATATTCGATCACAAGTGAAACGTATCTATCATTGCCAAGCATTTACAGGTTAGGAAACAATAGACTACGCACTTAATCGAATAGCGTTTGATCGATTCTTAAACCAGTGTGGCGACACTTCCCACAATCGTCAACAGAGGGATACGTCCATCTGTACCACTTTCATAAATATTTAACCAACTTATTCGTATAAATATATATTATTTAACGTTTCTAACAAGGCTTCGCCTTGTTACAGTAGAACAGAACTATTTGGTCAGGCCCAGGGCGAAACGCGTATCCTCCCCCTCCACTCTTTTTTTGCCTTTCTTTTTTTTCCTATTGTATATCACTTATTTCTTACGTCAATAAACCGCCACACCTAATAATAACGATAACGATAACGAGTTAACGACCATGTGATCCGTTAACATATTTTTCTTCTTTTACCGAACATAGAAACTAATGTTTCACGTAGCACAAAAATTTTCCTCCAACGAACCACGAGAAGATGGCGGCCTACTGTGTAAGTGCGCAGTTGGACCAATAAGAAAAATCGCGCACTGAAAACGATCTTTGAATAAAGAAACACACGCGTGATCTTTTTAAATCGTAATTCCATTGGGGAAAAAGGCAATATCAATTAATTTTCTTTAAACTTGTGTTCATTTTATTCGTATTTAATAAGCATAACTTAAATAGCGTAAGTTGGTACTGATGCGAAATGAAATAGTGTATAGTGAGAACCTGGACGCGGGTTTCCATGTGCTTTGTAACACTTTAATTTGACAGATTAATCTTTGTTCAAAGTGTTACGGCACTTTCGTTTGTAAAAGGGAACAAGATACTGTACACTGAACGTCAATGGTAAATATTTGAAATTATTCTATGTTGTACTCCGTCCCGCGATAAAAATTTTAGGTTATGTTTTTAAAGGGCAGTTTATGATGATTCTGACAAAGTTTAAAATTTTTTTTTATTTCCACTTTACAGGGGAAAACTAAAAAGACACGAAAGTTCGTGATGCAAAAGTTTGCACAAATGAAGAAGATGATAAGTTTAAGCGACTCGAGAATGTAAGGCCTTAAACGATAATTATTTGTTTACGATCGTTTACTATATGTTTCTGTGTTTAGAAAGCCTGAAAAGCGTGCACCACCGAGGAAAGCTAAGAAGGAAGATCCCACGCGACTCAAAGTAACAGAAGTGTAGGTATCGAGAATCTAATATTTTACTGGGAATATTAAAATATATTGCGATATATATTTTTACAGGCCTCAACAGTCCTCGGCATTATTCTTTCAATATAACACCCAATTGGGTCCTCCTTACCACATTTTGATAGACACAAACTTTATAAATTTTTCGATAAAGAATAAATTGGACATTATAGAAAATATGATGGAATGTCTCTATGCAAAGTGCATACCGTATATAACGGATTGCGTTATGGGGGAATTGGAGAAACTTGGACAGAAATATAAAATAGCATTAAAGATCGTGAGGGATCCCAGGTTCGAAAGATTAAACTGCTTGCACAAAGGCACATATGCGGACGACTGTATCGTCAATAGGGTGACTCAAGTAAGGATGATTATAGTTTCAAGCGGAGTTAGTGGAGTTAATATTGTAATATTTCAGCACAAATGTTATATCGTGGCAACGAACGACAAGGACCTGAAAAGGAGGATACGAAAAATCCCTGGTGTGCCTATAATGTTCGTCTCTCAGCACAGATATAACATAGAGAGAATGCCGGACGCATACGGAGCACCCAAGAAATAGTTACTTAATTTTATAATTTTTTTATTACCTAGGTGTATTTAATAAACTGTACATTTTATCAAGAAGTGTGTATTTTTCTCTTTAAGGATAAATGTATGTTAAGTATCGCCGCGTTTTATCGCGATGCAAACTGATGAAACGATTGTTCGAAGAGGTTGCGGTGGTGGCTTTTATTTTGAATACGATTCGGAAGTACGGCGCGACACCCGAAGATAAAGCAGCCCCCGAACGTGTTACAGTTATTGTTCGGTGAAACAATGAAACTGTTGCGTGTAACGCCCACGTGGCGCCCTGGAAACTGATAGAATTTTACTGTTTCGCGGCCGATGCTTGGCCCGTATATGGCAGCAGCCGCGAAACAACGTTAGAGAGGTGGGCGCGCGAAGGGGCCGTTTCGCGTGAGGAACGATCGCGGGCGGGGCCCCGCGAAATAAGTCGTTACAAAGCCCCGCTAAAGATCCATCCTCGCTCACGGGAAAGATGCAACGCTGGATAAAGGCCCGAGTTAGCGATCGTTACGCTTACCTACGCGGAAAACGATCAGATTTCCGGTCGGATCGTTACCGCTCCGCGGATCGCGATACCGGAGCCGGATAAGATTTATGAAGCTCGCCTCTCGGACACGCGTTACGTTGATCGGGTAATTCGTCCTGAGGATCGCTGTTCGCGAATCGAACGCGGGGGAAGCGTAATACCTGTCGGCGTAATGGCGCGTTCCGAGAACGATAATTGTTACGATACTATTCCGATTAGAATCTCACGACGTTGCACACCTGTTTCGGGCGAAACAAACTTGCGATCATTCTATTCGCAAATAAGAAAATATTAAATATTAAATATTAATAATTAAATATTTTTAAAGAAAAATAAAGTTGTTTAGATCAAGTGAACGTTACAATTAGGTATACAGACTTGCTTAGATTATGAGACTATACATATAAGTAATGATACGATATTTTCATTTATACCGAAACCTATAAATATTAGAATTTCTGTATTTTTATAATAGGTTCGAGAGTACTTCGCGTACCACTACTACTGAGAGTGCAATTGGCTGACTTTTCACTGTTATTACTACTTGTTTTCCGAGGAACACGACACAAGTTTGTACATGGTTTTTCGTACTTTAACATCGCGCCCTAAAATATAAATTGTATTCCAGGCTCGTTCGGATAAATGTCAGGATCTCTCCGTCGTCTTTCGGATCCGTAACCTTTCTAATATCGTGGACCAACAAATGGCACATGCTCGCGCGTTCCTGTACCGCTGAACGTCGGATATTAATCACGCGCGTACTAGCGGCGCATCCTGCCGCACCCTCCCTCGCGACAAATACTTCGAATTAACCCTCGGCAACCAGGAAGCGACGCTGTCGAACGCGTACACCGACAATTCCAACGATAAACGACATTATCTTACAAAATGGACGCATGGACAAACGGGTGGATTAAAAGTAGAATTTTATAAATTTACAGGGAGGGAGCATTTAGGGGATGATTACTAATTTCCTTCTGCATTCCCCGCTGGATAACGACTTCTCAAAAACATTCGAGACCCAACCGCCCAGGTATTCGTTGCGTCCTTGTCCGGTCGATGCAACGTCGTTCGATCACCTTGGTTTCCGTGGAACAGGAAGGGCGAAAAAGGAGAGAATTCCGGACGCGTCGTTTGAATCGCCACGCATTAGGTCATTGCATAAGTAATTGTCACTTCTTGCGTCGCATTCCTCGCGTCTATTTGGAGGACTTGTTAGTATAATTTCAATTGTCCGCCGCACTGGTATTTTTGGAAAGTAACCCCTGCAACGAAATATTCATTTACTGATAATGCGTACAATTTACATTTTTAAATTATAAATGTGGTGGTCAGTCTTACCTCGATGCTGCTACCTGAGAGTTCACCTAAAAAATAACAATAAATCAGAATGATAAAATTAAAAACATTGTTCTAATAATATACATATATGAATCTTTTTTTTTTTAGGTCACATGCACCTTGTTGGTTATTAGTGACCACAATTGAGTTATCTGGTGGAACTGATATTTAGAGCAATTGGTATACTTTAATGTCTTTTAATAAATTTAAAACTTTTTTTAAAATCTGAATGAATTATGTGAATTATGTAGCTTATGTTGCCCAACTAGAGGTAGAGATATCATGAATTTTTTTTTTTACCAGCACCTGGTGAAACTTTGGGCCCTACCTCGCGGGACACCGTGTACACCCAGAAAACTGCTCGATTCCTTGTCTACGAAACGCGTGGCTCGGAAGAGCCGCTATCGACTTGTTCGTAGATAAGCCTGGCTGCGTCGTGGGACTTTTCTAGCACTCTGCACTTACCAGCGGGGCCTGATATATCGCCGGTACCCACGCAGCGCCGGGTACCCAGTAAACTAGATTAAAGGAAAACACCGGAGTGAATCTGGTCCCGCGAGCGAAAAACGTACGAGAAAAGGGGAGTGGGGGGGGGGGACCGACGTAAAGTTCGGAACGTTCGATCGTGGTAACGGATTAGTTATAAAAGTGGCTGTAAGTCCTATACGCGGATATATATCCACGGTGTATCGTGGTCTTCTGGGCCTCTCTTCTTTCCTCCGCCTCTGGCTCCTCTCTTTTTCGCCCCACACCCCTGTCGTTCTGCCCCTCGCCCTCCCCCCCTCGATAGTTCCCCTCCTCCCCCCACGCATTATTCATCTCAGTAGTCCCGTCCTTGTCCGCGTCGTTCTAAACGCGGCCCCTCTTCGTTCCTCCCCCACCCTGTCCTTTTCCGTTTCAGGGCCCGAACGGTCCCTCTTTCTCGCTCGCGTTCGCCCGTGAGCGGTCCCCGTCGTCGCAGAGAGCGCTCCACGGCGGCGGCGGCGGCCATCTTGCATACCTGAGCCTCCGCATTGCTCGTTCCTCGAGGGCAAAAGGGAGAATATCTCAGCGCGAGACGACGCGCCGGGATGTGCGAGGATAGAGTCAGAAGGTGGGAGGATAACGGCCGGGGACGGGGACGGGCGAACGAAGGCGCTGTGCAGGACCCGCGAACCGTGGGGGAGGGGGGGCCGGTGGGACCAACGGGAGGGGAGTCGGGGCCCGGTCGGGGCAGCGTGGCCCGAGGTAGAGAAGGAGAAACGCGCTTGCTGGAGCGAGACACCGAGATAGAGAGAGAGAGAGAGAGAATCGCAGGGCCCACGTGAGAGACGAGGACGGAGAGGGGCCCGCGAATGCTTCGCCGGACGGAGACCGAAAAAGCGAAACCGAGAAGGACGGGGGGACTAGAAAAAAGTAGAAAGAGAGAATGATCGAGGCGAAGGAAAGAGAGGGGAGATCAAAGGCACGTCGAGTCGGAACAAGAGGAGAGATATCGCGATAAAGGGTAGCGACGCGAGTGTGAGAGAGACGAAAGCCGAGGAGAGTGGCTTCCAAGTGGGAGGGACGAGGAAACGGGAAAGGTTTCTTTTCGAGGAAAGAGAAAAAGCGATATCGATGGAAGGCTCGCGAGCGGGGGTCGAGGAGGCGGCAAGATGGCGGAGGGGGGTCGGAGGAATGAGGGAAGAGCGAGAGAAACGGAAGCATACGGTGGGCCCGATGGATCGGAGAGGGACGGACGTCGTCCAGCCTGAAGAATGCTTCTCCCGGCAGCGGCAAGGTTCTGGGACCGTCTCGGTTCAGTCGAGTCAGGTCAGTCCTCGAGAAGGTGATATTCTTCGTCGTACGTTTCTCGGGGCCTTACGTCGTCGCGCTCACGGCCCACGTTAACTCCTTCTTTTCGCTCGTTTTTTCTCCCCATCTCTCTCTCTCTCTCTGACTCTATCTATCCGCGTGTGTCTCTCTTTCTCGCGTATTCGCGCTATCCTCCTCGTGCGTTCCTTTATTTTTTTTTGTTGTTGTACCCCCGGTGAAACGAACGTCTACGTACGTGGGGGCACGGCACGAGAACCACCTTCGTGCGCGAGTGAGATTCCTTCGTGGTGAACTACGAGCCGCGATTTCGCACGATCCGACGATCTCTCCGTGCCCTCGATGGGTCCGAATTCGCGGTACGCTCGCAACCGGGGCCCCATACCGGACTGAAAACAGTAGTGCGCGCTACTAATCCTCGTGCCCGGATTCTCGAGGTAGTCCGGCGCCCGGTCCACCGAGAAGTGCAGGTTTACGTCAGTGTCCGTCGCGCTGTCAGTGACACGGGGGATAACCGGAGGAGGAGTGACAAAGAGGTGGTGGTTGTGTGCGTGGAAACGGTCGGGATTTCGACCGTAAAAGTTCGCCGGGTTCCGGAGGCGAGCAGCATCTGCCGCGGACGCGTTTCGCGAGGCGCGGCTCCGCGCGGGTCAGTGCCCCCATCGGCTTCACCAAGACTCTCAGCGGGTCGCTTGACTTTGCGCCGCCAAGGGGCGCGAAAAATAAGAAAAGAGAAACGCCTACGATCGCTAGCTGGCGATCGCCGGGTCCCAGAGGGCGATATGGAACACGTCCGCCGTCACCGTCGATAAGAGACCCGTCCCGTGCACCGTGTCTCCGACAGCGACGATGAGGAAGAAGAACGAGAGGTAGTCCTCTCGGGGGATACGTGTCCGCGGGTATTTTTATGTCGTCGAACGCCGGGAGTAATTTGGCTAAGGAAGGGGGCCCGTCGAAGGGACAGAAGAGATGATCATAAGGAGATCGATGGTCCTAGCCCTGGTCCTGGGACTCTTGTCGGTGGACCAAAATGGCGGCCAGGCTAGCGGCGACGAGGAACACGCGGCCGGTTACTATCCGCGCAGCCTACCTCAAAGGGTGATGCGGCTGGTGCCGCGAAGGTCGCCGATGTTACCGCAGGACAGCGCCACGATGGGCCTGGCGATGCAGAGCAGAGCCGTGGACACGAGGGTACAGCTGGAGGTCAGGGAGGGAGAGCCAAAGGGTACGCTGGTCGGTCTCATACCGGTGAAGCCAGGCTTCATCTACAGGTTCAACGAGCCTCCTCAAGAGTTTGTACTAGACCCAGAGACCGGTAAAATTCGAACAGCCAAAGTGTTGGACAGAGAAGCGTTGAGCAGCGACAGGTTCGATCTGGTGGTGCTCTCCAGCCAGCCTACATACCCCATCGAGGTGAGGATCCTCGTGTCCGACATAAACGACAACGACCCCGAGTTCCCGGAGTCGAGCATCGCGGTCAGCTTCTCCGAATCGGCCGTGGTGGGCACGAAGCTGCTCCTGGACGCGGCCACGGACAGAGACACGCCCGAGAACGGTGTCGCGGACGATTACTTCATAGTAGACGGGAACACGGACGGGAAGTTTCGACTGGAGGTGACTGGCAACCCTACCGGTGAAACGTCCTATCTGCACTTGGAGACTACCGGTAAATTGGATCGCGAACAGGTGGAGTTCTACTCGTTGAACGTGTGCGCAAGAGACAGAGGACGACCTCCTAGGCTAGGGTACCTATTGGTGAACGTCACCGTGCTGGACGTAAATGACAACCCACCGATATTCCAGCAGAGCGACTACGTGGTGGCTCTGAACGAGAGCGCCCCGGTGGGCACCAAGGTACTCACCGTCCACGCCACCGACAAGGACTCCGAGGACAATTCGAAGCTCACGTACTATCTACCTGACACGGAGAGACAGTTCACGATAGATCCGGAGACGGGCACGATCACTACCGTGGAGCCTCTGGATTGCCCTCAGCAGAGCTGCACGATCGCGGCCCGTCCGGGCGGCGGTTGCCCGAAGAGCTGCGTCATAACGGTCTTCGGTCGAGATCACGGCTCGCCGAGGCAGGACGGAAGAACCTACGTAACGGTGAATCTATTGGACGCGAACGATCACGATCCCGAAATAAAGTTCAGCTACTATCCGTCCACGCCAGGGTACGCAACTGTGGACGAGAACGCTGTGAAGGACTCGATCGTCGCTGCTGTGGCGGTGATCGACAACGACGAGGGTCTGAACGGCGAGACCACCGTCGAGATTCGCGCGGGCAACGAACTGGGACACTTCAGGCTGGACAACGCGCCCCGTTTCGATATCGTACGCGTGAACGGGAGACTGGACCGCGAGGAGATACCGAAATACAATCTGACCGTGGTCGCCACCGATAAAGGCACGCCGCCCCGTTCCGCGACCGCCTATCTCGTGATCCACGTGAACGATGTTAACGACCACGAACCGGTCTTCCAGCAGAGCGAGTACTCGGCGGTGCTGTCGGAGCTCTCGCCTACCGGCAGCTTCGTCGCCAGTATCTCAGCCACGGACGCGGATTCCGGGCTGAACGCTAGGATTTATTACGATTTCGACTCCGGGAACGAGCAGGGCTGGTTCGCGATCGATCAGGACACCGGTCTGGTCACCACGGTGGCCACGCTGGACAGAGAGGTGCAGGGTAGCATAGAGCTGCACGTGTCCGCCAGGGACGGCGGACCTAATCCCAAGTACGCGTCCACGCACCTCAAGGTCACCATACTGGACGAGAACGACGAGGCGCCTAGGTTCTCGCAGAGTGTAGTGGAAGTGACATTATCTGAGAACACGCCGCCTCAGAGCCTGGTGGCTACGCTGACCGCGGTGGACAACGACCAGGGGACCAACGGAAGCGTCGCGTACAGTTTCCACTCCAGCGTGTCGAGGGACTATCCGAAAACGTTCGCTCTGGACGGACTGTCCGGCCAGCTGACCACGAAGATCGGCCTAGATCGCGAGACCACCGCGGAGTACAGGATCCTGGTGATCGCGAAGGACCAAGGATCGCCGCCGCAAACGTCTACAGCTACGGTAGTCCTGACTCTCGAGGACGTGAACGACAACTCGCCGGTGTTCTATCCCTGGAGGTATCTGATGCCCATACCGGAGGACGCACCTCCAGGAACCACCGTGGGGAAGGTGACAGCGACAGACGCGGACGCCAGGGAGAACGCTCAAGTAAGATACACCTTGGAGTCGGGTGGAGAAGGCCTATTCGCGGTGGACGAACGTACCGGAGAGATAGCTCTTCAGGGTTCCCTCAGAGTCGCCCATAAAACTCTCTACGAACTGAAGATCTCAGCGAAGGACACAGGGGACAGAACAGCTAGCAGGAACGCTCTCGTGGAGATCATACGCGAGGAAGACTTGGAGACTCTGGAGTTCGACACGTACAATGGCTACGAGTTTCGCGTGGCGGAGGACAGGGGCGAGTGCAGCTCGATGCCCAGCGTGTTTGGACGCAACGTTGGGACCGTCCAGGTGACCCAGTACGGGGCCTCGAAGGTCTCTTACGCGATGGTGTACGGGGACCCCAAGGGGAGCTTCAAGATAGACGAGACCACCGGGACTATCAGCACCTCTGGCTGCCTGGACCGCGAACAGGTGGCCTACTACAGCCTCCAACTGTCCGCGAGAGCGGGTCTAGCGTACGGCCAGACTTCTGTCAACATCACGGTGCTGGACGTCAACGACAACCCGCCTAGGTTCCCCAAAGGAGAGATAGGCGACGAGGTGTATCTGAAGGAGAACGCGGCCGTGGGCCAGGAGGTGTGTCTGGCCCGCGCCAGGGATCGCGACGCGGGCGCCAACGCGAGGATAATCTATTCCCTGACGCACAACCCGGGTGGGCAGTTCAGGGTCGCTGAAAACTCTGGGATCATCTACTTGGACAAGCCAGTCAGAGCGGCGCCAGGCACCGTGCTGCACTTGGAGGTCACGGCTACGGATTCTGGGAACCAGCCGCTGTCGGCGCAACACCAGGTCAGGGTGACCATCCAGGACGTGAACGATCACACGCCTGTGTTCAAACTAACGAGTTACGAGACGTCGCTGCCGGAATCGACGCCGGTGAACGATAGATTCTTTTCACTGACGGCCACCGACGTCGACCTCGGCGCCAACGGAAGGGTTTTATACAGCGTTACTGACGGGAACACCGAGGGTCGCTTTGGGATATTTCCTGACGGACAATTGTACGTGAAGAATGTCCTCGACCGAGAGGAACAGGACTACTACGCGCTGGAGGTGATGGCGACCGACCAGGGCAGCCCGTCGAGGAACTCGGTGGTACCGGTGGTCGTGCACATCATCGACGAGAACGACAACGCGCCCGAGTTCACAAATTCTAGCTTCATCTTCCACCTACGCGAGAACGAGCCACCGGACACGTTCGTGGGCAAATTGCTGGCCACCGATCGGGACGTGGGTCGCAACGCGGATCTGATGTTCTCGCTGCCGGCTAGTCAACAGGACTTCATCGTCGACCCGAGGAACGGTTTCATCAAGTCGCTGCGCGTGTTCGACAGGGAACTCCTGGTGACCAACACCGGGAGCAGCTACGTCACCTTGGAGGCGACCGTCACCGACAACGGGGCGAACCGTCTGAGGGATCGGGTCAAGGTTATCATCTACATCACCGACGTGAACGACAACGTGCCGCAGTTCCAGAGGCTGCCGTACAGGGTGCAGGTGAACGAGGGCGCCGCGACGGGTACCCAGTTGCTCAGGGTGTACACCACAGACGCCGACGAGGGTTTGAACGGTGACGTGTTCTACTCGCTGGAGGATGGAAACCAACGGGGACGATTTGCCATCGACGAGGCGACGGGACAGATCTCTCTGATGAAGGAACTAGACCGCGAGACTACCGACGCGTACGTTCTGACGGTGGTGGCGCACGACGCCGGGCTGGAGACCCGTCTGTCGTCCAGCACGAGCGTCCACATCGAGGTGCTGGACGAGAACGATAACGTTCCGCGGTTCGTGGACAATAAATCAAGGATCGCCGTGCTGGAAACGACGCGGACGAACACGGAACTGGTCAGGTTCAAAGCCACGGATAACGATCTGGGACCCAACAGCGAGCTGGCGTTCGCTATATCCGCGGGCAACCGACGCGATACCTTCTACATCGATCCCTTGACGGGAACGTTATACTTGAGGAAACCGCTGGATTACGAGGAGCTGGAGAGATACGTGCTGAACGTGACTTGCAGCGACGGCGGTCATCCGCGTCTGAGCTCGGTGACGACGCTGATCGTCGAGGTGATCGACGCGAACGACAACCCGCCCGTGTTCCCGAACACGGCGATCGCCAGGCAGATCAGAGAGGGGATCCTGGTCCACACGCCTATAGTGACCATCACAGCGGAGGATCCCGACTCGAACGAGAACGGAATAGTAACCTACTCTATAGCTAGTCAAGATCCCGAGGATCAGGTGCGCAGATTCGGTATAAATCCATCGACGGGCGTGATCCACACGTTGTTGCCGATCGATCGCGAAGAGGTGGACACGTACAAGCTGGTGGTGGTGGCCACGGACAGCGCCCAACCACCCAGCGCCAGACTGTCCGCCGAGAAGCTGGTGATCGTGATCGTCGAGGACATCAACGACAACGCGCCGATTTTCGTCAGCATGTCGGCGGTGGTGCTGCCCCTGAAAGGAAATTACCAGTTTCAGAAAGAGATAACGGTCAGCCAGCTGCTAGCCAGGGACCTGGACTCGAGCACGAACGGTCTGGTTACCTACGAGCTGCTCAGATCGAGCGTCAACTACTCGGACATGTTTCGAATACACCGCAACACCGGCCACCTGACCATGAGGCTGCCGCGATCGTTCAAGAACAGTCTCGAGCGGGTGGCCAAGTACCAGGTAGACGTACGAGCCACCGACGAGGCCGTGCAGGCCGAACGACGCTCCACGGAGACATATCTGACCCTGATTGTGCCCGGCGAGGACGGTGACGATCAACCGATTTGGGAACACCGCGGTCAGATAGAAGGCAGCGTGTACGAGAACGAACCGATCGGCACGAGCATTTTGAGAGTGACCGCGCGCAGCCGTAGATCGAACATCGATCTCGAGTATTACGTGACGAACGTGACCGCTGGTAGCGGCGGCCCGCAGGTCGACAGATTGTTCGACGTCGACGCGAAGACGGGCGTGCTGTCGACGGCCGCCGCACTCGACAGGGAAACCGGGATCCAGTGGTACGAGGTGGAGCTGTACGCCATCGGTGTCGGCGGCACCAGGCCCAGTACGACGTCTACCAAAGTAAGTTCGCGTTTCTGATCGATCATTCCCGGGTGTAATTAATGGATACGCGTTACGAAAGTCATTCGATGCCTTTTATCCGGCACACGGTGGTCGAAACGCTCATTCTAGATAGGAGCAATTCCCCCTTAGGTATTTTAAGCTATTTGAAATCGCATTGGACTTACAAAAGCGCATTATCCTGGAGGTCACAGTTAGAAGTCTCACTCTGCATACCAGCATACCTGAAAGAATTTTAAATATAAGTGTATGTCAGATCATCTGATAGACTTTCATAGCCAAGCACGAACCCGTGGGACCTATCAACCGTAATTTAATTTGAAAATATCCTGTCGCGCCAGCACCGGATGCTGGATGGTTTCGAGCGTCCCGAGACCCGAAAACTCAATCGTCGTAAATAATAGCCGGGTCCACTTAACGTTCCGAACCGAAACTTCTCCCCTGGGATCGCTTTTTTCCCTCGAAGTCGTGGATCAAATATGATTACGAAGAGCGAACGCGAAATCAGCGAAGATTGGCGAGCAATGAAATTTACACGCGGCTCGTTTGTCACGAGCGGAACGCGTCGGAATGGATTTATTAATCCGCGGTTAGGACACGCGTTGCTTTCGCAGACTTCTCGTCTTACGGTGGCTCGTCCGTGCGGGAATCGCGTTGCGTAACAATGATCTTAAGGTAATTAGAGTCGGCGATAGGAGACGATGCAAACTTCGCGAATATGCCTTTCTCCGGCACTAGTTACAACCCATGGATCCATTTAAAAAATTCCATGGCTCCATTGTGAACGAAATTCAGGATATTACCTTTCCTCAGCGATTTTTCGTTGTAGAAAGTTGTTGCGTTTTTATATTTCTGAAAAATATTGCTCCATTTATAGTAAATATATTACTGTGAATTGGGTTGTTATGGGAGGATACATACCCTGAGTGGAAATACCAGAATTGCAACTGGGCCTACTAAAATAATACAAATTAGTCAGGGGCCTTATTTCCTCATGCTCAATAATTAAAAATAATAGAAATTAGTCAGGGGCCTTATTTCCTTATGCTCGATAATTAATATCAGCATCGAGGCACTATTTACCTTGGTCTGAAGCGAGTCCAGGAAAGCAAGGTGGCCACTTTCCTCAGAAGCATCCATCAAGGTGTATCTCTAGAGCATCCAGAGTCGATTCCCTTCCCATAGGACGTTTCTCACTGAAAATTAGCAGCAGAGGTCTCAGTACAAGTCTACATATGCACAGCTTGACCGACTACCCAATATCCAGTCGTCTAAATCGGGGCCTGATAGGGGCCCTACCGATGAGTCCCACCAACAGGCCCACTTTTCCACCTTCCTATGATCTTTCTCGCTTGCTACACCTAGCAGGGCACGTGTTACCACCCCTCCAGCCGGGGATGATCGGTGCAAAAGCGAAAGGGACGAGGGGGAATGGCGTTTGGAGGGAGACACAGATCTCCAGAGAGAGAGAGAGAGACGCGGGGGACCCGGGAGTGGGAGAGAATAAACGACAAGACGAACCGCGTGCCAGGAAATCAAGTTGGATTCGAGTCCGTGGCCGCCGCCGCCGCCGTTGCTGGCTCGCTGCCGGAGGTTCGGAACTCGAGAAAAACTTGATCTCGGATGAACGCATACAAACAGCCCGGGACCGTAGGTAAAAGTCGGTCCATCTCTACCCCCGTTGCGACTGCTGCTTCATTTCTGAAGATTCTCTCTCTGGATCCCTCTCCACCACCTCCTCGTCTACCTACCGCGAACCACCTTTTCGGGTCCTCCTTCGTCTCCTATCTCTCGTTTCTTCTTCCGCCTGTCCCCCTCCCCCTGGTCTTCGTCGTCTCGTCTGGGGCCCTTCAGCCTTTATCGTTCGCTGTGGGATCTGTGACTCTGTTCGGGAACCGACCGCGGTCCCGGAACGTTTTTGTCACGACCTCTCCTCTCTTTCTCTCTCCTCCCTGTCTGCTCTCGGGGACCGTCCCCCCCCCCCCCTCCTCCTCGTCTCACAGGGGTCTCTGTGCGCGTACCGCACCCCACCGACCCCCCTTCTTTTTCTTCGTTCGGCCATCGACTTCGTATGATCGGCTTTTTGCACGGGCCACGGGGATGAAAGCCCGAACGAGGGCCCCGAAACCGCGGAGGAGGGGACTATATTCGTACCGATGTCGTCTCGAATCGCCCGGCATTTTTGTTAAACCTTCCCCCGGCCCCCTTTCTCTCCCCCCTCCACGGTCAATTAGAACATTCCTCGAGCGGCGTAATTGTATTTGCATCGTGCCAGGCCCCGGGACTTTCCAGGGAAAAATTAACAGGCCCCCTCGACGTTCCACCGCGGCTGTCGTTCCGGGATTTTCGTCCCCCCCCGGTTGACGGTACTCGTTAGTACCCCGTCCCCCGTGTGTGAACAGCGCGATCTCGCCGGGGTTTCACGGAAACAACCCGAGAAACCCTCCTGCTCAGCCATCTTGGGCCCCCCTGTAATTGATTACATTGTGATTAGTCGCGTGCTTGATCACACAAAGTAATCGTGATAATCACGATCGTTAACCCCCCCCCCCCTCCAACGGTTACAACAAAATATATAAACAACTTTCCAAGCTCCGTGGAATTGTAACAAGTTTTTTGGGCCTCTTGGCCGGGTATTATTCAATTTTCTTCGTTAACGCATTTAATTACCAGCATTAAACTCTCGCGTCGGCAACTCGGCTGTTATTAACGCGATGCTGTAATAATTACAGTCGTGCGCGGCTAATGATACCAAAACAATTACTGTTAAATAATACAATGGTAAATTGGCTCGACCGTCTCACGTTCTCCGCCGAAGTTGCTGAAACCCCCCTAATGTATTCGACACTTTGTATAACCGTGCATCCACACTATCGCGTGGTTAATGTATAAATGCGTCTTCGGAAATACGTCGTACCGATAGAACGGAATGTATGCAGATTCCCCGCGCGTAGATCGGAATGCTCTCTGAAATTGAATGTAGGCAACTTGTTGTTGAGCAATGAGTCTTTCGCGGCTTGGTCATTTCGCCAGCCACCTGGTACGGAGGTTTCCTCACACATTTGCACGCTTTTTAAAATCGAATTACCCGTAAATGACCAAATAGAAGCGTGTGGAAATATTAAGACTGGACGTAAATTAATAGCGGTACTGTTCCGACGTAAATTTTAAAACGCACGCCGCGCTAACAAATTACGTAAATACACGTTTCGTGCCGCTGAGAGGCCTCGCTCTGGCTGCCATCGATGCGAAAACATTAACTATTGTCTTGGGGGATTTCTTCATGGTGACTCTTGCAATTAAATTCCTAAAATGAAGATAAACGTCAGAACAACTTATTATTCAAAATAATAGCGTGTACCTACCCACTTTCTAACGGAGGCTCCTCAAGCTTCGGTAACCGAATATCTCGGAAACCATTAGTTCCAGAATAGCCTCGAGATAAAATTTAAATACCCCGATGAGTAATCCTCCCACGCTTGGTGCCGTTAAAGCGGAACACCCTGTACAGAGAATTGGTAACCGGGATCCGGTAGGCAGCTTCGATCTCGCGTTGATCTCTGAAACGGTCGGGATTAAGTCGTCGGAACGGAGCAAACGCGTCTAACGTTCCCGATGAACACGTTCGACGAAAGAGCAACCGTCGAAAAGAAGTCGGTTTCAACGCGAACGCGATAATCTCGCGTGAAAGTGAAGGCGAGGGGGGAAAAAAACAGAGGAGAAAAAAAAAAGGAAAGAGACAACGGTGGAAACACGGATAAATAAAGTAAGTGGCGCGGCGTTTGATTTAAGAAAGTGGCTTTAACGTGATCTTGATGTATGGCGGCGCGCGAGCCACGGCACGGCGAACCCACACGTTCGCTCTGCAATGGGTGGGTCCGGGGCTCGCGCGAAATGTAGGCGTAATGTTTCCTTCGTGCCTGGATTTCTTTTTTTTTTTCCCCCCCTCTTTCTCCACGGGTTAGATAAATATATCTGGAGTAAAGCTCGTACGCCCGGCGAACTGGCGAACGGCGAACAGCGAACGCGGACGCGAGAATTTAATAATAGTCGATGATAATTATGTCGGTGCCCGATTAATAGCCCTCGTTTAACCGCGATAAACCGTCAATTAACTGCACCCTGATCTTTTTCTCTCCACCGGCGTCCTCTGGCAAATATCATGCCCGTGGAATCCAGAAACTCCATATTCATCGAGCTCAAACGCCTCACAGTGGGCCCAATTCCCATAATATGAACAACTTCTTCGATTTAACTAAAACCGTAGAGGTGGGGGTTTTCGAGGTCGCTTATTACGAATCAAAAGTCAAAATTTAAAAAAACAAAATGGCGGCTCCAATATAGCTCACTCAAATGCGAAAGAAATGATACATACTGGTTTCTGAGGTCTCCAACCGCTAATAATCAATTATATTTATCAAATAAAATAGCCCTGAAACATCTTACCCCAATTACATATACAATTGCTAAGTTTCAAACACCAAACTATCAAATTTCAGGTGATCCCTACATTTCCTGCGCATTTGCGTGAGCTCTATTGGAGCCGCCATTTTGTTTTTCCTAATTATGACTTTTGATTCGTAATCAGCGACCTCCAAAACCCCCGCCTCTACAGTTTTAGCTAAATCGAAGAACTCCTTCGGGGATTTTGGACCACTGGTCGCGTTGGAGCAAAGTCTGGCATTTATGATCCTCGCCCAGGGTTTATAAAATTCGTAATAAAATAACTCTGAAACATATTACGTTAATTACACATACAATTGCTAAGTTTCAAACACCAAACTATCAAATTTCAGGTGATCCCTACATTTCCTGCGCATTTGCGTGAGCTCCTTTGGAGCCGCCATTTTGTTTTTCCTAATTATGACTTTTGATTCGTAATCAGCGACCTCCAAAACCCCCGCCTCTACAGTTTTAGCTAAATCGAAGAACTCCTTCGGGGATTTGGGCCCACTGGTCGCGTTGGAGCAAAGTCTGGCATTTATGATCCTCGCTCAGGGTTTATAAAATACGTATAATAAATAAGAAAAGGCGCCGATGCACCGGTGGAAAGAGTCCCAAAGGGGTCTGAAGAACCCCGTGCAAAAAAAGAGCAACGTTTGTGGTAGGCAAACGCCCATACCAATTATGCCACGCGCCCGTCTCTCGCCAAATGTTGCTTATAGAGCTTCTCGAGACATGGACGCTAAATATCTCCTAAACTATTAACCGTCTACGCCTAAAACCATATATCACCAGGCCCCAGTAATTCAAAACCTATCATCGTCCGACGGGCCCCGGTGTGCGGGGTCCTATAGTCCCGTTCGTTGAGCTTATATTCGAACGCCCATAGGCGTTCACCGCACTACGAGCACCGATCATCGTACAGGATCGCTTGCAAACGTCCACAGCATCCAGAAGGTTAAACGGACAGTCCAGAGTCGGAAGCACAGTCTTCGGAATCTCGCTTCGTTATTCTGCCTCCAACGACCAGTTAATTATTCAGATATAATCTCTTGTAATTTCTCCGTTTACACGCCACTGTTATAAACGACGATTCCTTTTATCATCGTTGGCTGCACCCGATTCTGCAACAACCGTTTAATGCATCGTTAGAATTGGCTTTTATTACCAGCATAAATTAAGGCAAAAAATGGGGGGGCTTATTGGAGGCAATATACTCTTCTTTTAGCACTTTGCTTTTGGTTTTTGTCACCGCGGTATCGTTGCACGAAACGGAGCCCGTTTAAGAACAACAAACAATTATCGTTGCCTCGATATTTACACATCGAACTATAAAAGTAATCAGTCCGTAAAGTATCGTGACGTATCAATGTAAATTCCGTTTTATCGTTAGTGAAAGTTATTATTATGTTGTTGCTATTATATACCGCTTTCTATCGCTCAACTTTTATTTTTCTTTCCATTGATAGCTCTCTCGCAGTGCGAATAAATAATTCATTGGACGGTTTTCTGTCCATTGTCGATAGACGCAATTTCACTCTCTAGCGATTTATGGAAAAGCCGGGTCCAAAGTTGGAGAGGCCTAATGCGTTAATGCTTCGAGCTTGCTCATCGTCGGTGTTTTTCCCCCTTTTTTTTTTTTTATATATATAGTCACGATGCAACAGTACCGTTGCAACAAAGTCTAGTCCACAGCCTCGTAAAAAGTCTGGTACATGAAAACCACCGATCGAACCACGCATTCTGCGGTCGGGAACGGTACACGCGAGCGTTCGACGTATTTCCCATAAAGTTCCCGTCGAACGAACGAGTTCAATGAATCATTTATGTAACAGAGGAACGCGAGAAATTTCTTTCCACGCGTGGAAATTTAGAGCAACGCTGTCCCGCGTCGATTACTCGAATCAAAGATGGCGCGTCGCGGGGAACACCGAGCCGATTGTTAGGTTTTTAAAAATTCTGGCGAATTCCGAGTTCAATGAATCATTTATGCAACAGAGGAACGCGAGAAATTTCTTTCCACGCGTGGAAATTTAGAGCAACGCTGTCCCGCGTCGATTACTCGAATCAAAGATGGCGCGTCGCGGGGAACACCGAGCCGATTGTTAGGTTTTTGAAAATTCTGGTGATTCCCGAGTTCAATGAATCATTTATGCAACAGAGGAACGCGAGAAATTTCTTTCCACGCGTGGAAATTTAGAGCAACGCTGTCCCGCGTCGATTACTCGAATCAAAGATGGCGCGTCGCGGGGAACACCGAGCCGATTGTTAGGTTTTTAAAAATTCTGGCGAATTCCGTGACCGTTCCAGGCGTCGCGTGTGCCGAGTCCGCATGCAGAGTTGATTTTTTCGAAAGGCAGAAGAAGAGAAGTATGCGCAGAAAATGATTTACAAGAGCGCATTTATAAAGTTCGTCGCGTTCATTCCGGCCGGTCGATCCTTCACGGGGCACGAAATAAAGGAAGCGGGATGGCACCTTTAATGCTACGCTAATCTTCTACTCGCTCGTCATCATCATCATCATCTTCCTTCTCGTTCCTTTGCCGTTGTTCGTCCCCTCGTAATCACAATCGTCATCCTGTTCATTTTTCAACGTCTTCTTTAGAAGGCGCAGCGCGAAGAATCGGAACGAAACGACACGGATGGAGAAATCGAATCTGTGGGCGCGAAAGGGGATTGCGAGCCAGGCCGAACGCACGAAAACCGTTTTCTACGGCTTCGACTCTGTCTCACGGGGAGCTAGAGTTTGCCCGTGTGCTCGGAAATAGGGAGACAACCATACCACGGGGAATATTTCTCCCGGCAACGGACGCTGCTCGATTAATCAAGCTGCTTCATTTATCGAATTACTCGAATAAGCGAGCTGTCGGGGACGACCCTTGAAATTCAACGATTCTGACAACTGCCTGTTTTTACTAAATACTTTTTCACGGGTCTTCGTGACATCCTAGCGCATCTTTTGAGCCAACATCTGGCGGTAACTTCTCCAAAGGTGCTCTAAAACAAAAGAATATGTTAATATACAATATGGAGAGTGTATGTAGTTTTCAAATAAATTAAAATATTTCAAATCATTCTGAAAAAATTATTTTTGGTTTCAGGGGTCGATTACAATCATTTTTAGTCATTACATATACCCCCGAAATCCTACTCATTTTCGAGAAAAAAATTCGAGTAAATGCCTTAATTTTTCGACAAAATTCAAAAATTTCAAATCATTCTGAAAAAATTATTTTTGGTTGCAGGGGTCAATTACAATCATTTTTGGTCATTATACATATCCACGAAATCTTACCCACTTTCGAGAAAAAAATTCGGGACGGTGCTGAAATTTTCGACGAAAAACGAAAATTTCAAATCACTTTGAAAAAAATATTTTGAGTTGTAGAAGTCGATTATAATCATTTTTGGTCATTATATATATCCACGAAATCCTACCCGCTTTCGAGAAAAAAATTCGAGTAGGTGGAGAAATTTTTCGAAATTAAAAAATTTCAAATCATTTTGAAAAAAATATTTCCAGTTGCCGGGGTGAATTACAATCATTTTTGGTGAATACACATACCCCCGAAATCCTACCGACTTTCGAGAAAAAAAATTCAGAACGGGGAAACTTTAAACGTTAATAACTTTTTAGCAAAGCCCCCATCAACAAATTAGTATTCTTGATTTTCGTCTTATTTTGGCCTCTAGAATCTACCATTAAAATTTTCCCCAAGGGTGGTTGAACACATTGTATAAAAAGCAGTTGAACGCGATAATATAATAAAAATAAGTAAATTACAGTAGTTTTTCACGGGTCTTTAGACATCCTAGCGCATCTTTTAAACCAGCATCTTGCAGTATCTCGTCCAAAGGTATTCTAAAACAAAAGAACATGTAAATACACAGTATATAAATAGCAGTCGAACGCGAGGATCTAATAAAAATAAGTAAATTGTATCGATCGTGGCGCGAATGAGTTCTGACCCAGTGTGGGACACGCGTTACTGGTGGAAGGAATGTAGATTTTCATGGGTTCCTTTATCGAAAGAATGCGTGTTTCCGTGTCCCGGGTGGATATTATATGCTTCGACGGTATCAAACAGGAAGCGGTCCCGTGCGCAAAAGGACCGCTGCCCGCCTCGTCGAGGTCTCGCTGATCGAATTATAAGCTACGAAAGGTCCGCAATCGCGAGATAAGGGAATCGCCCGTGAAAAGAAACAAATGAAACGGACAGCGGTGGAAAAAATGAAGGAGAAAAATTAATCGTAGCAGGAACGAGACAATTTAAAAGCGGACGGTCGCCGGTACACGAACGAAACGAACGGGAAGAAAGAAAGAAAAAATAAAATAAAATAAAAGGGGAATAATCACGAGAGCGTTACTTAACGAGGGAGGTTTAAGCTCCGTTCCGCCCGCGCGCGCGCGCGCATCTCCTACCACGCCGAACGATATTTCAAGAGATACGATCCTGGATGAGCTTGCACATTCGAACGAAAGTCGACGTATCGATCTCGGTCCGTACGCAGACAGAGACCTATCTAAAGTTTCACGAGGACGGACCCGTAAATCGATTAAAAAATGGAGAGAGAGTGAAGGAGTGGGGTCATAAAGGACTTTATCTTTCCTCGCTATCTACGGGATACTTACAATCAGTCTCAAGTGTTACAAGCTATCGGGTAATCCCATTAATCGTGTCTTTCGGACGCTACCTGTAATTATAAAACAATAATTTTAGTCTTGATCGTCGACCTCCCTCTGTCTATGAATTTTCATTTTTCAAATACGTTTTTTGGGCTGAAATTTTGTACGGTGTGGTAGCCTGGTGTCCATGCGATGGAATACTAATCCTGTGATCCGTTTTACTGTACTCGTTTCATCGGCAACAGCAACATCAGCTCCTGAAATTTTTCGGCGAAATTAACAAATTTCAAATCGTTCTGGAAAAATTATTTTTAGTTGCAAGAGCGAATTGCAAGCATTTTTGGTCGTTACATGCACCCCCGAAATCCTACCCAGTTTCGAGAAAAAAATTCGAGCAGGGGGGCAAATTTTTCGACGAAACTAAGAAATTTCAAATGATTCTAAAAAAATTATTTTTGACTTCAGAGGTCAATTACAAGCATTTTTGGTCATTATATATACCTTTGAAATCCTTACCATTTTTGAGAAAAAAATTCGAGTAGGGGGCAAATTTTTCGACAAAATTAAAAAATTTCAAATCGTTCTGGAAAAATTATTTCGGTTGCGGGGGTCAATTACAATTATTTTTGGTCATTAGACATATCCACGAAATCTTACGCATTTTCGAGAAAAAAATTCCTAATCGAAAGTGTAATCTATGGTCAGAAATGTTGCCCCAAAATTACATGTGAATCTTTAAAATATCATAGCTTCTGAACGGATTGAAGGATTTTAACGTTTCAAGCGGCAAACGACGTGTATTTTGGTCAAGTATATATAGAAATGATAAAAATATTGAAAAAATTGTTCCTTTACCACCTAAAATTAGAGAAACCCCATGAAAATGGCCCAATTTTCAAACAGCCATAACTCCTACAACAGTTATTATATTTCAATGAAACTTTTTTCTGAAGTAGAGCTCATAGATACCTACAAAAAAGTATTAGACAACTTTTCTATAGGGCGTCAAACAAAATGACTAAAAATTAAAAACGAATTTTTAAGAAAAATCGACAGGGGGGAAGTCCCTAAATTTTTCACCAAAATTAACAAATTTCCAATCGTTCCGAAAAAATTATTCTTAGCTAGGGGAGTTAATTACAATCATTTTTGGTCAATAGACATAACCCCGAAATCCTATCCATTTTCGAGAAAAAAATTCGGGAAGTTGTGAGATTTTTCGTCAAAATTAAAAAGTTTTGAATCATTATGAAAAAATTATTTTTAGGTGCATGGATCAATTACAATCATTTTTTATCGATAGACATACCCCCGAAATCCTATCCACTTTTGAGAAAAAAATTGGAATAGGAGGCAAATTTTTCGACGAAATTAAAAAATTTCAAATGACTCTAAAAAAATTATTTTTAGTTGGGTAGGGTAAATACAATCATTTTTGGTGAATAGACATACCCCTATAATCCTACGCACTTTCGAGAAAAAAATTCTTCATTAAAAATATAATCTGAGCTCAAAATGGCTGCTTGCATGCAAATCTTTGCACCATCATAACTCTTCAATGGATTGAGCGATTTCAATGCTTCAGATTGCAAACAACGAGCATTTCAGTGAAGAATATTTACAAATTGTAAGAATGTTTCACTTATAATTTCGGCCAGCAGCGTCTATGTATCTTTCCCTAGCCAGATCCTTTAGTACAGATTCCGCGGCTCGAGATGCAATAATAATTCCCGACGTCTCTTGCGAGGTGGCCCCGGAACGCGCATAAGGGCCCATTGAAATATTACTCTTGTTAGTCCTCTGGAAATGTCACCGTAGAATACGCGCAGCGGGGACCAATGCCGACCTCGAGATTCGTCTATTGAAATCACCCGGTCGCACAAAAAGGACAAAATTCCAGAACCGCATACCGTTTCCCCATAGGATGATCGGTCCCCCGTGCCCCGCGGGGATGGGATATCTTCTCCCGATCTCCTCTGTCCTTCTCCATCCTCTGACCGTTCTCTCTCCAGTTCGTTGGGGGATCCTTTAAAGGACTTACGCTTCTGCTGCCACTCGTCCGCCTTCAAAACGCAACGGGCACCGGTCGCGCGGCTCCTCGTGTCCCCCATAATCTCTACCTGGTTTTCCGATGTACCCATGGACATTTGACACGAGCCCTCGGGACAGAACCTATTCTCACCGTATAATTTTTCCAAAGTCCCCCTCCTTGCTCCTCTTCAAAGCTCCAATGTGTAATCTGCGATCCTAATGAACATTCTTTTGTCCCCTCGTCCCATCGATTCGTGTTTCATCTCCATTTTCTAGCAATCTTCGTATCTCAACTCACAAAATGGCGGACGATTCCTACAACAGACAAACTACAATCAGTACAAAGGAACATTATGGCTATAAAAGTGTACGCATTTAATTTACCTCAAATAGGGGGGGGGTCAAGGTAGTAGTTGATTTTTCGACAGAACGATCTAGTCGCGGGTTACAAATTAATACTCGTTAATATCAGCGACGTTTTTACGGCGACGTCGCGATTCTTTTTGCACAGTCGCGTGTAACTGGTTCGCATGAAAGCGATCGGCAGAGGGCAGCGTAAGAAACGGCAAAAAGGGGCCAGATACGCGGAAGATTATGGGCATTATTCAATTATGACATCATTAAGGGTTTGTTGCGCTTTCGGGTTCGTTTTACCGCCTGTCCCCTTTTTCTCCCCGTTCTTCGGGATCCGTGAACGCGTTACCGGAGGACGTCCCGCGGCATTCGATGCGCCGTCCAGGGACCCACGAACCGCAAAAATCTCGTCGGGAATTACCGAACGGGGCGGCACTTAAGCCAGAAAACGCGTATAAACGCAACGCAACGCGAACGACCAATGAAGTTATCGCGATGTTTGCGGTGCAAACACTTTTACGCCGCCAGCAGTAACTCCCGTTTCACTTTTAACGACAACCGAACGTCTCCTGCGGACATTTTGCTCCTATTTGGGAGACCCTGGATGCCACTCACGATTGGACGAAAAAATACAGACACAGGGACCCCGGTAAAAGAGAGAGAAAAATTCAAAAAATGGAGAACAGCGTGTTTTGGTGTAACGTTAGACATTGCAATGGCTTCGTTTTTCGCGCCAGCACAAAAATTCTTAAATTAGTGGGGTGGACCGATTCCAAGAAGTCTGTATCTTTTCATAATCGTCCGACCTTCGCATAGTGATCATTCCTGGGAACTATGTCCCCGGTAAAATACTACTTGGTTGGTCCTCCGGTTTTTATCTCGCGGCTCAGAAGCGCGCGCTCGCTAATGACCGTCAGATACGAGTTGGAGCGTTTTCGGGCCGACTCACCGCGCTCTTTACCCACGGAGAAGAAACTCGATGGGAGCCACACGCTACACACGCAAGTATACCGAGTGTCTCGAAGCGAACGGTACTCTAGCTGATAAATAAAATCCCCCAAAAAGTAATTCTTACAAATCGTTGTGCAAAAGTGACGGTTGAAAGTGGTCGAAAGAACTTAAAAATACAATAGTATCGCCTCGAATCGAAGCTCCGAATAGGGAAGCTCTGTATCAACTGGACACCCGGTGTACGAGTCGCGCTGGCGCCCCTCGGGATCTTAACCGATCCGTTCGTTCGCGATACTTTTTTGCCTATTCGCGAGTTTACATTTTACGCTAAAATATAACCCGACACCTTCGGTTATCGCGAGATTGAATGTCCATTAACTGGCTGTCCCCTCGCCGCTCCACCAAGTCTCCTCTTTTGCTCGATAATGCCCGGGCGATCTTCTTTCCGTGCGTTTTGTTCCTCTTCGTCGACGCGGTGGTTTTATTCGCTGGCAAACAACGTATTCTTTTAAGAGACGATTCGAAATTCCCGATCGTCATCGTGACTCATAAATTGGACGAAACGTAAACACACGCCGTGTTACGACGACAGAGTCGGCCATTATTCCGGGGGAGGGGGGGGCGAATTTTTCAAACTCAGTCATCCGTTCTTTCTGCAACTAGGCTACCTGAAAAATCACGTTACAATTAAAGTTTTATACACTGTGCGTATCTTTGGTCGTTCGATGGATACAAAAAATATTATTTCTGGTCGATGATGGACGCGAGAGACGGATAGTCGATGTTTCGTTTTCACCCGGCGGAGGGGACGCTGAGTAAACGACGCGCATACCGCCGAGGTGGAAGGAAAATATCATCGCAGGGAGCACCCGTATTATTCTTATCGAGAGTTATTCGATGACTGGAATGAATTCGTCGGGAAGGCTTGGCCGTAGGGAGCACAGCCAGGTAGTGGAAAAGGTCGAACCGGTGCCCCGCGGTACACGCGTCCAATAACGTGAAATCGAATGATGCATAGTGCGTCGGGGACTCACGGTCTCCAGCCTGTGAAGCTACTCGAAGATTGCCGCGGTTGATTTACATTTATTTAGGGTCTAGACAAACACTCGAACAAGGAACACGAATATCTACACGTCTACCGTGCTCCCAAGCAATTCCATCTGTCAACCACCCCCCTCCCCCTTACACCTCACCACCTCTTATGTGTTCGAATCCTACAAATCATTGATCAATCGACTTAGTGGCCTTTTCTTACTTTTTCTGAGATTGTGAGCGACCCAATTTGTTGGGCGGTTCATCCCCCTGCATGAGGTGAGTCCTCCAGGGTCCTAGGTGGCCCGACATCCTGTTCAAATTCAACGTATATTCCTTCAAATGTTCGTACAAATGGAATCCTACAAATCATTGATCAATCGACTTACTGGCCTTTTCTTCCTTTTTCTGAGACCCAATTTGTCTGGCGGTACATCCTTCTGGGTGAGGTGAGTCCTCCAGGGTCCTTGGAGACCCCAAACCCTGTTCAAATTCAACGTCGTTTTATTCTATATTCTTTCGAACATGGTAATCATAATAAGTTTGCTGCTACCTTAATGTTCATGCAAATGGAGTAACTTGGAGATCCCCTGCATGAGTTGAGTCCTCCAGGGTCCCAGGTGACCCGACAGCCTGTTCAAACTCAATGTTCATACAAATGGAGTGAGTTGGAGGCATTTCAACTGATGTCCTCAGCGCAACTCTACAATATAGGCTCTAAAGCTAATTTAACTTTCTAAGATACAAGTGTTATAGTAATTTCTGATTGCTTGAACTTGAGAGAGGAGGGTGGAGGACTCTGCGGCGTCCTAGGCACGTGGTTATTTCGATCCACTTCTGAACCAGGCGTTCGTAAGAGCTGGTCGCGGCTGGAAGATTGGAAGGAACGCGAGGGCGATTGCAGGTCCCCCGGCCGCTAGGCGAGAGTCATCCGTCCGTCGGTTTGTCCGGCGTGCGTGGACGTCATCGTGAATTAGCGATGAAACGTGGGGGGAGAAGGACAGAGAAACGAGAAACGAGAAACGAAACGCGCGCGCCTCGTCGTTCGGCGCCTGCGCGAGGAACGCGAGTGCGCGGAGGAAAGAAAGCCGCAACGAGGGGGAGAAACTGGACAGAGGCGGCGGATACCAGCTCGCCTCTAGCCAGAGAGAAAGGGGGCGAGTGAGTACCAGGTACGCGAGAAGGAAATCCGATTTTTCCCAAGGTTCGCGCGCGCGCCGAGGGGGTTTGCTCCGATCCCGAGAGCGTTCGAATTAAAAGAGACTCGGGCGAGGGGTGAGGCGGTGAGGAACGAAGACGCCGACGGTACCGAGAGTAGCATGAAAGGAGAGGAATGTTTCGCGGAGAAAGATGACGAAGAACGGGGGGCAGGACCAAAAAGGAAGGAGCGGTATATAAGCCCTTGGACAAAAAGCGCACGAGGAACGTAGGAATAACAGAGGACCGCTGGGTACAGAGAGAAACGAACGGGAGAAGAACGGGCGCGGAGAGCGGCGAAGAAAAATAGAAAGACAGGCAAAGAGACGCGTTAACCCCGTGAGTTTAGATTCTCCCGAGGACTCCTCGGAGGAGTCTCGTTTGTCTCCCTCGTTGGGGCCCTCTTCTTCACCGTCCCCCCTTCTTCCTAAGTCACCGTTCCGCGTCATCCTCCCTCCTCGTTGCACCTCGCCTCGCACCGGGGGCCCCTCACGGTATTAGTCTACCTTGCCACGCAGGATACTCTTCCCTCGTCGCGTTTGTCCCTCCGCCTCTCGCTCCATCCTACACGCTTAGTCACTGTTATTCTCCATCTTACACGCTCCGCTCTCTTCCTGCTCGTCCTTTTCATCTCCGTGCCAGGGCTCTTCCTCTCGCGTATCCACCACCGGTGCCCTCTTCCTTCATTTTACACGCCGCGCCCTCTCTCACACGACACACGCTCTCTCGCTCGCTTCTTACATTCTTCCTCACGCATTCTTACCGTCTCCTTCGAGCTTCCCTCACACTTTTCCTCCCCCCTCGCCCCCCCCCACCCCCCCCTCCACTTCACCGTGGATACGCTTCTTTCTCCGTTTCCTCCGGTGGTCTGTTTGCTCTCACTCCTTGTATTTTCTCTTCTCCGTCCGCCTTTCTCTCCACGCCACGGCGGTTTCTACGCGCACCGTCGTCGTCTCTTCGGGGCTCTTTCACTCCATAGACATATATCCATCCCCACTTCGGCGACGCGCCTCGCAGCGTGGTCACGTTGCCCCGTTCTCCGCTCTTTCTCTCGCGCGGTGGCCAACGGGGTCCTTATCTTATGCAGAAAGGTGGTGCGGGACCCACCGGGCCCCTTTGGACGGCCCCGCATGACATTAATTTTGAAATATTATTTGGCCCCCCCCTCCCGCCCTCTTCTTTTCTCTCCCAGGATCCCCCACCCCCGGAATCTGTCTCCTTTTCTCTCTGTCGCACTTCCTTGGTTGCGATCGGAGCCGGGTATTACTCGAATAACTTCGAATAAATCTTTATCCGGATAATTATTCGCTATTCGCTGTGTTCGCCGGGTAACGAGCGACTCTTTATTCGTATAAAAGTTCCCTCGAGTTTGCAGCGACGAGAGTAACTGTACCGATAACCATAGGTTCCGTGGTAAATTATCGCCATTTTTTTTTTCTCCCTCGACGGCGTACCTGTCGAACGAATAACAAAATTAGGGAGTATGTTGGCAATGAGAAATCGACGGAGCAATTAATTTTAAATTTAAAAAATACTAGGGTCGATCGAGAACGATAGTATACGGATTACGAATCGTAGAGACGAGGTGGCCGCCCGCGGAGGGTGGAACGCACGCGCGTGCGCGCGACACCGCGTCCGAAATTCTGAGGCATCGATGTCCCCGTCAGTAGGGCTCGCGCCTAGAGAACAAGACATGGAATTTCGCGGCCGAGGGAACGCGCGAAGATGGATATTCGAATCGCATTGTATTCAAATGAGCCTACATGCTCGCGAGACGCTACTGTACGTCACAATCGGTACGATTTCGGGCCCCGGGTGCCTATGAAAATACACCACAAAGATGCTCGATCGACGAACGCTTGGAATTATTTACAATTTTAACACTATTTCCATCGAAAGTCACCTTTCGAGGCACCGTAAAATATAACAGGGGGCTTTTGGGGGGCCGCAATTACATTTCACCGGTGAAAAATGCCTAAAAATATTTACAATTTTAACCCCCATTTCCATCGAAAGTCTCCTTTGGAGGCACCGTAAAATATAACAGGGGGCTTTTGCAATTCCATTTCACCGGTGACAAATGCAGAGTCACGAGCCACCCTCGTGACAGATCAATTACAGTTTCGCCTCGGCGGGAATAGTACTGTTTTAACGACCGACAAATAAAGCCCGCGAACTTGGGGGGTTCGTGTTTCGTGCATCGTCGAGGTTACTCAGCCTTTTGCGTTCCGTTGATGTATTTAAGGGGGCTCCGGGAATTATGAAAAATATTCGCGGAATGCGTGTTCGAGGAGGAGGAACATGATGACTGGTACGAGTATACGGGGGGGGACGAACAATTGTCGCGAGATGCCCCCCCGTTCGTCCGGGGGTCTCTGGCCTATCCGCGCGTAAAGATAACGACGGTCACAATCGGCCGCTGACACACGGCGCCGCAACATTTTAAATCCCCCGAGACACCCAAATGCTCTTCCAGAAATTCGTTAAAGCCAGATAACGGCCGGAGTGAGCGTAATCTAAAGCACGTTGGTATACTTTATACGGCGGCCACGACGCGCGTGTAATAACGACGAGATCTGCGTCTGTCGCTCCCCTGTCCCGCCCTTAATTCGCGATAAACCCTCGCTGTATTTTCACAGAATTCTATACTAATACTAATACCAATATATCTATAGTAGTTGAGAGGCAGAATTGTTCGGATCTTGCAGTACGGAGTGACTTTTCTTGAAGGCACCAGGGAGAGTTTCTTGGTTGATTTCGAGGTCTTGAGGTCCCGTAGAACCTGTAAACGTAATAGGAAACATAAATACAGTGTAATAGAGAGGGTTTAGCGGGGTGTAGAATTAAGCACCCCACGGAGACGCGCGGTCAGCTTAATTTCGAGTAAATGGACCATTGTATTGAAATATTCTCGAAACGTTTCGTGGAATCGTTCTCTCGCCGGCTTCCCGAACGTATAATTCTCCGGGCGGAGCGAGAGCGCGCGCGCCAAGCTTGTAACTCCACCGGACGGAATCGACCTCCCAACGATATCTAACGAGCTATCTTTGGCAAATTAAAGCGACACCCAGGGTGAACGAGACACGCCCGCTGTAACACCGCTATTCAACTCTGTGTACTCCTAGGATCTTAAAAAATTAACAATATCCACAAAGAGTACGCATGAATGTTTAAAATCTATGACCGCAATAGCGTTTCTATCGGGGCGTCGTAAAGAATATCACCGAGGGGCGTTCTTTATAGCCCGATGGAGCATCGTGCGAGCCCTGGCGCGGTTATTCTCGCCGCTTTCGTAAACAGGGAGGTAAAAAAAAAACCCCCGGAGAGCCAAAGGGGAAGAGAAGGAGGACGTCGGCGGGAAGGGCTAACGGCCGCGAAAAATCGGTCGCGTAGTCGCGGTTTTCGAGCCCTCTAGAGACACCCAAATGCTCTTCCAGATTTTCGTTAAAAGAAGATAACGTCGGTGTACGAGACGGCAAGGTAACGTAATGTAAGGCACGCACGCACTCACACGAACGGGCCCCGGTAATGTACACGTCCGTGAGATCGAGGGCGTGGGGCCCCTGGGCTTCACCGCTGCCAGAAGGGGACTTATATACCCGAGCCACAGCCGGCTTATCGGGCATACATCCTCGCTCGCAGATTAGCATAATGTCTGCTGCAATGCGTAGGTACTCTTCCCCTCCTCCTCCCCCTCCCTCCTCCACCTCCTCGTCCTCCTCTTCTCTCTTGTACCCCCGTTGTACCCCGTTCCTCCCCGCGCCCTGCTACCTTGCTCTACCTCTCCTCTTCCCTCGAACCACCTCGTCCTCCTTCGCCCCGACTCTCAAGTCGAGCACCATCCTCATCACCATCGCAACAGGCGGAGGGCCTCGTTCCAGCAACCCTTTCGTAGACACCTGAGGGACCAACGGTGATGATAAAATAATAATAATAATAATCGTGATTATTTTACGCGCGTAATTATCGTTATTTCGGAGGTAATCGTTGGTCATTGGAAACAGGATAGCGGTCGACGCAATTGGCAATAGTAATTTCACTGATAGCAACACGACATCCGTTCAGGACTCGATGTCGAGTTACCTTTCTTTTTGCTTCTATCATTAGGGTGCTTCGAGTAGAAAATGGGGGGTCATGCGTTGGACGAATTATTAATTACCATTGGGAAGATATTTGATTTGGCGGTGATGGGAATTCTGACCGTATTGCGGAATTCCATAGTTAGGGTACAAAGGATTGTGGCCTACTGAGAACGTGCACAGCAACAATACGCGGTATCGTCTCGTGGTAGAACGCCAACGGGTTACGGGGTCCGGGAACCCGAGTCGTGGGCCCGAGATGCGAGAGAGTACAGGGCCCAACCTCGCTGCCACTGCTATTATGGCCAATAATTCATTGAGTGACTGTCAGGCCCTCCGCCGACCAGCGCCCGGTACTGCCGCACCCCTCCGTGTATATGCATTGCGCATACGGGGTGCCACGAAAATACGGATTCGAGACGACGATAAATCCCGATCGCCTTAAACACGCCACGGCGTAAAACGCGACCGCGAGATATCGGGTAGCCGGGTATTTGACGCGCGTCACTGCCTACCGATATCGGAATCGAACTAGCGCTCTTGATTGAACAGGGTCCGCCCGGGGTACCTTGAACGTATCCGATTAACCGGTTGGCAACACGATTGTTCGGTTCGGTACACCGATGCACGGATAACACGGTTACGGTTTAACCGAATGCATGCACGGTCCCATTAATACTCTCCACACCATTCTTTAAGTGACCCTCTAAAAACTTTATTACCAATTTTCCTAAAGTAAAAGATGAACAATCCTGATGAAGTTTTGAGTTCCCAGAAGACGCCATCTTGGAATCACCCTGTAATAGGATCCTGAATTAGTTCCTAAAATCATATATAATGTAATGGAAATAAGTGTTTATATATTCTCTTATAGAAAATTAAGATAAATTTTCAAAAATTCAGTCGAATAAATTTTTTACAAGTTTTATTAAAAATTTTGACTGGTTTGGTAGTTCTAGTGTTAAGTAAGCCTCTAAAAGCTTTATTACCAATTTTCTTAAAGATGAAAGATGAATAATCCTGAAGATGTGTTGAGTTTCCAGAAGACGCCATCTTGGAATCACCCTGTAATAGGTGATCCCCTGAATTAGTTCCTGAAATCATATATAGGTTTCACTAGGCTTGTATTATTCACATTACTATCCAGATTTACATTACTATCCTCGTTGAGTTTGAGGTGATAGAGTTCTCAAAATCGTCGATTCTTTAAGTGAGCCTCTAAAAGCTTTATTACCAATTTTCCTGAAGATGAAAGATGAACAATCCTGAAGAAGTTTTGAGTTTCCAGAAGACGCCATCTTGGAATCACCCTGTAACAGGTGATCCCCTGAATTAGTTCCTAAAATCATATATAGGTTTCACTAGACTTGAATTATTTATATTACTATCCAGATTTAGATTACTATCCCCGTTGAGTTTGAGGTGATAGAGTTCTCAAAATCGTCGATACTGTTTCTCCATGGTTTGCTGGTCAGCCAGGGTGCTCTTGTGGACGGAAACATGCATTTTCCTCTTCGTGTCTGCGTATACACCATTACCCGCACGAGCGCCTACAGAAAAGGCCTTCGCACACAACCGCTCATCATCTTGGAGCCAGTTCCTGGCGATAGCAACAAAAGTCCCTTTTGTTTAGCTTCGACGACGATGGATTGCGACACCGAAAGCAGAGAACTCGCGTATCCAGTTGTATAGTCAATATAACTGACTCTGTGGACCTCTGTTTGGCAACGAATGCACAAAAAGGCACTGTGACAAAGGTCAGAAAGAATCTTCTGGGCCTCGGTAGAATTGGTATTTGATTCCTGATATCTAGAACAACTCTTCACCTATAAAAAACCTGAAAAAGTAATAGAAGGTGGTAAATATAAACAAGTGTACCCAGAAACTTATCACAAAGTGATAACTGTATCACTGTATAGGAACACAATTTTTCGCAGTATTATATTTCCTATTGTTTTGCTTCGCAACGTCGAACCGGAGCAACACGATCGGTCCCTTTAACAAGAGTTTTGTCTCTGATAAATATCGTGAGTCACAGCTACAGGAATGCGTTTACGGGACAATAGCGACCGATCGGTTAAAACAACTTGTTATGCAACATATCTACGTAGGAATTCAACGACAAATAAAACTCTCCGTTATTTTTCTCCTTTCGTACATAATATCTATACATAACAGAGAGTTCTGACCCAAAACGGAAGCGCGTTTCGACAAAATTCTCTCTTCCCTCTCCGATGAAAAAAATCCAAGGATTCACGGAGCGGGCAACAGTTATTATTGGAGCAAGTAGGAATCGATTTAATCGCGGTCGACTCGTTCCAAGAATTTTTCAGCTGGTTCGAGGCCGAGCTACGGCGCATCGCGTCGGTTCCTCCTCGGCTCTACGGCTCCTCGATAGCGCTATTAATTAATTCAACCGGGCAATTTTTCCCTCGGCGAATTCTTCTTCGGGTTCGAGGGGCTCGTCGCTCGACGCACACGATCGCCCCGCGCGTACAACGACGGTGCGTGCTCGCGCCATTTTTCCTTCTTTTTTTTTTTCTTTTTTCTTACGCTCGTTTTCTCTTCGCCTCGTCGCGGTACACAGACGGGCGCGCATTTTTGCGTACACGAGGGCAGAGAGATAGCCGGGTACACAGCGTTTACGTATGCCACGCGTGAGGACGGCCTCTCTAAATCCGACGTCGTGTGCGAGCATCGAGCGTGTTCCCGCGCGAGACCGCGATCGCGCGCGTGTGCGTGTAACACGTAGGCAAGAGTTCCCGCGGGGCTCAATCGTTATCGCCGGGGCCTTATCTCGTCTTAAGACTTCTTTGCAAGAGCAACGCGAGGGGGCCCTTCTGCAATTATCCCCCTGTCCTCTCTCCGCCCTGCCGTGCTCCACACTCTCCCCCACCGACCCCCCTCCGCCCCCCACAAGCTTCTCTCTCTCACGATCCCGCGAGACGCTCTTGCAACGTGTTTCTCTTCCCCCGACACACTCTCGATACGAGAATTTGATTTTTCCGCGGTCCGGCCTCGCCACGGCGATACGTCGATGCCGGAGGAAGACGTCTCCACGTTGGTATTCGTTTCATTCGACTCGAAACACCATCGTTACCCCTCTTCTTTCGACATCCACGTGTTTACGTAGTATATGACAATGTGGAAACGTTCTTTCTCATAACGCAATATGTACTGTTCCGAGGTCTGACCAGTAACTTGATGATTCCACTTGCTCCTCCGCTGGATGAGCGCTTCTTTTTTTCTGTGGCGTTGCTTTTCACGGGGGTGGGAACTCGTGAGAATCGTAGGGGAACAGAAAAGGAGAGGGGAGGGCCTGCTAGTGGACTCATCAGTAATTTCTAGCAGGCCCTGCCTTGGACTATTGGGAAGTCGGTTGGGGATTGTATATACAGGGTGTTCACTCTGGGAACAATTTGTTAAGGGGAGTTCTAGAGGCCAAAATAAGTACACAAGTTGCCTATCTACAGGTGCAAGTGTTAATAATTGTTTAACGAAGCCTCCATCAACAAATTGGTATTCTTGATTTTCGTCTTATTTTGGGCTCTAGAATCCCCCATTACAAATTTTTCTCAGAGTGAACACCCTGTATATAGCAACCGAGGGGTTGGTCGAGCGCTTGTGAGAAGCGCGAGCCCTCTGGTGGCGAGCATGGGAGGCTACGCTTCAATCCTCCTCGGAAGAAAGTTGATGATCCCCAATGTATATTCTTCCTAAAAGATTGCAAACCATATAGTCATTTACCACTGCTATGCTCACTATAAAATTTAGTAATGAGATCAATTATAACATGACCTGTTTCTTCATAACAAATATAGCAAATTAACTAAGAGCCCCCTGGGGGTGAGCATGGGAGGTGACACTTCTATCCTCCTTGGAAGAAAGTCGATGATCCCCAATGTATATTATTCCTAAAAGATTGCAAATCATATAGTTATTTACCTCTGCTATTTTTGCTGTGAAATTTGATAATGAGATCAATTACAACATAACCTATTTCTTCATAACAAATGTAACAAATGAACTGAGAGCCCCCTGGGGGTGAGCATGGGAGGTGACACTTAAATCCTCCTTGGAAGAAAATTGATGGTCCCCAATGTATATTCTTCCTAAAAGATTCCAAACCATATACTTATTTACCACCGCTATGTTCACTATGAAATTTAGTAATGAGATCAATTACAACATAACCTATTTCTTCATAACAAATGTAGCAAATGAACTGAGAGCCCTCTGGTGGCGCAAATGGGAGGCGACACTTCAATCCACCTTGCAAGAAAGTCCATGATCCCCAATGTACATTATTCCTAAAAGATTGCAAACCATATACTTATTTACCACCGCTATGTTCACTATGAAATTTAGTAATGAGATCAATTAAAACATAACCTATTTCTTCACAATGGAAACTGCTAAATATAAAACATAAAAACGTAGATTGATTGTGGAATTCATGCTCGAGCGCTGGTGATTCTTTCTCTCCAGTTTTGAAGTCACAAGTTTGAGGCAAAGGGGTACCGACAAACGCTTGGCATTCCGCGGAGTTGCAACTTGCGCAACAAAGTTGGACGTAATTATATCGTATCAGTCACGCGTTCTAGCGTTTCGCTTTGTGTCCAATCGGATCCGTTGATTATTTACACGAAATTATTAGCTTCCGCAGCGCGAGGGATTACAGAGCGCGTGGACGCGGCGCAGGAAAGCGTCGATTCAGCGCGCGGATTTTCGAACCGAATATATGTTACGCGCAAATAGTGGATAAACACGCCCCGGCCGCTGGGAGATATTTTAAATAAGGTACAAATTAGAATTTACTTTCGAGCGTAATCGCCGTTGCAACGAGGATACATTACCGCCGGGAAATCGACGGGGGTTTCGCATTACAGCACCGTGGCGTTCGCCAGGCGCCTGGATCGTTCCTCGCGAACAGAGTCGGGCTCGCGATTCGTGTATATTTTACGATTTACTCGGAATAATCGGGGGAATTCCGTAGAAAATTCCATTCCGGCCGATCGTGATCGGCGCAAACGGCGATATAAATCGAGCTCCGAGCAGCGTTTAAAGAAACAACTCATCCGGATTAAACGCCACGAGAGAGAGAGATACTCATTCCGCTGGTTTGGTACGTTCGGGGGCGAGCACCGTGACGAACTTCAATTGGATGGCTGCCCGTGACATGTCGTTTCCAATCGAACTTCAGACGCACGTATCGCTGCACTTCGCGTATGCACGACGGGATCGAAATAGACGTAGACATTTCTTGACTTCTGTGCCTGGAAATAAGACGAAAATCAACAACGATGAACTTGCGCGGGAGGTTGTCGTTTTGGGTCGAGTACCTCAACAATGTATAAATATATTGCAAGAATAAAAGTGCCCTGACAAATTGCACCCGGGCAGCTCGAGGTCCCTAAATGAAAACGTTTGTCGAATTGGACCGCTCTCGCTCGCGGGGTCCATGGGGTCTGAGGGGACCGAGAGGGCGGGGCCCGTTCCGTCGTACGACTCCCCTCTTGCCTTTTTTCTCCTCGCCCTACTTCGGTTTAATTGTATCTCCCAAACGTGGCTATTCGATAGCGCCCAACATCGTGTAAACATGGGTCAATAGTTCTCTTCCACCCCCTTTTCTATGTCTTTTACATAGTAGTATGAAAAATTGACTACTTAAGATGTATACTATTTATGTTTAATGTGAAATGTACTAATGAGATCAATTATAACATGACCTGTTTCTTCACAACAAATGTAGCAAATTAACTGAGAGCCCCCTGGTGGCGAGCATGAGAGGCCACAACCCATTTGCCAACTAAATAAGCAATTTTTAAAATGAAGAATTGGAAGTTCTGCGACGAGGAGGAGGAACCAAGGGCCTCGATACACTTTGGGCCACCGATGGACGAGAAATTAGACCGTTTTGCGAGTACACCGTGCCACGAGGATCCTTTTTTTAGCTCTCATTGCGTTCGAAAGTCTCGCGGGGCACAATGGTTGCGAGCGCCATTGTACCGATTGCACATTTACCGAGCGGAGGGTTTTTGTCTCGCGGTGCTCTAATTCATGCCTGCACAAAAGTTCGCCCCGTGTCTGCCGCTGGATGACCTTCAAAATGGAGCCTTTATTAATGAGGGTATTCTCTATAAACCCCCTTTTTTTCTCCATCAAAACCGTCTTTTGCTGGCTGACACTCTCTTCTTAGGCCAGTCTCGTACTCCCCCACAATCACCACACTCTGGGGCTGTTCTCTTCTGTTTCCTCGGGATCTTATTTCCTCTGTATTTCGAGCCAGGTCTCTCTTCCACAGAACCGCGTCTCCAGATGCATCAACATCGTTATTACGATATATTAGCTGTCGCGTAGGTTGAAATTAGAGAGCAACCCTAATTCATGGGGTGTTCCAACTGAAATCTAGCCACGTATGTTGTTTCATACATTTTCTGAAAACACAGTAGTGAAAGGAGTCATTAAATTGTCGAGGACTAATAAATTTTCAAAGTAAGACACTTTTTAAATTACCTATGTATCTAAATGTGCTTTGAGTCTGAGCAGAGAAGAGTCAAGGGTTTAGCGCGTAAAAAGGAGGACTACGAGCGGGTAAAATATGCTTATCAACCGAATCCCCGTTATTCCGTGACGCGATCGCGAGAAGAGATTCGTCCCCGTCCTCGAAGCGACGTTTCGCGATACAGTTGCACGCGGAACGCTGGCCCCGGAAAGAAAAACGAGCGGAATATTAATCGTCGAGCCGCTCGGACAGGGATGGACTCGGAGCCCGGCGAGACTTCTTTCGCGCGAGAAAGTGACGCTCGATCCTAACAGAACCACGCTCGTAATTGTACAGTTGAAGCCATCAAAGAAACTGCGGTGTCAAAACTAGACAAATTGAGATTTTTCCATAAATTACCCTCCGCGTTCTATTCTGCTCCGCAGAAAGGATATGTATTTGTCACCGCTCGTATTAGCAACGTTTATTTTTCTGCTACTTTAAGTCATTGAAAAAAGGGGACGTTGAAGACACGCGATGGCTCAATTCACGCGGGCAACTGCGCACACTGTGATAAACGAGAGTCGATAAAGATAAGATCGAGCCACTTTTACAATTATTAATTTGGAAATCGGTGGTTCGGTATGCAACGATGGTCGAAGAGCCCTGGAAGTGCCCGATTGGCTACCAGTGGTCGGCGAATTTCTCATCGCGACATCGAGAAAGGTTTGGCTCGACCAGAAACGGTTCCGTGGGCTCCAAGGCCACGAGGCCGAGCGACGACCCTGGTCTTCCGGCGACCGCTCGTTTTGCTTTCAACTCGCGTCCGCCTTGCGCGCGCGTAATTGTTATATACGAAGAGTTCTTACGTCCACCGGCAATCACGTTCATTACTATTCCTGCTTTTAGCCCGAACACCGCGGGCCAGCATTGTTCCGCGGCCCCCGGGTAATAGTCGGCCATGTAGGTGTAAGAGATCGTCCCCGGGCGCGAGTACGTCCGCCGGTCGGGGGGATCTACCCGCGGACGAGGCGCGCGCGCGCGATCTAACGCGCCACGCGGAGAATGCGGGAGCTAGGGGCCCTTCCTTCGCGCAAAGGATTCGACGTCGCGTCGCGTTTAAGGACGCGGCTTTACGGCCCCGCCGCGGATCGGGCTGTAAACCGAAGTTTATATCGGAGTTCAAACTGTAAATCACCGTTTCTCCGTTTCGTTTTATACGAATCCTCCCTTTTCCCCCCAAATGGCCGATTATTTTTCCCCTGGCCCGCGACCGGGTCCCGGCGACGCCATTAAAAAAACTGATTTATCGCAAACGTCTCGCGGACGCCCTTCGACGTCCGGATACGCCGGAGACGCCCGTATACAGGGTGTGGCGAGATATTCAGATACAGAGCCTACTGTTTTGTCTAAAATACTATTGTTTGATGTACGTTGAGAAGAGGATACGATGATAGTTTGGTCCAGATGGGGTCGCTTGAGGTGGATGATGGCTCGAACTTGGTGCATTCTTGTGGCCTGAAACATTTCCAGTTGATGTACTAAAAGTTGACATTGAAATTTAGTGAAAATTGAAGCTTCAAAAGCAGGGGGGGGGGGGCAAGAAATTAAGAGACAAAGCCTCCTGTTTTGTCTAAAATACCAGTTAGACTATTATTTGACGTATGCAAAAAGGAGGATACCTTGATAGTTTGGTCCAGATGGGGTCGCTGGAGGTGGATGATGGCTCGAACTTGGTGCATTCTTGACGCCTGAAACATTTCCAGTTGATGTAGTAAAAGTTGACATTGAAATTTAGTGAAAATTGAAGCCGCGAAAGCGGAGGGGAGGGGGGGGGGGGTGCGAGAAATTCAGTGGCTGATTGCGATACGGCGCGCGGATGGCAAATGAAATCGTTAGGCGAGGGATTAAAAGGAACAAGCGATATTAATCAGTGCAAAAGGACGAGCGGCTCGCGTCGATGGAACGAAATAAAGATGGATCGAACGGGTGGAGAGCGGCGTGGCTCCTTGGACGAGCAAAAAGCACTTTTACACCCGGTATACGCGGCGAGCGAGACGGAAAAGGTGAGCGCGAGACGGGGGAATGAAAGAAACGCAGATAGAGAGGCTACGACGATACCGGCGAGTTTCTTGCTCAAGAGGCTATACAGCAGGCGCGGACTGGCATTGTTGCGAACCTCTTTTCAGGCCTGAAAGAGGCATGAGCCAACGAAGGTGACCTCGCGGAGCTTGGCAGACGGGGCCTTGGAAAACGGTCCGCGGGAAGCTGAACATCGAGAGCCGCCGCGGCGTTCGCTTGTCGTCGTTTGACATCCAGCCGCGTTCGCCGGGACTGCCGATTACCTTCTTATTCGTCACCGGGGAGAAAGACGTTTTCTGCGCGAAACGTAACCCGCGTCGGTGGCGCGTCGCGATTGCAACAGAATTTCGAAACCTTGAGGCGCGACCGCGCGTTTTCTGGCTCCGCGGGGATCTCGCTGGAACATCTCCAGAGGCGAGGGACACAATTTCGCGCCGCTAGGAACTACATACGCCTGCTTAACCAACGTTCGAGCGTGTAAACAATTTTGGACCTTGCGTCATTCGGATTTTAATTCGCGCTACCGTGCCGGTATATAAATCCTGGACGTAATTATGTGTAAAGTAACGACTCCTAGGCGTCGTTTTAACGTCATAAAACGAACTCGTAAATATCTCGGCCGTCTGACACAACCGCGATCGGCTGTTGAGTATTTGCTTCTCACCATCGACGACCGCGTTGACACGTGTGCGAGAAACTGGAACTCGCCTACATTACTCTCTGCATTTCCTCCCCGGTTCTTCCCTAAAAAGAGAGCAAAAGTTCTATTTTATTATAATGAGGATTATTGTTATTTGCTTTACATGAGGCGACACGTTGGAAACTAGCTTGGTATCTTCGCTATTAGCGATAAGGCGACTGCTGGTTCCCATGAGACGCAAGGTGGTCGCGTGGAACATGTCTGGAGAAGGTGGGCAGATGCGGATTGCTGGAACATAAAATTCTAGTTCACTCTTTCAGATTTGTCAAATGAAATTAGGAAAGACTCACCGTTTAGAAGTGAACAGACTAATTGCTAGCGTTTGTTAGGTATTGGAAAAATGGATCCGCAGCCCTGAACGGTATGGAGCCGATTAACGGCACTCTCTTCCTCCGCGGAATTTCAGTTGGTCGACGCGGTCAATAATAATCTCTCCTTTTATCGGCGGCCATTGATTACAGAGTTAATTAACGCTGCCAACAACGCGATTTGCTCTCGATTCGGTCCTTGTCCCGAGATCTCTCTCCCATCTCAGCCTTTTTGTTTTCTCTCGCGTGGACTCTCCTCTTCCTCCTCCTCCTTCCCCATCATCCCCACCCTTATCCCTTGGATTAATCGACACGGTTCGTGTTTGTTCGTCCGTGTCGAAATGATTCGCGGTCGTTTTCATCGATGAGTTTCGCTTTCCTCCGGGGCTAATATTAACCTTTTTACTTTCGACCGATCCGGGGCCTCAATAATTAAATTTATCGCGATTGTTCTCCCCCCCCCTCGGTCCAGGAGGATATCGTTCGACAGATTTTGCCCCGGTCTCGTTTTCCCTTACTTTTCCGTTTCGTTTTTCGTTTTATTTGATCGTCGTTCCCGCGTAACGGTAAACGATAGCCACCTTCGTTGGACCGGTACCCGGGAACGCTCAGTACTTGACCTTCGATTATCATTCCGTCCTTTCTAATATCCCCGCCTCGATTTATCGCGCCCCGTATAAACCGTCCAACTATACCAACGCGGTTTAGAAAGTGGCGCCACGGAAAAGCGACATTTTTCTCCCGCTTTTGTTCCTATTCGTCCGCCTCGTAATCGCAGCTGGCGACCGCACGCGTCACGATCGTGATTCCTCCCGCCTACTACACACGGGATACCAAAACTAACATTTTTCTTTGCTTAGAAGCAACAGTAGTGTCTTTTTAACATATTCGTTGGAAAATTTTATCATATTTTCCGATATATCGTACAAATAAACTCACATCTAGAAAGCGAGAGTTCAGAACCAATATGGCGGCCATGAGAATTATAAGTTCTATCGTTCTTTTTGGTTCAGATGTGTGTTTTTACATTTTTGCTGGCACTATACTATGTTCCTTGGAGAATTTTATCAAGTTTTGCGACCTATTTAACAAATAAACTCGCATCTTGAAAGTAAGAGCTGAGAACCAATATGGCGGCCGTGAGAATTACAAGTTATATCGTTTTTTTGGTGTGTCTTTACATTTTTGGTGCCACTATAATATATTTCTTGGAAAATTTAATCATGTTTTGCGACCTATTTAACAAATAAACTCACATCTGAAAGTAAGAGTTGAAAACCAATATGGCGGCCATGAGAATTATAATTTCTATCCTTCTTTTTGGATCAGATGTGTGTTTTTACATTTTTGCTGACATGAATATCGTAAAAATATTTATAAATAGTTTAGATAACGGCGGAATGACCCGAGAATTTCCCGGGGAGCCCCCGATTCGCGGTGGGGGATTTTCTCGCATTCCGTATCGATTCCACGAACGGGACAGCCTCGTTTAAAGCTGCACCGGGTAAAACGAGACGAACAGAAACATCAAATTCTGCCCCCGTGTTAAATAAAGAAACAAGATCCACGGGGGAATTAAACGCGTCCGTGGCGATCGGACACGAGGCAGATACGTCGTCGATATCGACAAAAGAGAAGAGAGACGAGCGAAAGGAACGAAAAAATGAACCGTGTAACGAAGGGGGGTAGGAGGAGGAGGTGGAGGACGAAGAGGCAGAGCGGCCGGGAAGGGCGGAGAGAGAAAGTAAGAAAGAAATGGTTGGAATTCTTTGAAGGATCGCGGTGCGCGAGACATTCCGCCGTAATCTATTCGTCCACTTTAAATCTCGATATTTTTGACGATACGGGTGGACGGTGGGTCGTCGATCAATTTAAAACGAACCAGCCGGGCCCGAGGAGAGGATCCCTTCTGTACCCGGGCCCCGGTCAGAGTGTTCGTTCCTCCGCTCGCCTTGTGAACCGAGTACCAAAGCATGCGAAGACGAGAGAGAAGAGAGGGCCTCTCCTCCGGTCGGGTCCGCACGAAGCCTACGGCTAGCATGACGGGAACCAGAATGCTTCGTTCCACCATCAACCGAACGAGACTCTCTCTCTCAGGAGAGAGTCTCGAGGATCGAGTCTCGAAGAAGCGAGTCAAGCCCGGGACCCCGGGTCTCAAGCTGAGAGAGGCTGAATTCCACACTCTATAGCTTTTATATTGCCTTTGACTATGCGAGCCGTTGGCTACGAGCGACACGCGAGTTCGTGCAAGGCCCCCGACTCCGTTCGTTTCTCTTCCTATCTTTTACCCCTCTGTGCGTGTGCACGCGCGCGCGCGCGTCTCTCGACCGATCGCGAGAGCGCCACCGCGATTTCCGCCCCGCCCCCCCCCCCTCCTGCGCCCCGGCAACATTTAATTACGCATCTTGCAACCTGACAGCCTGAATTTCGTGTGCTGCGTTTCGTACGTGAGGCCTTTAGACCGGCGGCCCCACCGGTGATTATAACTCCGTTCAAGCTTTCCTCGCGTTGCTTTTTCTTTCTTCGTTTTTCCCCCTTTTTTTCTCTCTCTCTCTTCTCCGCCGGTGCTGCTGTTGCTGCTGCCGAGGGGCGCCGTTGCTGATGCCGCCGCGTCAAAAGTTTCACGCGAGACCGACCGGGGGCCCCCGTGTCCCGTGATCGAGACTCACCTCGATACGTGACGCTAGTTTCGCGTGCGATATCTTCGTCCGTTTCGGCCGTCTCGGGGGCCCCCGAGACCCGATATTTATTCCGCGATCGGTTCGTAAATCGTTCGATCGGGACCGGACGAGATCCGTCTGTTTTCTACGTCTTTTTTACGGGGCGGGTTCCTCTGGTAATTTCTTTATCGCCGGTACTGCGCTTTCTCGGGGAGGACTTCCATTGATATTAGTCTGGGGCGAATGAAACGTCGTTATTCCGGACCTGTGGCATTCGTTTCAGTCTGTAACAAGAAAAAAAATGAACAAAAATGAGCTTAATTTTATACTTTTGTGACTACTATTCTTATCTATAGAGATTCTAGTAGTTTTGGTAACATGTGGAATGCAGTTTTTCCAATGTTTGAGTCACCATGAAACATTCATTTTAGTCAGCAATGAGAAACTAAACAATGGTCTAATTTTATACCTTTGTGACTACTATCCTTATCTAGAGACATTGTGTTAGTATGATGTCCATGGAATGTAGTTTTTCTAATGTTTGAGACGCCAGAGGACCTGTAACATTCATTTTTGTCAGTAACAAGAAAAAAAATGGACAAAAATGACCTTAATTTTATACTTTTGTGACTACTATCCTTATCTAGAGACATTGTGTTAGTATGATGTCCATGGAATGTAGTTTTTCTAATGTTTGAGACGCGAGAGGACCTGTAACATTCATTTTTGTCAGTAACAAGAAAAAAAATGGACAAAAATGACCTTAATTTTATACATTTCTGACTACTATCCTTATCTATAGTGATTCTAGTAGTTTTGGTAGCATAAGGAATGCAGTTTTCCCCATGTTTGAGCCGCCAGAGGACCTGTACCATTCATTTTAGTCACTAACAAGAAACAATATGAACAAAAATGAGCTCAATTTTATATCTTTGTGACTACTATCCTTATCTATAGACATTGTGTTAGTTTGATGCCCATGGAATGCAGTTTTCCCCATGTTTGAGTCACCAGAGGGCCTATAACACTCATTTTAGTAACTAATAAGAAACAAAGTGAACAAAAATCAGCTTAATTGGATACCTTTGAGACTATTATCCTTATCTAAAGACATTGTGATATTTTGATGCCCATGGAATGCAGTTTTCCCCATGTTTGAGTCGCCAGAGGACCTGTAACATTCATTTTAGCCAGTAACAAGTAACAAAATGAACAAAAATGCCCTTAATTTTATACCTTTCTAACTACTGTCGTTATCTATAAACATTGTCTTAGTTTGATGCCCATAGAAAGCAGTTTTCCCAATGTTTGAGTCACCAGAGGTCCTGTAACATGGATTTTAGCCAGTAACAAGTAACAAAATGAACAAAAATGCCCTTAATTTTATACCTTTCTAACTACTGTCGTTATCTATAAACATTGTGTTAATTTGATGCCCATGGAATGCAGTTTTCCCAATGTTTGAGTCCCCAGAGTACCTGTAACAAGAAACCAAGTGAACAAAAACGACCCTAATTTTATACCTTCGTGATTACTATCCTCATCCACAGAGCTTGTGTTAGTTTTACTAGCACATGGAACGAAGCAACAATTTAAATAACCGAATTATGTCGAGAGCAAGTCGTCCCGATAAATATGCAGTCGGAACAAACATCATTGTAACGTACGGCACGTGGTCCGCATCGCAACGCGAGAATACAGGGAAGTTTAAACAGCCGGGTAATGAGGCTAATTATCGGTAGTTCGCGTGCAGAGAGCACTACGCTATACATATGGGTGCGTGATTTGGACGGTGTAAAACGAGACCCGGGCGAAACATTTTTTTGCCAAGTATCCATGCACGTTGCATCCCCCGTTATTCCGCCTCGTAGTTTCGGTTTTTCAATAAGATAATTGACAACGCGATTAATCGCAAACATTCCCGTTTGGTAAACAGCTGCTGGCTAATTGAATACTCATACATTTATCGAATCTTTGACCGCACAATGACCTTAGATAAGCGTTCACAAAGGGTTGAAACACGTAGCGATAGAGAAAATAGCAAATTCCATGCGCCACGATTTCGCCACGGTTCGTCTGGCGGGTTTGAATGAACCTCGCCGGCTATGACAATTTTTTACGCGCGTCGGAATTGAATTCCATATTCCACGTTGTCCTTGGCCGGCCAAGGCGTTGGCTACGAGCCACGTACGAGTCCGTACAAGTACACGAAGCCCCTCATCGTCGAGAAACGCGACCAGAGGTACCAGACAATCGGCTGGCTAACGCTGAAGTTACACCGAGATAAATTAAAAATTCAAAAAGGATCGTTTTGGACGAAAACCAGCTACGTTCTCTTGCAAAACGCGTTCCTGTTCGGCTCGCCGCTTCTATAATCGGTTCCAGGAAATTATTTATAATGCTTCGGAGCCTGTTGGCTTGCCCTTGACTTGGAGAGAACCTTAGCCTAGCGATAAGGCATCTGTGATACTGTTACATGCAGTCTACGCCATTGTACACGATACATTATTAATTTAACCCCTTCCTGACCACGCTTAAAAACTATTTATATTCTAAAACACTCTATTATCAATCTAAACGCTGGAATATTTTATAATGTAATGGCGGTAGTTTTACAGTTGTGTTGTGGTTTCTAACGAAGATACAAGGTTTCGAAGATGGAATACATTTTCAGACGTTGCAAATAACTGGTCGTGCACGGTGTCTTTCGTTCGAGACGAGAGCGGATCGCTGAGTAAAGTGGCCGCCGATTACACAAGGGGTCAAACACGGGCCAGAAGCGGTGGGGGTGGCGGATTGTGTAAGTGGGCCACCTTCTTATTGGATTGGCTACCGCGATAAGAGTTTGCGGTAATTACCGGGACGCGTAATCGGCGATCAGCGTGAATTACTAATCAGCGATCCGGTCCCCGGACGAAAATCTGCGGGATACGCGGTCCTCCTCGGCCCAGGGGGACGAAGGGGAGAGAATGCAGACGAGGTGGCGCGAAAAGGGGGCCCGGAGGATCGGAGAGGAAGCCCGAACGGAGATTATTTACGGCGCGGTTCACGGTTTTCACGGGGTTTTTCGAGGTTTCGACGCGGACGGGAACGGTTTCCTGCGACGAGCCAAGAAAATCGACGAAGGAGGCCTTCTCCTGGCGGTGAGGGGAGGGACGAAGGGCAGGAGGACGCGCGCGTGGTCGTAGAAGGGAGAGGACGCATCGGCGAGAAAGAGAACCGGAAAGAGGCGCGAGTCTTGGAATGCCTTTTCGAGTTTCTCGCCAAGTGGCCATCAGTTCGGAGCGCCGGTCATCCGAGCCAGCCGGAGTCAAACGAAATCACACGGATTTACATATTATGATTTACATCCTTGTCCTCTGCCTCCTCTGCCTCTCCCTCCTCTCCGGCGTTCTCTTTTCTCGTGGCTATCCGCCGCGCCAGCTCTTTTTCCCTTTTGTCTCATCCTATCCCTACCTTCATGTCGTTTCCAAAGAATTTTCTTTATCGCGTACAAGGTGATTCCACAGATAACGGCTTGTCGATCAACTTTACAGCGCATTTTTGGGGGCAAGAATCTAGGTGAATTGTTATAGAGTTTTGGGAAATAATGGTCAACTCTTCTTGAAGTGGTGATCAACACTGGTCTTCAGCAGCTCCATAACAAAATCCTCTGCTTGGACAGTAGACATACTGCAGCTTACACCATCTAAAATATTTATGATTCATGTTGAACAAATGTAGACAATGCAACAGCACATTTTTGGGGGGAAGAATCTAGGTGAACCAATCACTATCATACCATAGAGTTTTGGAAAAAAATGGTGAACTCTGCCCTCTTCTTAAAGTGTTGATCTTCATCAGCTCCATAACCAAATCCCCTCTGTTAGGATAGTAGACATACTGCAGCTTACACCATCTAAAATATTTATGATTCATGTTGAACAAATGTAGAGAATGCAACAGCACATTTTTGGGGGGAAGAATCTAGGTGAACCAATCACTATCATACCATAGAGTTTTTGAAAAAAATGGTGAACTCTTCCCTCTTCTTAAAGTGTTGATCTTCATCAGCTCCATAATAAAATCCCCTCTGTTAGGACAGTAGACATACTACAGCTTACACCATCTAAAATATTTATGATTCATGTTGAACAAATGTAGACAATGCAACAGCACATTTTTTGGGGGAAAAATCTAGGTGAACCAATCACTATCATACCATAGAGTTTTTGAAAAAAATGGTGAACTCTTCCCTCTTCTCAAAGTGTTGATCTTCATGAGCTCCATAAAAAAATCCTCTGCATTCACAAGAGACCTGCTCAGCACATTAAAAATATTTATGGATCATGTTAAACAAATGTAAACAAAGTATCTAACAATCAATAAGAACTTATATTTGTACTTTCTAACTTCTTAATCCGAGATTTAATTACGTCCCCTTTGATTTTCCACAATTTCGTCGCCACTTTCTCCCCAAACCTTTCCATTCTTTTTTCGGGCACTGCTCTAACAGCTTTCCACGAGCAACCCGGGTCGTTTTATTTCCCCAGGTTGCGCAGAAATATTATACGACGGCCGTGGTCGTTAATTGAGTCGTAGAGATAACTTTTTTCCGCTTAATTTCATTCGATCTCTCCCTCCCTCCGTCTCTGTCGACCCCGAACAAGATTAGGATCGGATCAGTTCCGTTCGGATAGTCCCAACGAATCGATTCTGGGAAACTCCTGCACGCAGCCGATCCGACCCAACTCCTCTGGAATTTGCGCACGATCGTTTCTGGCCCCTCGTGTTCCGTTATTTAAAAAATAATCGTGCCTATGAATTTTAGCGCAGCTACTTTCGCGCGCGCCCTATATCCGACCGACGATTTATCGCGCGCGAGTTTTTTGCAACAGTCGACTAACTTCGTACACTATTTGGTAGGCTCTTATTATTCCTGATTATCTGCTGTTCGATCAAGGATACAGAGACAATTCCGATCGCTTTCGCGATTGCTCCTTGCCTGGCCAAGTATTACCACCACCGCTGAAATAGTGACGGTTCGTATTTGGCAAATTGTTTCACGATTATGCTGTTCACCAGCAAACTTGGGAACAAATTCTGTCGCTCGAAATTATTCGGTCGAATAAAAACTTCAAAGACTGGGAGTCGCTTTCACTGGACCTAATTGAAATTATAGTCCACCCGATTCGGCTAAATTCGAGAAGCTAAAATCTGATCGACAGTGGCCAAAGACTATTTCTAAACTATTCTAGACAAACGCAAGTTGCCTATCCACAGGCGCAATTGTTAATAACTTTTTAACGGAGCCTCGACCTTGGGAAAAATTTTAATGGGGGATTCTAGAGGCCAAAATAAGACGAAAATCAAGAATAGTAATTTTTTAATTGAGGCTTCGTTTAAAAGTTATTAACAGTTGCATCTGTAGATGTGCAACTTGCGCAGACGCAACTGTTAATAACTTTTAAACGAAGCCTCAATTAAAAAATTACTATTCTTGATTTTCGTCTTATTTTGGCCTCTAGAACCGCCCATTACAAATTTCCCCCAGGATAAACACTCTGTATATAGCAACCGAGGGGTTCGATCGAGTGCTTGTGAGAGAGCGAGCTCTCTGGTGGCGAGCACGGGAAACTACGGCCACAATTTCAACGTTGAGCGAAATTCATCATTACTATGCACGAAACAATGAAATTGCAGGAACATAATTCTTGAATAACAGATTTTGCCAAGTATGCAGAGCTATAAAACAGCGTGATCGAGTTGTTGCTAATCTTGGTCATAAAGTTACAAGTTGCTCTAATATACGGTTACAAACGTAGGGCCAATAGTTCGCGTCACACCCACTCCGATATGCATATTAAGCGGCATAAATTGTCATAAAAGGTTAATTGAAATTCTGCGAAGTCCGATAGATAATTCGGTGTACGATATCACGGGCCAGATTAGCCACTCTGATTGCGCAATTCCCTAGCAAACAACCGTTGCAGTCGGTCGCCTTTGCGTCGATTCAGCGTACAATGATTACGGAATTTCGTTCGCTTCGTACGAGCTATTTTTAGAAGCCGCGATCGCCGTAGAATAGTCGCGTTTCCACGTTCTACTCCATTATTCCGCTTCTCGGGGCGTTTGACGGCTCAAGGATATTCAGTTTATCGCCATAAATCAGGTCACTTTCACGATTAGACACCGGACTCGGACTATCCGGATAACTGACTCGACCCGAGGCTCGTCGCGGCGTTATTATAAATTAAAAATTAATTCTATTCCTCGTTTTAAAAGGCTCTGGCAAGTCTTAATCGCCGATCGTCGTCTCACGTTCTACAGTTATTTTTTTCGGCGACAAATGGCCGCCGTTGGACGAGAAAATCAGCTAATTTTCTCCGCGTCTCGCGTTCTACACGGTTATTTCTTTTTCGCGACAAATGGCCGTCGTTGGACGAGAAAATCAGCTAATTTTCTCCGCGTTTTTTTTGCTGTTACGAGTCACTGTCATCGTACGAGGAAATCTGCTAATTTGGTGAAATCGCGTGGCCGTGAGTCTATCATTACGTAGAGTATCGTTTTTATGGGGGATTTCACCAACCGGGTGATTAGAAGCAATGCTACGGTTGCACCACCCACCAATTTCGCTATTAATGACGAGTTGCGAACGGTTCGGTCGAGGAACAATTGTCAATATGGGCAAATACGTTTCGTGTTTCGGTTTCGAAAGACACACTGCCGGACAAAATGATAGGACATTCGATGTATTTGTATATTTCATGTAACACAATGGATCCATATAGAATTGAAAGTTTATATCTGTTGGAAATAAAGTTAAAGAAAATTATTAAAAAATACAATTGTTTAAAATAGAAATTTTTTTGTCGAATACCAAATTAATGTTTAGTTAAACTTGTATAATATTATTCATTTAATGTTTCACATTTGTAAAATACAGGTATTCTGCTATCATATTTTACATCTTATACCATTTTATCCGACTGTGACCTTGAATGACCTCGAACAATTATAGTCACTGAATTCCTAATAAAAGGGACCATCATTGTAGGGTGATTCCATTTAAAAAAAATTGACATAGAAACAAATTATTTTTGGCACAGTGTGGGCCCCATTTTGTCCAATTTTCTCCTCATTTGATGTATCTTTAAAAACAACAAAGACATTTGAGGTGCAAATGTTAGATGACTCACCCTGTATAGGGTGAGTAACATACATATATCCTATTGTATTATATAAAATATACAAATACATCAAGTGTCCTCTCATTTTGTCAGTGTGCGTGGTCGAAGGTTGAGAAACCCTGGCGTGGACATTTGTTGAAACACGCACCGCGAAAGCAAACGACGGACACCGAGCGGGGGTCGAGAGCGATTTTTGCAATGGAAAAGCGTGAAACATCTCGACGCGACCGAAGGAGACCCGGGCACATTGTTCTCCTCGTCTAATAAGTCTCGGAGCGAGACGATCGTCGTCGAAACGTTTTGCCGGCTACGCCCTTGTAATACGTACGCCGCGTACACGTATTATATCGGCCGCGGTACGTTTCTCGCATTCGGCCCGGAGGCTGTGGGCTGCGCGATAATGCACGGACATGCACATTCCTCGATTTTCTGCGTCTCCAATAACGTGGGTAGCCAGCCTTATATTTGCGACCGCGACCCGACACGTGTGTCTCGACCCTGCGCGACTTTTTTAGCGTCCCCCCATTTGCCCCCCACGATTTACCATTCGCGGCTCCTCGGTAGTCCCTTAAAAATTAACATCTTTCTACGACTCTTCTAGAGTTGAAACAACCAAAGGTTATTTGTACAAAGTTTGATCGAGAGACGAACATTTAGAAGTCTCTCGTTACATTAGATCTTAGTTTCTATACTCGACACTGGTCATTTTTAGCGCCCCCTGGTATCTCTGGGCCTCCATTTGCGCCCTCTACGATTTACCATTCGCGACTCCTCGGAAGCCCCAAACCTTAAAAACTAACATCTTTCTACACAACTCTTCTAGAGTTAAAATAACCAAAGGTTATTTGTACAAAGTTTGATCGAGAGAAGGACATTTAGAAGTCTCTCGTTAGATTGGATCTTAGTTTCTATACTAGTCACTGGTCATTTTTAGCGCCCTCTGATATCTCTGGGCCTCCATTTGCGCCCTCTACGATTTACCATTCGCGACTCCTCGGAAGTCCCAAACCTTAAAAACTAACATCTTTCTATAATTCTTCTGGAGTTAAAATAACCAAAGTTAAAATAACCAAACCACTTAGTTTCTATAGCCGACGCTGGTCATTTCCAATCCAGTTTCACTAGGTTTATCGATGTCCCCAGGTATCGGTACGAGATCTTACAGAACGAGTAGATGATCAGACACCTATAAAACTCCGTAGAAAATGTAACTAACGCTGGAGGATATTCTAACGAGAAGCGGAGGCTCGACCAAGATCCCGAGGCTCCGTTCGGAGCATTCCATGGGAATTCCTCGCAGGCGTATTCGCAATCGACATCGACCGATATTTCCACACGGGTTCTGTCCGTCCCTGTTTCTCTCTCGCGACAATTCCTCCGCTCTCGTATTCGCCCGCTCCGGTCGGTCGATTTATTTTAATCGTCGCTCGGTCGCGCGCGCGCGCGCGCGTTCTAACCTCTTAATCCGCGGCGAATGGCAGCCTCGCAGCCGGCTCGTGTTTTATCGGTTTAATTTCCCGATCTCCTCGCTGATCGTTCGGAATCGAGGAAGAGGCGCGATAAATCGCGAGCAACAGCCTTGCTCCGACTCGATCGTTAGGACTGCTCGATCGCGCTCGCGCTTTCTGGCCGGGTGGGCTCGACGGATATCTCGAGCTTCCCGGGAGAAAGTCGCGTCAATTATACGCGGGGACGTGGCTTATGGCGGTACGTGTCTCTCCCGTGGGCCCGAGTTTATGCACTTCGCTTACGTTGGGTATGACACGCGCTTCGTACCAACGAGAGAGAGAGACAGAGAATCCTAGCCAAAATGTTTTACTCTAAAATACGATCAAACGGATCCTCTAAATTGATACGCTTGTCTTCGACATCTGCACTCATTTTTAACACGTTACAATTACTCGGGACCAGCCTCGGTCACTTATGTGGGCATGGTTAGTTCTCAGAATTCAAATCTGTTATACGAGAATTATGTTCCTGCAATTTCATTGTTTCGTGCATAGTAACGATGAATTTGGCTCAACGTTGAAATTGTGACGTCGGTTCCCGTGCTCGCCACCAGAGGGCTCGCCCTCTCACAAGCGCTCGACTCTTCGGTTGCTATATACAGAGTGTTCATGGGATAAAATTTTAATGGGGGATTCTAGAGCCCAAAATAAGACGATAATCAAGAATAGTAATTTTTTAATTGAGGCTTCGTTAAAAAGTTATTAACAGTTGCCCCTATAGATAGGCAACCTGCATACTTTAATCTACATAACTTTTTAACGAAGCATCAATCGACAAATCGGTATTCTTGATTTTCGACTTATTTTGGTCCCTAGAATCTCCCATTAAAATTTTTTCTCCAGAGGTGGCCAAACACCCTGTATACAACGTACCGATAACGACGGGCGTCAAGTTACACTCTACACGCTCGATGTTCCAGGCCGCTGGGCTTCTAAGAATTGGTGGGAATAACTCTGGTCACTTATGTGGGCACCACTGTGGTATAAATGAATCAAAGACGACCGCGATTCGAAGACCAAGCGCACCAACGACCGATAAAGAGCGGAAACAGTGAAAGGAAAATTGCTAGTCGATGAATCGCTGTCGATGAGGTTGATGACGATGTTGGAGTCCTCTATGGCCGATGTAAAGCGGTAATATCTTCCGAGATTGTCGGGTTCTGGAACAAAAATGAAATATATCAATAAAATTCGAGCCTATTCGAAGTGCATAAAATCCCGTGGCTATTGCCCTCTCTCTCGCCGATCCCTTTATCATTCTCCCATTCTTTCTCCACGGAACGCACTCTCTCCTTGTCGCGAGGAGAGCAAGGGAACGGGGAACGGGAAGAGGGGCAGGGCGACGGAGCAGAATAAAAAGAACGCGCCGGTCGAACAACTCTTGCACGACAGTCACGAGTGTAGGTACGTACGCGTGTATGAGCGTGCAGGCGCGTAGAACACGTTCCTCTCCTCCCGCCACCTCTCCCCCCGGAGGGGAAAGGGTAGTAGTTATCGGAAAAATGCCCGGTATGCGAGCTGTCACTTTTTCGTCGTTGACCAGATCCCTTTTTGGATCCCCCGTTTCGAGAGTCGAGGCCGCCGATCGGCCGTCGCGACGCGCTGATAACGACCCCTCCCGGATCGTTCGTTTCGTCTGCCCTCGCTGGCCCGATCGACGATTTTGACGCGCCGTAAATAACGGTCGTTCCCCGTCGGGCCCCGAAACTTTCGCGGGCCCTTAAGTCCCCTGGGACGCAGATACAAAACGCCTACGACATACACTACCGGTCATACGTACGGGGCACTACTCTACATTTTAACACTTTGCCAAAACCGATCCTCCCGTTTTACGACCGGGTCTTCCCCTTTCTTCTCGCCCATCCGCGTATATCTCCGATATTTTTTACTTCCCCGCCCGGTTATAAAATATCGCGGAGGGGTGGGGTATTAATGCCCGTCGAGATTTAACGCTCACCCAGGTTCCACGAGCTTTACAATTTTTTGGGACGCTGTTTTATCCACCGGTAGCCGAGAAATTCCATCGCTGTTTCCGTCCACGTTTCCCTGCAAACAGAAACTGTTAGAGTTTGTCAAATTTATAACGCTCCTGATTGGAAGCAAACGCGCTCAAAAGGTTGCTCTTTCGCGAGTTACGCTTATCTGGGACCCACGGAAGTTTTTTTCGCGACTGGTCCCACGGGGGCCCGTCGAGATTTTATGTATCGACGAGAATGTTTTCGTTAAAAAATGGGTCTCATGTCGGTGCCACATGGCCATAAGACGGCACGTAAAGTCGGTGGCGTAACCGGTAGCATCGGCGGTCCTCTTTCAATTAATAACGTGATCATAGGTTGTTAGAGGTTCCTTCGCCAGACAATCCCCACCTCGTCCTCTCTTTCGCTCCTCCATTCTGTCCCTTTTTCTCTCGTTATTCTACTTCCACGCACGTCACACCGCTTACCTTGCCACCTCCTTTTTTTCCACCGTTCTCATCGCCCGTCCCTCCGTCCTCTTTGTTCCTCTCTCGCGACCTTTATTCCACCTCATCCGCCCCTCACGATCCCGATTTGATTTTAGCCAAAGGACTCGCATTAAGTCCTACGCGATTACGGTTCTCGTTGGTGTTCCGTTCTCACCCGCATCTGGACTTCCCCGCGCACTCGGTGAAGTCAATTCTCGGGGACCAACCTGCAAAGATAATAGTCTGTTTTATAGTCTGGTAAAAAAAAAACCAGAGTCCTCTTGAAAGATTGATTAAACCTTATGATGGTTAATTTAAGATTAATGGGGGATTCTAGAGGCCAAAATAAGACGAAACTCAAGAATATCAATTTCTTGTTTGAGTCTTCGTTAAAAAGTTATTAACAGTTGCGCCTGTAGAATGGCAACTTAGAGACGCAACTGTTAATAACTTTTTAACGAAGCCTCCATCGACAAATTGGTATTCTTGATTTTCGACTTATTTTGGCCTCTAGAATCCACCATTACAAATTTTTCCCAGAGGTGAACACCCTGTACATAGCAACCGAGGGGTCAGTCGAGCGCTTGTGAGAGCGGGATCCCTCTGGTGGCGAAAATGGGAGTCAACGCCACAATATCCCTCTTAGACTCTAATTGTTGACACTTTGACGGCCGCTGTCACGTGTACGTGACTTTATGGGCTAGCAGATTTTGGCCATTGTCACGTATGCGTGATCTACCGTATCAGTAACATACATTCAACTTATTACGTTTGTTGAGGTTACATTTATAATTCCTAGCATCTTCGTGTATCTCACTTTGGTCTACGATATCAGTGGTGACGGACAACGGCCATTAAAGTGTTAACAAAATTTACCACGTAAGCCTAAAAGTTTTCACTGGACGTTATATGGGCTCAGCAGCGAAAGGGTCGAACAAACCACTAACGAAGAGCAAAGTAGTTGATGTGACTTTAAATACATATACAAGAAAAGAGAATTATCGAGTCGTTTTTTTTTTTTTAATTTGTCGCACCCTTTGACTGCCGGCGTGTGATTGTATTTTCGCGAATTACGATCGCAATTTCTTCCCTCCCGCGAGTCTTTTTCTCGCGCGGGCCACGCCGGGACGCGCGCGTTTATCGCTCCGGGGCAACGGGGCATTCATTACTCTTCGTTTGAGCGGTATTGTAATATAATTTTAACGAATTCCGCGAAGGTATGAAATAAAAATACAGAGCCAGTCGGGATTTTGAAAAGGACGATCCATCACGACGCCCTGACGGATCTCGCATAAAGAACGTCCCTGCCTATAACCGGGGTTCCTTCTCCGCGCGGGCAGCCGGATACCGGCCCGTATAGAGGGACGGGAGAAAGAGCAATGCTAAATTAGGATTTGGCGTGTACGTCGGACATTTCTCAACGGTGGAAAAAAAACTTCGCCGTATTATCGCGATAATGCAAACGCGCACGCGCTCGGTACACCCGTGTAAACGAAGAATACGGAACGGCGCTTCTTGTTTCCCGCTCTTCCGTCGTGCGATCGGTTCCCGTCATTAGGTCATTGATCGCTCTATTCCTCCATCTTCCAGAACCTTTTCATCCGGATTAAAATTCCCATTTCACCTGAAAACAGACGGATATTAGTGCTCGGAGAAGATGAATGCATTTTGTATACTCACACTTTTTTCTACCATCAGCAGGTATCCCTTATATCAGAGCCTCGATCAGGAGTATACTTAGGACCATTATAAAAGCCTGAAAAATAAGGAGGTTAATTAAAGATAAAACATAGTGAAATGAAGCATAGAATTGGTTGTTAGACGGTGTCGAACGCGTCACGTATCCCTTCGAAAGTCTGTCGCGTAGGGCCGCCTGCACCTTGCCTCGCGCATATGGGATCCTCTGACGAGGCCGAGTTTTTTCCGCCGAATCGAGGATGTAATTAAACGACAAAGAGACGAAAAAGAAGCCAGGGCGCGGGGGAGAGCGAGGGGGGGAATAAAGAGGCAGGGGCCGTGTATCGGGCAACAGCGGGGAAGCCATCGAAGTTTCCGTTGCGGTCGACGGCGGGGCTCCGCTGCAGGCTGATGCGGCGCGGGTTCGCTTTGTTTTTCTACCCCCGTCGTTCCTCCCCTACGGGGCCTCTCTCGTAACGCGGACTTTTCGACCAGTGCCCGGGGACACCCGAGGGATATTGAATTTATACCCGGGAGACGGTCGTGCAAGATGCCTACGGTCGTCCGGCGACCGCAGCTTGCGGGTTAAGTGTCCGTTACAGGAGGAATATGTCACGGAAAATGGCCGTGATGGAATCGCTGGTTCCTTTTTTTTTTTTCACCCGCCACGCACGGGAGGCTTCTTTCGATTTCGAAAGTCCGTTCGCGAGCGCCATGGGAATGAGAGAAACGATCACCCTTTGACGAAGACTGAATTTCAGATTTTCGGGACTCGATTGGAGACGAGGCGCTCTCGAACACTTCCGGTTCTATTTTACAAACTATCACCAGACTTCTGAATAGACTGCGGACGTTTATGCATTTATGGGAAATTTTAATTCTCAAGAAACTACAGAATTATTATATTTAAGGGTTGAGAGAATCATCTACAAAGGTATTAATAAAAATCTGAATTTGCATAAAGATCCGCAGTCTACTTACGAATAACTTTCTTTCTCGTAATTGACGAACACCCCTTGCGCAACAAGATGGCGGCGTTCGATGGAACTCGCAAGCAAAATCGTAGGAGAGAACGCTTTCTCAGCCTCTTAATTTTTAATACGAGCACGCGAACGAACTATAAAATTTACAAGCGGATGGCGTGCATTATTCCCGATCCCAGCGCGGCGCGAGAGGTGTTCGTTCATTACGAAAAATTTGAGTCGACTCCCACGCGATCGCTCGGAGCGAAAATAATACGAACGGTCGCGACGAGGGGAGAAAACCGAATAAGAACCGGACGATCGACTTATATTCATCATCCGCCCGGTTCCTCCGTGTCCGTGTAACGTACACTGCCCGGGCTACTTGAATTTCCTAATTTAACGTGTTTACTATGTTGCCCCGGCCGGGGCATAAATTAGTATGTTTATCACGGAACCGAGCGTCGCGCGAGAATTTAACGTCACCACTCACGAGTTAATCGTACGGTAACTCGATACATATATCTTGAATCTCACGCAAATCTACAGGGTGTCCTTAAATTAAAAATTTCTACGGGCCAGTTTCTCGAGAAAATTAGAAAAGTATCGCAGAGTACCTCGGAGCTCTTAATTTCCTTCTAACAATCACTTAACCCTTTGCAGCACTTCGCTGAGCATACTAACCGCGTCAATTACAAGCATTAAATCGCAGTGGAGTACAAGACCAATTTAATTAAATTTCACTCAGTTTCAAAGACAATGCCTTAACATTCTTTACTCGATGATAAATGGTCTTGCACGTAACATTGTTTACTAGAAATATAACGCGAAGGTTCTCAGCTATTCCGAGGGTGTGTTACAATTTCGTCGACAGGTGTACGCGAGCACGGTTACCAGCAGAAGCATTCCTCTCGCGGGACGGTCGCAGTATGTACGCTAACTAACATATCACTCGTAATAAAGATACGTGGTACATAGTTACAAGCGGCGGCGTGTAACTGGTCGCGCGGACGGTTATATAAGAGAAGCTGCGAGATCTGGAGCCGTCCGTGCATAAGGAATGCTCATTAATACGCGTTACGTTGTTCTTCGACCGATGATCGTTGTATTTTATTACGCTGACGCGGGGCCGTCCCCCCCACCCCCAGCGGTCGGTTTAATCTCGGCGGAAAATTATGGCTGAAAATCCACGGCCACCGCGTGAAATATTATACCCAGACCCGCGAAGATCAAGGACACCGGAGAGGCGATTACATTCGATGAGTTTTATTAAGGAATCGCGCGCTCGTTAACGGTTCTCCAATTAACTGCTTTCGTTGGCCCTCCAATTTACATTCAAGCTTGCGAGGTACAATAATTATCAGCGGCGAGGAGGCTAGTTTTTCCTCGAGAGGCTATTTGGTATAACAATTTTTAGCAAAATGTCTCGGAAGAAATTTATGCCTTTACTTTGCAACGAGGCGGTGTGTTAAACAGACCGTCGGAGGTGAGCTTTGACAGAGTAGAATGGCGATAAAACGGCGCTTAAATTTTCCTATTTAAAAATTAATGAACTGCAACGACGCGGATGGAGAGCAAACGAGATGTTGAATTTTATATTTATTGGCGCGTAAACAGATACTTTACGAGATCGGGTATAATAGTCTAATTATTTCGATTGATATTTTCTTATAAAACATATTTTATGCTTTGTATGTATCTTTAACACTTTGGCTGCCACGTCAAGATTTTCCCCACTATGGAACTAAAACAATTCATTCTGAACTTGAAATTTAAATGTTTAATAAATTTGTATAGGACGAAGTTGAACGTGGTTACGAGAATAAGTACCAAAGACGAATTTTAAATTATGCAGTTTGCAATTATTTAAAATCGAAGTTTCGATCTCGGTAGAAAATTGTACGGTTTTGGTGTGGCAGTCAACGTGTTAACACTTAAGCGTTGGTCGGTAAAAAAGTTGATTAATACGCTATCGGTCGGTAAGTGTTGGCCGGTAAAAAAGTCGATTAACAGGCTATCGGTCGGTAATGTGTTAAAATAGAATGCGTTGGAATGTTGGCAAAGGGCATAATCCCGTAAATATTAACGAACGATAATAATACCGCCGCCTTAAAAGGGAATGGCGCGTTAGCATGCGTCGCGACAGAACGTTCTAAACGATCGAAAAACAATTGAACCCACGGGGCCATAAGCGCGAGTGCTCGTCGAGGCTGGCTTCGACGTGGACATATCTACGACTCGGTCGGAGCCGTCCACGGACGGACGGTGTCGTGGCACGAGAAAACAAAGCTATTAGTCGTAAGAACCGTAGATATATATCTTATTGTCTCCAGCCGCTAGACGGAATTACAGCGTACCCTTTAGCTGTGCCGTACCCTATGGGAATCCATTCGGAGGAGCGTTATTAACTCCGCGAGTCGTCCCGTGGCTCTCGAGAGGCAGGTTATCCTTTGTGTACCGCTAGGAAATCAGAAATAGACAAAATTATCCTTCAATTTCTATAATAGTTTTTTTTCAATTCAAGAATGCCCTGAATCTACTTACCTGTGGACAGGGACGTCCATCGGGATTTCTGAAATATCTCTATCTCGTCAGGCGAGGAGGGGGACAGCCGGGGTAAAAAAGACTGTAAAAGACAGGATGGAGGAATTATTAGTAGATATATATCTTATTGTCCCCGGTGGGTACACAGAATTCCGTGGGTTTAAGGTCCACGGGCTGGTCGTCGTCGTGGTCGTCTTCGTGGTCTATGGGGGCCCCCACGAAGATACGTTATTAATCGGGCGATGTCAGTGGTTCGACCCCTCATAGAGAACCCATAGGACCCCGGTTCGGTAAAAGGGAGGACGCGAGGCGGGGGGAGGGGACGAGGTGGAGAGGAGGAGGAGGCTCGGAGCTTGAACAAGGAAGACGGTAGGGACTCGCGGAGCGAGGGAGTCCGGGGCCTGAGAAAAGACAGAAGAAGCCTGCCGCGGACCCCGAATGGAGGGAGAACGCCACGGCGAGAGAGAGAGACGGCGGAAGAGGACGGGAGAGGGGGCGTGGGGCAGTGGAGGGCGAGGGGGGAAACAGAAGAATGGGACTCACTTCGTGCATGACCCAAAGAAACCCCCGCTGAGCGACTCGATCCGATCCGCTGATCCCCGACCGCGCTGACGCAGATACCATCTTTCCTTGCACTCCGAATGCTCTCCGGGCGTTTCTTACCGCCCATATACCTCGCTCCTCTCTCCTCTCTCCTTGCCCCTGCCGCGAGGAGCAAAGAAGAAGGAATATTCTATCCGAGACAGCTATATGACCGCACTGATTTGTCTGCTTATTGTTGCCGTTCCCGTCTCCTTGTTCCCCGATCGTGACGATGACGCGACCGTCCCCGCGGACATTCCTTCCCGCGAAATTCGCGACCACGGCTGTACCTTATTCCCTCGACGGGCAGCATCCTCGCGGAACGACAGAGACGCCCGGCTGATCCCGAGGTACACTCGAGGGTTCGATGACTGTTCCCGTTCAATGATCAGCCGACGGAGCAGCTTAGACACACCTGAACGTTCCAATGAGAGAGCCGAGAATTCGGAAGGTTAGCCACGATTAATCCCTATGGCGATACGGAGGCTATGCCACCGGAAGTCCCCTGAAAAAGTGGTCAAAATTACACTCTAGACCTTTCAAAATTCTATGCTCGAATCTACGTACCATATGAGCGATGAAAATCAGAGCAAAAACTTGGACAATCCATCTTAAGAATTAATTTTTATAATTTTGTTCAGGGCTCAACTTTCTTCGACTTTGATACTTTTTTTTCTTGGGGTGTCTTCTGGGTTCAGAATTGTGTTTCTGGACTCACTATGCCTCTGCATCGATTGCAAACGAGATAAATAATGGAAGACCTGATTTGAGTCTATGAATGAGAGGAAATGCAACCGGAAGTCCCCTGAAAAAGTGGTCAAAATTACACTCTAGACCTTTCAAAATTCTATGCCCGAATCTACGTACCATGTGAGTGATAAGAATCTGAAAACTTGAACAATCCATCTGAAGAATTAATTTTTACCATTTTTATAATTTTGTCCTAGGCTTAACATTCTTCGACTTTGATACTTTTTTTCTTGGGGTGTCTTCTGGGTTCAGAATTGTGTTTCTAGACTCACTATGCCTCTGCATCGATTGCAAACGATATTTGACCCCACGAATGAGAGGCTATGCAACCGGAAGTCCCCTGAAAAAGTAGTCAAAATAACACTTTAGACCAAAATGTGATGAAAACTAGAAATGTTTCCAGGTGCATTTACTCGCTATTTTTGACTTTAGCTCGATCATGACTCTTACTATGCAAGTGTATGCGTGCATAAGAAGGTTGTCGCTGCAGGTTCCCGGACAAAGAAAAAAGCGACCACGTGGCTCTAGTATAATAACTGACTTTAGCGCAACCGTTGGAAGATGGATATACTTAAAGACGAAGCGTTTAGTCTCTCATCGAGCTGCAATAGCAAATTAATTACAGACATCTGAAGTATCTCTTATTACTACCTGAAACTCTAAAGTCCTCCCTTTTCCCTCGAAACCAGATTTTTCAAACTGGTCAACATAGACAGCGCCATTATGAGAGCAAGAAAATTGAGAATGACAACTTCCTTTGATTCTTCTCGTTTCGTTTGGACTCTGTTTAACTTCATACGATGGATGATTAATCGCAATGAGGCCTCGAGGTACTCAAACCCGGCCACGTTGCGAAATAATTAAAAAGTAAAATTCGTTCGGAACCGACGCCGCCGCCGAAAACGCGCGTTTCTCTCGCGAGACAGCGGACCGGCTATTGTTTCGTCATCACGAGCGTACGTCCCGTGGCACGCCTAGGCGGTTCGAAGGCAATAATTGATGGCACGCACTTTATCAATGACGGGCCAAGTCAGACTAATTACTAGGAAGATCGATGCGTTTTCGACGTCGATTATGTAAGCTCGAAAATCACCTACGTGTCCTCCGTATTCGGTCCCTGAAGACGTAATCCGTGTTTACGTTACACGTGTCAGTTGTCAAGGAACGGAACCCTGAAAACTAAACATCATCTTTCATTTACTACGACCTTAGAAGTTCCCTTAAAACTCGTTAAAAGAAAAAGGTTTTACATAAATTACCTATTCTCAGAAAGCTTGCTTAGCGGAGAGAACATATTTGGTGGACTGTAATTTTAAAAACATTCTGTAAGTTTTAAAGCTGAGAACTGTGTGAAAAAATTGATTAAACACCGCGTGGTTCGATGGAGTCAGATTTGTTCGACAGGAAGTGCGCGTGTTCGTTCTAGCGAATCGATTTCCCGATTGGTCGAACGATAGTTTGTCGATCGGGATGTTACACTGTTGCGATGGTTTTTCAATAGCACCACCGTTCCACCGTTTCGATACACTGGCTCCTGGTAGTCACATAAACCTTGGCCGGCTGACGTGACTGAGAATTTAATGAAATGAGACATGCGCGCAAGTCGAATCGAAAAACAAACTTTCTCACGATTCTTCGCATGCATACCGTGACTTCGGCGCAACAACGGCCCGTAGATTTATATTGATTGCGCATAATTATATCCTGGCGACCGACAAAACCAACGTCGGACCCTCTCCGTCGCGATTTATCGTTAACGCGCGCTCTCGCTCGCCGCGAGATGCGACTTTCCACGATTCAAACGTGTCAATTAATTCCCACTACTCGCTGGATACTCCCCCATTTTAACAGCGAATTTCTGTAACCCTCAAAATCCGTCGAATTTTAATTAATAAAATGATCCAACGGGTGTGAAGGACATTGACAAAGTAGCTCTCAGGCTTTTTAACACCAATAGTAACAACTAATCGCTTGCACAGGCCCGTTACAATAGAGGGGTCGACAACCTGTGGCTCTTTTTAACTAAATTATTATCTATAATAATTACAAGAGAACGAGACCAACGAATGACTTTCGATCGCGTCTGGTCTGTTTCCCGTGTAATCGTTGGCGATTACGAGTGTGTTTTAATTGCAGGTTCGCGTGATGGTTCTGGACAAGAACGACGTGGCGCCGACCTGGGGCCCCGGCACCTGGAAATTCAAAATCTCCGAGGAGGCGCCCCCCAACACCGTCGTCACGGTCCTGAAGGCGTTCGATCCGGACACGATAGGGACGCTGACGTACACCCTGGTGCCGAATCATCGTCCTGGATCGAACCAGGAGAACCAGGAGACCGACGAGGAGAGCCAGTTCAAGCTTCATCCGACCACGGGACAACTGACGCTCGCCGAGGCCCTCGACAGAGAGACCAGAGAAAAATATGTCCTGAAAGTTCGAGCCGATGATGGATTGCAACACACCGACGTCACGTTAACCATCCAGGTAGATTTCTTTCCCTGGGTCCAATTTTTTACTCGGGGCCCCGAAAGTCTGCCAGTTCTGACTCTTCGATCGATTATCTTCGCTACGAATAAAATGGTCATGTTATGGTTGAACGTTAGAACCGATAATCAATAATCGAAGACGATTTTATATACGACTACCTCCAGTTCTGTTGTTCCGAGCTGAGAATAGGGGAGAAACAGTTGCGCGGATTTTTCTGTTTAGACCAAGTTCTTTCGAGTCCCGTTGAAGGCTGATTATCCTGTAATTACACGGTATGCTACTGTTATCTCGGCCATTATGATCCCTTGTCCCGTTACTCTATCACTATTGATTATTACCGAATCAATTAACAATTATGACAAATTGATCTCGGGAGAGACACGCCACTGCGAACGATGTTTTCGAGGACTACCATGTTTGGCAGAAGTGTGATTAGATATCGTACGGGATTACTGTTCCGGAATTAACCTTCTCGATATTCTTCCTTTTTTAAGTATTGATCAGGATCTCCTCCGACGCGATTCGCTGGACATGCAACAAAGGGTGAACAACGTTAAATGTTAATCATTCTATCCTTCAAGTTAGCAATTAACTTATTAAAAATAAATACATATACTTTCTGCCCTTGAAGAAAGTCTTGAGCTTGAATTCCCATGATTCACTGGACATGTAACAAAGGGTGAACAATGTTAAATATTGATCATTCTATCCTTTAAATTAGTAATTGACTTATTAATAATAAATACATATACTTTTTGCCCCCATTTGAAGAAAGTCTTGATTGGATGACCTCCCCAATTCACTGGACATGTAACAAAGTGTGAACAATATTAAATATTGATCATTCTATCCTTCAAGTTAGTAGTTAACTTATTAAAAATAAATACATATGCTTTTTGCCCTTGAAGAAAGTGTTGAGCTTGACCTCCCTTGATTCACTGGACCTGCAACAAATGGTGAACAATGTAGATTAGAGAGCAAGTCGATTGGAGAGATCAGAGGCTAGAAAAATGACTTTCCCTGAGAACTGTCCGGCAGCGAGGTATCGTCGAATCGCTTTGGTTTCCCAGTGCGTTCCGCCTTATAATTCATTACGCTGGCGGACCGAAACGATTCGCGGCGATAAAAAAACGTCGAAGAAGGGCGGCCCCCGGTCGTTTAACGACGGCGGAGGCGATCCACGGTAGCATCGAAGGCACGGCCAGCCAGGGGCCCAGGGTCCTTCGGAGACAATCGCAAAAATTATCCTTATGACGTGTAATGGCTGGGAATTCTTTTAAGGTTCTCGCTGACCGCCGTCCGCTATTCTATCCGGGTCTCTTAAAGGCAAAAGGAATGCCAGTCCCGATCATAGCTCGCCTCTTTGGGGCTCCATGAAAGAGGCCCGCTGCCGACAGTTGCGGAATCTGCCCCTTCTGGCCCCTTATACCCCCCCTCCCTCTTCCCTCCCCCTGGTCGACCTTAGAAGAGTTTCCTCCTCCCTCCGCCCCGTCAAGAATCTCTCCTTCCCCCCTCCTCTCGTCCTTCTCTTCTCTCCTCTTCCTACTTCCTACGTTTCGTTCCCCTCCTCCCTCCGTTCGTCGTCGACCTCTTCCTCCTCCACCTTCGAGCCCCTCTTCTTCGTCTTCTTCTTCTTCTTCTACTTGGTCATCGTGGTCTCTACTCTCCTTTCGGTTCTCTCCTCGTCATCCAGCGCGTCTCGGGGCAACCGTCACTTTTTGCAAACGTCTCCGAACCCTCCTTAATCAAACCGTGCCCACCTCCGCTTTATTCTTTTATACCGCCACCGCGTGTCGATCCCACTCGACGCTGGAAACCTGTTCACCGGACGTACACCGGGCGACTTCCGAGCGGCCCTGGGACCAGAGAGACGTCCGCGGCACGCACCCTCCCCCCCACGGATAGAGAATCGCTACGGAGAGGAGCCCCTGCCACTTACGGGAACGAGTTCGCCGTGATACGATTCCACGCGGGGGCTATCGACGCGAAAAATCCGTCCGCCGAAAGTCTCGGGGGGCCCCCGTGGAATTTTAACGGACGAACGGGACCCGTGGAATGCACCCGGCCGGATACACCTCGCAGAAACCTCGATTGTCGCGTAATATTCCGGGTCTTATCGGCTATATTTCTCTACCAGCGACTCGCGCGCCCCGCTGTCTTGGCGCGAATGGTTCAACCGTGTCGCGCGACAATCGGTCAACCCCTGTGCGCACCGATAACGCGCCGAAATGTTGCGCGCGCATCGCGGCCGCCATATTGAACAGACTACGCGAATTTCGGGACCCAAACGGCAGAGTTTCACAAAATATAATGCAATTACAATAAAATATAGATGAATTGAACAGTTTCTGAAACGACCACGAACATTTTTCGATCGACTTTCAAACGGTTGAACGATGCCGCCATATTGAAAAGATAAGACTACGCAAATTTCGGGACCCAAACGGCAGAGTTTCACAAAATATAATGCAATTACAATAAAATATAGATGAATTGAACAGTTTCTGAAACGACCACGAACATTTTTCGATCGACTTTCAAATGGTTGAACGATGCCGCCATATTGAAAAGATAAGACTACGCGAATTTCTAAAACAATCGGGTACCAAACGGCATAGTTTCACAAAATATAATGCAATTACAATAAAACACAGATGAATTAAAAAATTTCTGAGACGTCGACGAGCATTTTTGGAACGTCGGTGTTAAATTAAAAAACGAAACGAACGTGACTGGCTGTCCCGAGTTCTGATTGAAATATGTTTATTCAGGGACGACGTTGAGTACGATCGAAAGAGTACAGAAAGCGGTTCGATTCCGAATTGTTTATGTTGACTCTACCTTTCTCCTCCCAGCGATCGGGTCGGGAATAATGGCGGTCGCGTGATCGTCCGAGAATAATCATTAATCATTTATGATTCAAACCCCGTGAAACCCTAGGAACAGTTACATGGTTTTTTAATCGTTTTGTTTACCAGGTGACGGACACGAACGACAACGCGCCTACGTTCCAGAGCACCGCGTACTCGTTCGACGTGCCGGAGAACATGCCGCGTGGCAGCAGGATCGGTCAGGTCGTCGCGACGGACGCCGACGCCGACGGACCCAACAGCCAATTGAGCTACACGCTGATATCCGACTGGGCGAACGACGTATTCTCCCTGAATCCCAGCACCGGGGTGTTCACGCTCACGGCCAGCCTCGATTACGAGCAGGTTCGTTAACACAATCAATTGTAGCGATATCGGGCCGCTCCGTGCAACGGTATTTAGAAAGTGTAAAGGGTATATCGCGTGTCCCGGCAGATTTTTTTCCTCCACGGGCTTATGGCTTTCACGGTGTCTCGCTTTCACGTTGATGTTTGAATCCACCGTGCCCGGCCATTATTTCTAAATCGATGTTTTCCCGGCGCCGTGATCGCACCGACGAGGAAAGCAGACGCTGACGATGCCTTTGACGCAATTAGGTCTAAATATCACCCAGCCTGCACTTTCGCGATGACGAAACACTGAAATCGTCGCTTACAATAGCGTTATTTGGAGCCGAAAAAACCATGGAAATTCGTCTCGAAAAACCGGAACGTCGCTGAGGCGGGTTCGTTGCCCGATCTTAATACTATCAAACAATTAATTATGAGAACTATCGTAAGAACGATTAGACGTTCCCTGTCGGAGGGTTTGAGCGACAGGATTTTTGGTACGGTGGTCTGATCGACAGAGGATAGGTCCACGTACGGTAAAACGAACGTAGCCAGCCCGGGGCAACGATTATAACCACGAACACGCCTCTGCGTTCAAGCTCGAGCGTACCTATTATATTAGCTTTTGACTAGAAGGCAACGCTAGAATTTAGGGTTTAGCGCTAACAGTCCGACAGATCGATCAACAGACGTTTTTAATGGCTGCTCGCTGTCTACGCTCTCGGAGACAAGCCATAGTTATGCTACAGGCACATACGCGTACATTCTGATCGATAGAATCGCCGACGCTCGACCCACGTACTCGCAATTCGATTCCTCGATAATTGAAATATCGATGAAATTACAAAAATTGTATACAATGAGGCGTAGACGAAACAGCATAGCTTTACAGAATTTATATCTATTAAATTATTCCAGACTGTACATCGGTTGTTATAGCATCGAAGTAGCTATGCTGGTTCCACAAATTTTTCGTACAAAGATGTCCAACACCGAATAGCAGGCTACGCCACTGACGTATACTTTACGATACGCCGTGTAACAGTGTTGTTATGTAGGAACGTTGGTCGCGTTTAGGCGTGTAGCAACAGGAAAAGCACGGTAACAGACGAGACCAGGGAGAAGGGCAGTTTATAGAACCCTTCATCACGGCCTTTCCAGATCCAGGGCGGGGATCATTACTAGACTGCGAGAGCATTTCACGGTCCGGTCGGGAAGATCTGAGCGCACTGGAAACAGAGAAAAGAGCACGGTTATTTCCACGAAACTCGTATTAGTGGCGCGAAATGGCTAGGTGGCGATCGCAAGAGAACTCGATACAGGCGGAAGTGTCTAACAAGACCAAAAAAAAAACAGGTTTCCGTAAAACTTGAGCCTCCCTCTCTCGAATCGTTCCCCTCGAACGAGTCAAATTTCTTGACCCCCTTTTGTCTACGAAACCCTATGCAGTTTCGCCCTTAAACTGACCATTAATTAAGTACCATTTCGAGGGGGTCAAGTTTCAACAACTAACCCCTTAACTGATATCTCAAAATATTCAGTTTGTAATGGTTTCTAGGACGCGAGTTAAGGGTGGAACCTCATGTAAAATGAAATTTTTTGATCTTTATGAAACTTGGCATATATATTCTATAAATAATTGGCCTCAGTCATTTTTGCAATTTTGAAAATTTTAACAAAAGAAGTATGTCATGCTGAGCGTTTTTGCATAAACTGACTATTCCATTTTGATTTTTTTGTGCATTGTACGCTGCACGGCGAATTTACAGGATGCGATTTTCAAGCCACCATTGCACCATTGTTATTAACAATTAAAATTTATAAAAAATATTTTTCTTTACGTTATAACGTTAATAAATGATACTTGAAATTTTAAACGAATCTGTGCATTGGATTTGTAAAAAAAAATTCTTGAAAAACAGGCCATTTACATGAGGTTCCCCCCCTTAAGTATACAATGCGTTTGTTTCAGGTGCAACACTACATCTTGGTGGTCCAGGCGACCGACGGCGGGATCCCGGCGCTTTCGTCGACGGTGACGGTCTATTGCAACGTGGTGGACCTGAACGACAACGCGCCTATCTTCGGGGCTGGTCCCCACGCGGCTGACATTGTGGAGAACACGACGATTGGTACCCCTGTTCTGACGGTGGCTGCTCAGGACTTAGACTCCGGTGACAATGGAAAGGTGATCTACGCTGTTGCCGGTGGTGACGAGAACGGGGACTTTGGGGTTGCTCCTAATGGCACCCTCTTCACCCGGAAGCTGCTCGACAGGGAACAGAAGCCGCTGTACAATTTGGTGCTCAGCGCCACCGACAATCCTCTGCCGCCAGCTCGACCACTCTCGACCACCGTGCAGGTTCGTTGACTCCCCGTTCCAACTGTGGAAAACAAGAGAATGTAAATTTATTCAAATCGACCGGCAGATTGATCTTTCGGGGCTGTGAACGCTGTTACGTGCACGTGTCGTTTGTAGCTTAAGAGATCTCGTTCCGGGGAGTAGGGTATCCTAGTTACATCTGATAAAAAGAACACAGAGCCGCGAGTTGGCCGATCGATTTGTTAAACGAGGTTACCAACCGGACTCCCGTGTTCTTTTTTTTTATTCACTCTTGGGAATAGAAAGAACGATCCAAGTACGAATCACGTGGATCAATCTTTACTTAACGTTATTCGAAAATAGAGAAGTTTTTGGAATTTGGAACCTGATCGACAGGTGACCGTGGTGCTGCTGGACGTGAACGACATGTCGCCGGAGTTCATATCGCCGACGAAGATTTCGATAATAGAAAACGCGCCGAGCAACACGGTGGTGATGGCCATTAAGGCGGTGGACAGGGACGAAGGACGAAACGGATACGTGGAGTACTCCCTGGAGGACACGACGCTTCCCTTCACCGTGGGCCCCGTGGACGGGCTGCTGCGCGTATCTGGCTCGCTGGATCGCGAATTAAGGTCAAACTACACCTTGGAGGTAACCGCGAAAGACCGCGGTGAACCACCGAGATCGTCCTCGACCACAGTCACTGTCACGGTCCTCGACGAGAACGACAATTCACCGGTCTTCGACCCGCGACAGTACTCCGCCACCGTCGCCGAAAACGCCAGCATCGGGGCCAGCGTTCTTCAGGTTTGTACAGACTCTTCAGCGCCACCTACATAGAAGGGAACAATCAGTAAAATCGTATAAAATAAATTTAATCGAAACACTACTTATCTATCATTTATACAACCGGGAGTCATTAGTTTGATGTTCGACTAAAACAACACCGTCTCGTATGCGGTCAATTAACGCGACAAAAGTGTACGGAATTATATAACTTTGTGTATCACGTGTATAAATCTTCCACAAAAAGGTGGAAAGTGACCGAGGCACTCTGGTGTGAATTGGTTTGTTTGAGGAGCCTCGAATAATATTTGACGAGGCCTGTGATCGTAGGTGTGAATCGACCATGGGTTCCTCGACGACCCTCGCGCTCTCAAATGATTTACTGCTCGACGGAGGAAGTCTGAGCGTACCTCGAGCGAGCCATGATCGATACGAGATTAACAGCGACCGTAATAGAGAAATGGGGCAATATTTAATTCGAATAGATAGAGTCTCGTGTTTGGATCGCAGGTGTCTGCGATGGACAGGGACGAGGGCGCGAACGGAAGGGTGAGATACAGTATCGCGATGGGGGACGATAACCGGGACTTCACCATCTCGGAGGACGGCGGGGTGATCAGGGTGGCGAAGAACTTGAACTTCGAGCGCAAGTCCAGGTACCATCTGACCATTCGAGGGGAGGATTGCGCGTCAGAGGTCGGAGAAACGCCACGTGGTGACACTGCCCAGGTCACCGTCACTGTCCTGGACATAAACGACAACGCGCCCGTCTTCTTGGACTCGCCGTACCTGGCACACGTGATGGAGAACATGGTACCACCTGGTGGAGGATTCGTCATACAGGTAATTCTATAAAAAAAAGACAAGTGTCAATGGTACCAATTTTTGTTAATTTTTAAACTAGAACTAGCTGAATATTTGTAGAATTAAATGGTGGATTAGTTCCAAGTGTCTTTAAGACTCTGGTGGATGCTTTAACCCTTTGCACTCTGCTCCACAGGTGAAAGCTTACGATGCAGACACACCACCTTACAACGACCAGGTGAGATACTTCCTGAAGGAGGGCGACACCGATTTATTTCGCATCAACGCCAGTACCGGGGACATATTCCTGCTTCGACCCCTCGACAGGGAACTGGTCCCGGAATACACCCTCACTCTGGTGGCCATGGACACTGGTAAGTTGTGTATTTGGATCCCTGTAATTGCAATGACAGAGTTTAATAATGTGTTGAATGGTTAGGAGGGGTTGTAAATAAATATCTCGTCGTGGGTACGGCGTTGGAAATCGTAGGAAGGGTTTAAGTGGGGTATAAAAATGTAGACAGGAAATTCAATACGAGTAGGAAAGTAGGTTCGTAAGAAATGAGGGACAAAGGAATGGCGCGCGGAGTCGTGTTCCCGTAGGACCTTTTGAGACGCGCTTTAGGGGAACGGCTAAATAGGTGTGTACCTGGCGCGATCTGCACAAAGGCTGGCATTCAAAGGGTAGCCAGTATTCTTCGGGAGAGAATATTTTTCCGGCCATCGCGCTGACCGGTCTTAGCCTCTGTGTAAACTGGTTGCGAATTAGCGCGGACAAAGGACTTAATTATGTTGGGTTTGGCGCTTTGACTAACAAAAACCGAAGGACGACCGACGAAAAAACTGATTCTAGTGCCGAAAAGACGCATTGCGTTCTTTATAACGCACGCAATCGTGGTTATGAATTATGCTAGAGTCGTAGTACGGCTTCGAGTTGTTCTTTTACATCAAATATATTTCCCGTAAGGGTTCAGGGGGATGCTCGACGGACTGTCACCCCGGTGAATAGACGAAACAATGGACGATGTATGGGACGGACTTAAGTAATGAGCGGTAATATACAAATTGGATATAAATTTGTGGGTTGTTCGATGAGATTCTTTAAACGGTGGGCAGTTCCTCGTCGAAATCTTTTTTATCGTTCGTTCCACCGACGGAGTCGGTAGCCCCCCGCCCCCGCCGCCGCCGAGCAACCCCTCCCCACCCCCCCCGGTCGGTTGGGCCAGGCCATCGGGCCCCCGATGGCCCAATCGGTCCCCGCCGAGGTAGACAAGCCCGCAGAGTTATGACGCGCGATTATGATAATCGCTCTCAAATGCCTTCCTCTGCCTCGACGCTGCACTCTCTTTCTCCCCCACCCTCCGCTTTCTTCCCTCACCTTGTCCTCTTCTCTTCTCTCTCTGGGGGCCCCCTCGCCCCTCCCCACTGTCCCCTTCCGCGCCAGCTTTCGCTTCTTGGACGTTTTGGTACCTCTCTCTCTCTCTCTCTATCTATCTGTCCCCCCACCCCTCTCAGAGGAGAAAGAGAGATCCCACTCGCGCCCGCGCATTATATTCCTATTTTATTCATACGCGTTATGGCTGTCGCGTATGTGCTATCGCGCGTACGCCATCGGTGTCCCCCATCAACCGCTGAGGGCCCAAAAATCTTTTGTCGAGGCCCCTCGAACGATGGTGCAGGGGTCCCATTGCATTATTAGTACGCGAGAGAGAGAATTTAGCGCCATCGGGGAATCCTGAAACATTTCAAAAATTGGAAAGTTAGTCTCGAGGACGCAAGAGGGCGGAGAAGGGGTTGTTCGACCCCTTTGCCCGTTGATTAAGCATACGGTACGAGGAGAACGCGTCTAAGCAAGGTCCGTTTCCGTGGGATTGCCCACCAGGGAACGCCGCCTATGGTGGACCACACCATTGTGCCCCGCAATTGTTGTGTCCGTGCCCTCCCCGTGAGAGGTCCACGTGATTGAACGATATACGCTTATAGAGGCGCGTGGCCCACGGCCACGCCACCGTGGGTACAATGTACCTGCTGCAATCAGAGAAATCGGGTCCCTCCGGAGAATAATGGCCTGTTTTAGGCGGCGCAATTAACTCGACTTCGCCCGATACTTCGTGAAATCGTGATTTGTCTCATTTAACGTTACACGATCGCAATCTCGACGGGCGCTCGATTTTCGGTAAACGCAAGTAAACTAGTTGCAATTGATAATATACATACGCAGAGAAGACACAAAAGACATGGTGTATCGGTAAAATAAAAAGGTCGTTCCTCTCGCTGATAAAAAAAAAACAAGGACCAAGCTTTGGATCTCGATGAAAGGTCGCCGAAATTCCAGCGCCGAATTCGAATAAACGGAACGACCTTTTACGCGGCGGTGTTCGCGTCGTTTATGGTGGTTCGATTAGCGGAGCACGTTTGTGTAATCATAGAACGATCAATCTACGATTAGCGAACCCGTTTCGCAGGTTCTCCGCCGCTGACTGGATCGGGCATCGTTAGGATCGTCGTGCTGGACGTCAACGATCACAGTCCAGAATTCACCAGGCAGGAATACAGGGCGACGGTCACCGAGAACTCGGCTTCCGGTACGTGGGTCGCGAAACCCCACGCCACGGACAAAGACGAGGGCCTGAACGCCAAGATCAGGTGAGGGACCAAAATTCTAAGACTCCGGGACACCTTGGGGGGTGCAGGTACTCGAGAGAAATCGCACCTCCACCCCCTGTGGTGCCTTACAAATACTCGTTTCGGAAACAACCCCTAATAAAACTGTTTTTACACGAATTTCGTACAGATACAGTCTACTGGGTGAGAAATCGGAACGGTTCACGGCGGACCCCGACTCGGGGGAGGTTTTCACCCTGGTGCCCCTGGATCGAGAACAAACCGCAGTGTACCATTTGACGTTGGTTGCCCAGGATTCTAGTCCAACGGAGCCCAGAGCTTCTGCTGTTAATTTGACTATTCTCGTGAAGGACGTGAACGACAACGCCCCCAGGTTCTCCAGTCCAAGGTACACGGCGTACGTGCCTGGTGCCACCAAACCAGGTAAGCTGTAGCCTAGTAGCTCGTCTCTATTGTGGTAGCCATTTGCATTTGATGTATCTGAAATTAGAAATGTGTTAGTAAAGATAGAGACCTGGTGCCACCAAAACCAGGTAAGCTGGAGCCTAGTAGCGCGTCTCTATTGTGGTAGCCATTTGCATTCGATGCACTTGAAATTAGAAATGTGTTGGTAAAGATAGAGAGCACGTTTTACTGGACAAGCTAATAATTTCGCGCGAGGCCCAACACGTTAGGTAACACAGAAACTCGAATGTAAACATGCGGCTACGATGTTACCTTCCTTTAAAGGGGATTTCGTGTTCGGCGCGAAAGCGGTGGACGACGACGACGGCGAGAACTCCCGGATCGTCTACCGTCTCCAGGGAATGGACGCCGAGAGGTTCGCGATCGACTCGAACAGCGGCGTGATAAGAGCCACGCAGGAGTTGGCCAACGACGAGACCACGTACCAGTTGCAAATCCAGGCGTCCGATTGCGGCGCGAGGCCCCAATCCGTCACCGCCGACTTGGTGATACATCTGTGGGAGAGGCAGCTGTTCCCCAGCTTTCGACCCACCATGAACACCAGGTTCACCCTGCCGGAGGACGTGCCAGAGGGCAGAGCGATCACGAAGTTGAGCGCAACTACACCGAAAGTCGGGGTGGCCAGCAATCTTGTCTACGGGATGGCTGGTGGAAACGTTGGAGATGCTCTGAGGATCGATCCTCACACTGGAGAGGTTTGTCCCGGTCCTGAAAAGACCATGATTATTAAAGGAGGATCCTAAGAGACTTCCAAACATTTAACTTATTGGGTAGAGATTTAAGATGCAGATTTTGCACAGGTGTTAGTCGCGTCTGGCTTCGATTACGAAACCGCACCGTACTACGAAGCCTGGATCGAGGTTCGCGATTCGGACACGCCAGCTTTGAGGAGCGTCGTCCAACTCCTGGTAAACGTCACAGATGCAAATGACAACGCACCCATCATGGAAGCGTCCATTTACAACGCCACGGTGCCAGAGGACGAGTATCCGCCATTGTTCGTCAACAAGGTCTTCGCGAAGGACCGCGACTCCGGGGAAAATGGCCAGGTGTCTTATTATTTGGTCAACGATTTCACGGAGACCTTCATGATCGACTCGGACACCGGGGAAATTAGCACCAACGCGAAACTGGATCGCGAAGAGGTGATGACGAGGAGCCAATTTTGTTTTAAAGTAAATTTCTAGCTCTTCGACAATTTTATTGATATAAATCTCCTTTTAGATTGCTTCCTATGAGTTAGTGGTGGAAGCCAGGGACCAAGGTCAGCCATCTTTAACAGGCACAGCTACCGTTCTGGTCACTGTCCTGGACAAGAACGACAATCCACCGCACTTCACGCGTCTGTTCAGCGTGAACGTGACGGAGAACGCGGAGATCGGCACGTTCGTAATTAGGATAACGAGCAGCGACCCGGACATCGGTCAGAACGCCAACGTGACCTACAGTTTCACCGAGAATCCCGGAATGAAGTTCTCCATCGACGCTCTGAGCGGCAACGTGACAGTAGATGGACACCTGGACAGGGAAGAACAGGATGAGTACTTGTTGAAGGTACTTATTAACAACTATATATAGGAACAGAGAGGTTGGTCGAGCGCTTGCGAGAATGTCAAGAGCGTAGCCCTCTGATGGCGAATACGGGAGGTGACGCTACATTAAGTCAAAACATGCTAATAACATTGAATAATTTTAGGTGGTGGCAGCGGACGGAGCCTGGGGGACATCAACGCCCCTGACAATAACCATTCAGGACCAAAACGACAACGCACCGGAGTTCGACGAGGATTCTTACCATTTTCATTTCCCAGAATTGCAGCCACCTGTAGCACACGTTGGCCAGGTCACCGCGATCGATCGCGACAAGCAAGGACCCAACTCGGTGATATCCTACAGCCTCCTGCAGCCCTCCGACCTCTTCACCGTGGACCCAGCGACCGGGGACGTGTTCAGCAAGAAGACTCTGCGCTACAAGCACACGCATCGTCCATCTTCGCCGGAGAATCTGTATTCCCTGACTGTGGTGGCTACCGACAACGGGAAGCCCCCTATGTCCTCTAAAACAGTGATCTACGTGAGCGTCGTGGACGCCAACAACAACGCCCCCAAGTTCGAGCAACGATCTTACCTCTACCCTGTCCCCGAGAACTACGGTGTTGGTAAACGCGTGATACAGCTGGTGGCCAAAGACGACGCCGACTTTGGCGTCAACGCCGAGATCAGTTATCACCTGGTGAACGTGAACGGGAGCGAGTACTTCTCCATCGACGAGACCACCGGATGGATCTACGTTCGCAAGAACCTGGCCCACGTGGCGGTTGGTACGACGTTCCTGCTGAAGGCTCGAGCCATCGACAGAGGCGTACCACCTCAAAAAGACGAGGTATCTTTGAGTCTAGTGATATCCGGGGAGAACAAACATTCACCTACCTTCGCTGCGGTGAGCTACCAAGTCAGAGTCCCCGAAAACGAACCAGTCAACACCACCATCCTCACCGTCAGCGCCACTGACGGCGACGACGGTCCCAACGGTATGATACGGTACAAGATATCCGCTGGAAATGAGAGGAACGAGTTCTTTGTACACTACATCACCGGAGCTGTGACTATTCTGGAGCCTTTGGACTACGATTTGGTGCAGGAGTATCGGCTGAACATCACCGCCACGGACTTGGGATTCGAACCGAAGCTGGCTGTCGCTACGCTGACTGTGAACGTGTCGGATATCAACGACAATCCACCCACCTTCGACCAGAAGGTCTACGAGGCCTTCTTGCCTGAGAACTCTCCGCCCGACAGCTTTGTTTACAAGGTACTCTAGAACACACAAATAAAATAGAAAGGGTATAAAGACAATTTTAAGCTAGAGATCACATTTTTCTCAACTACTTACATATAACGCTTTTAAGCCCCCTGTCACACATACTGTCAGCATCCCAGGACCCCTAATCATCTGTTCAACATTTACAATATCACATACCAATTTTGTAACGCCCATAATCGATACGAATAAGTGAATAATACTTGTAAAAATGTTTAGGTGATCGCTCGGGACATCGACTCTCCAAAGTACGCGGTGGTGCAGTACAATATCCTGGGTGGTACCGGGAAGGAGCACTTCCGGATCCGCGAGGACACCGGCGATATCACGTCTCTGATCAGCTTCGACTACGAGGAGGCCAATGAGTATACCTTGGACATAGTAGCGGCGAATCCCGACTCGAATCCCCAGATGGTGGGCTTCACGACTGTCCAGGTGCACATCACAGGCGTGAACGAGTACTATCCTAAGTTCATACAGCCGGTGTTCCACATGGACGTGTCGGAGAGCGCCGAGGTGGGCACTTCCGTTGGCCTGGTGCAGGCGACCGACCAGGACGCAGGGGAAGACGGGCGCGTTTACTACCTTTTCGTGGGCTCGTCCAACGACCGTGGATTCTCCATTGGCTCTGAGACTGGTGTGATTCGAGTGTCGCGTAGATTGGACCGGGAGACGCAGAACAGAGTGGTGTTGACTGTGATGACGAAGAACGGTGGTGGTATCAGGGGCAACGACACCGACGAGGCTCAGGTTATAGTCTCGATTCAGGATGGAAACGATCCGCCAGAGTTCTTGCAGAGCGCGTACGACGCTACAGTTTCTGAGGGAGCCGTTCACGGGACTCGCGTCCTCACTGTCAGGGCGGTGGACAAGGACATCAGACCGCAGAACAATCAGTTCTCGTACTCCATCATCGGCGGTAACATAGGTCAAGCGTTCAAAGTGGACCCACAAACTGGAGACATCGAGACAGCCAAGCAGTTGGATCGCGAGACGATTCCAGCGTACGATCTGACGATTGGCGCTATCGACACCGGTTCTCCGCCTCAGACTGGCACCGCGGTTGTCCACATCGAGCTCCTGGATATCAATGACAACGGTCCTGTCTTCGATCCGCCGGAAGTGATCGGTTACGTGAACGAGAACGAGCCTGCAGGGACGATTATAATGACCCTGAGCGCCACCGATCCCGATCTGCCGCCGAACGGGGCTCCGTTCACGTACAGACTGGTCGGTGGCAGACAGGGCGACATGGTCACCCTGGACAAACACACAGGGGTGCTCAAGACCACCAGAAGTCTGGACAGGGAGGCTATGCCTCAACTGGATCTTGTGGTTAGTACTTTAAAATTGCTTAAATATACCAGTGTATCACATTTGAATATTTCTGCGCAGATCGAAGTAGAGGACTCTGGAATACCACGAATGAGAAGCGAGCACACGATAACGGTCATCGTGACGGACCAGAACGACAGTCCATCGTCCCCCAGGTCGGTCCACGTGATAGTTCACTCCTTCAACGAGCAGATCCCGCTGGGTAAGATCGCAGACGTGCACCCTAACGATCCAGACATTACTGGAAGCTACTCCTGCAAGATTCTTCAAGGAGCCAATTCCAAAATCCTCAGCATACCTGCTGCTTGTGATCTGCACACGAAGAAAATAACTCCAGGTCAGGGCAGAGCGAACAAAAGACTGATAAGTGTTTAAACAAAAATGGGTATTGACGTTCTTGTACCTGTTGCAGGAGTTGGCTACTCCCTGAGCGTTTCCGGTAACGATGGTCGCCATCCAAACGTGGTGTCCAAAGTCACCGTAGAGTTCCTGGTCTTCACGAACACCACCATCGAGAGCAGCGTGACCCTGCAGGTCTCCAAGCTGAGCGCCAAGGATTTTTTAAGCCAGAATTACCGCGCTCTGTTGGATGTCCTGCAGGAGGAGATCGACGTGGGCGACACTCTGAAGATCTTCAGTCTTGGAGAGAACGCATCCGAGTTGAACATCCATCTTGCAGTGGAATCGCCTCTAGGTAACTGAAACTCCACGTTACTCTTATAATATTAACTCCATATGACCTCTACATTCTTCTATATACCTTCATCTTCGCAGGTTACCGCACCAAGTATGAGGTGACCGAATTACTGAATCGAAATCGTGACAAAATTCGATCTCTCCTCGAGGGAACCACGTTCACCGTAGGGTACTCACCCTGCAAGCATATACCCTGCGAGAATGGAGGCACCTGCAGCGACAAGTTGGCCATCTACGACGACGCCAGGATCACCGACAGCCAGGCATTGATCCTCACGTCTCCAAGGATGATGCACGAGATGACCTGCAAGTGTCGAGACGGTTTCACGGGGGAGAGATGCGAGAGGAGGCAGGATCCTTGCTCCCCAAATCCCTGTCTACTGGTCAGTAACTTTACAATCATGATAATTACCGGTTGTTCCTGGTCTTGAAGCTAACGATCCTTAATTTACCATCCAGGGTGGTCAGTGTCGACGCTTGGGGTACGATTTCCAGTGCACCTGCCCGATAGATCGCGAGGGAAAGCTGTGCGAGCTGGAAAGAGGCGACGCCTGCGCTAGCAATCCTTGTCGAAATGGTGGTTCCTGCAGAAAGAGCCCCGACAGTTTCAGTTTCTTCTGCTTGTGTCGTGCTGGGTACAGAGGAAACCACTGCGAGGCGGTCACCGACTCTTGCAGACCGAATCCTTGCCTCTACGGAGGCTTGTGCGTGGGAGAGAAGCCTGGGTAAGCTTCCTCCATTGATAAATTCTGTAGTCTGTCGCAGTGTAGTCATCTTAAATTCCTGTTCAGGTACAGATGCAGCTGTCCAGAAGGTCGCTACGGAAGACACTGCGAGCGATCCACCTTTGGCTTCGAGGAACTGTCGTACATGGCGTTCCCTGCTCTGGACTCGAACACCAACGACATCACGATCGTGTTCGCGACCACGAAACCGGACGCACTGTTATTGTACAACTATGCCCCGCAGACAGGTGGACGGTCTGACTTTGTAGTGCTGGAGCTCATGAACGGGAGGGTAGTGTTCTCATACGGGGGTGCAAGGAGCGCCATTACCTCGATTACTATAAAAACCGAGCACTCGGTGTCTGATGGGGAGTGGAGGAAGGTGACAGCGACCAGAAACGGACGCGTGGTGTCCTTGAGCGTGTCCATGTGCAGGGAGCATGGTGACATCTGCGACGACTGTAGACCTGGGGATGGCACGTGCTATGCAGACGACGTTGGACCAACTGGGTCAGTAGCATCCTTCAGGAATAGTCTCTGGTTGAGTTGCTGAATTGATTTGCCGATGAAGACGAGGAATACCTGAAAAACATCAAGCTAATCAGTGGAATTGTTTTTTACAGGACCTTAAATTTTAACAATAACCCTCTTTTGGTGGGAGGACTGGAGAACGCGGATCCGGTGCTCGAAAGGCCGGGGCAAGTGCATTCTGACGACTTCGTGGGATGCGTGCATTCGGTTTCCATAAACGGCAGAGCCCTGAACCTGTCCAATCCTCTCGCGTCGCAGGGCGTCAAGTCTGCGTGCGTCAGATCGAACAAGAATCCCTGTCTGAGGGACGCGAAGGACTCTGTTTCCGTTTGCGGAGCTAACATCAAGTGTTACGACAAGTGGCATCAAGTCACGTGCCAGTGTGGCTCGCTGAACGCGCCTAATTGCGAAGGGGCCCTCGAACCGGTCACCCTCAGCGAGGGTGGATACGTAGAATTCAAGGTGAGCGAGAGTTTTAGTCTAAAGTGACCTTTATTTGGAGATTATGAACGCTAAAATTGAAGGAAGTGTTCCCCTAAGTTTGTATACTATCAGTGAAGCCTAACTAACTCTAACTTTGTACAGATTTCGGAAAAGCACAGAAGAATGCAATTATTGGAGTACCTATACGGAGGGTCTACTCAATGGCACAAAAGTAGAGCGACCAGAGCAGTCAGCGAGGACGCCAGCTTCATAAGCAACTCCTCTCCGTTCAAAACTATTGGTATAATGTTCAGAACGGTGAAAACCGACGGGATTCTCATATACGCGGCTACCAACAAACACTATACATCCGTGGAGGTAAGAAATTAACGAACTAACGCGTTCACTGTCTGGTCCCCCAGCGGTGTACCCAACAGCGTGATCCTATGACCTATATAGAGGTCACAGACAGTGAATGTGTTAGTCCAGTAAAAAGATGGAATAGAATGTTTTCTAATCAAAATATCGACCATTGCAGCTCCGTGGCGGACAACTGTTCTACGCGTCCCTGCTTGGATCGCCTGTAAACATGTCTGCCAACATCGAAGGGGGCCTAGCGGACGGCCACTGGCACAACCTGACCCTGCACTCCTACTTCCGTGGGCTGAGACTGTTCATCGACGGTGTCCAAACCGGGGATGAACTGGACTCAGCGGGTGTCCACGACTTCCTGGACCCCTACTTGTCCGTCCTATCGATCGGCGGAGTTAGCCAAGACCTGTACTACGCTCACAGCGCTGGCGCCAGAAGTTTCGAGGGTTGTTTGGCTAACTTCACCATCAACAACGAGATCCAGCCGTTCAACGGGTCCGGCTCGATCTTCAAGGAGGCGCTGTACCACGGGAAGGTGAACACCGGATGCAGGGGACCGATCGGGATCAGCGCGGCAGCCACGGCCGATCCCCTGAGCATCGGTATCACCCTGGTGATAGTTTTCTTCGTGATTCTACTAATCGCCATCTTGGTCAGCTTCATCGTCTTCCGTTTGAGACGACAAAACAAAGAGAAATCGGCCTCCTCGGTGGTCAACAAGAACACCAACGCTATAATGACCGGGAACCCGCTGGTGGGCGCAGGGAACGACAACCTGATGTCCCGCCACGAGAACACTTATATCTCGGACACGTCTGACCTACGGGGGGTGGGCCATATGGGCCCAGAATTGATCTCGAAGAAGTACAAGGAACGCGAGATCAACTCTACCACGGAACATCGTCCCCAGAGACCGGACATAATCGAAAGGGAGGTCACCAAGTCGCCACCGATACGAGACGAGCATCCCCCGCTACCCCCACCCGCTCAAACATCCTTGCACTCTCACGAACATAATCAAGAGCCCGACATGCCGGAGCACTACGACCTGGAGAACGCTAGCTCCATCGCGCCTAGCGACATCGACATCGTCTACCATTACAAAGGCTATCGGGACGGGATGCGGAAGTACAAAGCCACGCCACCTCCAATCAGCAACTACACCAATCATCACAAGCACACGGGCCAGCAGCACAGACACGCGGGCCCGTTCCCGCCACGGGCCCTGCCGCCCCCGAACGTCAGCCAGCCGACGGGGCCCACTCAGAAGCTGCTACAGAGCACCCCGTTGGCCAGACTGTCGCCCAGCAGCGAGCTGTCCGCCCAGCAACCGAGGATCCTGACGCTGCACGACATCAGCGGGAAACCGTTGCAGAGCGCGCTGCTGGCGACCACCTCCTCGTCGGGGGGCGTAGGCAAGGACGCGTTGAACTCGAACAGCGAGAGGAGCCTGAACTCGCCGATCATGAGCCAATTGTCAGGATCGACGGCCAGTCGTAAGGCCCCTCAGTCGAACAACGAGAACTCCGTGAACAACGTGTCGTCGGGCCCCATGGGCCTCACCGCCGAGGAGATCGAGAGACTGAACTCGAGACCGAGGACCTCGAGCCTCGTGTCGACCCTGGACGCCGTGAGCTCGTCCAGCGAGGCACGGGGCCCGCCCACCCACGGGCCCCTCCACCTCCACAGACGGCACACGCCACCTGTCGAGAGGCTCGAGCGTAGGAACTCGTCCACCACCGACGAAAGTGGCAACGACAGCTTCACGTGCTCGGAGTACGACAACACGTCGCTGGTCGGCGACAAACGGTCGGACAACCCGTTCGCGAAGCAAGACGACGAGGAGGTGAACCAACGGAGCAACGAGTCCTCGCAGACGACCAAACCGCCGCTGCCGCCCAACGTAAACTACGACGGGTTCGACAGCTCGTTCCGCGGCTCGCTGAGCACTCTGGTAGCCTCCGACGACGACCTGTCCACCCACATGGGCGGGCTGTACAGACCATCCAACAACGGATCGCCGTCGACGACCACCACAGCCCTCAGCTGGGACTACCTGCTCAACTGGGGCCTCAACTTCGACAGCCTCGTAGGCGTGTTCATCGACATCGCCGAATTACCCGACAGTGCCAATCGTGTTCCAAGTACGCTCAGACTGCCGGCCAGCATACCCAAACCCTCCGAGGAGTACGTTTGAACCCGGTGCTTTAGAGAATATTTCGCTTATGGTCGGATACGGAGCTCGGAGGATTGACCGCTCACACGGGTGTGCGCTTCTCGAATTACATGTGAATTTTTCAGGCCCAGAGGAGATTCAATCTTCTATTTATGTGTATCATTATTAAACTGCGGATCTTTATGCAAATTTTTTCTAAGGCTGAAGCCTAGTAAGGCTTCAATAAGACTTACTAGCAGGCCCTGCCTCGGACAACGGGACATTGGAATGTATATATAGTAATGGAGGGGTCAGTCGAACGCTTGCGAGAAAGACAAGAGCGTAGACCCCTGGTGGCAGGTACGAAAACTGACGCCACAATAGAATTAATGAAGTGAGAGCTTTGCAGAGGGTTTTCACAGCCCCTGAGTATAATAATTCTGTAGTTTTTTGAGAATTAAAATTTCCCATAAATGCATAAACATCCGCAGTCTAATCATTAGCCATCGGTGGCTCGATGGATATGTTAAAAATGTTTTAAGAGACAGAGAGCTCGTGCGCGAGTGGAGCAACCTCTGGAGCGGCCAATTAACTCCGTTCGAGCTTAAAACCGTCGGACAATTATCGAAGAAGCATAAGGAAGTGTGTTAAACGTAAACGTAAACGCTGACCAAAAAGAATCGTTGCAATCGCGCGAGAGACAATTAGCGTCGATCGAACAGCTAGTGGAACAGTGAACGCGAAACCATAAACGTTGTTAGACTCGTAAGCAAATCGTTACGTTTTCCTGTTTCTTGCCATAATGATAGGAGGATCATCGAGACGATTTATCTTTTAACCGTGGATCGAATGATTGTGCATTTTGTAAATAATTTACGGGAACGAGACTCTCGCGATCGCGCGATAGGGATACATTTATAGAGGGCGTGCTTGCCGTCGAATCTTTAACGAATTTAAAAAAAAACACACACTTAACACTTTAGTAGTTCGCGATCAGCCGCGAGTTCACGCGTAACTCGCCGCTGACGGGGGAACCATTGCGCGACTGTATCGCGAGCAACTTATAAATAACTATTAAATACAAACTGTATATAAAGTATTTTAACGCTCTGTGCCAGATAATCTCGATACAGTCGCGCAATAACGATCAAACGTCGAAGGGAGATGAAATTAGCATCGTGCTAGCGCTTTTTTGCGTTCCTCGCGAGTAGTCGCGACGACTACGAAACCGCTCGTTCGACGTTCTCGCAAAATACCAGCGAAATTTCCCACGAAATTTCTATTTTAACTTTTCTATTTTATCGTCGAGAACGTCGAACGGAGCGCAACCACCAGACTGATTTTTTTCCATGCTCGAAGTGCTATCGTAGATTATCCGTTCACCATCGATCGTAAAAATTTTGTAAATTACCGCGTAATTGTTTGTTTTGTAAATATCGTACGCCTGGTCTGTACAAAATGCGTGAATGAATGTGCGTGCGCTACTTTATCATCGATCGTATTTGTAATAAACAAGACATTTGTAAAAAAAAAATAATAATCAACGCATTTTTATTGCTGGAACCCTCACGACCCTTCGACACACTCGTTCGTTCATTTATTATCGTCGTATGGTAAAAATTCAAAGGTGACACTGTGCCCTGAACTGTGCTCCGCGCTTCGATTCCGCTATCGATTCCACATTTTGTCTCGACGAAACGACAGGCTGTCAAATACATGACCATTTCGCGAATCTATAGACGCGACGATAATCTATATTTTCGATAGATAAACCAGGGAACAACGAGCTCGTTGAATAATTCGATTACTGATACACATTTCTGACCGGTTAACATGTTCAGATAATGATATCTTCATTCCCGTCGTACGACGAAGAGCTTTTGAACAGCGCCTATGCGAACATTAGCCTGATCGCCGACAAAGCTTGGACCTTCGACGCGGGGGATACCTTTCGAAAGTTAAATCGATCATTGTGGGTTCAGGTAAAACACACGCGATTACAACGATTTCCTATTTTAACTATAAACGCCAAACAAAACGAATCGCATTTCGGAAGTATCAAAAAATTCTGTAACAGATATATTTAACAGTATAACTGGATATTTTCAATATCGACAGTGTATTTGTCTAAAGACAACAAACTCAGTACGATTCATTTCGCGATAGAATTGTAAGCTGACTGCGAGATACAAAGGAACCGGAAGCTATCGACCCAGGCGTGTTAACGACGTAATTCCGGACTCGCGATTGGCTACTTATGGCGATTACGAGTACAACGAGGACCGCGAGACCATCTACAAAGCGAACGACGATGCAACGTCCGTTCCTCTGGCGAATTTCTGCTGGACGGAAGTCACCGAGCCCTGGATGCTACCGGAAGTGGAGGAACGTTTCGCCTGGTTAACCGCGAGCAGATCGAAACGTGAATTGTTAGCATCTCGGAGCTTCCATATAACAATCGTGTGCCACCCTTTGCACCCCACAAACTAATCATTGGACTGCGGATCTTTATGCAAATTCACATTTTTATTAATAGAATTAATGAAACGGAAGCTTCGCAGAGGGCTGTCTCAACCCCTAAATATAATAATTCGTATCTTACTTTAAGTATTTCTTATTAATGCATAAACATCCGCAGTCTACTAATTATACAAGGATTTACAAAGTTTCCAATATGGCGGCGCAAAGGGTTGAAACACTAATGATTTCGGGGCAACGCAATCGCTATTTCTGTACTCTCGTGTTACTTTGCGTTAACGTACATACACACGGGAAAATTGATTTTGCCAAGCTCAGCGATGAGGGTACCGGAACCTGATGATACATCGAAGACTGGACGTGGCTTCGAGCTGCGTTGGGAGGACTCTGCGCAACGCAGGACCAGGAAGATGAGTCCCACGGAGAGACCTGGTACCTGTCAGGAATCAAGAAACGAATCTCGGTTAATCAAGGAGTCAAACATAATCGGTAACTCTTAGAAAAATTAAAAACAAATAAAAAGTGGAAAAACAAGTCCATTTCTTTTGGTACGGTTGCTGTTATTTTCCTTTCAAGAGTCGGATGCAAACCAAAAGATAGACGCGTGTTACGTGCATCGACGTTACGCCATCGAGAATTCCATGGAGATGCAGCTGCACATTCGAGTGACCAGCGAGGCAGTTCGCAGCTTGTGGAGGCTGGGTACCGTCCATCAGCAGTTCGCTCAACAGAGACTGCGTGCACAGTGCCATCAGCCACAACAAGCCGCCATTAATCCGCGAGAACAGAATTACCAGAACAAGGAGCGTCAACAGCAATTCTATTACACGCTACAGTATCGACCCTTGATACTAAGAACGGAGTACCAGGCTGGACGAATCGAGAGCTACGGAATGGCCAGGAAACACCTGCCGCCGGTACTCAGCCCGGAAGTACCAGAATTCTTTCCAAAAGTTCCGGCGACGCGGTTCGGTGGCAACAAGGAACAGAACAACAATCGTATGCGGTATTTCCCGTCGTTGAACGAAAGGAGTTACCAGAACGAGCTGTTCCCTTACAACAGAGCCCACGAGACTGGGACTTTGTACCAGGTTTGCAATTAAACACGACTCGGCCATGTTGGATTCAATCCGCCATCTTTCAACTAACATTCCTTCGACTTCTAACGACTCTACAGAGCGGTATACATTTTTTCAAGGTTTTTTTTCGCGACTAATTTGAAGGGTCAAATTCCCCCCTTTGCAATGCACCCTTAAAAGTCGATGTAGGATCTTTTATTACCGAGTTATCGTAGTTTGAACGGCGCGCCACTGGCATTAAAGTTACTCAAGATGGAGGAGGTGGTTGTTGTGTCTGCATTTCAGAGCACTGGAGTGCCTTTGCTACCGGCTACAGACGCCGCAACGTTTATCAGACCTCCTCAACAATGGTACCAGAGGATCCCACCGCCCACGCAGATACAAATATCCACCGCATCGACGCCAATGTGCGCGTCGGTGCAACCATTACGCGCAACTACCATCACACATCATCCCTTACAGGTGCAAAATGGTCGATTTTTCTTACCAAAATTATTACAATCTTGCGCCAATTTTCCTGGGTGAATATTTTCTACTTTGATATATGACGAACCTGTTCCTCGTACTGCAGGTGCAGGAGAGATTTCTACAATCGAACCCGATCCCTATACCGGTCTACCAGCACCCGATAGAACTCTATCACGAGACGGGCCAGAAAAGGAAGAACCAAGGCGCGGATTTTAAGAATTTGATACTGTTAACGAGGAACGCTATGAAGGCGCATCGGGGCCAATCGAAAGGCGCGCAGAAATCCAGCCACGTTCTGGACACGAAGAACCGGAAGTCGGAGACCGAGGTGCTCCAATGGCTGGACAAAAGTTGCCCGGCGAAAGCGAAGAAGTTCACCGCCACGAACGCCTTGGTCACCGAGCTACGGAATTTCGAGGCAAAGGAGAGGAAACCGTCCTTGTCCAGGAAAGAAAAGAACAGTTCTAAGAACGTGGAACGCGCGAAACCGGAAACGGGGATCCCCGTTCAGAGCTCGAGCGCCAAGTCGACCAATGGGAGGGACAAGAACGATATTAGGAGCAGAAAGAGACTCTACAGGGACGTTCTGGCGAACACTGTGGCGAACCAGGCCATGATGGAGAACGTGTTCGAGAAAAGGTACGATTAACAATATAGTTATTATAATTAATTAATTAATGAATATAAAAGACTATCATAGAGACCGATATGCGATTGATAACAGGTACGATGAGTTAGAACAACAGGCCATGGAGCAATACAGAACCTCGGAGGAGTCTCTGGCGCTCAAGTACCAAGTACGATATCGTTTGCCTCAACTCTTTTTAACCAGAGGCCTCCAAGTACCTTGAAAATACAATTTTAGCTAAGCTTGTAATAGTACTTGGACAGCTCTGGTTTGAACTATTTGAGATCGACAATCTCGTGTCCATCTAACAAACGTGTAAAGAAGCTCTATTTTTTAAATCACGTTTAATGAAAAAAAGGGGGAACAATTTGACCGTAGGAGCTCGAGCGCCAAGCAATGGAGCAATACAGATGTGGGAACGTGCCCGACGATGGCTCGTTGCTCCACGTATCAGAAAATCGCGAAGAAGTCGGTGACGAGTCGAGGAACACGAACTGTTTCGACGGACAAAAGTGTTCCGGTTTCGGGCGCTGCAGCCCCGTGAATTTAAACGAGAAAGAGGAACGAGGTTCGCCATTTTCTTTTATACAGGGTGTGTTCAGCCTGCGAAAAATTTCAATGGGGGATTCTAGAGGCCAAAATAAGACGAAAATCAAGAATACCAATTTGTCGATTGAGGCTTCGTTAAGAATCCCTCGTTAAAAATTTTTCTCAGGCTGAACACCCTGTATACGACTTAAAATTAACAGAGACGAACACTTCACGATGCTTTACAGAACGATTATTAGAATCGTATGGAGGATGTGTAGGTTTGTTTTTATCTTCTCATGCATAGTTAAATTATTTAAAAATGTGAACGTTCTTAGATCCTTGCCCGCAAGATCAAGATAGTTTCACGCAGATCGAGAATAAAAGCGAAACGGACGTCACTTGTCGATCCTTACACAACAAAAACAGTCGATCGACGAGTTTGACCGCGCTATCCGAAAAAATAACATACGAATCGAAAAACACGTCTAAGGGTGCATCAGGTGATAAAAACGATGAAAATGGTAAATGACTAATACTATCTAAATCCATATAAATTGTCTTCGTTTCTTCAACTTCACCTTTGTCCCTTGATATTTTTAACATGATGAAAGAATCGTTCCAGTTTCAGTCCGAACATCGTCGAAAAGGCGTCTGATACTGGTGTCACCCTACGAGAAAGAATCAGAAGCCAAATTAACAAGAACAACCGACCTGGAGGAGTTTTATTGTATCGCGCAGACGAATAAAAATATCTTCGGTTATTACAACAATGCGAAAATCGGAAAGATGGGCGGTGGTGACGAAAACATAACTATCATTCAGTCACCTAGAACAGAAGGTGCATTGCATAACAGTTTATTAAATTTGTAACTTGGTCTAAATTCTTATTTTTGCTTCTAGTTTGGCTCTCTGGATTTTGGACTACTTAGAGGCTGGACTTCAGGAATACCATCGAGGAAGGAGCGAACCTTGGAATGAACAATAGGAATGTACACATTGAAGAACGCAAATACAGTACATGAGTTCATGTATTTGAATATGTTAATAAATGCTTCAATACTGTATCATATATATACATATATATATTTTTTTAATAAATGTGACTTGACAGATTTTTGTTAATAAACACACCGACACACGTTCCATCCCCACTCAAACAACATACACATTCCTACGTAAGAATGTTTCGTTACTTTGTTCATTAGTAGTTTCTAGAGTTGAAAAAATACCTATGTATTACGATGCACCAGAAAATTATCACTATTATCCTATGCAAACTAGATTTTTAGTGGTTCCCCGTATAAAATTTATTACTATTGTTTGAGAAATCTGTTGATAACGAATCAAACGAAATAGCCTCTTCAGTCTTTAGTTAAATACTTTTTGTATATCTAAGAATTTTCTAAGTTCTAAAGGAAGATTAATTAATAGTTACCTTAGGAAGAAAAATCGTAATGATAACTTGTAAACATTCTGTTTAAATAAAAATACAAATATAAAACGATTATCAAAATATTAAATGTTTATATAAAATCAGTATCTTTTTCTCTAAATATAGTTCCAATTATCTTCACACATGCAATTGTACACACGTCGAAACAATTGTATACAAACACCTCTGCGTTACAGCAACAAAAAATCTCCATACACTGTACACGAACCTTGCTACTTTCGATATGCATTTATTCCACCCTTGACTAATAGATTTTCCTAATAATATACTCAGCTTCTCATAGAATAAAAGCTTACTTTGTAATCAGCACACTTTCCATAACAGGATTATTTCTAATGTCATTATAATCTGAGATCATACCTAATATTATATAGGTACTCGAAACTATATCTTAAAAGCAAATATATTATCTGTAGCGACAGCAATCAGTACTGTCATGGCGTTAATATTTCAGGAACTAAAATTGTACAAACATTATTTAACGCAATCTTATAGTAACAATTATAGTACCATGTGTAATTAAACGTAATTATATTAAGCGTTTATTCTAATACATCTACCAGTTATCGAGAAATTCGAAACCAGTCTTTGGTATAGTCCTCTCTTCTTCCTCCTCCTGGTTTAATTGAGAAGATTGGAAACTACTATAAGAACTAGGCGTTTCTAGCAATGCGGTCGACTCGTTGATATCGCTCGATTTCGTGCGCGACATTACAACTAATGTATTCGATTGGCTCTTATCTGTATCCGAATCTCTTTCCCTGACTAAGTTCTCCATATCGTCCGCTAAATTGTTTTGCAACTTTAACAGAGACGTTTTATTCATTAACTTGGTAAATATACTTTCAGAATGGTCGTTGTCTGCATTGCCTTTCAACAAATTACCACACTGTTCACCCTCAAAAATACTACTCGGGAAACAATCGGATTGAAAACGACCGACTTGATGAGACGAGGCATAAGTATCTGTAAGGGAATTTGTATTGTTTCTCTGTAATTTTGTAGGGCTTGAGAAATGTGGTGATTCCCCGAACTGTGCTCTTATTAATTTTGATTTTGCATCTTCGTTTGAATCTATTATACTGAGATTCATTTGCGACTGAGTCATAAATGAAAACGGAGCCGAATGCTCGTCCCTCCAACGTAATGTCTATAATATGGTAAATAAGTATTTTTTACACTAAAACTATTTAAACTAATACTTTGAACCTAAATACATATGAACCTAAATACATATGAACCTGTATTATTACAATAGGGCAGGTTCAAAGTACTTTATTAACTAAACAGCCTTTGGTAATGTAAAACTACAAATATACTCACAGAACCAGTCTCGTCGATGACGTATTTCATACCAGTCTGAACGCGTAACTTAGGGTACCATTCCGGAAGCTCTTTAGTAACTTCGACCTTCTTTAAAGTATATTTCAACGCTACTTCCGGCTGAATTATTGTTTCGTTGATTGCTTGATTTCGCTCTGCTGTACTCAAAGTGTTCCAGAGACCCTCGTAGGCTTCCTTGGTGGCGGTAATATCTTCTCCTATTCTCTGTGCCAGCGGATTTATGCTATAGAAATATTGTTCTGCCCTCGAACTCAAGGTAGCACTCATACCGATAGCTTCAAACTAATATGAATAAAGTATCTGCAACAACAGAACGGAATCATGATAGCAATTTAACCATGGAAACGCGTGGTATGAAATAATAAAATAAACCCTGAAATTGACAATGAGTTAGCCCGAATAAAGGTTACAATACCACGCAGAAACGTCTGATTATCAATAAATACGAAGATCGTCGGACATTTGAGAGACAGAACCGCTCAATTGTTACAAGTATAAACCTAATGAAATAAGAAAATAGAAACGTCAGCAACGATACGTTCCACGCAACGTCTACAAGCCGAGTGACAGGACGCCCATAATTACATTGGCGCGTGCGTAATTTTATACCTACGAATCTTTTCCAATCCTACAAGTTTCCGATTAATTTAAACAAACCAAAAATGAATTAAATTATTTACTCGAACGATAGAAAATATATGTTGTACCGTGAATAATTGGTTCGAAAAAATTTAATAACCACGCGAAAATTATTATCAAATTTTCACATTTGTAACTATCGAGATATCTTTGTAATGATAAAAAGTGAAATAAATTTGAGTAAAGATCTGTTTAACGGAAACCTTATAAAATATATGTAATTAACGAACGCGAACGTAGCGAAATAAAATTGAAAAGTACGTTACACCCTTTGCTGTTCGTTGGGAAATAGAACGCAACGTGTAATTTGATAGAAATTAATTGTTTCTTGTACATTTATTACGTAATAAATCATAGTAATGAACGTATAAAGTAATAAAGTTAATTATAGTGATATAAAACAAGTTATAATTACATTTATGAAAGCAGATTCCTGGAGTGCATGTACTAGACGAAATCCCGCGCTGAAAAGGACGGTTACCGGAAACGAAAAAATTTAAGTTCAAATTTTAGTAAAAAGAGAGTTTAAATAATAGTTAAGTTAACACGTAATTCAGTTTTTCTTTAGTAAATATTAATAATAATATTGAAAACATTAACAAAGTTTCATTTGTTAAATTCTTTTATGATTTATCACGGTCGATTATGTAGTGCAATTTTGTAAAACGATTTCTAATCTTTCTCGCTTATAAATTAATTATTTAAAAGATATTTCCTGTTTAACGTTCGAATATTTTGTTTAATCGTTAATGATAAAATGTACGTGCTAAAATATATATTTAAGATTTATAGAAAATTTTAATCAAACAGGAAGTCAATGATCAAGTAGTACATTTCGTAAATTTCAGTAAAATTAAATTGGGCGGGAATATAGATCGAATTATTCGTATCAAATATTTCAAATATTTATTTTATTCTTTTCCATTGAGATTGTTAAAAATAATTTTTCGAAAAAAAAACTAACAATCAACGCGAAACGATACCTACTAAAGTATTTAATAACAAAGTTGTTTAAACATTTGAAATTTTGTCATGAACAAAGAACAATATAATGCCCTATTATCAGTTATGTAACTGACTGAAATCTCACTGAAATTATCATATAAGTCAATGTTTTTTTTTTTTTATTATCATACAAATATATACAACATCGTTATTTTAAATCAGTTCTTGCGTGTTTAGTAACCATTTTCATAATCCATAATTTAAACGGAACGGATTGCTTATTTTAAAATGTACACAGTACACAAAAAGAAATGATAATTATTTACAGACCGCAATGTTTCAACAAGAATGATAATAAATAAAGAACGCGTGTGATAACATGAGAATTATACTTAACGTTGGCTGCCTTAAGTATCACTTACGCAATTATCAGTATTCTTTATAAAGATATTTCAAGTATAAACGGGCGTATGCTTCAATTGTAATCTATTTTCTTTTTTTTTCCCCCATCTTACAAAATATATTTACAACCGGTAGTATTTCAGTAATTTGCTTTTAAATCACAAAACGAAACTGTTCAACGAAAAAAAAATAATTAACTCTTTTTATCTTATAGCTGTATCTCTGTATTAACTCTGCGCGTTTTTATCATTTATAATTATATTCTTTCATTCGAAAAAACGGACGTGATTTAGTAACACTGCGTAATAATATGATTATTTACTGTACAGAAAAACTTTTCACGTATCCAGGATATATTATATCTTTTTCTCTTTTTTCCTTAGGAGAACAAATCTATTGATTAGGTACGTTAGTAACTCTCACTGTAGTACGTGTGTTTATGTGTATACGGTTAATGTTCCCGATATTAATAACGAAAAGAAATTTATTACTTGTTACAATCGTACGAAAAATGAAATTGTGCTTTCGTGTGTGTAAAACGAATTAAGTTTTTTGTATAAGTTGGATAGCTGTTAGATGTTCTGTTTCCTAATCTCGTGCATAATGAAATTCTAATAGTTTCGTATAGTTCCGTACCTCCGTAGATCAAACGGTACCACAACATGATCTGTCGTATATTAATGGAAATGTGGCAAAACTTCTTGGAACAATAGTTCGCCTGTGCGACGTGTAACCTCAGAGTAATTCCCGAAAAATACGGTGCGGTAAAGTTTTATTTTATTCGATGTCTTTATTAAAAAAAATATACTAACAGTGACGATGATTTACACGCGTATCGAATCGCGCGTTAAAACTTCTTTCATAATGACATATGACATGTACACATACATACTTATATGTGTATATATATATATATTTATGCGTCTATATATATACATATATACAACATACACGCGGACTCGCGCTATCTTCTCATAATGATTGCATATCTCAAATCTTGTTCTATATTAGCCTAAAATAACACGTACGTCTCTTTAAACCTCGTTACAAATACTGTATTGCTTTAAGACTATAATAAACTAATAAAATGATAATAGTCACGTAAACTAAAAAGAAAAAGAAAAAAGAAAAAATGTTCGAAATAGCAAAAGAAAAGGAGAAGAAAAAAAAAAATTGTACGTTGCCTCTAATTTATGGAAAAAAAAAAAAAATTACCCGTCACGGTCGACAGACAATACAGCGATAATTGTCCAAAGAAATCCTTACGAACGAAACGTACAAAGGTAATTAAAGGATTGCACGAAACATAGGCCGAGTGTACAATCGTCCACAGTTACCTGTTTGACAAATGTTTAAGAGGACCCAGACTTAGAATAGAAGTAGCACCGAGTGCACCTAAATTAAAAGTATTAGGATTCCTTGCACCGTCTATCGTAATTATCGGTAGTCCGAAGTAACCACCCGTTTGAGCGCTGAGCTGCGCCAGCGGTATGTAGCTTTGTATACCGAGGTTCGACAAACGATTCAACACGTGGGGTGACTTTAAATCTACAACCGGCAATGCTAATTCCGCGCCACCGTTTTGTGCTACGGTATCAACCTCCTTGTGATACGCTTGTTTGTGCGTTATCAGCGCCTGAGCGGTCGGGTATTGAGCAGGACAAAGATTACACCTGGCAAACAAAGATTATCGTGTTTTAATGCCGTAACGGTTTTGCATAAGATACTCGTTCGACTTACTTGTGGAGCAATTTACTCGAGGCGCGATGCGTGGCCATGTGTTGCGTCAATAATTCCTGATTCTGAAAATTCTTGTCGCACACTTGACAAGTGAGTAACGCTCTGCAACAGCAAACAACACTCTCGATTATCACGAACAGGGAAGAACGACAGTGTTTCTTCTCTAACGTAATCTTACCGTGGTGGTCTTCCACGTCTCACCACCGGTACTTGCGATGGACCGTCCTGCGTTAAGTCAACAGTAGGTGGTCTCGGCGGTCTTTCCACTTCGTTCACAGCTGTTTTGTTTTGTTTGTTCTGAGGAACGGCGAACTGGCTTTGTTCCTGTTGCTTTTTTTGCGAACTAGCTGGTATTATAGAAATAGCAGAATTCAGATTGAGCGCTGTAACATTTAAAGGCTGCTGTGAAGGCATAGTCCTTTGTTGCTGTGAAAGTATCTGCTGTTTGTTTTGTTCGCTTGTTTTATTTTTATTTGCTGCTGGAGTAACAGTAATACCTCTGGCTGCCAGTACATTAGCCACAGCCTTTGCATCGGACTTCTTGCCGCCAGTACCTGATGTGTTCTGCACTTGAGCTGGAGCGGAACCTTTAGATTAGTAAAATATGTTTTTTTCTTTATTTCTGCCGCATACCTCTTCCGCAAATAGTTATTTCAATTTCTCTCATGTTTTTTTCTCGTAATACAGTTCAAACAAATATATCATACAATTTGAAATAAAAGAGCAAATTAAACTGATTCTGAGAAGAGGTTCGAAAACATAAATAAACCAACGTACATAATGCATGAACAAAAAACATATCTGTACGAGTATTAAAATTACCTGGTTGTCGTACACTGAGCGTTATAGAATCTGTAAGATGTATCGTAGAATCATTTCTATTCGTCTGTTGGGTTGTGGCGCCTTGAACGTTCTGTATGACGGGCACACCGTCGTTTCTCTTTTGTTGCGCGATAACGTGACAATCCGCGTCTTCGTTTCTGTCTGGCAATAAAACGTCCATTCGTCGTTGTTTCATAGCAGAATTATTCTGTTGCTGTACTTGTAACGATTGCTGCATAGGACGTTTCATACGTTGCCGCGGAGCTGGTCCGGTTTGTGGAGCACGTGGTGCTCTAGAAATATGTGGATGTAAATTAAATTGCTTAATAGATTACTTAAAGTCAACAATTCTTTTGCAGAAACTAATACAGCGATGCTTCTCTAACTATCGTGTAACTATCCCCATAGTTTTAATCCCTTTGGTACGGTATATAGTCACCGTCTATTATAATATTAACCCCTTTCCAGCGTTGTCTAATATTCAGTTACAAATAAGTAACAGCAGTGACTTCCTGAAACTTCCTGAAACTTCCTGAAACTTCCCTGTCTAATCGTCCCAGGTTTTGATTCTATGATAATTAGAGAAGTACCACTGTGGCACATAATATCGCTAAATGGTACTTGCCGACTACTTTGTGCAACAGTAGGATACCTTCCACGAGAAATTTGTTGAGACAATTGGGGATGCATTTGTGGTGGCGGTGCAGACATTTGCGAATAAGGACCTGGCCCATATTGCTGGTACATGTGTGCTATATGAGGAGGATAATGCATACCCTGTGGACCAGGTACTCTATATAGAGGTGGCCTTCCTGGTGGTTGTACAAAGTAATTTGGTCCAGGGATCATTGTGTTAGCACCTGGCGCGAGACTCGGTGCCATTTGCGTTTGCGGAAGTGGCATACGTTGCACTTGTTGAGCTAATTGTTGAACCGGTGCAGGTAATTGTTCAAAATTAACAGGTGGTATTATCTGTTGTCCAGTGTTGGCTACTGTATTATATGTAGGAGAATTCGTTTGATGCGGAGAAGTTAATGGGGAATTCCGATTTATTTGTTGCGAATTCGGTGTGTTCGGAGATTCCATCGACACTGCATGAGGCGAATGTGTATTCAATTGAGGCGATGCCTGGCTCAATTGGGGTGAATTCTGATTCAAATGAGGCGAATTGGTATTTAAATGGGGAGACAATTGGCTCACGCTTGGTGAAAGAGGAGTTCCATGCATTTGAGCTTTATGCATAGAAACTTCCAACGGCGAATGAAAAATAAGATTAATGCATTCTGGAACATTGCACTGATAATGACCAACTTTGCTTCGATGCTCGTCTAGATGAGCAATATCTTTAAATTTCTCGTTACAAACGCGACAGGTACTAACAGTTTCAGCCAGCTTTTCGAGCGAAACATATTCCGTTTCCGATGGTAAATTATTCGCTAACGTGTCGTTTTGATTATGTCGTTGATGTTCTATCAAATTTTGCAGGAGAGATCCAGCACTTTCGATATTATTGTCACCCCTGTGTTCAGACTGTTCCTCGTTCTCTTTGGAGATCACGTTGTTCTTATTAGACAAGTTAGTAGATAATTGGTTCCAATTGAAGCCTGTCGTTCCTTCCGCCGATTCTTCAGGTTTATCTTCATCTTCGCATACCGGTGCACAATCTGCCGAGTGATTGGAAAATGTAGAAGACTTGGAAATAATACTAATAGCCGGATTCTCTTCTAAATCATGTATCATGTTAGATTCAGGTTCCCTGTCGTCATCCTCATCGATTCCTGAATTGTTGATTAATTGGCTCATAGATCTAGATCTGAAAAGTGAAGCAGTAGATTGTAGCGAATGATACTTTATCTCAAGATTCGCTTCATTAGACAATATTACCCAGATTGTTCGCCAAGCTTCTTTAGGTTCTCAATTGTTTCCCGACACGTTGCTTCCAATGCATCTGATTCTTCGTGATCTTCTGTCTCTGAGAGTCTTTTTTCTGAATTATCATACTGGTCTGTACCTTGCAGATCATCAACATTTTGATCCTCCTTTTCAGACGGATTTGCCATATCACTCCCTACACCGGAATCACCTTCATTTACGTCTATGGATGGCCTATCATTTTCTTCCAACGGATTATGATCGTCGTTATTAAATTTAGTGTTCCCATATTCATCCTATTAACAATACTATTCGTAAGATAATACCAATCGATACCCTTTACATTGATTATCAATATGTTACCTGTTGTTCTACCATCACGTTTTCAAACGGTTGATCGATTGAACTTTCTGAATCATTGTCATGTCTTTGATCATTCTCCTTTGCCCCAGCCACGTCTCCTTGATGATAGTTCTCTGTACCCAGATTAATATTGCTATTTACAACGGTAAAGTCTTCCGACTCTGATGACTTTCTGAACTTGAGCTTAAGAGTATCGGAGAAGTTCTGTTTCTTTAACGTCAATTTCAAAGATCCCTTTTTCTTCGGATCCAGCCAATATGTGCTGCTGTGCTTCTTTTTTACAGCTTTTAGATTCGTAATCCTTCTCAGAACTACGCGCGCTCTTCCTAAATGAGTATGTATGTGAGAACGTAGTTGCTTTTTGGACACAAACTGTTCCCCGCAAATTTCACAGCTCAATAAAGGAGACGGTAAATCGAATATTAACTTTTGATCATCGATTTGTTCATCTGAAATTAAATGTATCTAAGAAATGACAGTGAAATAATACCGTACCAATTGTATTATTTTATGAAATTGTTATTCTACATTTAAAAACAAACAGCTAACAAACAGACGAGACACCTAACCACCTTCTTAGATAAATATTTCCGAAAGAAACGTCGACTTGGTAATTTGCCGCGCTTTCGTCTCTTCTATCAAATCGATTAAACTGATATCATCGCCTGTGGATGTGTGTGATAACTACACATCGTTGATATTCATACACGTTTCTTGTTTCGAAAATTCACTCGGTATGTCAACGCGCGTACCCCGTGTTACAACGAATGTAAACAATCGATGCAGATGTATATGCAGCAACACCAGGTCCATGCAAAATGGTGTAACAGCAGAGACCACCTAGCGCAAGCGAGATAATTGCCCGTACTTTTGCCGAGAATTGAAAACGGGACTCTCAAATCGATACTATCTAAAGAACGAATATCATTGGCTCGTTTCATGTTTCCACAAAATTCCCGCCGTAATGCATCCACGCATTAAAACATATTTCACGCGATAGCATTGCGAACGTCCATAAACTGTCCTTAGCCGGTCGTAAACGATCGTATAAACTCAGATTATATTTAAACCAAGGAGCCGGTGATAATGTTGGTGATTGATTTAAACAAAAAAAAGAAATGAGAATAGTTTTCATGATTCAATAAAACGCACTACTGCATTAATTTTGCTAAGAAAAGGACGCGAACGAATATTCTACTGGAATTGAGTGAAAACGTAAGTTGTTTGTACTTGAATCAATGTCAATGCAATGGTAATGCAATTTCCGTGTTGCTAATCATTAAATGTATCCTAACCAAAAATTATATCGTATACACCGAGTGCATATATTTCCATCGTAATTGTACGTCTATAAAATTTATAGAAATACATCAAAATAAAAAGAAACAAGTGCATTCATGCTATAGATACTACAAAGTATATACATAGATTTGAATAAATTTTTATTACATATGCTTTAATTTGTTTCAATATTATTTTGAATATATGCGATATACTTAAAACCTATTCCTTATGATAGAATGTAAGACACCGTGCGTATGTTCTTTCATAAAAATGATTACAACATCCATGAACCAGTTAACAGAAATAAACAAAAAAAAATTACGGATTAGTACTACAATAATGTATCTGATTAAACAAGGATAGAAGTTTCTCTTAAATTTCAAAGAAGTAATTCAGAAAAATTACACTAAGCTTTAATATCATCTGTTGCGAGTTTTACATTGTTTGATTTTGATATATAATTTGTTTCATTATACACCACAACCAATATCTTGGAAAAGAACATACCAAATTTTTGTAAATCATCCACTTTTGTATCGTCTTTACAAATATTCCTTTGGTCCGTAAACCTAAATTCCTTAATATCTTGATCTAATGGACTGTTCATTTCCAATCTGTAAATAAAGTTAATGTTTTTCTTTTTATCACAATACAGTGTGATTTACATGTGATCTATTTACTAATCACAGTATTTAATGTTGCTGTTTTTAACTAATTATTTTGTTATACTTACAGGCATTGTTATCAACAATGCAAATTACCACAAGGTCATCAACAAGGATTTATCTTGATTTGAACAATTGTTCACTGCAAACGCGGCGGAAATGTTTACCGATGCACAAATAGTAATCCATTGTAGTAATTCACAGTTCACGTGTTCAACACAATTACAACATCTTACAATCACTGAGATAAATATCCAGAATTTTGCAAGATCGATTCGTCGTAAAAACGTACAGCCTCGTTCGAACTTATCGGAACAGTGTCCGTTGTTGTTTACGATTGATGGCAAAGTGTTAAGTGGAAATAAGGTCAATTAAACAATCGCGAAGTAAACTCTCAACATGCGTCAAACTTCATTACGTTAACTTTGTAAGTAAAAACATCGGATTTACTCTTGACGATCGACGACTGGATATGACGCGACGTCGGTACAAATTTATCGTTGAAATTTAAAAAAAAAACAAAAGCCACGGACTTATTCAACTAGTGTGAGAAAAAAAAACATGTATGTTGTTCTGTCGATATTCGGACGATGATGTTTTCTCCCGGGTTTCTTACATTATGAATTAAGTATGGCTGCCGATTGTTATGACATGATCACTGCGCTGTTTATGGCACATTTGTTGTAGCAACGTTCAACGGATATAAAATCGGCGCGTCAACTGCGATGCCTACCGTACCCAATCTGAACTTATTATTAGTACGTGTTATATCGAGCCGCCAATATGGCGGCGCCGCGATGAAACCCGCGCGTCGGACAGGATAATCAACTCAGTGTGAATTCGTGCCGAACTGTTGAGGCGCGTTCAGCGACGGGTTCAGAGTGTTCAGATGCGTTGTTTTGTAAGGACGCGCGCGCGCGGGGTAGCGTGCGCCGATCGCTGCAAACGCTAGGCTTCCCTCTCCTCTCCTCTCTTCCCGTCGTTCCGTTTCTTCGTGTCTAACTTCTCCTCCGCTGCACTACCATCACCACCATTATCCACTTCCTCTCCCCCCCCCTCTCTCTCTCTCTTTTGTCTTTCTCAATCTCTTTGCCTCCACTGCTGCATCTCTTTTATTAAAGATCGAAGGGTTCACTCTGGCTGCATGGCCCCTAGTTATACAGGATATACGGTAAACGTTATTGCGCCATCGCGGTATGCCCTTCGAGCAAAATCCAACAAATACAAAAGGAATCGGTCGAGATGTACGCTGGAGCTCAAGGAGAAGGGGGAAGTAGAGAAGGAGCCCGAATTGAAATTAAGTCAACCTAACGTGCACTCAAGTATGAGTAGGGAACCAATCCGCTCATACCAAGTACTGCCGACGCAGGCGCAACTCGACGTCGTCGTGAAACTCTTTTGTCTCTCTCTCGTTCCCCCCCCCCCCTCCCTTTCCACATTTTCCTTCCGTTTCATACCAGAGCCTAGCATCTCTTCCTCTCGCTCTTACGCTAATTCTATTATTTTGTTTTTCGTTATTGTTTGCTTCCTCTACTTCTGCTTTCTCGTTATGCCTCCCGTATTCTCTTTTCTATCCCTCCAATGTTCCACAAAGTCTTTCAGTCCATACGGTTCTGGAACAGAATTGTCAACGTTAACTATCCAATTGCCACCTGTCATCCATTGTACCTAAATGCTGCTGCAGCTGCGACAATTTACATCCACTCGTGGCGATTTTTTCCCGATTCCACAAATCATAGTGGCATGATCTTCAGCCTTTTTCCTTGACACTATTCGCAGACATGTCGTAATTACTGTAAAACATACATGTACGCACTATAAATTTACGGATAGATACAATACAAAATATAAAAATATAAAATATTAAATATAATACATTTTATGATTGCCTGAAAATTTCATTGGAAATGCATCATGTTCCGTTAAAATTTATCTAAATTATGCAACACAATGTTGAAGATACGTTACATATTTTCTATTTGAAGTATGTTTTCCCCAGGTTACATGTTGCATTCTATGGTAGATAAAGATCAAGGCTTAACATTGAAGTGACGGTGACGAAGCTTTTCAGCGTACAGCTTTTTCCATGGTAAAGCGTCCACCAAACCCGCATGCCTGAAATAACCGGTTTAACAGGGAAAACATATATGAACAAGGCGTGACAAGAATGGTTGGAGGCCGACGAGAACGAATATAGTAGGGGAACTTAACGGAACACGTCGAAAACGGCCGAATCTGGCATCTATTGATCGTACCAGGTTCAGCGCTATATTCTGTGCAGATACTCAAACAACTCGTGCTTGGAATTCTACATTTAGTTCAAACAGAATTCCGCATTCGTTCTTCTACAATATTACATTAAGACGAAAATTACAAACTAGTACTTCTTGCATATTCATATTTCTTTTAATTATTCCATCTTCTTCATAAATACTTGGTTTTTTTTGTCTACCTTGGGCATACATTAAATGACGTTCAACTGGTTGGTATTTTATACATAAATCTTCGTTTTTGCAATGAGATAATATTAATATTCCTTTCCTGGATAGTGAGATAACATTAATATCCCTAAAAAGAAAACATTCAATTACCATCACAATGGAGTCTTACTTTCAACTATTTCTGTCATTTCGTTTACGGTGAATAAAGCTCAAGCAAGCAATTGAATAGCCAAATATATATCCAGTTGACATTCTCATTCCACAGAATACTTGACTATTGATTTCATCCCTACCATGGACTCCTCGTCCTTTGGTTGGTAACTCCTACTATTTAATATGCGCAGCAGCTATGCGCAGAAAGGTAATCGCCTTCATGGAGAAGCGAGTTCATCACGATATAGTAGTGATCTAACTTGATGCAAGGAGAAAGGGGATACTTGGATACGTACGTTGACCCAACATCCCTGACTACACGCCTCCCTCTCCACCGCCACCCTCCACAAATCTGGTTTCACTACGAGTTGCGCACAACTTTCTAAGCTCGAGTCTCTTCCGATGAGGTTCGTTCAAGTTATGCTCATTGCATACCTAGTGGGGAGAGAAAAAGATAAAGGTTTCAATGGTGGGTCTGGTTACCAGGACTTCACAAACGCTCGTTATCAACTAAACAACCGTCATTCCAAGATGACGAGGTTTTACATTATCGCGTCGCTGTCGCGTTAACTAATCGAAACTCTTTGAAGTCGTGTTAACATTAATCGCAACGTGACGATAAAAAATATGTTTACAGATATAAAACTGGAATTTGCCGCTGTTCTACATCAGTTATTGACATTGGTGGTTACATTGCTGGCCAGACGTTTCTGAATTGAAAAAGCATGAAGCAACGCAACACTTGGCAACATAGGGGATACCTTTATCCACTTTGGTTCCGCCATGCTCTTCTACAAGAACCGTTTTGTTTATCGAGCTACTAACGTAGAATACTGATCTGATAAAATATTGATCGATCTGTTGATAAATCTTAAAGTTTTACCATCTTGCATAATAATTGCAAATACGTCGGTGCATATATTGTACATTAAAATTGCACATGTACGTTATTGATAATGTTTCTAAATGTTATTAAAATAATAACAGTAGAAACAAAATGTGTCTAGTCTCAGATTACTTATGAATGCTTTAACATCAGTATTTTATTTTAGTAGAAACAATATTAAATACTGTTTAACAACATAATTGTTGTATTAATTCTTACTTTATATAACGAATATATTATAATACTACTTAACAAATATCTATAAAATACTTTAATATGCTATTTCATTAGTCCTATCTACTGAATTTTCTTGCACAGATAATTTGCAATTTGACCTCGTTTGTTGACCTCACTGGTTGCTAGGCACCAGTCATATTGTCAGCGGGAGGGAGTTAAGCTTTAGCGACGTTGCCAAATTATTTCACGTCGAAAATACATGGTTAAAATACAATGTACAAAACACCATTTTATTGCTAAAAAAAAGAAAATAATATTTTACATGTAATAATCGTTTCTCTCTTGGCTTATTTAATAATATATTAAATTAAATTGTATCGTTAGAACTTATGCTAAATAATATATGTATAACCCAAAACTTACGAATGCATTGCCTTTTATTTAAATCTACCTATACTTACAGTACGATTCTGATATTATTGCAACCTATAATAGCATTGTAATTAAATAATTATTGTTATTATCCAATTTATTTTTATGCTGTTCAAAGTAATTTCGTGTACACAATTTTGTACAAAATTAATGCCTTTGGACGGGATATGTAAAGGCATACAAACGGATTGCAAATCAGTACTACCAACATATAAAGAAAAAAGAGTACGCAAAGTGTTATACTTTTCATCAAACACAAAATAATATATGTTAATTAAAAATTATATGAGATATTTATACGTTCAAGACGATTAAACAGCATAAACAAAGTGTCGAAAAATAAATTCCTTATTGCACTTCACCTCCGTTCAATTACGCTTGCATTTGCATTGTGCTTGTTAGGAATTTTCAGAATTCTAACTTCAAAAACTGATATATCCTAATTAACAATCCCCTTTAATGATTAATAGTTCCGTGTATAATGGCTCGTTAATAATTTTCCATAAACGACCATTTAGTAAATACACGAAAGAGGTTACTTTAACGATCGTTGATATTAGCAATAATATTTAAATACAAGTGATTTTTTGAACTGCAAATTATTATTGATATTTGAAATTCGAGAATTATTAACCTAATTAAGTGTTCGAGCTTTCGTAAATTCTGAGCTACTGGTTAAAGAACTTGATTTTTTTATCAATGTAATTTTACACGTGATATGTATAAAATTATATTTTGTATATACTTTTACGATAGTATTAATTGTACTTAAAGTATTTTAATTTAAATAATAACCTGTAGTCATGTTTGGTTCCTTGCGTAATAAATTTCAAACAGTACAAGAAGGTATATCAGCTAGGTAAAGAATATTCAACTCTCAGTTGTTTTCTTTTGCAAGGGAGTTTCTTGTATAGTTTCTACGTAGATAACTTTCTTATTTTAGTATCCGAGGATTGACCGTCACTGAGAATCCACGGCACAAAAAATCTGTTAACGTTCGAAACGTTAATTATAATGCAGGGGCTGATATCTTGCATAGATATCAATTACAGTGGAATGAGTTACACGAGCTTACAGAAGAGAATGCACTGAAGGCTCAAGAGGCAGATAAACTTATAGGAAGTATCTATGAAAGGCTTGAACAAGAATGGAAAAGTATTACATGTTTGAATAGCACTTTAGCTTATATTCCAAAAATTAACAATGCAATACATGACCTGATGGATCAAATAGGTACTTTCGTCTAAATGTAATTTATAATAAAAGCATAAAGCAATTAATGCAAACTAATTAACAGTTTGATTGATATTAAAGGGACGTTACAAGAGATGTTTGAAGAGGTAGAAACTTCTATTTATCGATTAGAAGATTTAAATGAAATGTTAGATTTACAAAGTAGGCAATTGGATCATCGATTTCAGTTAGCTTTGTACGAAGAAAAGAAACTTGGAGAATTAAATATTGTGAAAGGTAAATTGTACAAATTCGAAATATGCTAATTGCATTAATGTAAAAAAATATTCTGTTAATTTTTAGCAAAGTTAGCCAATGAACACACCGAAAGAGTATCGCAATATGAACATAAGATACAGAAGATGATGAAAGAAAGACGAGAAACGTTCGAGGAAGTCTTTAAAGAGCAACTCGAAGAATACAAAGCAACAGGATCAATATCCAGTATGTTCGAATATATTTAAAAAAAAAAAGGAGTTCAAGATCTTTTTAAATTCAAAGTTGTTACATTTACTTCTTTTTCTTTTAGAGCTACCAGTGACGCAACAAGGGCCATCTTTGGATGAAATAGTTTTAGATGTAGATTCAACAACGTTCAATGAATTTTTAGAAAATTAAGAATGTTACATTCTAATAATTGTTTAATTCATGATGTAAATATTTAAAAACATAAAAATATATAAATTATTTTTTAAATTATAGAAGTAACATGTACAAAGTGTACAAGAAATAAATAACAAATTCAATTGTAATTAATTTACAGATCTAAAAGTGGACATAAGTTTATTTGGCATTGATCATTGCGTAGCTTATCAATACGAGAGAATAATGAACAAGATCAAAGTCCATTGGCCCCTGGTTCAAACATTCTGGTTCACATAAGAACAACAAACTCGTTTTCAATTCACTATTATATTATGTAGATAAGGTATTATCATTCGTTAGAACAATATAAAATGTTTGATGATGTAGCTTGTTCACAGTAATGCTTTCAAGAGTATTCATTGACTGACTGGTTAATTAAATATAGTAATTAATTTTGAATGTATCAAAAGTGTTACAGACGCTGAATTTGCAGTATTAGTTGACTATGATTGCTTAATTTTGTCGATCGATTTGAATAGAAAAAGGGCGCGTCATTTGCTTTCTAGCTTGCAGAAGCATCGTAAAATTAAATCGTTATAACAAAGAATGTATTATTCATAGTATGAATTTATGATTATTAATTCTACCTAGTTGGCATACCGGTCATTTTTTGAATTAGTATGCGTGTGTTCAATTAATATTTACAACAATCGAACACGAATGAATTTTGAAGTGAATTGCATTACATTAAATCTATTTGAATTTAATGCGATCCATTCAGCTCGATAAATCATCGCGTTCACGAAAGAATAAATTGTTTATATAATATCTATGTATGTAGTACTTTTTGTAGGTTAGATTGAAGTAATCGAACAGGCTTTTTGGTATCTGTGTTCTCGAGTAGAGACGAGTGAAATTTACCTTTTCCTCGGATATAAAGTATTTAAAAAATAATCGGACTAAATACAATATATTTAAACGATTGTAGATATACTCGTACTCATCATAATTAACGGATAAAAATTATAAGTGCGTAAATAATAACGAAAGGTTAGAAGCACTATTTATCTAACGTTACTTTTTCAACGAACCAGTTTTTATTTATTTTAATTATTAAATATATTTTCAGTACCGTTCGAAGATTTTGACGTTAAATACTACTTGCTTAAATAAAACATGTTGCCAAGATACAAAAGCAAGGAATATATTTTAAATAAGTTGCATAGAGGATTTGTAAATGTCTGTATTGCTGTTACATTGGTAGGTAGCACGGTGCTAGGTTATAAAGTATACGAATATTTTCGATATATACGTCCTATTCATAAACAATTGCAAGCAAAAACGTTAGAAGAAATGTTACGCGAAGGAAGACCCATAGAGGATGCAGAAATTCAAACGAATTAAGGCGATTAAAATGCAAGTGAATATGTATCATTTGTTGTAGTGGAATAGCGATTCTAATAAAAATTTTACAAGTAATATGAACAATTGAATTTTGAATTTTTGTTGGCCAAATTGTACTACAAAAATTTTTATATTTTAAAAAAAAAGAAGGTATTGTAATTTAAACTCTTCTGCGTTATTATATTTAGCATAGTTTGAAATGCATATTATGCTTTTTCTTAAATTTATTTTATTTAAGAAGTCACAATTGTATATATCCCTTACTGTAGTGTCTTTCAAATGAGTATAAAAACGTGTATCGTGAGATTAAGCCCTGAGTGATTTTCAAATTTGACATAGAACAAATGCGTTTTATGTTGTATTCTTGTAATTAGTGCACTTTTACCTAAATACGTTTTATAAACAATTTTTCAGCATTTTTTACTATAAACAAAAATTAAGTACAGATTATAATATAAAGGTATTGTGCATGTTACAGATACAAATACATTCTTCGTTAAAACATTTTCAATTTTGAAACACTTAATTCTTTATAATAGTTGCCGAATGATATATCATTGAATGTAGAATTAAATAATCCTATCGAATAAATGCTTAAGGAATAGATATATTTACATTATTCATAATCGTAAAGACCGAGTAATAATATAAATAACATATTGGTATCTTTGCTATTTCGATGAACACGTTTCATAGTAGACGTTCACGAGATAATATATAAAGTTAAAAGTAATGTCCTGCTTCCTGCTCAATGTCACATTTTATACAAACGTTAGAAATATATTTTTCTTGCACTTACAGTGAATAATTACTCAACTTAAAGCACATCACTATAAATGGAAGGATAATTTCTGTTAATAACTAAAATTTCATGTTATAAAATTTGTATATTAAATAAACATTTTATGTTTAATATTTACATGTATGCAAGTTGAGTGCACATGATACATTTACAAAGTACATGGTCGATAGTGTTAAATGTGTTGTGTCAAATGTCGTATCTCAATTTGAAATTGTCACGCACATAAATTACTATTCATCACAAAGGCTAACGTTTTAAAAATGCCGGATTTTCTTTCAGGATTATCGTAAATCTTATAGAAGGCAATAATTTTTGTACACCTCCCAAATGTAATTTTCGAGTACAAAATACATCGTATATATGCCGGATAGTTTATATACAACGTCTTCTTTCTTTCTTTCTTTCTGTGTAATGGACATAATTTGTACTCAGTTTCTTGATAGTTCTAGTCAACCATATCTCATAGAATAATATTTTAGAAAAAGTTCCTAAATGCAATGTACATACATTTCAAAATAAAAAATACAGAACTAAACTTGATTTTTATTTACATTTATAAAAATCAATCGGTGTAAGACTTATCAAAGGATGTATAATTACGTATATGTATATTGCCAGTATGGTACATTAAAATAAAATAATGAAAGCTACGCTTTTATTTGAAATATCGATATAGCCATATGATATACTAGGAAATAGTACGAAACTTAGAATTAGTCTTACATAGATCGATCTTTAAATCATATCAGTACACTTTGAAATACTATAACTTAGTAATCAATACGTTGTCCTACTCGAAGGAGGAAATAAACTTTTATGAAAATTAAATGGAAAAAAAAATACAAAAACATTGTATTTTCATAAAAAAAACATCGTATGTTTTTCTTAGAAATCTTAAATCTACAATCCGATCAAATACTTGCACAAACCCTGTAGCCCATAGGCTGCAACTTGAAATTCTGAAGACAAAAATCTCAAGCAGTAAATGTTTACGAATTATTAGATGTGGGATTAGAATTTGATAGCGACTCTACTCGCATTGAATCGATTCTGGCTACGATTTTTAACGCAGGACCTAATTTGATGCTCATGGCTGACATAAGGTGGTCCTCTTTAAGTAACATAAGCGCTTGCCCATCTATTTCTTGGATCGCGAAATCTTCTGCATAGTCAGCACAACCCGGTAACCCGCGAATAAAATCACATACCTCACCGACCTGCGTAAAATGTAAAATATTCTCACTTTGTTCTATCAACGCTCGGACAACAATCGGGGACCCCAATCTAAGCTCGCATTACGTTATACATAATTGATTATTTCTAGAGTTTTATCCGATTCTACAATATGATATTCGTCACTTCGACAATCTTCTGGTTCTAGGTTAGATCAGACAAAATTTCACTACCACGATAACCTTCAATACCTATCAGCTCGCGAAGAACTTCTTTATCTTCCGAAGATTGTTCTTTCTTCTTAGAAATAATTGGAAAATGTTAAAACACGTTCAAATAACAGAATACGACTTAACCTTTCAATGTCCCACAGAATGTTCTAGAATCTAGACGAAGCGTCCTCGGCGCCATGTTTGTTTCGATATCGAAGTATCGAAGTATCGTAATCGTAAGTATCGAAGAAGCGAGCGCTTTCGTTTAAAGTGGGGTCTGAATGGGCCCGAGTGTTTTAATGTAAAGATATTTCAGTTTAAGAAATTCATACGACTCGTATTCTTACCGTCCATTTCACGGGATTAATTTTTGGCAGTGTATCGTCAATAGAGGAAGTGGTAGTAGTGGACAATAACTTTTCTTCCCCATTCTTTTTCATGTCTCCGTCAACGTTTTTCGATTCAGTCTCTATCAATTCAGTCCACTGTTTCTCGGTACCGTCGCGATCTCTCATTTCACGTTTTTTGCTGTTTGATTCATAACTTATGATAATAATGTTGAAAATGTTAGTAATTTATTATAAATTAGTTTTGCACACTGGTATTCATCTATAGTTTTTTACGTTATCGGTATTACTTTCATGCAAACACAACAAATAATTGAAGAAATAATGCATTTACAAACCTCTTCGCGCAGCCGGAGGAACAAAATCGCTTTTCTTTTTTAAACTTAATATTCTGCTCGTCCACTAAGGTACCACATGATTCGCATTTTCCACTTTGAGCATTACTTCCGTCCTCGTCACTGGGATAATTAGGCGCGTGCTTTTTCCCTTTAACGAATTATTACGTTTAAGATGTTTTATGTTTTCATCGTATGTGTATAGAATATACTAATTTTCTATAGTCTTACTTGGTGGTTCTTCATGGTTCTCTTTCTCTGATGAATTATTACGATTTAAAATATTACTTGTATCCTGATTGACTGCGTTATTTAATGACGTTCGATTAACAGCAAATGGTTCAGACGCTGTAGTAAACATACTTATAAGAGTAAACACAATAATTCGTAAACGTAATAATATATAGAATCAATTAAATTTATACCTTCTTGTATAACAAAGCCTTCGATTACGTGTGTGAGGACTTGTGGTTTGACCATTGCTTTTGGAGGCACATGTTTACTGTTCGCAGTAACTGGTACAGACACAGGAATTGTTACAGATTCTTCGTTGTTAACACCGTTTGTAATAGAATTAATTGTGTTCGCCAATCCAGCTAAAGGATTGTTACACGATTTCTCTTCCGACTTTATAGACAAACTCTCGTCATCTTTAAGAACTATCTTACATTGGTCCCCGTCTATGTAAAAATATTTATACGAGGAAACTTTACATACAGGACAAATATACACATGCAGTATATTTATCGTATCTATTAATTACTATTATGGACAAACCTGTTACTTCTGGTTGAGCTACTGCAATTTCTTCTATCGTAACGGGCATTGGTTCTTCCTTTTTCAAAATTAATTTAGAATTTTCTTCGTTTGTGACTGGGGTGTTCGTAGTGGATGGTAATACTAAGGTACATTCGGCTTGGTGATTACGATCAGGCGATGTGATCATTATGGTGGAATTACTACTATCGTGTGTTTGATCTGTTAACTGATTCACCATAGACATCGTTTGGACCTGTGACGTCCCGCTAACTATTTGACTACCAATTATTGTCGAATTGATCGCCTAAGAAGTATTATATATTATATTGATATTAGATTACCCAATTAGATGTTCGTTAAAAAGAAGAAAAAACTTGTATTACCTGTAATGGTAATTGTTGTACGTTAGACATTGATGATTGTTGTACTTGACTCATTTGAGACGTAGTAGCAACTCCAACTCCAACACCAACACCGCCTACAGATACCACAGGCATAATCGGGCGTTCTCCACCGAGAACCACACCAGATTGCTGTTGCTGCTGTAGAGTCATGTTCGCTATGGAGATAAAGTGTATCTTAAACATTTGAAAACCTATTTAAAAGATTATTATCGACGACATATGGAACGTAAACTCACTCATTATTGGTTTAGGTTGTATTTGCTGTTGCGATGTTTGGACTTGTGGTTGTTGATACTGCTGTTGCATCTGCTGTTGCTGCTGCGTGTGCTGTTTCTGTTGAATAAAAACCTGTTGATGTTGTTGTTGCATAGCTTGCTGGGACTGTTGCTGCGGTTGTTGCGGCGATTGCAATGGTTTACCACGACCTTTACCGCTACTACCGCTCCCTTTTCCGCTCTAAGTTATAAAACACAAAAAAAAAACACTTCTTCTTCATTATGCGAAAAGAAAAATGAATTTCGATATGTGTTCACGCGACACGACAATCGCAGCAGTTGAAATCGTTCTTCCAACTGTTACTTTAACTATAGTAACCTGTGCATATACCGTGGCTTGTACTCCATGAACGGTTTGCGTAGAAACGGAACTGGCAGCTCGTATATTAGCAGCTTGTACCGCTTGTAGAGAGGACGGCAAAATACTCAACGGTCGTTGTCCACCAGTGCTTTGCTTACCCTGTTGCTGTTGTTGTTGTTGCATATCCATTACCTTTGGTTTGGCACTAGCCGCAGCAATTTGTTGCACCCCTTGGATTTGTTGTTGCGTAGCCAGTGCTATGTGAATCGCGACAACGAATTAATTTTTAGAAAATTACAAATCTTATTTAACACGTAACGTCATATTAAACTAACCATTATGAGCTTGGATTGGCTGTGGACTTTGTATGAACATATCGGGTTGAGTAGGACCTCTAATAAATATTTGGTTAGTAAGAAGTGCTGGTGGTTGGATCCCTGTCCAAGCAACTTGCGGTGTAAATTGCCAAGGAGCAAATTGCATACCGCCTCTTCCGCCGGATTGCTGAGCCGCGGTACATGTAGTATACTAAACATTTCAGGAAGAAAAATACATGTAACATGAATTCATGAAATCAAAATAATATGTTTTAATACCTTTTGTACTTGATCCTGTTTGTTTGCGGACTGTTGTTGTTGTTGCTGCTGTAAGGATGGAGGTTGTGGAGAACCTAGTACACCTAGTTGACCAAATACTAAAGTCTGTCCTGCACCAGGTGTAGCGGAAGTAGGTACTGGTAAGTAACCCGTAGGAAATCCTTGTACTTTAGTAGTTCCACCCGCGGGGTGACCTCCGCCTTGACCCGGCGTTGACGCAGTAGTCAACATGTGAGGTGTAAGTTGAGCAGCGGACTGAAATGGCTTTCCAGCCGTTATAACCTGTAAAGTATCCGACTTGGAAAAGGATTTGTATTTTTTTAAAGACTAAAACATCATGAGTATGTTTAGATACCTGTATAGAGGAAGGATTGATTCCTGCGGGATGAAGAGCTAAGTTCCCTGGCATCAGTAAGGGGGTTCCTTGAGTATTATAAAGTTGTTGTAAATGATATGCTTGGTTTTGCATGGGTTGCTGAATAACTTGTACCGCTTGAGGATGTGCAGCCATAGTTGTTATAGTGGTTGCTCCTTGTTGTCCGGACAAGGTCATAGATACACCCCCCTGCTGCTGATGCTGTTGCATTGATACTGCAACAGCACCCTATAATATTTTATTATAATTATACAAGTATGTAGATTTTATTGCTTAAAATACGTGGACGATTAGCGATAGAATGTTTCTGCAAATGCTGCCATTTAGAATACTACGTTGCTCCCACTAGTCCGCATAGTTGTTATAAAGTAAATTTTTACCTGTTGTTGAGGCATAATTGCTGCTACCTGTGGCTGTACTTGAACTTGAGCAGGAACAACATTATGCTGTCCATTATTAGATTGCTGTTGCTGAGACTGTTGCTGCTGCTGCTGCTGTTGCTGTTGTTGGACGTGTTGTTGCACTTGTTGTTGAACCTGTTGCTGAACTTGCATTTGCTGTTGCGACTGTACTTGCTGCTGAATCTGCTGTTGTGGCTGAACTTGTTGAGATTGTACTTGTTGCTGTGCCTGTTGTTGTTGTTGCTGTACTTGCTGCTGCTGAGACTGTTGTTGCTGTTGAACATGCTGCTGTTGTTGCTGTACATTTTGTTGTTGTTGAATATCATGGGTTGCAATCATCATTTGCTGCTGTGGCTGCTGCTGCTGCTGCGATTGTTGCTGTTGCTGTTGTGGTTGTTGCTGCTGCTGTGGCTGCTGTTGCTGTGTCTGTTGCGGTTGATTTTGAGAGATTCCAATCGGCTTAACATCTGTCATGTTTTTCGATACCTTTTTATTATTTGAAGTTAAACTTCCTTTAGAAAAAGAAGTATTCTTTCCACTATTAAATTATTAGCAATTTAATGTCTTTTTTTCTTGCCATTGTATATAGGTATTTTGTGTTAAAATATCACTTTTAATCTTTTCAACTTGCTGCACCTGAAAGAAGTATTGTTATTCTGTTAAAAATGTTGTTCCATTATACACAAAAGATATATTTATATTGATCACAATTAATATAAATTGAATAAACTATTTATTTGCGATAGTTGTCGTTTCATATATGATGTGTGTTTTGTACAGATTCGTAAACAATTTTGTACAGATTCGTACAAAAATTGCATGAGGCATCAAGCATAACATGTTTATTGGTCATAACCTTAATATTTTGGATACACGTGGAATATCGCGAATTTAAATTCGATTTTCGCCAAACCATTGTTACTTGAACGATTTTAAAAAAAAGTGTAAAAGTGAGTTGTACAAAGTGGAAAGTATTCGTTAACAATGTAAGTATATCAAAACAATTGTTTTTTGTTATTCGATATATAAAAACTCATTGATTCAAGTTCACGGACGTTTGTAAAGTTCAACATGCAATACTTTGTGTGCTTTTATACCGAAACATGTGGTCTATCGTAAACAGAGTATGAAGTTTTATAAATAATTATCAGCGATTCTATTGGTATATGGTAAATATTACAATAATTACTATCGATACATTTCATATACCAGATTTTTGTAACACTTTGCACTTTGGGCATGCTAACCTTAAAAACTAGACCGCAAGTAATATTTACAATCATTAGAGTTGCTAAGACGCGATAATTGCTGTTAAGGAACTCATTAAACCATTTATCGAAGTGATCAACAGCTATGAAAACATATGTTTTGACGAAATGAAACAATTGCTACGACGAATACTCGGATACAACAGCTATAGCAAAACACTAATTTTGCGTATTCGATTTGGTGTATTTCATGAGATAGTACTATATTTGTTTGTGGTTGATTAATCACCACTTCTTAAACTTAAAAAATATAGAAAACAGTAGTATGCTGAAGCCAAAATTGATTTTGAGGATCATATAACCTATTACTTTTGGTTAAAAATGCAGTTCTCTTGAATCGGTTTATGGAAAATTTTGAGCAGCATGTTTTTCATAAGTTGTAGGGATTACAGATCATAATAATATTTCTTATCGAATTCGGTAGTCAACGGTGCATTGAAAAAAAAGATAACGCAAAAAAGAAGACTTATTTGTTGTTATGTTGCGTGATTTGCTTTCATGCGGGAATCAGTTCACCGAGAAATGCATGCAAGAAGTGAAACAGGATTTCAAAAGATGTGAGTCAAGTTCAAAAAAGTTGGAACGCGTCTCGAATGGTAAAGAAGAGACCTGTGCCCGCATAAAAGCATCGAAGTATCGACGAATCGAAAACACATGATCCATCTTGAGATTGAAGTAGAAAGAACAAAATGTCGTCCCGCCAGCACCACCATAATTAGTAAACGGACAAGGGGGTACGAAGGGAAAGGGGGAGAGTTCACTCTGAGCGGGAAATACGATTGAAAGGCGGGTTGAAGGGGGAGAGAAAAATAAGAGAAGGGGAGAAGCAACCGTGCTAGGGGGCGGTTGACAACATGGATTTCGCCATAATGGTAATAACGGCGATGATGATAATAACAACACACGCGGTTCTTCGGGAAGTGTTCGTACGATTGTACTCGTTCGCCGAGGAACTGTAGCATGCCAAGCCGTGGAATTCTATCTCGTTGAATACAGAATAGCGTCTCTAACGCCGACATATTGGATTACAAAATAAAGCACGTTCGAAGATCCGGCGGGACATAATGCACAGTGTGTTCTGTAATTCGTGTTTTGATCGGCGATCGTCTAGCATCACTGAGTCGTGTACATTGTATTAGCGAACGAAATACCGGCGACACGGTTCTACGGGGTAACTAAAAATATCGAAGGCACACAACATTGCATGGAGTTTCGGATACTTGTTCAGGTACTCACATGGCGACTGCGCAGTCACACCTATCACGTTTTCGAACACGCCGTAGATACTGTCACCGCACCGATTCTACCGTCAGTTAGACCAAACTTTCTATCGTGCACCTTTGTCTTTCGTACGTCTTTAAAAAAAACACTATAGGTATTTTAAACAGAGTTTTGTTATACGTTGACGTCGCGAGGTTTCGTAAGCATTCGTAGTCGCATTCGTTGTCTGCCTCCCTGCTCCCACACGATCCACAGAACCCCTCGCTTCTCTTCGTTCCCCCTTGCCGCGCCCCCCTTCTTCCTGTCTGCTCCCCTCCATTTCGACTCGTATAACCTCACCTCTCCCGTCGCGTATGGCAACCTCGTTCGCCCATTGGTCCAGGGAGGACAAATCCCAAAGGCATCGTTTGCACCGTGAAAGGCGGGGCCATTGGATATGGTGGCTGCGGGCGCATGCCCCGTAACGGTACTCATACTCTTACTTCAGGCACACTCTTTACGCTCACCACCACACTCGTGCGTCCTTTCGTGCACGTATACGCGCGTAGAGTCCGCAGAATATTTCGCATTATAGCTTCACGATACCATCAGGGACGAATAAAATCTCCTCATCGCCCCGTAGCAACGCATTCGATCATATCACTGGACTTTCCTCTTTGCGTAGCGATGCACAGGAACCACTGGCTGAAAATTATCGATACTTTAAATAACTTTATATAATTCTACCGTATATTTGTACTAATATTTTTATACGTTTCGAAGATACGTTCGCATATTTAAATTCAAAGTCTGATTATTTGGTATTTCCATCGAGTGGTCGAATCTCGATTTAATGGTTTTGCAATTTAAATAGATTTTAGATTCTTTAAAAATTTGAGAAATTTTGAAACGTTATACGAGTAGAAAATAATTGATACAAACGTAGATTTTTCTTTCTTGTGGAATGTTTCCACAAAAAATGGTTAAACAAAAGTTGCATCTTTCAATTCATGCTTTTGAAGTTATTTTTTTTATGTAACTTTTGTTTAATCTTTCTTTTTAATATCTTGCATCGTTCTGAAGATATTTCACGAGAACAAAAAAATGTGGGTAAAGTGAACGAAATGAGATTGAATATTTTTATCGTATACCGATGTTCACATACCTAATTACCAATATTTAAAAATTACTTCAAACAAGAATTTCTTAATTCTCGGTACCTATCGACCCAATTTCACGATCGCTAGCCACGTCCCTGGCACAGCTGTTTCTAAGTTGAGTCTTATACTGTCCTGTTCAAAACCCCGTAATGCAATTTTATTTGCGATTTCTCCTTTGGTACTGTATTGCATTCTTATCCAATCCATATAGAGTATGTCCAGTATTTTTTTAATCGAAAAACCAAAGCGGCACTCGTTTGCGCGCTGGAATTCGCTGTACTCTGCATCCTGAATCATGAATCGGTAGAATTACAATTTGAATAGCATACTTAAAATACTCAAAGTATAGCTTACATTGTGGGAAAAATGATTTTTAATTTGTATCGATTACCAGTTCAGGATCTCTTCTACTATCATCCATGATCGATTCCAGTTGCTCTGAAACAATTATCATTTATTTGGTCTGTTATCAATTTGCAATTCTTTTATAATTATTCTTTATAGATATGAAAGGAGAGTGATTTCTTTTTTTTTTTGGAAAATATTGTATAGCCTAGTGGCTGGTATAAAAATCTGCATTGGTATAAAATACTACCTGCCGGAGTGAAACATTCGAAAAAAGATCGAGCGTAAAGAGCAAAACGGAACCGATTTATCGGTCATCTTCCAATACCGGTCATGGATTTCGACAAAGAAGCAAGACGGTAGGATGTTTCGTGCCAAGGGTAGGAAGAGTCGTGGCCGCGCCAATCCCAGCAACCACGTCCCTACGGTGGCATGTGCCTCTGACATGCATATCCGTATATATCGGTTCGTGCATTAATGTGTGTGCCCAGAGGTACACGGACAGTGTATAGTCCAAATCGCGCGAGGTTAGGGAAAAGTACGATATCCCGCGGAAAGGAGCGTGGCGGCGTGTGTAGTTTGTTGTTCGACCGATAGAGCGTGCGAAGGGGAAGTGGGGGAAAGCGACAACCAATGGTTTAGGTCGACCGGGGTTGCCAAGGTAACAAGTTAATGATTCGAGCCGCCACTGAGAAATTAGCTTCGCTCCGTGGCGGTGTCGCGCATGCGTTCTTCCTTGGAAACTCGCCGCTACGTATCCTGCCTGCCTCTGCGCTTCAATATAGCGGCCTCTCATATCTATATCGAACGTCCGTCTCCCTATACGTGCACGATACATCCTTTGTGTTGGTACGAGGGTTTCCATGTGTCAGGCTCACCACTACACGGAATATCCGTGGCGTACGTGTACGTACATCGATCGAGATAGGTGTGTGTACACAGATACACGCGCGTTTCGATGTGTAGGAAACTCTCGTACGTATACAGAGGGTGAAGGAGATGGAGACACAGAGTGTTTCAGTCGTCGCGACGATTGGTCCCCTTCCCACTCCAATCTCTTCTTGGCTTCTCTGTTTTCCATTCGCGCTGTCCTCTTCCCCCTTTCCCCTCGCCCGATTTGCATCTCCGTCGTCGATTTGCCCTCTTTCTTGGCCCAACTCTTCTCGTCGCTCTTTCGACCCCTCCACCCCTGACCTTATTTTCCCCACCGCTTCGCGGGGATCGTAATTCAACCACGCGTCGCCTCCTCGCGAATCCTCTTGAACGACAGCGCGATTGGGGGTCGGCGGGGAGGGGAGGGGGGGCCGACGGCACAAGAAGGCGGAGGAGGAGGAGGGGAGTTGCCCCATCAAGATTCACCGTGGATTATAATATTCGATGTCCGTCGATCGGACATCGGGAGGCGAATTAGCGTGTAGAAAATGGAAGCAGCCGGGGGCACCAGTAATTACGCCACGCCTGGTCCTCGGCATGCGATGACGATCGTTCCGGCCAGCCACGAAATTTTCTTCCATTTTTCTTGTCGGTCAGCCAGTCCCCTTCGCCCAAAACTCTTTTTTTCTCCCATGTTCAGGATCATATCCGCGTGTTCCTTGATATCGTGTCACGATCTCGATATCACGAGGTGGAAATTCACGCTACCGATTCGGAGGCATTGCACGACAATGGCCGCCCAGACATTTCGGGATCGTACGACACAGTCTCGTTGTGTTTCGAGTCGAGTCCTGGGGTCCCCTTTCCGAACCAATCTGCAAAACGATATGTAATATATTAGGATGACATAGACACGTTTTGCGTTACGTAAATGTCACGTCTCAATTAGGAAATGCTCGCCGCGGGATCTCTGGCCCGCGTACGAAAATACCTACGGACGCCTAAACTTATCCCGAAACGCTGATATAAAGGCCGACGAGGACTCGTTTTATTGGAAAACTTAAAGAGCGACGAGAGATAGATACGGTCGAGCAATTAATCTCGAAGGAAGCGTCCTTCGCGACGAACAGATCTCCCGCTCGCGTCGGGAAAATCGACGACGGCGAAGGAAGGCTCCGTCGCGGTCCTCGAATTTAAAAAAAAAACAAAAAAAATATCTTCCGCAGAACATGTTGTCGCGCGTCCCGTTTCGTGCGTGTCGCAACGCCTCGAGATTCCGCTCGATCTCGTCGAACGTGAAGTCGGATTACACGTGCGACAGGTACAAGGTGCAACGAGGTCCTTACGCCAGGATCTCCGACCAGCACGCGACGTTCTTCGACGGTTTGCTCGGTCGGCAGAGGGTCATCTCGAACCCGGAGGACTGCGAGAATTACAACGTAGATTACCTGAAAATCGTCAGAGGTAAACAGGGATCTATATCGCGAGATCGAACTTGGCACGCGAATTAGCTATGTAAATAATTGTATGACTCATAGGCGAACGCAACAGCTTCTTTTCTAGCGAGCCAGGCGACTTCAACTCCGTTTCTTTTGTCAAATGAAATGTTCAGTGTACACTTCTGGAGTGGAAGCTTTATTAGAATAGCAATTTCAGAAGCTTGAAACCATCGTGTCGCATTGAACTTCAACGTTAGAATATTGCCAGCGGGATCTCCATTTTGGATCGCGCCAAATTCGATCTTGGTCCGCTTAGGGGACAAGATCCCGTCGATTCACGAAAGGATTACACTTTCAGGTAAGAGTAACTTGGTTTTGAAGCCAAAAACAACCGAGGAGGTGTCCGCCATCCTGAAATATTGCAACGACAATCGGTTGGCCGTGTGTCCCCAAAGCGGTAACACTGGACTCGTGGGTGGCAGCGTGCCGGTGTTCGACGAGATCGTTATTTCCATGAAACTCATGAACAAAATCATCGAAACGAACGAGCTGGCAGGTTGGTAAGGAAGACGAGGCCGTAACCTGGTAGCAGAGACATAATATTAGCAGAGGTGTCTTGCGTAATCGCGAGTACCGGAATCGAACGAGTTCCCTCAACTTCTTTTGTTTCACGAATCGTCGTGCGCGTCAGGTGTGTTGACCTGCGAGGCTGGCTGTGTGCTGGAGGACCTGGAGAATCATTTGGCGACCGTAGACTTGATGATGCCTCTAGATCTAGGCGCTAAAGGCAGTTGCCTCATCGGTGGTTGCGTGTCAACGAATGCTGGCGGTTTGAGGCTGTTGCGTTACGGCAACCTGCATGGAAACATTCTGGGATTGGAGGCCGTGAGTTCTGAGGATGATACAGTGTCTTTGTCTACCGATTGCCCCGGTTTCGAGTCAGGTTCTTTCAGGTGAAGGCGAACGGGGACGTGGTGGATTGCTTGAACACGCTGAAGAAGAACAATACCGGGTACCATTTGAAGCACCTGTTCATTGGCTCGGAAGGAACCCTGGGTATCGTGACGAAGGTCGCCATCCAGTGTCCACCTCTTCCCAAAGCCATAAACGTTGCGTTTCTAGGTACGAAGCATCCCCCTGTGGCCATCTTGATTTTAAGATCATCGAACCTCTGCTTCCACCGACTATTGCAGGGCTGGACAGCTTCGACAAGGTGCTGAAGACGCTGAAACTGGCCAAGAGCGAGTTAGGAGAGATTCTGTCCTCGTTCGAGATGATGGACAAGAAGTGTTTCAACCTCCCGATCAAGGTGCACGATTTGAAGAGCCCGTTGACCACGAAACCCGATGGCCACGATTTCTACGTTCTCCTGGAGACTTCCGGGAGCAACATGGCCCACGACGAGGAGAAGCTCGCGTCCTTCGTGGAGAAATCACTCGCCGAGGGCATGATCGAAGACGGTACTCTAACCTCGGACCCTGCAAAAGTAAAAGTTAGTAGAAATTCCTGAAACCCTTCAGACCCAACTCAGAGATCCCAAAATTCACTGGAGAACTTAATAGGAACCCTGTCTGTGCAATGATCGAAGAATTTCCCCCCTTTTTTTTCCAGAACATATGGATGCTCAGAGAGTGCATCAGCGAAGCTGTACTGCACGACGGTTACGTGTTCAAATACGACATCTCGGTGCCTCTTCTGTCTTTCTACAAGGTGGTCGAGGTGCTCAAGGAACGATTGCGCGATCCACGCATCATAACGATCGGCGGTTACGGGCACATGGGTGAGAAATTGTATTTTCCATGTAATTTGCAACGACCAAACGGTTGCAACTTACGTTTTCTCTTTTGTTTATATATTAGGCGACGAGAACATTCACGTGCAAGTGTCTATACCGTCGTACGACGCTGATATAGCATCGCAATTGGTGCCATTCATTTACGAATACGTGTCGAGCCTCCGTGGCAGCGTTAGCGCCGAACATGGAATAGGATTCATGAAAACGAAGTATCTACATATGAGCAGAACGCCTTCAGAGATCGAGCTCATGCACGATCTGAAGAACATGATGGACCCGAATGGTATACTCAATCCGTACAAGGTCCTCTATCCAATTACAACGTCGAAATAATAATTACAGTTTATAACAACCGAGATATGTACATTCCTGTAAATAATGTTAAATATAATTAATATTTAGTAAATGAAACATGTGTCATATAAAATAAAAATAATACCTGGGGGATATTAAATGCTTCTTCATTTTTATTCAGAGCCTTTTGTTAAATTTTCTATTTCAGAAATAGCAAAGTCTGATGAAACGGTACAAAATTTTGGCGCCTTTTGATTATGCATGCATAATGACATCAGCATATATCTACATCGATCGATGATAACGCGGGCAGTCCTGCTTTACCGAGCATGGTTACACCATGGGCCACACAGAGGTCGTTATCGTCCAGTCGACATATTCTTCGATCGATGTTTATCTTCGGGTCAAGAGTTCAATTTCTAAATAAATCGACGATGCATGTCTTTCTCTTAACGTTTCAGCTATATTCTTCGATACCTTTGAGTATAATAAATCCCAGAATAAATATGTTCGTCATCGATTAAACGTGCCCGATCGAAAATTATTCTTAGAACGACAGTTTCGAGCTTGTATCATCGATCTCGAAATTGCCATCGAACGCTTTTATTAAATACGAACCTTTTTTAGATAAATTATGATTCAGGGGAAATTATAATTAGAAACGAGCAAATGATATCTCGAACGTTCCACGCATAATGGAACATCGCATGTATCGCATTACCAAGTTGTTTCCCGCCTTTGCTAACGTTTCACAGATGCAAAACGTTACTATTACGAGATGGAATAGTTTCTTTGCTATTATCATATTGCATACCATTATTAATAATTAGTATTTTACACAAGTATCTGTTTAATAAATTACCTCTCGTGCCACTAATGACAATGGACAAACATTGAATAGATCTTGTTAATAACAGTTGCTAATCGATGCAACTTTAACATTCACACGACAATTCCTAGTGCTAACATCGACCAATAATCTGCATCGAGGGGGAATACGTTTATGGTGATCCTAACCAATCCAAGCTCCTGTACGCTTATGGGTCGCTGAGGGTTAAGAAACGTATTAAGATAATTCAGGATTATTAAAAAGTGGAAGCATACACAGGAATCTAATTATACATTACGTTTTGTATCAACTACAAGAAAGATGGTGTTCCGTGAGAAAATTTAAACCATCGAATTGCATCGAAGCAGGTCTTACGGTGCCAAAAACTTCCTAGGAAATGACTCGAACGAACGGAAAGCGGAGTGGAGGGGAGGGGGTGTGATGCGTGATGCGTCCATGCGCAGACGCATCTAGAAAAGTCTCGAAAAGAGCGGCAAACCAAATATATAAACCGGCGGCTTACAGTACTGCGCAGTCAGTTAGAAACTGCAATTCGAAGCGACAAGTTCGTGTAAATTTCCGATCGAATATCGAACGAAACCTCATCCGAAGTAAAAGTAATTCCAATTACTTCTTATCCTTCGTGAGTGATTCGTGTAACGAAGCAAACGTTGTTTAACGAAAGGTAAAGCCTTTATTGTTTTAATCTCATCGACCGTTTTGTCAACACACAATATCACGGACATCTTATTGGACCTTGATACTCGCTTTTTTTTTTATATCTTTTAATCACGCTTGACAACCGCGTTTGATATACATTTTTATGTACACTTCTTAACCGACGATAAACATCGGTGATTTTAAAATCTGCGCATATACGTTCGCATTACGTTTCGCGACATGTCCTCGAGTTCGTAAAAATAGAAGCCAGAAACGCGTAAGGACGTTCGGTACGACTTATTTTTAATGTCAAATGGATCTAACGAATTCAAATTACGAGCGTTTTTTTCCATTAATTTAAAAAAAAAAAATCAATATTTTGTTTACACGAAATATAATCGTTCTGTCGTGTTATAAATAATGCGCTCTTCCATGCAGATCCATCACGACATAATGGCACTGGTATCGAGAGATTACTTCCGCAGCTTGTGGGACGACATAGACAGATATCACCGAAATCTCGAGGACCATTTCAAACGGCTAACTACTAGCGATGACATATGGCAGCCACCACCGATCCCGTCGTTGGGTGCAATGGCCCGTCCATTCAATAATATGATAAACCAATTGGAACAACAGGCGGGTGGCTCGACGACGATCGAACGAGACCAAAACAAGTACCAAGTGATCGTCGACGTGCAACAGTTCGCGCCGGAGGAGATCACCGTCAGAACGGACGACAAATTTATCACCATCGAGGGCAAACACGAGGAGAAGAAGGACCAACACGGATACGTTTCCAGGCAATTCGTGCGGCGATACATGCTGCCGCAGGGTTACGACATTGGCCACGTGAGACCTAGATTGTCCTCCGACGGTATCCTTACCATCACTGCACCGAGACTCGCCATGCCAGCACCTGGAGAAAGAATAATACCAATTGAGCAGAGCAACACCCCAGCGATCAGAGCTTAAAATCCTTGGTCGCTATATACGTGAACATATCACAGCATCGATTGGGTTTTAATCGTTTTAAATTTTCTTCTTTGATATCATGCGTTATATTTAGCTGTTGTTACGTACAATTAACGACACGATTACGTTAGGTATCCAAGGTTCCGATTATCGCAAACATCCAAAGAGATTCGAGTCGTTTAAACTTGAGATAGTGATATTAATCTATACGCATATACGTCGCACGATTAATCGCGACGTTGTAACGAAAGTCTGAAACACTGTATTACTTTACTTTCTACTCTCGAAACCGCCATACTTAACTGTATATTAAAAACACGAATATAGTTGGTATTGATATTTAGCACTTTCGTTATATATATATATATATATATACCTATACTTAATTATAATTATAGAGATCGAATAATTATAATTCAGTGTATACGCTATTGTGCTTTTTATTAATTTTTTTTTTTTTTCCAATAAATGTTAATCTCCATGTAACATTGGTGTTTTTTATTTCAAGATAAGAACCCCCTAAGTATGTTTAAAAAATTTATTTTTGTAAAGTATTTACAAAACACGGCTGAGCGTGAATCGCGAAATTAAATGATTAAAAATTCCATCTTTCAACGACTGACCATATGTATAATCTAACTATCGTACGATCTACGAAGGCCCTCGATTCTCCTCGCTCTCCGAAAACGGCTGCTCGTCCTGATCTTCAGGAGGCACCACCTCCTCGAAGATGGTCTCCTCGGCAGGAACCAGACCTTGAATATACCTAGCCTGTTGTTCTATGTCCGGTATTTTATCGTGAATCAGTTTCTCGACGTCCACCTTCCTCAATTCCAATTGCAAGCGTCTTTTGAGCGGTCCCTCTATCGCGTCCATGATCTGATACCTGTCGACAGAGCAGACTTTCTCAAGGTGTCCCATAAAATCGTGATACAATTAACATCGAAAGCATCGAACCTCAAAAGATTTGGCAGTACATTGACACCGGCTTCGATTAAGTAATCGATGGTACCGGCGCCGTGGACTCTCGTTTGGATATTACCCAACTCGAGATTAAGTTCCTCGAGTACGGGCCTCTTCCGTGTGTCCAACGGTTGGCTCAACGTCACCTGAACCCTGAAATATTGTATGGTGAAGGAGACCGTGCCAGCCCTGGTCAAAACGCCACCGATCACGCTCACTTCCCAGTGGGTCCTTCCCTCGATCTCTTGGGTCCCAACGTCGATCGTCGCGTACACCTTTATAAGGAAACAACCTCTCGATGATATTGTAAACGCCCACGACATCGGTGACACAACGATCGCGACGATTATGGATACCGATTTGTGACCGATTAGCCAGCATGTTTTTTTTATTTACAATTCGTAAGACGTAATAAATGATGTAACTACGGTAATCGGCTCTTTGGCTTGCATTTGCATTCACAGGTGGATGTTGCAATCGAACATCCAAGTTATTCGCGACTCGGGCACGATACAATATATGCAAATGCAATTATCCCCACCGCCAAGAAAGATCGTCGACTCAAACAAACGTAAACAAACTACATTTGTAGTTCTCGTTGTATCGCTTACTGTACGATTTTCCATGTTTAAAGTGATGTTCCCCATTCGATAGAAACTCGCTAGACCGGTGATCCAAGTATGGGTCGACATCACGGTAAATATACCGACAGTTTGGCTGTAATCCTTCACCCTAAACGGGTCGTACCCCATTTGGGAGACTTGCTTGCGAGCCTCAGCGACCGCCATGTCGAACGGTGATATAGAATTGGGGAAGTATTGTGGCAACTGTGATATCTGTTTGTTGACTTCTCCCCTGAAACATTTAATCATCGGTAACGTGCTCCATTTGACGTAATAGCGGTGAACGAATTGTTCTTTACCGTACGTTAGTATTGACCTCTTTCAAAATGAAGGGTTTAATACTGTCGAAAATGAAGGTCCCCACGGAATTGATCACCCCTTGGAAAACGGAACCCAGGAAGCCCAAATTCTTGAAGTCCATGTCTATCTTATCGAACGTCAGGTCCATGTCGATGTCTTGGGCATGCAATTTTCCATCGGTGGCGACCTCGAGGCGCGCGACACCTTGGACAGTCACCCCCGTTAATTCGACGGTGAAGTTGCCAGCAGATCGTGACAACCAGGAGGACAATGTATACAATCCGCGAATGTCCAAGGTCTCGATACTCAACGCCACAGACACCTTCGAGAAACATAACAGCGTAGATGTATGTTAATTGTTTTTTACTCCGTCAGCTAATTCTCATGCAATCACCAATTTGGCAAAGATTCTTGACTCGGATGTTTCTATCGTTAGTCAGCAACGCGGAACATTAAAAATGTATAATTAGCTTATTAGCTTACGGAACGAGAAACATTTTCAAATGCTTTGGAAGCTTTAAATTGCAATCTTTAAATAGCGAAACCTATGGACTCATCGGGACGATATCGAGCCAAAAAAGTTTGGCCGGTCAAGTTCAGTTTCTTGGGCATGATTCACGCCGGGGAAAGAGTTAAGCTCTGCTATAGCGACCTTGGCGATTTGAAAGGACCTTATTGAAAATCAAGAAAATCCTTTGTACGCTTTGCAAACGGAGAACCTCACTTGCATGAGAGACAGTTCCGACTCCATGCGGACGATTCGAAATTTCGAGAGGCCGTAAACGTTGACCTGCTTGAAATTCATGGTGTACATGGAGAAGGAGTGCTTCATATCCGGCACTGGCATGGGATCCGGTACCGGGGCTCCTGGCAGCCCCACTGGATCATCTTGCTGATAATGCTTCAAGATTGCGCGAATATGATCCCCGAGTCGTTTTTCACCGAACGCTATTTGCGACGTCGTATCATTTTTCCCTGAAACGTGTTCTCACATTAGCATCGAGTCGACAACTGAGCATGAGAATCAAGTACATTTTAATTCAATACCAGCCAGGATAAATAATATTCTTGACTGTACATAATCTTGTATCGATTCCGGAGGAAATGCAAGATTCTTGGTATTAGCCGACAGATCGGCCTTTGAACTTGACTTCGATCGACGATTAAAAATCGATTTATGTGAAAATCGTGCAAATCCTCATCGAGTAAGTTCCACACTTCTGTGGAACATCGAGCAGCTCACCGATAGGCTTCTGGTCGTCGCATCGACAAGCGAGGATGCAGCAGGAGACGAGGAACAGTGTCTTCGGAAGTTGCATTTCCGGTTTTGACAGGGCACGTAGTCAGGATCGACGAGCGGTCTGGATAAACAGCGATCGGTGTGACCCGCAGTTGACGAGGCCACGCATTCGACTGGTAGGCGCGTCGGTGAATTTAGTGGAACGATATCTCGCGGGTCATTGAAGGGGCGAGGGTCAAACGCTTTATCTGTCCTCCCTCCTTGTCCCCTCGCCCCTCTTATTCATGCGTTATTTCCTCCTTAGCCTTCCCTTAATTCTGTGCTGCTTCGCCAGCAACCAACGGTTGCGCGTGCTTCTCGTTAATGAGACAACAGTGTAAATACGCGTGAAGAAATCTCGGCCATGAGTCAGAGCTTTCGCGCGAATTCACCATTGACAAAGGAATATACAGGGTGTTCTGTCAATCCTGGGAAAAATTTTAATGGGGGATTCTTCTGGCCAAAATAAGTCAAAGATCAAGAATAGTAATTTTTTAATCGAGGCTTCGTTAAAAAGTTATTAACAGTTGCGTCTGTACTCAAGTTGCCTATCTACAGGCGCAACTGTTAATAACTTTTTAACGAAGCCTCGATTAAAAAATTACTATTCTTGATTTTTGACTTATTTTAGACTCCAGAATCCCTCGTTAAAATTTTTTCCACAGTTAGCCGAATACCCTCTATACGTTGGATTCTGAGAAAATGCTAATGTTTGGGAGAGCCGGTGGAGAATGTGCACGGTACATGGCCGAAGGGCATTTTTCATCGTTCTTACAGGTTTTGCAATGTTTTTATCATGCATTCGTTCCCTTGGAAATGCTTTTGCAGCATACTCTGCAGCATATTCGTTTACCTGGAGGATACGATAAAGTAAACTTGGTATAAATAAGCTCCTTGCGATTCTTTAACGTTTATTTATTATCAAAAAGTTAAAGGGCTTGTTTTGCTAAAGTAAACATAAATAAAATACATACACACACGGATCGTTCAAATATATATTATTTGTGTCCGGTAGAAGTTTAGATAACTTACTATAAATTTATAAACCATATGATATAACCAGAAGTCCATTAATATTTTTGTACGTGTTCCTGCAACAAATTCCATGTTAAACAATGAACATTTACAATCATCGATAGATGTTAGCGATAGACAATCTTAAAAAGAAAATAACGTATGGATAAGTCTGTCTAAAATCTGAACCGAAGGAAATGTTTCTTTGTAAACATCAAACGATCAAAAGATAGTTTTTTATTGGTTGTATACTCACAAACGACCCTCTCACTTTGGCGGGAGAGACCATACTGACGTTGCCGCCAGAATGTGAAATTGGCGCTAGTGTCTTTCAATCCTCGATCGAAAGGACCAATGAAATATTAGATAAATGCTATCGTCCAATGGCATTTTAGACTAGAATGCATTTCTGTTGGCACTACCGGTCAGTGTTGCAACATTCCTGCAAATTTGAACAAGTTTAAATACATGGAATTAACGTACCGATTCATTATCGCATACGGTTGCCAATTTCTTACTTTGTAGATTATATTTCTCCTATTCATGGGTATGAATGATATTAATGACAAATCAATTAATCATGAAAGAGGTAAGATCACTAATAAGCGGGAACGCTTCACTTTTATTCCATATTTTGTATCAGGACACCGAATGTCAAGAGTTTTTCCGGTAGCTTGCAATGTCACAAAGCGGACTCATTTAATTATATTTTATTTACGAGGAAATGTTTTCTAGGTATAGATGCTCGTAAATCAGCCGAAGAAATGGACGAGCAACGTCAAAAGACGCTTGCTTACGAGTATCTCTGTCATCTAGAAGAGGCAAAGAAGTATGACTGTCAATGAGTCGTACACGTGTGTTTGCTATTCCACTTTTCACAAGTCTTATACTGTTTATATTTCGTAGATGGATGGAGGCGTGTCTCAGGGAAACGCTTCCTCCTACGACCGAATTGGAAGAGAATTTACGGAACGGAGTATACCTGGCAAAACTTGCACATTTTATGGCGCCGGAAACCTTGCCTCTGAATAAAATTTATGACATCGAACAGAAGCGTTACGGGACAGCTGGCTTACAATTTCGTCACACGGACAACATTAATCATTTTTTAAAGTCCCTAAAATCTATGCAACTTCCCCTAGTATGCATCTGTTATATACTAAATTTAGAGTTATTTCCATAAGAGATTGTTCAAAATAACGAGTGAAATTGTTTTTAATAGACCTTTCAGCCAGAGACTACCGACATCTACGATAAAAAAAATATGCCTCGTGTGATATATTGCATTCACGCGCTCAGCACTCATTTATTTAAACTTGGAAAAGCCCCACAGATTCAGGACTTGTATGGAAAAGTGAATTTTACTGGTATTTATTCAATTGCATATTACGCAAGCTAAATACGTACCAAGATATTACAAACGTTATATTTTTTAGACGAGGAAATCAATGCTGTCAGTAAAGAGCTGAAAAAATATGGAATTCAGATGCCTTCCTTTCAAAAAATTGGGGGCTTGCTGGCGAATAGCATGGAGACCGATGCTGCAACGCTTCATGCTGCGGTTATAGCAATTAATCAAGCCATTACAAAAAAAGTGTGTACGTCGTTTATGTGTCTAAAACAATTTAAATAATAATTTACATAATTATTAATCGATGATTACTGTTTAAGGATTACGGGAAAACATTAACTGCGCTTCAAAACAAAGTAGTACAATTGAATAATGTTGTGCCGCTCTATATAAAAGAGTACAGTGATGTTTTAACAGAAGCAAAAGATTCTAAAGCAGAGGCTGCGCTTAATAGAGTGAGTAGAAGTTAATAAATAATAAAAGCATATCGTTAATAATTTATATAATTTTGGCAGTCTTTGAACGACAGCTATATACCAGACGTATACGACGAACTATTAACTCAAGCAGAAATTCAGGGACATATCAATTACGTAAATCGTAAGTTGGGGTATATTAGAAAATATTTGATGATTTTATTTTTTTATTTTAATTATTAATATTTCTTTTAGTTCAATGCGCAATGGAAAGCTTAACTCGATCAATTCGTTATAAAAATAATCAATTTATGGATACGTTAAAATCACCTACTTTATGCTTACAAGTACATTTTATATCTCTACATTTATTACTCCCGTTATTTGATGATATAATATATATAAATACTATTTCTTTGTTAGAACATTCTACATGAGAATGCAGAATTTTATAAAGAACAATTATTGCAACTGCTGGAAAGCCCTGAATGGAACAATACTTATTCAGAAAGCAATCATCACTGGAGACAATTGCTTCAAAATGGAATTAATAAGGGGAACGAAATAGCACTTACAAACCGAACACGTTGGTATTTTGTAACAGAAATTGCAGCATTGTATCGAGTACTAAAATATCTTTATCGATACAGGCGAGGAAGGTGTTAAATTCTTAAATGTAACATTGCAAACCGGCGTACAGAGTGAATTTTATGATGCTCTGAGAAATCCCAGTCTTGGATTATGCGATAAAATCGAGGAATTTGCAATGCCATTATATTACGAAGAAATGAATGCAGATCGTATGGAATCTCAGGTAACTGGAACGTGAAAGACACTAAAATTATTTATTTTTTTTTATTAATATAAACGATACGTTTAACAGAAAACCCTTTCGTACAACGATATAATAGTTAGCGTACGTGTACTCTCGTTAATCGCCGAAATCAGCAAGGCAGTGGACACTGGAAATCCGGATTTAGTTTATCAGTCACTGACAAATCCAAATTGCCACGTCTCTGTAAGCATAATTATTTATTTTATGTCAGTGCGGTTACTGTAATGCGAAGTTATATTTTTACATAAGTCGTATCTTAGGATTTGGATCATGAGAATAAGGTAAAATATTGTAGAGCACTGGCGGCGGTTCGATGTGAAAAGCAAGCGATTGCTGAAGAATGTCCTCTGTTAACATATATCGATATCCAAGAATGTATCGATGTTGTGAATCAACAGTGTCAAAATAACGACGATGGTATGTTAAGTATCTTTTTAGACTACCACCACATATCATATGTATATTCATATCTGTTTGTTTCTTTGCAGTGATACAAGTATTGCGTAAGTTAAATTTCGCTGTTGACAATAACGATCGAAACGCAGTTATAACTGCTTTGAGGGATACTTCTTTGAAACTACTAAAGCCTACTTCACCCGAAGACGCATCCCTTTATCTGAAATTATTTAAAAAATGTCTTGCTGAAAAACATTTGGATGGATCCGAGTTATGGTTGGAGGACGTAGAAGCCGTATCGAAAATCGTTGCTGCGGAAGCTGAAACAGTCCAACACGGTATACTGTATTTACAATTGTTCTTATGTTTCTTATAAAATTTTTAGCAATTTGGTAAATGCATTTTGTCTCTTTGCAGCGTGCACGTTTTTGGCACAGGTGAATTTGGGTTTACAGCGAAACGATATGCTATTCACGATCGATTGTCTGCAAACTTTTGGCTTGAAAATACCAGAAAAATATAAGACTGAATGTTTTCAAAGTCTGTGCAACGTGAGAACAAAGAAGGTACGATTTCGAAATAAATTATAATTGGTATTTGTTGATTTTCGTCTTATTTTGGCCTCTAGAATCATCAATTAATTAAATAATTAATTTACACCATTTCAGGGTAAAAATTACAATTGCGCGCTTGTTCGTTTTATTACTCCAAAAGGTAACGAATCATATTTGGACTTGGAGAAGTTTAATTACACATGGGATTGTCCAAAACATATATCGGAATCATATTACGTTAATGTGGAAGACATAAAGGTATTCTACAACTAACCCTTTAGAATAATTGAACCGATAAGTCATAAAAAACAAGTATGTATTTTTTCCCCCAGAAAATAGTAAAAAATACCACGATAAAAGAACACGAGGAACATAAGATAAACAAACAAATAATCCGATGGCAAGCTTGTATTCGAGGATATTTATTACGAAAACGAATTTCCGATAGATTCTCATACTTTTATAGAAACGTAGATAAAATAATTTTTATACAGTCGTGGTGGCGTGGTATAGTTAAGCGAAAACGTTATTTGAAGTTGCTAGAGGAGAGACGAGAACAAGATACAGAGAGATATAAAAATAAATATTTAAAAGTTAAAGCGAAATTTGCTGATGTATTGGATCGTTATAGGAAACAGGTAAACTGTATTTATTTTATTCGTGGTTAATATGGTAAAAATAATTTTGCCTTATTCGATGCATAGTATTATACAGGGTGTTTAGCCACTCCTGGAAAAAATTTTAATGGTGGATTCTAAAAAATTTTCCCAGGAGTGTCTGAACACCTTGTATATATATATTTATATATATTTTAGGAGGAAAACATTATAAAAATACAAGCTTTATGGCGTGGTCGTGCCGAAAGACGAGCCTTCCATTCGTTGCTGTATTTAGAGAAACCACCTTTTCCTGTTGTTCGTCACTTTTCTGCAATTCTAAATTTCAACGCGGAGGATTACGACAGAGACTTGCAGTTACAAGTAAGAGGATTTTTAATTTTCATTTAAAAATTTATTATGGAATTTTGATCATGATATTGTCGTTGCAGCACCTGAAGCACGAAGTAGTGCAAAGTATACGACACAATCAGACCTTGTCGCAACAATTGGATAGCATGGACATAAAAATCGGATTGCTCATTCAGAACAGAATTACGTTACAAGTAATGTTTACAAAAATATGACAGTTATATTTGCCAGGCAGCATCGTATTTAAATAAAATTAATTTGCAGGATGTCGTGGCGCATGGGAAGAGTTTAGAAACGCTCGCGAAACAGAAACATTCCAACAGGGAGCAAAAAAGCATTTTATCGGACGGTGTAATTTCTCATAAAGGGTTGAAATCATTAACGAAGGAGGGACGAAAAATGTTAGAGGGATATCAACATTTGTTTTACGCGTTGCAAACTAATCCGTCGTACTTGTCGAAATTATTATTTCTTTTGCCTCAAAGTAAAACGAACAAGTTTCTTCAAAATGTGATTTTAACATTGTTCAACTTTGGATCAAATATCAGAGAAGAATATTTATTATTGAAGCTATTTGGAAGCGCGCTGCAAGAAGAAATCAGGTATATTTTTCGTAACATAACAATCCTGATAAAATCAATTACATGGAAAATTAATTATATTAATTTTAGGTCCAAGTTTCAAAAACCATCCGAGGTTGTAACCGGGAATCCACTGGTGTTGAAAATGGTAGTAAACTATGCACGACAATTGAACGGTCAAAGAGCTTTGAGGCAAATTGTTGGGCCAATTATCGAGAAAATATTAGCCGATCGAACACTGAACATAGAAACAAATCCAATTGATATTTATAAGTGTTGGAGGAATCAATTAGAAATGGAGACGGGAGAAACACTGTAAGTAAAAAAAAATGTACTAAAAATGTATGCGTATTTGTTTGTTTATAATTATTTTTTCTTAATAGAGATCTTCCATACACGGTGACGCAACAGCAAGCTTTGAACTACGAACAAGTACAAAAACGACTAAACAGGGGCATACAATTGTTGCAAAGTACCGTTTTAGAATTCCTAAATAAAATCACGGAATCTCGTGATCTGATACCGTATGGAATGTTGTACATGGCAAAGATTTTAAACGATTCATTGATCGAGAAATTCCCTAATGCTCCGGAGAAAGACATACTGAAAGTGGTTGGCAATTTGATTTACTATCATTTTATTAATGCGGCTATCGTAGCCCCGGACGCCTTTGACATAATCACATTACCAATCGACAGATCATTATCGAACGATCAACGACGAAATTTAGCCAGCATTGCAAAAATATTGCAGTTCGCCGCTTCCAAAAAAGGGGTAATTATACTCATTTTTATGATCTGGCGACATGTAAAAATAAGTGAAAAATAAATACTCGGTGCAAAATTCTTTCAGTTCGGCGAGGAAGCGTCGCATTTGTTCTGTTTGAATTCGTTCATAATCGAGTGCCACGAAAAGTTCAAACAATTCTTCAGATACTGTTGCCAGATTGAGGATTTGGAGGAGCATTTTTCTATTCACGAATATACCGAGGCCACGCTCATTCACAAGCCTGAGATTTACATTTCGTTACAAGTGAGGCAACTACCCTTTTAAAACTCAAAAATAAAGTTCTTACGCACCTTTTTTTCTTTCAGGAAATTTGTGACACCCACTGTCTCATGTTGGAGTATCAGGATCAAATTGCACCAGATCCAATGGATCCGTTGCACGATCTATTAGATGATTTAGGTCCAGCGCCAACTGTTGCATCTTTGCTCGGAATCTGTAAGAAACAACGTTATTGTTCGTTATTGCAGTATATTCGAATTAATAAAATGTTACGTTAAAATTACTTACCAGCTGATCGGACATGCGAGTCGAATTTAGTAAGGTACGGGAAAACTGAAGTGTGTCTGGTACTTACTAACAAATTTCAAGTACCTGAGAACGAAGACGCTAATTTGAACAAGCTTTTTATTAAGACCAAGGAGTTATTGGTGTCTGTACTTCAATTCTTAAAAGGTCAAACGTTAGTAGAGGCATTGGAAACGTTATGTTCTCCTGTCCAAGAAAAACTGTACGATGTAAAATGTACCAGTATATCGCCTACTTTGAACGTTATTCACAAAAGGTATATAGAGGAAGTTACTTATTTAACAGGAGATAAGGAAGAAATGAATCGTTGAATTTATTTTCAGCTCGTCTTTGAACGATTGTAAGCATCAACTGCGCGCGTATCTCAATAAACTTGAATTGGGAGGATGGGTCAGTCAGGCAGACGGATATCAAAATATCATAACAGCGGTGGCCAAAGATCTTTGTAACAAAGGGAAGTATCGAATTATTCGAAACAAGGAGCTGCAGACCTTGCATTTAACCAAACAGAGATTGGAAGAAAAATCCAAGTATTATCAAGAACAGGTGGAGTTTTATAACGAATATATACAAAGATGTTTGGAAAATTTACACACAGGGAGAGGGTACGTACATGATTGTTCTTAATTTAACGATTTCTGCTTGTAACCGATTTGAATCATTTGCAGATCTTTGCAAGCGTTCAAGGTGACTCAGAAAAATAATCACGGCAAGCTAAGATCGAAAATGACGTTGAAATACTCAGCCGCGAAATTGCAGGAAAAAGGAGTGCTCTTGGAAGTTGATGGACTTCCGCAGTCGCAGTTTAAGAACGTTATTTTTGAGATAAGTCCAACGGAACATAGCGGACTTTTTAGCGTACGTTGTAAATTTATGGGAGTAGAAATGGAGAAAGTTGATATCGATATACAAAAGCTGCTCGAGTTACAATTCGAAGGCTCACCGATTATGGACATGTTCGGTAAGGCAAAGGTTAACGTGAATTTGTTGTTGTATTTATTGAATCGAAAGTTCTACGGTAAAACTTGAAGAGGAAAAACGTAAATATATTATTAGTGGTTATGACAGTTATGCGCACTCGTGCAATGTTTTATTGTAATCGTGGTTGCCTCAGACAATGGTACGTGTCTCGATGTGTTTCGAAACTCATAAGACATCCTAACTCTGAGTTTTGACATCACTTGCAGTTGCCACACGATAATTTTATAATAACGATTCATTTATGTAAATAATTGTACTTATAAGAATCAACGTTTTTAGTATAATAATCCTCCGCATGTATTTATGTAATATTGTGATCGAGTATTATAGCACAACTGTGCAAAAAGAGATATGTATATGAATTTTACCAAACTGCCAAAGTAATAAAATTATGCAAATTGTGGAACTGGTCTACGATCATTTTTTAATTTTATACCGTATCCTTAATATAGGTAAATATATCATGTTTGGTTTTATTGCATAAGTTGTTCCATAACTGAGATGTTCAATATAAAAGTTGTTCAGTTTATTTGTTCAGTTTAGATGTTGTTCCAAAATATGAGATTTTCTTGGTCTTTAAAAAGACCGGTTTGTCCCTTGACCGCTGCTCGTGAACCATCTTCTTGGTCATCTTTGATTTTGATTGAATGGAAATCTTCAATTAAATTCTTCATCTCAAATTGCTCAGAAAAATTGTCAATTTTCAAACGATCATAACTTTTATAATAGTAAAACTTATCTCATTGAAATTTTTTCTAGAAGTTGAGCTCATGAATACCCAGAAAAAAGTATTAGACAACATTTCATTTTGATTCAGATTAAAAGTCAAATTTCTATTGTTTTAAATTCGCAGCCATTAGCTCGGTGTTACCCATAATGAATAATTTCTTCGTCAAAGGTAACACCGATTACCAGGTCTCACCACGAGGAGGTTGCTGCGATTGGAGACCCAAAGTGAGATCGATGGAACAAAGTTCGGTCGACCTTCCTTTTTACACACTTAGATTACGCAAAAAAAAGATGCCAAGTAATTACTGTTCTAAAACAAAGGAGGAAGCTATATTGTGGGAGACGCGACACGACGAAACGCGACACAATACTGCACAGTGCAGTAGGAATATGAGGTGCGACACGTACCGAATAGCGGGTCAAAAGGGGCAGCTCGTTGCCTCTCAGCGAGTCCAATTGAAGGGGAGGAGAATCGACGCACCAGACACGGGTTCTCCATTTCTCCCACGCATCCTGCTGGGAGCCCACGGGACCCAACTCGGGATGGCTGACAAAGGAGAGAGATCCTGAATCCGGGCTACCGCAGACAGGAACAGGTCCCCTCTACGGCCGATGACTCTTTCCCTAGAATTGTCCCACCAGAGGACGGCAACCGACCCTTCGAACCATCTAAACGGCCGATCACTTGCTTTTTACATTAAAGCAGCGGTGACCGGAGAAACGAGACTAGAAAAGAAGCTATTAATTATTTCATCACTTGGCAATCTACGCAGTAAATAAAATAATATACAATGTAAATTGAAAATTAACGTCGTAGGTGGAATTAATGAGATTAAGGAATTGAAATAAACATGGGAATGAGAAAGAAAGGAAAAAGAAATATTCGACGTTAATTTTTACACTCGCGCCGCGCCTTAAATTTAATGTTCTTACGTGCAGATGAATCCGAAGTCCTCCCTCTAAAAATTGATCTGAATAAAAACTAAAATAAAAATTAGTAGTTAGACACACAAATTAGAATTAATTATACGAACAAATATAGGGGCAAATACAAATACAAATAAACAACCAACATAACCAAGAAGAGAATAAGTAAATAAATAACAACCCCACGATGAAAATAATGAGGAACAAAATGATTTGAAAAATCACAACCCAACGAAGTAAAGAATGAAAAAGAAAATAATTCGAAAAATAACAACCCATCGATGTCGAAAATAAAGAACAGAATAATTAGACAAATTTCTACCCAACGATGTAATATATGTAGATAAAAGCTGAAAGAAAAAACGAATGAATTATTGGAGAGACGAACAGAAACAACGAAATAATACATCCCTATATATAAATAGAAAACACAATAATGGTATTAGTTATATAAATATAAATATATGTATGTATTATACCAATCGGCGATACCAGTCAGCATCGTAGAATCAGAGAATCTGAAACAGAAATTACGCGTAACAGTACCCCTGACGGTTACAGGAGTACTGAAAATTGTTGGTCATCTGTGGCCTCTTTTATGCACTTGGAGGCAACAAATACAGCAGCCAATCAGCAGCCAGTCCGCTGGGGGCGACATTCCGATGGGGGCGACACTTGATTAACAAAGTTGCACAAACAACAAAATTGCATAAATACCGAGTAATTTTTCGAATATTCTTAGAATGTCTGCATATTCCTCACCAAAATACGCGTTGTTTGCACTTTGAAACATTAAGATCCTTCAATCCGTTCAGAAGTTATAATGTTTTAAACATACGCAATGAAATGTCAAACGAACATTATTTATCTTTAAAACATTATAATTTCTGAACGGATTGAAGGATCTTAATGTTTCAAGTTGCAAACAACGCGTATTTTGATGGAGAATATGTAGATATTATTTATATATACCTATAAGTATTCCATTATTTCAAATAATAATTCTTATTTATTTTATTTGCAATTACTGATCATATCTGTCAACTAGCGACTCCCTCAGCCAATCAGCGCTAGCTTCAGGAAAGTTTATAAAAACCCGTGCCCCCCTGGCGAGCGCGCGACAGTTATCATTCAACCACCAAACAAGACGGATCGTAACGAGATGAAGAATTTAATCCAAGATTTCCATTCAATCAAAATCGAAGATGGCCAAGAAGATGGTTGACGAGCAGCGTCGAAGGGACAAACCGGTCTTTTTAAAGACCAAGAATAATTTTATATTGAACAATTCAGAGACTGAACACCTCTGTTATGGAACAATTTATGTAATAAAACTGAACATGGTATATTTGCCTATATAGGCAAAAATGGTATATTTGCCTATATAGGCAAAAAATATACAAATACAAATTGAATTCAATATTAAATAAACATTCTTTGTTATAGAATCAAAGAATTATTGTTTGAAATAATAGAACAATTAGAAAATAAATCGTTTGAAAATAATTTCGAAAGTCTTACTTGATAAACTATATTCAAACGATTTATTTCCAAAGTATTGTTTTATTTCAAACACGATCACGGTGTCTTAAGACATGTATTTACGTGAAAATTTTTAATTCAGTGTGGAGTTTGGTTATATGTCGTGTCTGTATAGCTCGAAACGTAAAAATGCCTGAGTAGTCGAGATTCGAAATTGTATGCTGCGAAGACGGACTTCAGATGTTCAAGAGCAAGACGTGAAGACTTACCATTCATGTTCTTTATCGATTTTCCGAAGTTGCATGAAGTGTTGACCAGGCGTAGCATGTGGCTCGTACGGTAAGATATGTCTGCTTTCCCCATCACTCCATTAGACGCTATGGAAGTTCGTAATCACTATTGTCGATTTCGATGCACTGAATTATGCCCGATCCAAAGAAAGCACTTTCTGAAATACGAGGCAGGTCGTGGCAAGAGTGGAGACCGAATGGGCCCGGGCGCCGCCATTCGAGTGTTAAATGCGACTAGTAATTTCAGAAGAGACTTATATTTTTTTCTAATTTTTATAAAAATAAGTAAACTAACGGTAGTAAATGTCAACCTATTACTGAGAGAATATGCTTCTTCCCAATTCGTTTCCATAACTAAACTTAACGTCGGCTATATACCATTTTTGTTTTTCCATCGTATTCTTTTATTAAGAGATGTGTCGAATAGTGGTACGTAATATAATATCGCATTAATATCTAAACATTTTTATGTTGCGTTGTCAAAACAAAATAAGGCATATTCTTACAGATACCTAAATGAGAACAGTAGGCTGTCTATTATTGTTTATACGTCATGTAATGCTATACATATAATTTATATAATCATTTAAATATCAGACAACCTAGCGTTCTTGTGCATTTTATAAAATCTAAAATCGAATCGCTTGAACACAAATCCGAAATTTCTATCGTTTGCGTAGTTTAATACAATAAATTCTATTTTATAAAATATACTACATAAAGGCCTGTTTAGTGGATACTGGCGAATAAGCCTGCACATTTGAAAGAAAAGAATATATCAAAATAAAAGCAGATAATCGTATATACATTTAAGAAGAACTTTGTATAAAAGCTGCTTACACATTTTGTGAAATCCTCAATGTCATATTTCGCTCACTGTTAGATCGTATATTTTATTAATAACTAAATGCCGATTAAAAAATTATCTAAAAACAAAACAAAATACATTAGCATCTTGATCGATCGATCGCAGCGTAAATATTTTTTATTTTTTGCTTTACAGAACATGTAATGATAATAAAACTTTTCATACAGTCATGTTTTAAATGCTGTGCGTGTAAGAAATTTGATATCTGTAGAACAAAAGTTTATTTTATATATACGATATAAACACTACATACATAGATAAACAGCCCGCATTTATCACACGCGCGTTGTATTATAAATATTACTTTTACATATTCGTGTTCTTGAAGTCTTGTTTTTCTTTCTTTTCTTTTTACTCAACTTTATTATACAAATCTGCCTTTACATAATTTACGTGACAGATGCTAACATCCAGGTACTGTGTCACGAGGTATCTTGAAAGACATTTTTATAACTTATGGAGCGTAAAATGTCAGTAATATAAAAGTTTTCCTTATTCTTTTTTTTTTTTTACTCGATTTTTTCCCACTTTTTAATCGAATCAAATATTCAATACTCCTAGTATAATTGATTATGTGCAAGCAATATAGTTCATAAAGCCTCCACGAAGCAGGCCATAAAGTGCATTTCATGTGTTATTAACTGTGTAGTACATATATCACTGTAGTATTAACTTTTATAATAAATAGCACAATAACATCAATCATCCGCATTCTTCTTCCCACCTCCTGGTTCTTTACTAAATATGTGCACACAATGAGACGTAACATTCGATATAACGCGTTGAGTAAGTGTTATCGTTTGTTCAAGATATTGACAAAGTTTCTAATTTTTGTCTGCGCGTCCATCTGCGCCAATGTTTCTTCCATCATGTTGCGCAGTTTCGATAAATCCGGCATTTTATCGCAGGATTCGATATTTAATAGCTCCGTGAAGAATTTCTCCCAAACGGGTCTCTTTATGTACCTAAAGATTTTAATCGATAATATTTTAATGAACTGTACCGTTTACTCCGTACACTATAAAAATAAAAATCTCCACTTAATTTGTTTTAAATACCTTGGTAACTTTGTGGTGATGAACCAGCGACCGCCGACATTCGAGACTCTCATGTAATTACCAAACAGCAAACAATGGCTCGTCGCTGCTAAACAATATAAATCGGTCTGGTACGTCCACGGTCTACCAGTTTGCATCTCGATACACGTAAAATCTTCCGTCTTTATGACCTGAGTAAACGTCGTCTTCTCTGGCAAAAGACTCATATCTATGCTACATCCGAAATCTATCAACTGTATCGTTGGCCTCACATCTTCCGTAGGTCTGCAAGTTAATACGATAAGTAAACTAGGTAAATATAGTCAAATAATTACAAGAAAATGTATCGAGTACGTACAAACGCATCAATAGAAAATTGTCCGGTTTTATGTCCCCGTGTATTATTTGGCATTTATGCAAGTACTCCACAATTTGCAACATTTCGATCGTGAAGAATATAGCTAACTGCTCCACCAACGGTTTACCCGTGGCAATCTTAATCTGATTCGTTACCGATAACAATGTTCCAAATTTGGAATACTCCGACACTAGCACGCTGCTATTATTCGCAACATATACCATCGAGACATCCATAAATCCACGCAACTGAAAATAAAAAAAAAAAACAAGTCAGCACATCGGAAATCAGAAAATAGTTCCAACACCATGCTGACTGACGTAATATGTACGTTACCACGTGCGGATTAGTTAAACGAGCTTTTATCTCCCTAGTGATATAAAATTCCCAAACCCAAGCAGGCTTCTGAGTTTTCAGGGCAACCGTTTGACTCGTTTGCAAACTCGTTGCTTTGAATACTGTACCATACATTCCCTTTCCAAGGCACTTATCCAAATCGTACGTTTCATTACCTGAATATATCAAACGCAATTAAAATCCGAAACAATATGTACCTTCGTTAAACTCTGTACAAAAATAGACTAACCAAGCGTAACCACAGTAGAAGGCACAAGCTTATTTAAATTAGTATCTAGTCTCACATATCCTTCCGCATGATGCGGCTGGGGGAATTTAATTTTCTTTAAAAGACCAGCGATTAAATTTTTGTCAAAAGGATTTATATCCCCCGAAGGGAACTGAAAACTCTCTTCCTCTGCTTGTTCCATCGGCTCGTGGTGCTCCTCGCACTCCATCGAATCAACCTTCTCCTGTTCCTCTATCTCATTAAGTTTAAAATTAATCGACTTCCGTAGATCGCAGTTCTTCTTTATTTCCGATGTAATCTGATCCACGTTGCGTTGCACCGTGCGCGGGCTTTGAGCGTGAACAGCTTGAATCTGAGCCTGAAGGTTCTGATCGTAAAGTTGATTCACGTGCAGCGTACCATCGGTGGTTTCTTCGCTTTCACCTTATCAAACAAAATGAAACCCTTTCATACTTGCAAGACACTAACAAAATAAACAAAGATATCCAAGTACATTAAATTAAATTAAATTACATTGGCTGTGTTCTTTTATAGGAATCAAATCTTCTTTGGTTAACGTGAAAGCCAATGGAGCGGTTCTTATGTGAGTGCTGCTGCCGGAACTGCTCGAAATATACTCTCTGGTCGATTCCAGTATGACGCTCAATTTTTCCTCGCCTTCGACAAGAGGCGCCTCGGCGTTGCTGCAAAAATTAAATCGTTAAAACAATGAAAAACTTTTTCTATCGTTCCAAGTATTATTTACATACTGCGGGGGCGGAGTGCATTGGTTCGAATACTGTGGAGTCTCCTCCCGTGGTTTGTAAGATTGTCTAAAATGAGTGGTCATGGGCGTGGAGCTGGTCAATTGCTGCGTGTTAAACGCGTCGGTGAAGCACGTGTCGTTGTTGCCCGATAATGGCGTGATACCAAGACTTTCGTCGATGTATAAATTATTTTCATCGACCGGCTTTGATGTCATATTCTCCTCCATCGATCCGTTGTAGTCAACGACAATGGCGTTTTCTTTGTCCTCGGCGCCTTCGAGATACTTGATGTCTCTGCGATTCATACCCGGGGACTTTATATACGGTAACTCGGGTGGCATTCTGTACGGTTTGTTGGTCTCGATGTCGGGCTCTGTAAATGCTGGATAATGAAGCTGTTTAGCAGGTTCTACGTTTTGCTGCAACAACGTGGACTCCAACTGCGCGGGATATTGTTGGTAAGCGATATCGTTTGGAGTTATGCTGCTGTAAACAGTGTGCTGCAAGTGTTGCATGTGTTGATGCGCCGGTTGATGATGGAGGTGTTGATTGGGGGACGATTGGTGTTGCTGAGGATGAGTCTGGTGATGCTGAATCTGACTGTGAGATTGCAGATGCGACGGATGAGTGAGAGACTGATGGTGCGTCATCACGTGAGGCGACTGATGCGTTTGTATCAGCTGCTGATGATGCCGAGAATGGGACTGTTCCACTTGCTGCTCGTGATGCTGCAATTCGTATTGGTACGTGGTGTGCAATCCAGGAGTACCGTAAGAGCTAGGATGCTCTTGATTCGGATAGCTTTGATGGGTGGAATAGTTCTGATGATTCTCCTGGTCGTTGTACGGCTGCACGTTATATCCCGAATGGTGTTTACTACTCGACATTGCGTGTTGTGTCATTGAACTGTCCATGTGTATGTCGAAACACATTTTTAAAATTTTCGAATCGGGAATTCTAGGCGTCATGGAGCTACGAAAGTTGGAAGTGGTGTGCACCGCTTCTGGCGAACGCCACATATCTTGCACGACCGACATCGCCTCTTTCGTGTTAACGGTAAGACTTTGCCCGAGTAAATGCTCCTCGGGATCAGCGGTCAATGATGACGTGTGATGTTGGTGCATAAAACTGGAGACTTGTAACTTTTGTTGCAAGTTTAATTCCGCCTCCATTCTCTGCACTTCGAGTCTTTGAGCCTCGAGTCTCTCCGCTTCGAGCCTCTGAGTCTCGATCCTCTCCGCTTCTAATCTCTCTAATTCCCGTTGCTCCGCCTCGCGCCTCTGGCTCTCCAGAACTAAATTCTCAGCCTCGTACTGCTGTCTCTGTAGTTTCTCTTGCTCGATCTGAAGTCTTTGTCTATCTAATTCAAATTGTTCGACCTCCCTTTGTTGTTGCACTTTTCTATGCCTCTCTGTTAGCTCCTCTTGATGCTTGTACTCTTGTCGCTGCCTGAGCAGTTCTTGCAGAGACATACTGTGCCTCTGAGGTTCCGTTTGTTGAATTTGTTGCTCCGTCTCTCTTATGTCTTGCGTTTTCTCTAAAACTTGCGGTCTATAATTTAAAAGATTACAATTACAACTCAATGCTCTCGTTCTATTTTAATAGAATGAACGTTACCTTTGCAAATATCGTTGGGCCCTTATTTCTTCCATGCTTAAATCCATATTGTTGGCGTACACTAAATCTTTCGGGTAATGCGGTCTTAATATAATACTTGGGATTGGAACGTCGGGAACAAACACAGGCACTGTTGAACACCCGGGATAATTACTGCCGTCAAAAAAAAATGTATGATTTGGGAATAATCTTACTTTGCCTGTGTTATAGTCATCTGGCTGATCCTCGTGAACTACGATTTAAACAAAATTACTTGTACACATAAACATATGTGAAACCTTTATGTCGACCAATATTTTACCTTTGAAAGCTGGCTTTGTAACGGATGTCATTAAGGGACATCGTTTACTTCCGCCGCCATTCCACGGACCGGGTTTAATAGTATTTTCTTTATGTATCGTATCCTCTATTGGAACATGGTCCAGTATACTGGAACTTTTCATTTCGCAGGGAAGATCTTCCTGTTAAAATATTTCAATGTACACGTTTTCTTTGCCAACCGTTAAAAATAATTTTCTACCTGATATATCTGTATCCTGGGATTTAATGCGGCGTTATGAATCGCTGTCGAAACTTGCAGAACAGTACCGGGGAAATATTCGCGTACTCGATGCCCGGTACGTACGCTGCTAACTTTCTTGCCAGCTTTAATCGCTTTCAAAGAGCTAAATGCTTGACGTTGCTCGAGAAGCGATCTTTCGGTACGATCCTCCAAATGTCCTAGCGTTTTACGCGCAATCGCGAGTTGAAAGTTCCTTAAAATAAGACAAACAATTTGAACAAAAATTCACAGGGACAGGTTTGTTTAATACGTTAACGTTCGACGTTTATACTTGTGGGCGTAGTCCAGTTCTTCCAGGGGTTCCGCTTTGCATGCCAAGCCCATCAAATAAACTTTATCCGCGCGTTTGTAGTCCTCTATCTGTTCTAATTCAAAAGCCCATGCTCTGTACGTATCCGCCACCATAGTCCCTATTCCATTGTTGTATAAAAGTTGATACAGCTCTAACGGGTTCTTTTGCATACTTATCTGTACAGGGAAATTTTTATTGACCAGAATGTATAATAAAACTTCTTCTTTCTGGATAAAAGAAGCTTTTTAAATTCCCTACGTAATTAATCCAGAGACGTATGTATCTACGGTCTTGATGATATTTTACTTCCTTTTCGAATATAGCCAAGCATTGCTGCAAAAGTTTAGCGATATGGGACTCGTGTCCACTTTTCGGGCAACTCTGCTCCATCCAAAGTATATATTCGTACCAATTTTCTAAAGGATCATCGCCTTCGTAATTTTTTATCGCAGCTTCATACATTCTAGAATAGAAAATAAAAGAATCGTTTCGTAACTAATTAAAACATAATAGAATTAATTCTCGTTTTACGCACTGCCTTTCTTGTAAAAGTAATTGCTGAACATCAGTGTCCTCTTGTGCTCTTAACGCGGTTCCCAATTGTGCAGCATTTCTTCCATAACGCAAAGGCTGTATATTTTCTTTAGAGCGAGCTATGGCTGTTGCAGGGTCCATTTTTTAACTCAATATATTCTTAGACAAACTATTTTATATTCTAAAACAAAGAAAGAGAAAACGCAAGATAATCATCAATACCATTGTATTTGTTATCAATTGTCCTGTCAATTTTTAATTCCGTGCCCTCAACTCTATTTCGATGGAAACAATAGTGGGACAATGCAAAACGTCATTGGCGTGATCGAGGATGTTTACAACAAAATCGAGAGAATTTTGCGAATTAACGGATAAATAACTGACAGAAAAGTGTAAAACGTAGGAATTATTTAGCTCGATCAATCTTTAAACGGAAAATTGTTTATTCGTGTCAAAGTGTAAAAAGCCGCATTAATTATGGGACAGCCCTATACGCCAAGATGCATTCGGTCGAACGTAACGCAAACAATCTTCGAAAATTACTAAACAGTGGAGCGAAGCGTAAGTTGTTTTCTCACGAAACGCTTACCTCTCACACGTATCAAAACTTTGCATAATATTCTTTGAATAGCGGCGGACCTTCGAATTGTAGCAGATCTGTTCTTGATAACTCCAATAAGGACGCTATCAGTCTAGGTTACGTTAGTCTTCCATTTAACGGCTACAGACCACCAACGGTTTTTCCACTGTCTTCTGCTACGCTGTGCCTCAAGTGATGCAAGAGTTACGTTTCGCTGACCACGAATTTTAATTCGATCAGCTACGCGAGACAATCGAGGACCAATACAACGATAACTTCACACCGCTTAATACAGTTTTCACGCAGATTTCGATTGTGAATTACCAAACGGCACAGCTGTTGCAGGACCTTGCATCCACCCCCCCGACAGATCGAAATTCGAACCTTCGGCCTCGACTGCTTTGTCTGGAACAGTCCTTTGCGGAACTGCTCTAGAAAGTATATAAAGCATCTGCTCTGACTGCCTCTGTTGCTAATGTTGCTATAATATACAATGCTCTACTATGCTGGGAGCATCGCATTAAGCTACACTCGCACTTATGGCAAAATCAACGTGTCGATGAGCACGTATTACATATGTGAAAACGTGGCTTTATGTGTACAAATTATGAACGCAATAGAATGCGAATTTCTCCAAAACAATTTACTAAGCAAACATTCATACAATATAATAAAATACTTTAAAAAGCTTTTAAAGAACACTGTTCTTACTAATCAGCTACAATTCTTCCACGAGAAGAAGCCATAACGTGTTTACATCCCCACTCCTGTTGCAGTCCACTGACTCCACGGCTATTGGTCGAGAACGGTGACGAAGAACGGTGACAGCCAATCAGCGGGCTGCAGCAAGAGTGGGGACGTAAACACATTGTGTCTTCTTCTCGCGGAAGGACGATACTCAGCTGTATTCCCCTCCAATTACAAGATTTAATAGTCGCGTTTAAAAGTACACAGTATGAATTCTTTATATTTTTATACGAACTTTTTACGAGAATTAACGAGAATGTTGATGTATTATAATTACAAGTACATACTCTTTTATACGTTTTTACATTACGTACTTGTTAAACTGAAAGTACTGGTCACCACAACATTTAATTGGAGAATATTACCTGACAATGTTTTCAAGAGTTTAGTAAAACAATCCTCTAACGAGGAGGACTATTATGTGGACTGTAATTCTTGTTTATTGGCAAATGTACAGTGTTTCGAAGTATCTGTACCAACCTGGTTCTACGTATGTTCTAAAGTATCTTTAAGAAAGTATAAACTGTTAGTTATACCTTTAAACGAAAGAAACGATACAAACAAAGTGTTTGTATCTGAAGTTCTTAGGCATAACATAGAGAATGCATTACGGTGCACTGTTGACAATTGTTTTTTACGTGAGTACGATATATTCTTTACTGTTCCAGCGATCTAATAATATTTATCGTTTGTTTAATTTCAGTGCCAATTAAACACGATGACGTTAACTTTGCCGTAGAAGCTAAAGTTTCTATGGTATCGAATCCATACGAAAACACGAACGATGTTGTAATCGCTCTGTTAGAAAATTATTTTCACGAGCCGAGATTTTTAAGGAAAAACGATTTATTTGGTATCGACGTGAAAGAGCACATATCGGATCATGCGTATTTACATAGCAACTCTTTAATGTCTGTGATATATTTTAAAGTTAACGCTATTAAAGGTGTAAATAAGAATTGTACGGTCGGCGATAGTTTTTACATTTTACACGGAGAGACGACGCTTATTCAGGAATCAAATGTACATAGTTATCTACCTCGGAAACATTCTTATTGCGATACAACTGAAAAGATGTTGATAGAACCATGTCCACCAAGTTTTGCGGAACCTTTGAAACATTTAGAACGCTGCATCTTACCATTCGTAAAGTGTGGTAAAAATTAATTCTTGAATATATAATTTAGTATAAACGACGCATTTGGTCTAAGCATTTTATGTTTCTTATAGATATTCAATTACCCATAAAGCCAATATTTCTTGTTAAGGGTTCGAAGGGTTCGAATAAATGCAACTTGGTTCAAACTGTATCCGTAAAGATGGGTTTGAATTTTCTTTGTACAGACTTTGCGGAAGTGCAAGCCTTAACATCAGTACAAACGGAAGCTAAGCTTCGTATTGTGTTACACAATGCCAAACAATCTGCACCGTGTATACTTTGCTTAAACAATATAGAGGTATCTTCATCGCGCATGTTTTAATTAATCTTTTTTTTTTCCCAACTTCGAATAATCTAAGACAATGTTCGCAGATATTTGGAAAGAATTCGGATGGCCAAAAGGACGAAAGAATTATATCGACATTTTCGAACGAAATATCCACACTGTACGACAAACGTTTAAAATATCCAATTATTATTGTAGCTACTACGAACGAGTCTGATATACCGCCAGAATTAAACAGAATGTTTATCGAAACAATTCATACGGAGCATCTGGATCACGATAAAAGAACAGCCTTAATCACATGGCTGCTCGCAAAAAGAAATTTGCATCACGATGCAAACTTATCAAAAGTATCTGGAATGTGTTCAGATTTTAGATTCTCGGACCTCAATGCTCTGATACATCACGCGATAAAATTTCAGTGCAAATGTTGCGATAAAGATTTAAAATCGTTAACATTATTACAAGAAGATTTCGATAAAGCTTATGGTAAAGTCACAGTATCCTGGTAAAGAAAATTATGATTATGATTACTCACGTTGTCTCAGTTTTAATGATTCTATTTTTATTTATAGAATATATGCAATCTATATATACAGACTCTAAGGGTGCACCACGTGTACCAAAAGTTTATTGGGAAGACATAGGTGGTTTGGCAGACTTGAAACACGAAATCATGCGTCGGATTCAGTTGCCTTTGTTGAACGCTCTAGGATTCGGTCAGTCTGGGCTGCTTTTATATGGACCACCTGGTACTGGAAAGACGCTTCTGGCTAAAGCTGTTGCGACGGAGTATCAACTCCACTTCTTGTCCATCAAGGGCCCTGAAATATTAAATATGTATGTTGGTCAAAGCGAGAAGAACGTCAGGCAAGGTAAAGTCCCAAGACTCGATGATGGAGTGTACATTAATGCTTTAACCCTTTGCACTTCTATGTCGAGTGTGATTCGACATCAATTTTTATCTCAGGAGCTCCTTCGTCGAGTTCCAGTCAACACTTTTTCAAGTCCAATCCAAAGAGAACAACAGTGTAAATAAAACAGATATTTTAAAGGCGTTGTGGGAGCTGCTGGTAAGAAAATTGAAATATAATTCGGAGTGCAAAGGGTAATGGTTAATGGCTGCACGTATCGCATGAAGACAGTTGTCAGTCACCACTTGGTAGACCAAAGCGAGGTACACGAAGAAGCTAGAAATTATAAATGTATGATGAAATGGTGACTGATACAGTAAACAGTGGCCATCGTCTGCTAGCTGTCAAAGTGTTAAAGATACGTATCTCAAAGCGTGAAACTAAATACTGCATTGTCTTTGCAGTGTTCGAGAGAGCAAGAGCCTCTGCTCCGTGCATAATATTCTTCGACGAGCTGGACTCGTTGGCTCCAAATCGTGGACGCAGCGGCGACAGCGGAGGAGTGATGGATCGTGTCGTATCACAGTTGCTCGCTGAAATGGATGGTCTGGATTGTTCCAGCAACATCTTCATCATAGGCGCTACGAACAGGCCGGACCTCATCGATCGTGCTCTTCTCAGACCCGGTCGTTTTGACAAACTATTGTACGTGGGAATTCACTCCGATCGTGACTCGCAACTTAGAGTACTGGAAGCGTTGACTCGTAAGTTCCAACTGCGCGAGAACGGGGAAGAATTATCGAAATTGATACAGGAGTTACCAGATCACACAACCGGTGCTGATCTATACTCCGTCTGCTCCAACGCGTGGTTGAACGCTGCTCGTAGAGTTCTGAGCAAACACGATCAAATTGCTATATCCGATCAATCGGAGTCAAATAACTCCATCACCGTGGGATCGGAGGATTTCTCAAAAGCTGCCCGCGAGTTAATTCCCTCTGTCAGCGAGGAAGAAGCTGAAAGATACAGAAAAATGCAGACGGAATTGTCATCGATATCGTAGCTTTGAACATTTTATCCGGTCAACGGTGTTTCTATGAAAATATTAAGTCGAACGTCTTTTGATCTTACAAACGACGTGTTGATTTATTTCGGGAAATATGTAAAACAATTTTTACAACGAATAGTTAAATCATGGAGGGTATTTACGTTTCTACCCCTAGATATTGCACCGAGACGGTTACTCTTATGCGCTAGTGTGCGGATAAAGAACGATAGCAGTGCCGAGACGTGTTCTCGATGTCATGGTCCTTGATACATGACAATATACATCGATCTGAAATATACAATGTAGAAAAATAGGACAGCTGAGTTCACCGAGTAATACCTATGCCAGACATCAAATTAAACGAAGGTTCAAGGTTTCCGTTAGTGGGTGCGATATTGCAATTAGACAATTATTTCCATGGAAATTCATAGTCGTTAAAATAAATAAATGTTTATTCCCTCCGATAGTGGTGATTCTGTAAGTTCAAACAACAAATTGTACTTACAGTTTTCATATCTTACAATCGCAACCCTGTGACTCCGTGCTCTGATTCTGCATACAGGGTGTTCGATTAACCGTGGGAAAAATTTTAACGGGGGTGTTCTAGAGGCCAAAATAAGACGAAAATCAAGAATAGTAATTTTTTAATCGAGGCCTCGTTAAAAAGTTATTGACAGTTGCGTCTACGCAGGTTGAACGCAGCGCGCAAGTTGCATATCTCCAGACGCAACTGTTAATAACTTTTTAACGAAGCCTCGATTAAAAAATTACTATTCTTGATTTTCGTCTTATTTTGATCTCCAGAATCTTCCGTAAAAATTTCGAATTCGAAAGAGTCGATTTACTTGAAAAAGTAAACGAAGATTGCGATTGCACTTTACAGGTGCATCGTTGAACTTACAAAAAACGCGAGGTCATAGGAAGATAAACTTATAACAGAGCATTTACGCGCAAAGTTGGGTGTCTCTGTTCATAATGATTCGCGACGCCATTGACGCGCTTCTTTTCGTACGAAATAATAACGATTTGCCTTTGGTATGGTCGCGAGGTAGGATCGATTACGATGCTATCGTTTCGATGCGCGATAACTCGTGAATGACTAACTTATTATGCGAAAGAAAGTTTCATACGCGTGCATACATTAAGATTTTACAGCTGTTAACAATATAGATATGAATCGATACGACAAAAGCGACGAAATTACAAGGGATTGCCGTTGAATATGCGCTAAAATATATTTCGCAAGGAGAGACTGTACAATTACGAGTATTTTTTTAATCCTTGTATCGTACCGTAAATCATTGTGATTCATTTTCATCGAACTACCGAAAACGTTACTTTTTACATTTTTTTGCCACAAAAGTGAGATATCAATTTAACAGGTTTCGCTTCCTACGCATCAAAAAAATGTTGTTCGGTGCAGTCGAGGATTTAACAGAAGTATCACATTCGATAAATAAACTAGTCGCTATGCGCGATGTAACAATGAAAAAAAAAACACACACACAAATTCCGTGCGAATTCTGTTTCTAGGAGGCACGTGAATTTTAAAGGATCTTGCTTAGTTAAAACTCGATCTTACGTAGGAGAGGTATCGTTTTAAATATGTAAAAATCTAACCGATATTCCTTGCCGCGTGAAACGAACGACGAGAAACGGGGGGAATATCGAAACGAGAAAATTCTGTAAATCGTTCTACGTATTGTTAGTTTTACCACTGTACAGTTACGTAGATCCATGCGTGGTTCTTTCGTTACAAACGTTCGTTTAATTCCCATTTTTTAAGTATTCGAGAAGAGAAATGTAATTACTCTAGGCGAAGAAAATTGAGAGCTACGGAGGAAAAGTGGTAGAACGATTCCGCTCGCGTCGATCGCGGAAAACGAAATACTTTGTACTCGACGGGCGCGAACTTCTTCGCGAAGTTCAACGTTTCATCACTTCTTACTTACAATTAACGTTTCGTCGCGCCTTGTCGCGGTTTTTAAGCAGTCTTCTTTTTTTTCATTTTTTTGCGTGTGTTGATGTGTGTATGCTCGTACGTGGACGTGTGTGTATATTATAAGGAAATACGCTAGTTTTCACATCTTTCACGAAGATTGTTCAGTCGTATGACAGGACCTAAAAGAACCAATTTATGACACGTGCGATAAAGATTCGTGCGGTTGGGGTTTCAAGGCAAACCATGGAGAACACTGTCGAATAACACAATGATCCTCTGTCGATTTTTTAGGTGTCTGTTGCTCATAGAACAAGAAAGTCTGAGACGCGGAGAACACCTATTTCTCGTACACCAGGGACAACAGGTTCTACACATTTTATGCATTTTCACTGCCCTTCGGTGTTCAATCCTGAAACAAAAAGAAAAATATTGAAGCATCTCGAGTTTGGAAAATAAATATATACAGGGTGTTCGTCCACGGGAAAAATTCTAAGGGGAGATTCTAGAGGCCAAAATAGTGCGAAAATCAAGAATACGAATTTATTGATAGAGGCTTCTTTAAAAAGTTATTAATGTTTAAAGTTCTGACCGTACTGAATTTTTTTCTCGAAAGTGAGTAGGATTTTGAGCGTATGTGTAATGACCAAAAATGATTGTAATTGACCTCTGCAACTGAAAATAATTTTTTTTGAATAATTTGAAATTTTTTTTTCGGCGAAAATATTTGGTACTTTCTCGAATTTTTTTCTCGAAAGTGGGTAGGAATTCGAGAGTATGTCTAATGAGCAAAAATAATTGTAATTGACCCCCTTAGCTAAAAATAATTTTTCCAAAACGATTTGAAATTTTTTTTTCGGCGATAAATTTAGGCACTTTCTCGAATTTTTTTCTCGAAAGTAGGTAGGATTTCGAGGATATGTCTAATGACCAAAAATGATTGTAATTGACCCCATTAGCTAAAAATAATTTTTCCAAAACGATTTGAAATTTTTTTTTTTGCGAAAAATTTAGGCACCTTCTCGAATTTTTTTCTCAAAAGTGGGTAGGATTTCGAGGATATGTCTAATGACCAAAAATGATTGTAATTGACCCCTGCAACCGAAAATAATTTTTTTAGAACGATTTGAAATTTTTTAATTTAATTTTTTAATAACTTTTTAACCCTTATTTTGGCCTCTAGAATCTCCCATCAACATTTTTCCCAAGAATGGCCGAACACCCTGTATACTGATGTGTCCATAGTCTTCTAAAAACAGCTGATAAAAGGCTCAAATATAACCAGACAAACAATACATAAAATTACAATTGAATAACAGAATTGTAGACTGGTGAATACATTGTTGACTGTTTCAGGAATACTCATACGGACTACTCGATACTTCTTCAAAAATTTGTATACCTGGTCAAGAAGATTTCGTGGCAAATTCGTGGAGTATGTCGCAAGCCATTTCAAGATCGTTCCTAGTAATACCCAGCGCTCTGATCACCGCATCTTGGGCAAACCCAAGTGCCGTCAGTTTGGTGATGTGTTCCACGTTTACATTCTCGTATGCCGCGGTTTCTGGCTTAGCGGAACCGGCAGGATCGTCTTTACCCCTCATCAGAGCCGACAATCTAGCTGTGTTTGCTTCAAGATTGATGTTCCTGACGACGTGCTGTCTTGTACCGGGTATCACGATCGTGTTCTCATAGTGATGATCCTGTCTGTTGTACTCTTTGCTAGCTTTTGGTGGCCGTGGCACCGATAACGGGGGTGGAACCGGCGGCACGTTATTGCTGGATGTTGTTTGACTCGATATGGAGGATGCACCGTTGGAACGACTAGGTTTCTCAGGCAACGTCGGTGGTTGAGGTTGCGTAAGAGCAGCGTGGCTTCCTTGGGAGCGACGAATGTGCGTTCTGCCAACTGGAAACGGCACTGGTGGTATCGGTGGTGCCGGAGACGGTGAGGATGCACGGTGCAACATGTCGTATCCTGCTTCAGAGTTCACTGATCAAATAAAACAAGAGCTGTGAGACCTTGGACTTTGATTCAAGCTTAAGAACTTGTTAAGGGGGGAACCTCGTGTAAAATGAAATTTTTCAACATTTTTTTTTTTGCTTAAATTGGTAGGAAATTTCCTCAGGAATATGATAAAAAAAGTTAGAAAGTGATAAGAAATTTCCTTGTACTGTTGTAAACGGGTAATAATTAAAAATTTTAACAAAAGAAGAACGTCATGCTTTTGCATAAACTAACTATTCTATTTTGAGTTTTTTGTTTCACATCATTTTTGTGCATTGGATGCCATTTTCAAGCCACCATTGCACCGTTGTTATTAACAATTAAAGTTTATACAAAATATTTTTCTTTACGTTATAACGTTAATGAATGATACTTCAAATTTTAAATGAATCTGTGCATTGGATTTTTCAAAAAAAATTCTTGAAAAACAGGCCATTTACATGAGGTTCCCCTCCCTTAAATACACTGATGTTTACTGTTATTATTTTGTTGATTGTCAGCGCTGGAGTTGAACACCGTGTTAGCTGCTGGCAATGGCGGTGGCGGTGCATTCTCCTTTGGCACAGTCAAGTGACGACCGTTCCTGGAGTGACTGTTCGGCGTGGGAGACGGTGATGGTCGTCGAGGAGGTAGCGGCGGGCTCGGTACGATTCGTCGCGCCGAGACTGGCGAATTTGTTGGACTCGAGTCGTCTTCTTCGTCCGAATCGTCGCATATCAACCCGCAATGCCCGTTGCACAGATCCATTATTTCCTAAAACATTTAGGGTAAACAGGAGATTGCATTAACTTCGACGCCACTGTTTAACGTAGAAAGGAGACTGGTTTTACTTCTGATCTTTTAATTAATGCGACAGAATGCTCGAATGACTGTACAGGGTGTTCGCGTTATTACACAGTTTGTAACCGAACGATGAAACTTTCCACTCGCGAATACAAATCATTATGCACGGTCATTCGAGTCAGGTTTTAGACAGCGTTTAGATTCTTTTGTAAACGATATTAGTGGAATAAATTTTGTTCGGATAAAGTGTAAAATGAGGCGTACAAATTAATTTTAATTCTCGACGTTAGCCATTTGTAAACTCGGTGAGAAGGGTTAATTGGGTAATTAGCGTTGACTGCAAAGCGAGCGTGTAAATTCGAAGGAATTGTTCGGCGTCAGTTCAGTGGTTTTATCCGAATCGGAGAACAGATGATACAGGGTGACTTGCAATAAAGCGTACGGTATTTGCTTCTGTATTTTATCAACGTTCCAAACAGTCGCCACAAATAAATGGTCCCATGACGCGTCCGTGCAGGCCACCCTGTATATGCGAAGGAAACATCACACAATTAAATGCACAAAGTTACAAAGCGTGAAAGCGTACGGTCATAATGCATTTGTTCACTTACCTGCGTCCAGCAGTGACAAACCATTCTCCTTCGGCTATGTACATTACCGATTAGCGTTCGATCATGCAGCGGGCAGAGCAATGGACCCAGTAGGTAAACGTTATGAAAATAAAGGTATAAACGATCATGCGAACGATAATAACGAATACACCTTGGTTCGTTTTTTTTTTTTTGTGTACAATGTTCCATGTTCGACAAAAACAGTGATCCACAACTAAAAAGTCCCAGCAAAACCGGGGGGGCGTTGTGTGTTATACATGTGCAGACGTAACTCGATGTAACGATGACATACAATTTTATTTAAATGATAGAAAAAACGAAAGGTAGAGAGACATGACGAACGAGACGAACCGTACTCGGTTCCCTGACATTTTTACAATGATTAGGAGGAAAATGTACGCTACAGAGTAATGTTTACGAAATATTTATTTTAGATCTCTATGTCGCTGCTGATATACACAGGCAGCTTGGAACAGATCTGAATCGGGGATCGATCAGCAGCACTATCCGTCGTACAAATAACGCTAAACGACTACACGTGAACGCAGTAGAAGCCTGATCTTTCGATTTCTCGTGTTTCTGATGCAACGGGTATATAGAATACTTCGGTGCTTACGTGGCTACGCTCAAAGAATTACTGTTCCTCGTTATTCGACTGCCAATCTTAGACGAACTAAAAAGAATAAATTGTTCGGTCGAGTGCATACAGAATCTGCGGTGTCTGTGTATTAAAATCAACAGCTTCGATATTCGGCATGAAGTGCTCTACCTACACGATCATTGGTAATAAAAAATCTTTCAAGACTTGTTTTATGCGTGAACGGAATAAATAATAAATATCTAAGGTAATGAAAATAATTAACATCTTTGCCCTGGTAAAGATGCCGCATGTTATTACATTGTTCCTATCGCCAACAGGTACGTAATTAAGTCTAGTAAAATACAAAAAAAAGAAAAACGACGAACGCGTAGCGTCCTTCCACGGGAAGGAAGCACAGTTGTGTTTATATGTTTGCATCCCCGCTCTAGCTGCTGTCCGCTGATCGGCTGACTTCGTCACCGATCTCGACCAATAGCGGGCCAGCGGACAGCAACAGGAGTGGGTATATAAACACGCTGTTGCCTTCTTCTTGCGGGAGAACGGTACATTCGTCTACAAGCTACATAGCACTTCTTGTTGCTCGATGTAAGCTACGCTATTTCCCTCGGAATATAACTACGCTTTTTATCTACTTTTTATCCAGACTACTATCAGTATCACCTTTATATGCTTTTATCATATCACTGCTCGTACAAATATTAATAAAATACCAGTGAATCACTTCCGTGGAGCAAAGCAAAGAGAGGACGAATTTTTTTACTTCCTACTTTGCCAACGTAAATTTATTAACGATTCTCGTTTCGAACTGCACGCTAACAAAAGCATCGATCCGACATTACAAATGTCCTATTCTGCTAATAGCGTGTACTCGGTATATCATAGACGAAGCTTCCACTAATTTCAACAGGTCGCGTTATGCGTATAACTGCAAAGAAGACGCTCTGCCAGCTATACGCATTTGCACATGCATTTAAAAAGTCGATTGATTCCTTAACCGATCGCGTGCAAAAAAAAGATTTTACTCTATGGTACAAAAAAGCGGATGATCCGTACGTAATCGTTATCGCGAATTGCGCACGGAGCGTTCGGCCATAATGTTATCTCTAAAACGTATTGTTCCATTGCTTCAAACAAATCGTTGTACTCTGAGTACAACTTGCCACGTGTTTCGCTTCGTGGGAGCATGAATAATGAATGCAAACACTTCATAGTAAATGAAACAAGAACGGATGAGTCGTACAATAAGCCCTGAACGGTGTAATGCAAAAAAGCAACCTACCTTAGGGTCTCCATAAATGCAAAAATTTTTGTTTCTTTTTTTTTTTTTTTAAAAACCGTGTTAGTCCGAACGAACACTCGTAAACTGCAAAAAACATTCGTATTAATCGTTCGTGAAAACTATTCAGTTAAGCCATTCTGCGTGTTTCTTATGTACATACAAAAAAAAAAAAAAAGAAAAGACAAAAGCGAAAAAAAATATGATCCGAACAAAGCTCACATAGAGACAAAAAAGTTGGTCCCTTTTTACATCGTTCACTCCTCGAACATTCACAAGTAACCTTCTTGTCGTTACGTTTCAAGCTTGGCGTGCCTCGCGAGAGGCGACGTGTTCGATGATAATCCTACGAATGATATGACGTGACGATCGTATAAACTCCGAAATCTTCGCGTGAAATGCATGAAGCATTCTTTAAAAAAATGAGGCGTGTTGCTTGGGAGAAGTTGTTATACATAGAGCACATTTAATATAATGAGGGTAGGTGCTACTCCTAGTCGGATACCTCGGTGTCGGGGTCAAGATCCCGCGTGGGGGTCGATGCATTACTAACGGACGCTGAATGTGTTCCAGGCCGGTGTGTTCTTCGTGGATCGAACGGATCGATAACTATCTGTTCCGTTCCTTTAATTTCGGCTCGGCAAAACGGGCAACCCTGTCCCTCGGAATCCTACAAAATCGTACATCGGAAAATTCTTTCTCGGTGCACGTCTGTGCACGAAATGAATAAAGTTTACGTTAATTACCTGCCAAGCCGTGAGGCACGGTGTGCAAAGAAGATGACCGCAAGGTTCTATCCTCACATCTTTGTCATTCTCTGCGCAAATTTTACACAACTGGAATGTGCTACCCATTTCGCAATACAGTTCGTACTGTTCCGCCGTGACCTTTATGTGCTCCTCCGGAGTAGGCTGCACCGCCCATGTTAGATCAGGATTTATGTTATGGCCATCAGGGTATAAGTAACTGAAAGAGAACCATTGAAAATTAGAGACCTTTTAAACTTCTGTTAGAGTAACTTTCTGTTCCCCTATTCCGTATATACTTACAAGCCTTCCCGATATCCGTCAAGCAAGGCTTGACAAAGACTTTTATTGTGAGGTATCGTTTGAAGAATATCTCCATCGGACGTGACATAGCCGATAGCCCATTGTCCTAACCTTGTACAACTTAACCGGAACACGTAACTTCCAGGTCTGCAATACTTTTGTAAACGTGCCTTCACTTCGTCGTAAGTAAGGAAAGCTACGTATCCGGGATGGGTCACAGCCAGAATTTTCCAATTACGTAAAAGCGTAGACCAGGGTTGAAATAACCTACGAAGGACAAGAAAGATATTAAAATCTAGTAATACTATAAAATAATTGATTTTCGTGTCTGTAAACTTACCTTGTAAATACATCGAACTCAAAGTTAGAGATATAGTCATTGCATGTGAGATCTATCGTAGATTTCAATGCCATAGCTTGCAGCACAGAACTAATCGGATGAACTTCGTTCAACTTGTCTCTGAATACTTTCCATGGGACCAACGTGCTAAAAACAAAACCAGAAATTATCTACTGTTAACGCATTAAGCATTCAATTGTAACATTTATTATTATACCTTGTTTCACCTTATTGGTGAAAGGTTACGAAGCAGGTTGAACTTAAAAGGGTTAAGGGTCAATTATAAAACCGGGTGCAAATTGTGTACATCGTCGTAACATGTGATAATTAAAAATAATTATTTTTATTCCGACATTACGATTGATGAGGTTCTATTTTAGTAGATTAGAAATTCAAGTAGTAAAATCTATAAGCCCCATAAAATTCGATGTCATTCAATGAATCAGTTTCAGAAAAATAAAATGCCCAAGTCATTTTCTACTGTAATCGTACGTCGTCATACACACGTATACGCGCGTATGTGTGCCGCCCGGTAGATGCTCATTTAAGCTAGTAGATGGCGACCGGCTCGTCAGTGTGAAAGCAAAGCTTCTAGTGCGCGGTTGACTGTTCTCTCTGTTTCTAACGATTGTCAAGATATCATTGGTAAGACAGCATGATTATTACCATGAACATATATTATCGTGCACGAATCATATCACCGTCGTTTTCATCGTATAATACGTAGCAAATATAACGTGATTCTGTGTAAAACATCCGGACGTCTCCGTGCAACCCGATAGCACGGTCCTTTCGAGGTTGGCACGACGAACGACAGATGGCAATCGATATCAATCCGTCGTGTGCTAAAATTTCATACATTGTTGTAACGGTTTTTTTGGAAAATTATTCTTTGAAATATATATATATATTCTTCACGCTGTTTTACAGCAGTATCGTACCACGGTTTACCCAAGAAAATTACACAATTGTTTATAATCTTATCCGTCGTTTGGACATCCGAATGTTATCGCGATTACCGTTATCCACCATCTGTACATCCCTTCAATAAACAATGATAAATTTGAAATCACGGTGAATTAACGTACTACGCGTTATTTATCTCGGACCCTCTCGCCTCGTAAATAGTTTAGTACAGTTTCAGGGACAGAATCGTGTACGTACAGCAATACTACGCGCCGAGGAATGCGTTTTATAAAATTGGTGCTGCCAGTGGGATTTGTCGATCACTTTATTCGAAATTTCACAGGCACGTAATTCGATAAGTTTTACACCTGCTTTCCCGCCCTCCTGCTATGAGAAAACCGAGGTGGAATCTTTTTATTTCAAGGATGAAACTTAATACGAAGATCGAACTACAGAGACGATTATTAGTAATTGTATGATATAGCATTGCAAAACAATTCGTATTATAAATTCATTCGTATAAAAAGATGGCACAGCTATTGTTTTAAATGAAGTATCATTGCTTTTTTAACAAAACCATCCAACGATCTCGAAATTAATAATTCCTACGTGCTCAGAATATTTTACGACGAAGCAAGCGTATCTTGCCGTGTCCTTTCACATCATGGTCAGTGGAATACTTATATTCTGCGTGCGTACGTGCCTACTAGTAGGATGATACTACGTCCTCAGGTGTTCCCAACCTGTTTAGCGTATCTACGCACCTTAATAAACCGGATCGACAGACAAAATATTTGTACAGCATTTAAAATTTGCCCACCAAAGCACGAAAGATTGCTAGCACAATCTGTGAACCGGCTGATAAACATGCTAAATTTAGGTTGGGAATTTCTGCTGGCGTTTTGTATCGTTCCAAGCATGTTATCGGAATGTTATTTGCCCAAATTTATGTTGTTGACAAATACGATATTCGTTTACCTTTCGCAGCTCGAAGGTATAACGTGTTGCGGTATAATAAAATAACAGTAACGTAACTTTGATACGTGCTAAATGTCACAGCATTGAACACACAATCGATATAATACACCTTGCACACACCAATGAGAAGAACGATCTATACGCGACACGTCATACATTAATTATGAAGAAGTTGCAAGTAATCATTACACGAGTAAGGTTAGGGTTAAATTAGCGCGAGTTTCTAACCTTCGAACAGGTTAATCGATCGAAACGAGAAACACACACAATTATAGAAGACTGCATTTTTTCTGTTTCGCGCCATTTTTTCGTTGTTTGCATTCGTTGTGTTTGCAGCACTTTAAATCCACTATAAAATACATATTCCGTGTAAAATAACATTGAGATATTTTAAATGTCGATCGAATTCAGTCCGTGGCAGTAACTATGACCGGAAATTAGAGTTACAAGGAAGCTAAATCGATTAACAATTTTACCGCCAAAAGCATCGAGGTGTCCGTTTCGCGCCATTTTTCGTCCTTTCCATTCGTTGTGTTTGCAGCACTTTAAATCCACTATAAATGACATATTCCACGTAAAATAATAGTGAGATATTCTAAATGTCGATCGAATTCAGTCCGTGGCAGCAACTATGACCGGAAATTAGAGTTACAAGGAAGCTAAATCGATTAACAATTTTACCGCCAAAAGTATCGAGGTGTCCGTTTCGCGCCATTTTTCGTCCTTTCCATTCGTTGTGTTTGCAGCACTTTAAATCCATTATAAATGACATATTCCACGTAAAATAACAGCGAGATATTCTAAATGTCGATCGATTTCAGTCGCGGCAGCAACCATGAGCGGAAATGAGAATTACAAGGAGGCTAAATCGATTTACGATTTTACCGCCAAAAACATCAAAAGCGAAGATGTCCCACTTTCCAAGTAAGTATTCCGCCTAGTTAATTGTTTTCTATACAGGGAGATTCTAGAGGCCAAAATAAGACGAAAATCAAGGATACTAATTTGTTGATTGAGGCCCCGTTAAAAAGTTATAGAAACATTTCCGGCCACACGGTATATTTTCGGTAAAGAATTTTTTTCTCGAAAATGCGTAGGATTTTTGGGGTATGTCTATTCACCTAAAATGATCGTAATTGGCCCCCGCAACTGAAAATAATTTTTTTAGAATGATTTGAAATTTTTTAATTTTTTTGACAAATTTTGCACATTCTCGAATTTTTTTCTCGAAAACGCGTAGGAATTTGAGGGTATGTCTATTCACCTAAAATGATTGTAATTGGCCCCCGCAACTGAAAATATTTTTTTTGGAACGATTTGGAAATTTAATTTTTTTGAAAAATTTCACACCTATTCGAATTTTTTTCTCGAAAACGCGTAGGAATTTGAGAGTATGTCTATTCACCAAAAACGATTGTAATTGACCCCTCTAACTAAATATAATTTTTTTAGAACGATTTGGAAATTTAATTTTTTTGAAAAATTTCACACCTACTCGAATTTTTTTCTCGAAAACGCGTAGGAATTTGAGGGTATGTCTATTCATCAAAAATGATTGTAACTGACCCCTCTAACTAAATATAATTTTTTTAATATGATTTGAAATATTTAACTTAATTGTTTAATACAATTTTAACGAAGTCTCGATCAACAAATTGATATTGTTGATTTTCGTGTTATTTCGCCATTAGAATTTTCCCCAGGGTTGGCTGAACGCCCTGCATATTCATGTACACATGTATGCCATTCATTTTGTTGTATATTTACAGTTACAAGGATCACGTATGCTTGATTGTAAATGTGGCGTCAAAATGCGGATTCACGGCGACGAATTACAAGGAATTGAATGAATTGTACGATGAATACGCCGAGTCCAAAGGTACAATGAATCCGAGAGTTCTATTTTCCAACACAGTTTTGTTAACACTATCGATCAATTACAAAACAATATCTTTACAGGTTTACGAATCTTGGCATTCCCTTGCAACCAATTTAATGGACAAGAACCAGGCGGCAGCGATGAAATATGCAGTTTCGCTGATCAACACAAGGTATTCGAATCTTTTACGAATACAAATAGAATTGGAAACTTGTTCAACGTGTGCTTGCGTTCTGTTTTAGGTGAAATTCGACATGTTCGAGAAGATCAAGGTAAACGGAGACGAGGCTCATCCCCTTTGGAAGTACATGAAGAAGGAACAAGGAGGATTGATAGGAAACTTCATCAAATGGAACTTCACCAAGTTCATCGTCAACAAGGAGGGGAAAGTTGTGGAGCGACACGGCCCTGATGTAGATCCCAGTAAACTGAAGACCAAGCTTGAGAAATATTTCTAAGCATTCTTGTACTGTTCTCTCAGTCTGCTATTCGTACACAACACACATTGTAACTTGAGGAACACATATTTAAGAATAATGCATCGACTGCACGTTCCTATAAAAAAACATAAAAACCGTATCAATATTTTATGTCAAACTGTAATAGATTTTAGACACACGGTGTTAATATAACAGATCTTTGCTATTATTTTTCTGTCGACACATACACTTTTCTACATAAAAACGAACAATCTTTTTTTTTTAAATAAGTACCGATAAATAAATGTTTTATTACCGTATATATATATATATAAGTGAGAAATAATAAACAGGTAATACCAATATAATACCAATTTCAATGCCATGTTTTTCCTCTGAGCCGTGTGAATCTCCGTCTGATAATATTTTTATGTTGTTTACAGTACAAGAAGTGTTCCCTGTAATAGAATTAGACAGTAATCAGCTGAATTTTGGTGATTACCGTCTGTCTGCCTCGTTAGATGCCTCGCCTTAGTGGAAGAAAATTCGAAACCTGAAGGGATCGTGGAACAATTAAATTGAACCGTATAAAAGGCACTAATGGCGTTAAAAATAGACCCGGTCACGAACAAACGTAAACGCAGTGACGTAGGACGAAAGCACGCCCGCGGCACCCACTACCAACGCGGAAAAAAGACAATGGGTCCGCACGTCAGAGAAATCTATAATTGCAACGTGCCTTTAAAGCACAGGGATTGCTTTCGCGCGTCCCGTGTGCTGCATTCATTCCCCTCTGAAAGGTGACAGATTGTTGATGCAATATCCGGGAAGTAGGCTGGCCCGACTCATCGGCCTTTCTCAACCAAATTCTTCCACTTTTCACAATGTCCGTTTCGCGACATGCGGTCACCTGCCATTCTGGCAAAAGGAGACTCACTGTCGAGTACATCTGGCCGTTTCATTCTCAACGATAGTTCCAATCGGTCCAGGTGTTCACGATAGACTTCTGTAGCCATCTTTTTATTTTCAGCGCCTCGGGCGGATTAAGAAAAGGATTGTTTGTTGTCGATTGGCCAGAGATCATTTATTGCGGCGTTGTGTCTGCCAGTGGACGGTTTCAATATTTTAACCGAGCTGTACTAAATTTATTCAATGAATTATACAGAAGAAATGGATCGTAAAAGAACACATGTTGTGGACAGAATAAATTTACTGCTGATAATACCGGTACTTTCGTAAACCAGTATGATGTCATACGTGTTCATGCTTGCACGTATAAGGATGGTTACGAATGTAAGAAGAATATGTGTTCAATTGAACTGAAATAAATAAGAGGAATACGCAGGGGTGTTAGGTAAACCATGGTGAATGATTATACCCTCGAAATTCTACCTACTTTCGAGAAAAAAATTCGAGTAGGTGGTGAAAATTTTGGGTGAAAAAAAGAATCTCGAATCGTCTCGGAAAAATTATTTTTAGTTGCAGCAGTCAGTTGCAAGCATTTTTGGTGAATAGACATACCCCCGAAATCCTACTCACTTTCCAGAAAAAAATTCGAGTATGTACTAAAATTTTTAGACGAAATTAAGAAATTCCAAATCACACTAAAAAAATTATATTTAGTTACAGGTGTCAATTGCAAACATTTTTGGTCAAAAGACGTATCCCCGAAATCCTACGCAGTTTCGAGAAAAAAATTCCAGTAGATGCTGAAAATTTTGGGTGAAAAAAAAAATTTCGAATCGTCTTGGAAAAAATATTTTTAATTGAAGGGGCCAATTACAAGTATTTTTGGTCAAAAGACATACCATCGAAATGTTACGCAGTTTCGAGAAAAAAATTCGAGTAGATGCTGAAAATTTTGGGTAAAAAAAAAAATTTCGAATCGTTTTGGAAAAATTATTTTTAGTTGCGGGGGTCAATTACAAGCATTTTTGGTGAATAGACATATCCTCGAATTCCTACCCAGTTTCGAGAAAAAAATTCGAGTAGGAGTTGAAAATTTTGGGTGAAAAAGAGAATTTTGAATCTTATTGGAAAAATTATTTTTAGTTGAAGGAGTCAATTACAAACATTTTTGGTGAATAGGCATATCCTCGAATTTCTACCCAGTTTTGAGAAAAAAAATCGTGAAGCTGTGAAATTTTTCGACAAAATTGAAAAATTTCGAATCATATTAAAAAAATTATATTTATTTACAGGGGTCAATTACAAACATTTTTGGTGAGTAGGCATATCCTCGAATTTCTACCCAGTTTTGAGAAAAAAAATCGTGAAGCTGTGAAATTTTTCGACAAAATTGAAAAATTTCGAATCATATTAAAAAAATTATATTTATTTACAGGGGTCAATTACAAGCATTTTTGGTCATTAGACAAATCCTCGAAATCCTCCCCACTTTCGAGAAAAAAAATCGGGAATCTGTGAAATTTTTCGACAAAATTGAAAAATTTCAAATCATATTAAAAAAATTATATTTATTTACAGGGGTCAATTACAAGCATTTTTGGTCATTAGACGTATCCTCGAATTTCTACCCAGTTTCTAGAAAAAAATTCGAGAAGCTGTGAAATTTAAACGTTAATAACTTTTTAACGAAGCCTCCATCAACAAATTGATATTCTTGATTTTAGTCTTATTTTGGCCCCTAGAATCTCCCATTAAAATTTTTCCCACGGTTGACCTGACACCCTGCATAGTGATTTTTTGTGACACTTCGAGGGACATAGTCTATCTTGCTAATGTTTTGTAGGTGTCTATAGTGGAACGACTGGACTCTCGTTTCTCTCAGGGACGACCCGATGCACACGCATTCGTCTCCGTAGCGCGTTCCAACAGTGTCAGAAATTAATTCGACGTTCTCATCTCGAAAAATGGGTCGATGCATCCCAGGCACATTCGAGCAACACGATGACATAATTACAGGCCATCCCGTGCGAGAGCGGGTCAAGGATGAAAGGCGAACACACTCGACCTACCGCGAAATATTTTTTTCTCTTCTTTTTCTTGCGCGTTAATACTTCAAGAACGGATGGGCGTACTACTACGCCTCCATTTGTATTTATTTTATCTAATCAGTAATCTTCAAATAGAATCTAGTTTAATATTGAATAATGTTTTTAGGTTCCTGGACGATGGACCAAAGCGTTGAAATTCACATTTGGATGAAATGTGGCACTCTGTCCGGGATCTGGGTAACGGTACGCAGGATGTAAAGAAAAGAAAAGACGCCTAAGCTCGCCGAGGCGCGTGTCCTTCCTGAATTTCAATCCTGTGCCGCTTTACGTCACCGTTAAAACTGGGTCACGTCCTCTATTGCAGGAGTAACCCGTGTCTCGGAATTGAATGTTCCGCGATATATCCACACACACACGCGTACACAATACACACAGTGTCCCACGCAACTGGGGAAAAGTTTATATCTCGAAAACGGACGTCGGGTACAAAAGAACGCCCTAAGGCAAAATTAAACGTCATCCACTCAGAATGTAATTTTATTCGTTCCCATGCATTGTTTGGAATTTAAATGTCAAGAGAGCTTCTGTACAACATTCACGGTGCAATATGTCGTCCATATTCAGCAACTAAAATTCTGCACGCTCTTTGATTATTATCAGAAACGAGCTTCCTCCAGGTGATAAAGTCGAACGTGACACTGTGTGGGTAATGTGTACATACATACATATGCATAGACCAGCGCGTGGTTAATGTACAAAATGAAGCCGAGAGATACTAACGCTATAATTAGTCGTCCTTGCTTGTCGACTGATCCGAGGCTCGCCTCCATTCATAGATCGCTGGCTTTTCCAACGCGCCCGTGTCTTCCATGATTCGAAATCAACTGACCGTAACATTGAACTTTCTTTCGATACTTTGCGCCCGCGTTCCAGCGAATTGTTTATCGCGTTTATCGACAGGCTGATAAACAGTTGGCGATTCGCTGCAACGAACGTGTCGCGACACGGGAAAGCTGGGCAATCCGTATCTTGCTTAAGAATTTTAAAACAAAGGATGACGAATGCCCGATGCACGCAGATAATGAAAGGCCTCTACAGGCAACCGAGACCTCGTTAGAAACGTGATCGATGTTTTAATATCAATTCTTATCTTTGCAACTGTTTAAATGATCTGAACTTATGCTTCGATAGTTTTCAGAAAGGAAGCCTTTAACTGGAAACCTTCGCCGTCCTTTTGTTTTTCTACCCACGGCAAAAAGGTTCCCCCCGTTCGTAAGGTTTCCAACCATCGACGGTTGAACGCAGTTACGCAACGCACGGCGAAAATACACCCATGGAAAATGTCAGTGGAACGGCTGGAGACCGCGTTTCAAGGATGCCCCGTTCGTTTCAAAGGTTCTGCGTGCACGTGTGTATCTGTGAGGCTACTCCCTCGACGGTGCCTACCGTTAACCGCGTTATCGACGTTATATCGAACATCGTCGCCGCTGGAAGCAAAGGTGCTCTCAACGAGACACGCGGGGGAACTGCAAACTTTCAAGATACCATGTAAAGCAAATGTACAAGCACCCGTAGTCTATCTTCCAAACGCACAGAGCATCCCAAAAGTAACGTCACTGACAAATACTAGAGTCTAGAGTGTAGACTACGGGTGCTTCATGCCTCATCGATCGTCGCTAGAAGGAAAGGTGCTCTCAACGAGACACGCGGGGGAACTGCAAACTTTCAAGATACCATGTAAAGCAAATGTACAAGCACCCGTAGTCTATCTTCCAAATGCACGGAGCATCCCAAAAGTAACGTCACTGACAAATACCAGAGTCTAGAGTATAGTCTACGGGTGCTTCATGCCTCATCGATCGTCGCTAGAAGGAAAGGTGCTCTCAACGAGACACGCGGGGGACTGAAAACTTTCAAGATACTATGTAAAGCAAATGTACAAGCACCGTAGTCTATCTTCCAAACGCACAGAGCATCCCAAAACTAACGTCACTGACAAATACTAGAGTCTAGAGTGTAGACTACGGTGCTTCATGCCTCATCGATCAGGAGGATTTCCACCCCAAGGATTTCACTTGTTGCTAAGCGATCTGCACTCACCAGACGCTCTCACTTGTATTTCGTGGACAGAATTTTAATAGATAGGTACGGTGCAAACGGGGGGGTGGAGAAACGTCTCCTCGAGCTTGACGAACCCGAATAAAAATCTCGATAAACGTGGACGAAGGATAGTCGTGAATGGCCGGTCTACGCGTGGCCACGACGATTCGTACAATTCGCTCGTTTAATTCGCTTTAATCGCGACGTCACGTCCCCTTCCTTCCGCTTCGGCTCCACGTCCGGATGCGAGCTTAACTCGCCGACTGGCAACGGGGGCAGAGAGAGAGAGGGGGGGTGGGGGGACAGGATTTTCGACGTAACTCTTCAGACACGGATAGCTGATAGACATCGGGGCCTATCAATGCCGTTCGACCCCCTCACCCCCCCGTTGATCGGAATTTTTCTACGGAAACTAACCCGATGGTGGTGAATTCGCGTTCCAGACAGCCGATATTCCCACTCGCGTACGATATCGATCCTACGGCGAGAGCGTACGACCCCTTTATTCCGTTCCTCCGAGCCTACAGGCTGTTTCACCTAACCGGGTAGATCTACAGTGACCTCGAGTGACCTTCAATCATAGTCCATTGGACTCTGCTCGAAATACTGCATGAGAATGTGAATAGAAAGCGTGTTATTTAATATTGTATGCGTTATGAGAGCCACAAATCTATCTATGGCCTCCTTAGGGTCGTTTGAAGTATATCATATAAGTGATAATATCATAAATAATGATATAATTAGAGTTGCCTTTGTGAGAGTCTTCTAGACCTGGCTGGAGGATCCGCCATTTTGAATTTCGGTAAAAGTCTTCGATTTAAGCCCACTTTCATTCAAAAAGCGCTCAGAATGTGAATAGAAAGCGTGTTATTTAATATTGTATGCGTTATGAGAGCCACAAATCTATCTATGGCCTCCTTAGGGTCGTTTGAAGTATATCATATAAGTGATAATATCATAAATAATGATATAATTAGAATTGTCTTTGAGAGGCTCTCCTAGATGTAGTTAGAGAATACCGCCATTTTGAATTTCGTTAAAAGTCTTCGATTTAAGCCTACTTTCATTCAAAAAGCGCTCGTCCGGGTCGTGACCTTCATTTGTGAGTAAAACTCGCTTTTATAGGATCGAGCCCGTGTACTCGTTTCGAGTAATTATACGGAGTGCTTCGTTATTAATCGACACAATTTCAGAGGCGAATTTAGCGCGGCAAAAGGTCCGTGTAAATATGGATCCCCATTTAACTTCGTTTACGTAAAGTTTAACGCCGCGGTGCGCGCAAATATGATGCAACAACGTATCAGCGGGGAACGGTCCTTAAAAATATAAAATTCACTTTAGGAACGAAAGGTCAACAAGCCTCGTTGCATCAAACTGCCTTTGAACTTCTCGTTGCAAACGTGCATTGCGAATTTCAAGCACTGTTCGACCTTTGCTACCTCGAAATTACAGAAAACAGGTGAAAGGAAACCCGTTCGGTTAACAAATCTCGCAAGATTTCAATGTTCATTGTGATTAAAGATGGCGGTGATCACAAAATCACGACCGTGATCCGAATGATGGCGTTTTAGTGGTGGTTCACGTGAACTGTGATCGAAGATGGCGTGCAAAATCACTAACAGTGATCACAAAGGTGATTAAACTCCATTTACGACCATGATCCGAATGATGGCGTTCTAGTAGCGGTTCACGTGAACTGTGATCGAAGATGGCGTGCAAAATCACTAACAGTGGTCACAAAATCACGATCACAATGGTGATTAAACTCCATTTACGACCGTGATCCGAAAGATGGCGCTTTAGTAGCGGTTCACATAAATTGTGATCGTTAGTGTTCCACTAATTCAGTGGAAATTCAAAGAATTACAAATACGCCACATTTAAATTGTATAGTAATGTAGTCTAAGCAATGAAAAAGGCTGCTTAGGCTGTTTCAGTCGATTGTTTAAATAAATGATAAGTTTGTTATTACGAAAAAGAAGCAAAACTCTTTAAAAATACGAAAAGGTATAAAATGATCGCTAACGAAAATTCTTATGTGAAAACATACTTATTATACATTTATATTATAAAGAAATAAGTTAGAATTAAAAATTACAAACAGGTTAGTTTAGCGTATACGTTAATTTGTTGAAGAAATTTAACTTTTGATTTAATTTTTTAGGATTGAAAATTCCGAAACTATGGAAACGATTTGATGACCAGAGGACGCCATCTTTGCGTTTGGAAAGAAGCAATGGAGGCTCGGTATTTGCATGGTAACGCTAAGCCGATTGTACCTCGCAGCGACATATTGCATCCGCGTAGTTTACGAGACACCAGAGCTTTGCACCTGATACCCGATATCTCGTGAATAAACAGGAGCCGTGTTCTCGTACAACACACCGGGCCCGCGATGCGTACTCGAAACGGAATTCAAAATATATCGATACATATATCGATCACCCAGCGAGCTCGACGTGGGTCGAATTAACGGTCTTGTTTTAGGCCGGATGCGGTAATTCGGTGATTCAGGGACGCCCCGCCACGAAAACGCTTGATACACCGACGGTTCGAATACAGGGTGTTCCAACAATTCGTCGCACGGCAGGCCTAAAATATTCGACAGTAAATATGACTGATAAAAATCGTACGAATTAAAAGAGGACGTTAAATGGTCCAACCTGTATCTACCCAAGGGTGGGGGAAGAAAAGACACGTTAATGAAATAATCGTAGGAGACAAGAAACCGGAATGCTCAACCTCGTTGGATTCCATTCTGCCTCACCACTTTTTTCTCATACGGCTTTCCCAGCCCACATCCGGATATCGTTATACGTATCGTGAAGAGAAGAGAAGATTCTGCAGCCATACATTCGCCGGCTCCACTACAACGATCCGTTCTATGCGTCGGATAGATGACTTCGGTCTCCTTTTCGATAAAAGCTCACCCCTTGCCACCGACTTCCGGTACACTCATCACTGAAAACATCCATTAGCGAGGCGAGCTGGTGGTCGCGGTCGCTTCCACGCCGAACACGAATTTAAATTCGTTCCAACGACGGTGTTAAAAAAGAGAGAGAGAAAAAAAAGAAAAAATTACCACGCGCCTCTGCGTGTTCTCGATTTATTTTTCGCTCGGATTACATCACCCGGGACACCCTGTATTTTTTCCCCCGCCCACGACGGAAGTAAATTTATATCGGACTGCTGATTTTTCCGAGCTATCGCGTAGGCGTAATGACGATAAACACAGGGTGATTCCCGGAACTACGTTCGAAGCGTAGATAGGAAAAAAGTGATGGAAAATTTTGTGTAGTTGAACGACCTCTATTGTACTATGAAATAATCTTTTTTTCTTCTATCTTTGCCTGGAAGAGAGACGTAGAACTCGGTTACTAAAATCGCTTTGTATATTATTTCCGGTACGGATAAACCGAATCGAAGCTCACGTTTATCTTATCCACGGTCGAATTAAACGCGCCGTGAATCCGGGTGTTATGCTCGATTTAAAGAGTGCCAGCGTCGCGTGTACGGCACGGTGCGCGCGCATGCGGCGACCGGATGTCCCCGGATCGTTTGACCGGAAACTGAAAGTTCGCACATCGGCGTAATCGAATCGGCTCGCCGCATGTTAATCGCGCTGCAATCGCCCGCATCCTACCGTTCCGAGCAGGAATGGTTCTCCGATAATGCTCCACTCCTGTTTAACCTCCTTCGAAGAACGCGTGGGCACTTATATTACCAGGAAACGCAATGTGCTACACGAGTTACAAAACGACAAAAATAGCACACGTCCTTACGAAAAATATTGCACAGCAGAGAGTTTCAGGTTAGTTTCGTTAAGAATCAGCGACCCCTACATTCTGGAACACACAGGAACTAATCTGATCCTATTATTTAGATTTGTGTTCCACAGGCTACAGAACGACAAAAATAACACACGTCTTTACGAAAAATATTGGACAGCACACAGGTTTCAGGTTAGTTCTTTCGTTAAGAATCAGCGACCCCTATATATTCTGGGGCACACAGGAACTAATCTTCTGGAATGCTGATCCTATTATTGAGGTATGTTATTCTGCTACTAGGTTATGCAGAAGTTTCGAATTTTGTCTGTGGGTCATCGATTCTCGATTCTAGGTTTAGGAACGATTCTAAGAGGTTGGACGAAGACTTTACTTCAACGGAACACGATGGTGCATTAGTCTACCTCGAAACCCGCCCGGTGAAATTAGAAAATACTTGGCTGAAAATAGAATAAGCTTCCTGGGAAACGATAAAATATTAATACTTTATGCGGCCCGGCGAATCGGTTATATTAAACCCGTGGAACTTTAAGCATCCGTCTGCGTCGCGCGGCTCTTTATTTATTTATTTATTTCGCCCGCGAACGGGATTAACCCCGCGACACGACAAAATTAATGTCCACGTAGTTTGTTTCGAAACTAGCACGTCCTTATACAGGGTGTTCCGACCACCCCTGGGGAAAAATTTTAATGGGAGATTTAAGTCTTATTTTGGACCCTAGAATCCCCCATTAAAATTGTCCCCAGGGTAGGCTGAACACCCTGTTAATACTAAAGTATATAGTGTTGATTATGAATTTCAACAATGAAACAATATGCAATTTCATGCAGTTTTGTAAAAAAAACTTTTGTTTAAATTCGTTCAAATATACGTAAAATGTAAGTCAGATTGAAGTTTTAAATTTTTTCCTCGAAAATGCGTAGGATTTCGGGGGAATGTGTAATGACCAAAAATGATTATAATGGACCCCTGCAACCGAAAATAATTTTTTCAGAACGGTTTGAAATTTTTTAATAACTTTTTAATGAAGCCTCAGTCGTTCTGGAAAAATTATATTTATTTACAGGGGTCAATTACAAGCATTTTTGGTCATAAGAGATACCCGCGAAATCCTCCCCACTTTTGAGAAAAAAAATCGGTAATCTGTGAAATTTTTCGAGAAAATTGAAAAATTTCAAATCATATTAAAAAAATTATATTTATTTACAGGGGCCAATTACAAGGATTTTTGGTCATTAGACGTATCCTCGAATTCCTACCCAGTTTCGAGAAAAAAAATCGGGAATCTGTGAAATTTTTCGAGAAAATTGAAAAATTTCAAATCATATTAAAAAAATTATATTTATTTACAGGGGTCAATTACAAGGATTTTTGGTCATTAGACGTATCCTCGAATTCCTACCCAGTTTCGAGAAAAAAAATCGAGAAGCTGTGAAATTTAAACGTTAACAACTTTTCAACGAAGTCTCTATCAACAAATTGATATTCTTGATTTTCGTCTTATTTTGGTCCCCAGAATCAACCATTAAAATTGTTCCCGGGGTGGTGAACACCCTGTACACGTAAATCAGTGCACAGCGTCTAAGCGAACTCATTGAATCCAAGAAAAAGTCACCGTCGCGACTAAGGCTATTTGCTAAATTGCAGATTCCATTAACGGGGTCACAGCGAACCGAGCTTTGTTCTGTACGCCATGGGTCTGAAATAAAGAACGTAGGTAACTGTTCCATTACTTTTGAACAAATTAAAAAATGACTAAACTTTGATAATAACACGAACGATAATGTTTACTTACGACGTGTGATTTCAGTTCGCAGCGAGAAGAAAAGATGACGCGTTTCCGTTCGACGATATCGGAAATGGTACGCGACGCAACCGATAAAAACACATCCGTGATTTCATTAGAAACGCCGCCGGGCGAACAGTTACCGCCTGTATTAGCGCAAAGCTACTTCCGGTGCATGTAATCGGAATTCCATTTATACCTCGTTACCGAGCGTCGAACCGTGTAAATCGTCAGGACGAACCGTTACCGACCATTGTCGGTCGGTTACTGTCCATTGGTCGCAGGTACGGAAGAAAAGAAAGGAAATCCTCTCACGATTCCGGGGAACCAGGAACACGGTCCAATGACAAAAGAATTTAACCGATCGACTAACGGTAGAACTTCAAGACCGAAAGAAACTGCTTCAAATGGAGTCTTAAGTCTCCAAAGTCATAGTCACGATCGTTATCTGAAAATTTAACACGTCCACTTTCAGATCAAAACTGCATAACGTTCTACAAGATGAAAATTTTGATTTTACACAATTGTAAGCTACATAACCGAAAATTTATTTTACTACTTAAAAATTAATTTTTCTAGTATCATAGTAGCCTATCGATAACTATAGATTTTGTAAAATTCGTTCTCCAGGTTACTGTTGACCAAACGCTCTAAAGACTAGAAGAGGACGAGGGGGGGTGAAGGGGTTGGGATTGTTTTCGTTTGGTATCGTTTTACAAATCATACGCACACCTACTTTTACTGGAATACGTCATGACGCCGTGCTGGCCGGCTACGTGCCGCCGCGTAGCGATTTATCAGCCGGTATAAATAAACGGCGAGAGCAGTTCGAGCCAATTCATGAATGACTGACTGCCGCTGCATGGTCCGTCCGGCGAAAGAACCTCGCGATATGTCGGCGTACGAGAAGAATTGACCCACTACTCTAAATTCGAGACCATTCCAGACTCGTTTTATCCGAATCGATCCCATAGATCAATTATCAATTTAAAAAAAAAAAAAGTAAAAGTAAGCATCGTGTTCTTTTCAAGTACACTCAGATAGTTCCACTGAAAGTTAACGTCAGAAATGCGATAACGCTCAAATGAATTAACGTTATCATCGAGGAAAATGAAATCTTATACTTTCGTGTCCGTATCTCGAAACAAACGATAATACCTATCGTCGTGACATTGTAAATCTATAAATCGAAAAACCAACAGATTTTTTGTAGAGAAAGAAAATACAAGTGTCAGAACCGAGACATGTTCACCTATTTTGGTACACCCTGTATATCGGTTCGCGCGTGAAAAGGAACACTTCCGGTCCGGCGAAATACATTTCGCGAACGGGCCGTCAGCTGCACACGAGCCGACACGTCCCGGTTTTCGGTTACGCGATAGGTAATGTCAATATCAATGAGACGTGAGGTCGTTTTTAGGTTAGGTGTGCGCACGTGCGAGCCCCAAACAGCGCGCGTTTATTATTCGTTTTTACGCACACGTCAGGGTCGCGAGGCACACGCGGGCCGAGTGTGGTCCTGTTTACGCGATCGAGACGAGGGAAGAACGGAAAAGGTGGTGGATCGATGGTACGCACCTGATACCGAAGCTTTCTTTCCAGAACTCGGCCGCGTCCGCTTTGGTGATACGGAACTTGTGTCCGGCGAACACACCGCTCGGAAAGATGGCCTTCAGTTCGGACAACATGTGGCTGAACACGAGACTCAGCTTTGTCAGGTTCCTACGATAGTGGGACGACTCGTCGAACATCTTATCCTTGCCCTCTTTGAACAATTTTATCGCCTGCTTGCACTTTCTCATAAGGTTGTTTATGAACACGCAGAAGTGCTCGTTGCTGTGCAACACCTGCATCCTGTCCTCGTACTTGCTGTATATCAGTCTTAGTCGCTGGTACGTGTCGGGCAGGATGTCAAGGATGAACGGCGGTGAATTTTTCAGATTCATCCGTTGATGTTGACAGAGCTTCACCACCTTGTCCATCAGCTTCCAGGTCTTATCCAACATTCGTTTGTCGGTGGAGAGTTTCGGTAGTGTCATCGGGTCGGCGAACCGACCGTGGAGCTTCTGAAATATCGAACCTATGTGCACGGCGCGCGTACGACTGCTGTGTCCTCCCGACGACATCTTGACGTGCGCGTGCATATCCCTCCGACGACCGGGGACTCCCTGGTGGTGGTGGTGGTGCTCGCCTTCGACGCGAGTCCCTCGCGCACACTTCCACTCACACCTTCGTAAGAATCACCAACAAACAAGCCTCCGGTTAGGTTAGCCCTGGTACGCACTCGCGCGATACGGTACAATGCATTTCCCCTTTAGCGGGACGCGTCCACTGCGTCGACGACCTTCTCACGAAGTCGCGGCCACGAGATGCACCATAACGTTACGCGATACCGCATCCTAGACTTGCTACACCGTACTGACAACAGCGGACAACCACACGAATCGACACTGACATGACCAAGCGTGCCCGTACTCGTTAATTATGCATTTAATTCCATCCACGGACGCTTGGCGGCGCTGCCGTAGCGCGCTCAATTTGAACCGTTTGGGGTCGCGAATTTCACGAGATTCAAACGTGCGTTATCCCACATCCAATAAATAAATAAATAAATAGACCCGTGTACCAATACTGGAAGAACAAACACACCGGTACAACAAGACAAACGTGTATTTCCATGTACGCTTTTATGATACAATAATTTTTAACATTGTACATGTAAAATTTCTTCGCAATATAATGAATAAATTATACATACAAGAGGACACATTGAAATAATATTAAAAGATAATGATTTAATTAATAAATCGTATAGGTCGGGAACCTTTGTACACTTATAATTATACATAACTGTGACGCGGTTCTATACCTCGTACTTTGCCTACTTTGATCGTAATGCTTCATGAAATACCACGTTATCTTGTATCGACTAACGATAGAACGTTTGCGGGGAAAAAAACGAATCATCGTCTGAATTCGAATTGCTATTATTTTTCTTGAAACGTTTACCGTGAAAATCAGTTGCTTGCTCGGCCTCCTCGTTCTGTCATATCGCGCTTCTTTTAATTTATTATTGAACCTTTTGTCGGCAAGCTTAAATATTAGTGGTTTTTACTGATTTCGAACAAACTTTTTGTACTATTTTCTGTTCTGTAAATTTGTTACTGATGTCGACAGGTCTGATCTACTATTGATAATTAAGTTCCGACAGCCTTGTTTCTACTTGCGATTGCAATTAAAATATAGGCTACCTGCCATCTAACTGGATCTCCATTGCGATAACGTGAACGTGCTGTCACCGACTTTCGAAATAATAACTTAATCGTAGTAAGACGAAGCTCGCCATTAAGAACCAACTCGCAGGGATCGACGCCAGAACGAAGTATCTCTCGTCTGAAACATTTTCAAATTATTCGCTTAGTAGGTTATATATTTATTTTTATAGGGAACGCAATAAAATTCCAAGGAATCGATTATCATCAATATCGATATATTTAACCCCAATATTTATAAATTTACCTGTCATTTGGTCCGACCTCTTAACTGCCGCCCAGCCCAAGCTTCTTTCGACCGCCATCTTCCATTTTTTATACCTAGCATCTCTCTCTGGAAAGAAAAATTAAATATATAATAAATTAAATATAAATTTCCACCGTTCCTACCTTCTGGAGTAGTCGTTGGCAGAAACGTATCCGTCGTTACTGTTTCTACTTCCTCGCCCTCGAATTCCCAGACCTCGATCCCTTCGGCAGAACCGGCCGCCATTGCTGCTCCTAACGCTGTGATGTCTGGCATAGTTGACCTGACTGATAGCAGACAGAAAAATTAGCGTGCAATTCTATTGGCATTTAGAAGATACTCGTTCGACCACACTTACATACTGGTGTACCGCAAAGATCTGCCTGCAACTGCATCAGAAGATTGTTGGTTGACATTTTTCCATCCGTTTGTAATTTGGTCAATGGAAAACCACAGTCTTTGTACATAGCTTCTAAAATATCTCTTGTTTGGAAGCACACAGCTTCCAACGATGCTCTTATTATATGTTGCTTCGTGGTGAACGCGGTGAGACCGCAAATAATTCTAAAATAAATACTCGTTCAACACGGTGTGCGTTTGTATCGCAAAAAAACGGGGATTCAAACGATCGCTACCCACCCTCTAGCGTCTTTCCTCCAATATGGAGCGTACAGTCCCGTAAAAGCTGGCACGAAATAAACATCACCGGTGCTGAACACGCTTTGGGCTAGATGCTCGCTTTCGTGGACATCTTTTATGAGCTTCATGTTATCGCGTAGCCATTTAATGGCAGCTCCCGCAACAGCAACCGAGCCCTCCAACGCGTACACTGCCGGATTTTTTGGGCCCAACTGATAGGCCACGGTCGTGACCAACCCGTGGGACGAATACACCCTCTAAAATATATTCAAACAATTCATATGCAAACGAATCAACCTTTTTATTATGATACTTACAGTCGTTCCTGTATTACACAGCAAAAAACATCCGCTTCTGTACGTGTTCTTCGCCTGGCCTTTTTTCAGACAATTCTGCCCGACCAAGGCGGACTGCTGGTTTCCTAAAATCTGAAAATAGATAAATTACCTCATCAGTAGGAATTCTAGCCCATAAGAAGACGAGTGAGTAACTTACACCTGATATGGGGATGCCCTTTAGGGGTTCAATGGTGATGTCCCCATAAATCTCGGCGCTGCTCCTGATTTCTGGCAACAGTTGCATAGGAATGTCGAAATATCTGCACAACGTGGGGTCCCACGAGAGGGTTTCTATGTTCATCAACATGGTCCTCGAGGCGTTTGTCACGTCAGTGATGTACAATCCGCCATCTTTGCCACCGGTTAAATTCTGCAAGCATTTTTCAATGAGTTCTCTGGCGGATGAATGTTCATTTCTCATGCTCAACAATTGACCAAGGACGCAATATACGTACCCAGACGATCCAGGTGTCCATCGTGCCAACTTTGCACCTCTTGTCGCGAATCGCTTTCTTGACCGCTGGCACGTTGTCTTTCATCCAGCGGATCTTCAGCGCTGAGAAATAGGGACTGACCGGCAAACCACACAACGGTTTTATGTGATTCTTGCTCTGATCAGGAAACTTGGCGATTATCTGGTCGACGATGGACACTGTTCTTATATCGGACCACACTGAAACAAACGAGGATCATCAACGACTCATCCGACATGTAAAATCGATATTGCTATCTGTGATAGACACCTATGGCGTTGTATAACGGTTCACCGGTCGTTGAATCCCACGCGAGGGTCGTTTCCCTCTGATTGGTGATACCGATCGTCACCAGCTCCTCCATGTTCAGTCCAAGGACGTCGAATTTCCGCACGACGTCCTTGATGCACGCCTTCACCGCGAAAAGGATCTCTCTGGGATCCTGTTCCACCCATCCCTCCTGAGGACTGAATTGTTCGATATCGATATGATGGGACGCGACTTCGTTCACGTGTTTCGCGTTGAACACCTGTTGAAAGCAATAACGTGTTAGAGGGAATCTACCGTTGAGGGGGAATCCCCGTTCGCGGTTATAGCACATCTGTCGAGTAGATTAGTTGGATTGTTTTATTCACGAATAGTGATTTAGCTTTAGACCAGTTCTATGATCAACAAAGGTTCAGAGGGAAAATGGACGCCAATGAAGTCTACGTCTATCAGCCATGAGGTTTACTGTGACAATGTCTCACCACAAAGCGAACAGTTCGCGTGCCAACGTCAATTACTCCAACGAGGGGACCCGGTTTCTTCGACGAGCTCGGCATTGTATCTGGAAAAAAAAAAAAGAACAATCTTTTAATTTACGTTGCACGAACACTGGGAACACAGGATCCTCCACAGTCTGGTGAAGTTTTATCGCCCGATAAGACACGTTCTTCTCTTCCCTCACCGAACGCCAGGAACGTGATTTATTATTTCGACCGTCATCTGTCCAATTCCTGGCAATAGAGGTTCCGTTCCCATTTACATACAATCTCATTTATGCAATACCGTCATGCTCGTGTCACGACCACAGAAAAACTGATGAAATAATGTTCGGTATTTTTCGCTATCGCGGCTTATTAAGTTCTTCGATGACCCACACGTGGGTTGAAGCGATAATAGGAAGACTACTGATCGGCCATTCGCGAGAACATTTTCACAACGCTCTGTTATGTTGCAACATGCTTGGCCCTAAACGTCTCAATTTCCTGTGGCATTTATCGCACTTCGAACTCCAAAGTAATCATCAAATTTTTCAAAGGCGACTGTCGACTATAAAAGATTCTTTAAAGAATTTACTCCGCGCGGATGCACTTTACCTGAGTGCACCAATCATCAAACTGACCTTGAATTCACGGCCACGCGTTACACGTTGGTTCACAAATGCTCTTCGATCCCTCACGGGATACTTGTCAGAGTATTTCAGCAAAAAGCTGTTCGACTCGGCGATAGAGACTGTTTCACTGACCCGAGCACTCAAATAAACCGCTAGTTTTCCAAGTTCAATCCAAGTGCCTTCTGATATCGCCGCCGGAAACGATAAATCGACGCGTCGACGACCCCAGCGGTCAAATCTGAGGCTTCCGGTGCACGAAGAACCGCCAGAATATTATATTGTTAGAAACGATTTCGAGACACTCCGGTGGATCGTGGTGCAAGTGGCCCCTCGAAGCACCGCGCTATTTCTCGCACCACTTTTCCACGCGTTTGACCATCAACCCGGAAGAGGTCTCGACCAGCGAGATTCCGCGTTGTACGAATGTAGCGGGAATGACCGGAGTCCCGGACGCCTGCGTCTTTTTTAATCGTAACGCTGTAACGTGCACGTCGAAAACGAGAGAGACGCAATTCGCCGGCCGCGGTACGCTCATTATCCCTGTATCCTCCTCTTAACTCGCTGTCTACCATCGTGAAATTCGAGATAAGTTACAGGGACACCGTGTTAGTCGACAGTCTCCAACACGCTTATCGCCGTGTCATTTAAACAATTCTATCGAGTTTCGAACATTTCTTCGATTCGCAGTCGACATTTTTCTTTCAACCTTTCTCTAGGTTTACTATTAACAGAGATTTATAAAAGATAATGCCTACTTTTATCGTAAAAAAACAATTACGTAACGCCTTGGTCCGATCATCGACATCGACATTGTGGAATTAAACGGTTCCTAACATTTGTTCGATTTGCAGTCGCCATTTTTTTTTTTAACATTTCTCTAGATTTACTATTAAAAGAGACGTGTGTACAAACACATATTTACAAAAAATGACGATTACAAATGTGCTTCCTACTTTTATCTATATACCGCTAAAAAAAACAATTACGTAACGCCTTATTCGGTCATCGACATCGACATCGTGGAATTAAACGGTTTCTAACATTTGTTCGATTTGCAGTCGCCATTTTTTTTTTTAACATTTCTCTAGATTTACTATTAAAAGTGATGTGCGTAGAAACGCCGTATTTATAAAAGCCGATGATTACAAATGGTGCTTCCTACTTTTATCTACATACCGCTAAAAAAAACAATTACGTAACGCCTTGTTCGATCATCGACATCGTGGAATTAATCAACATCAAAGTTTATCAGAACTCCAACCGCTTTTTATCTACTCTGAATTAAATACTATTGTACTATATATACAAACAACATTACAATTTTTGAACACGTGTACGGAATTGCGACCTTGGATGCATACATTCCTTACAAGAAATTTCATTATCGTTAATCATTCAGTTAGTGTAACACTCGTTATTAACATTCATTATGTTGGAGTAATTTTTACAGGCAGGTGAAGTGAATGAAATTCTAGATTAAGCGACGTTAGTTGACTAAAAATAAAATATCGATCTCGTGGAAAATGTCACGAGGTTTGGAATAGAAAAATCCACGCGATACGGGTCCGAGGGGCCGTGGCGAACTGCGCGGAGGGTACGGGGTCGTTAAAATGCCCCGGTTCCTTGTTGCGAGTAGTTTCAATTTACGTCACGGTGGCGTGCAACAGTGGGAGCCGTACACGCACGGCCCAAGTGCCGTCCAGTTGCACGTGCAACGCGACGTGTGCACGGAAGTACGGTGTGCACGTACGTGTGCAATCCCTGGCGTCTTTCGACAGAATGCACCGTGACGGGTGCACGTCACGGAACGGTGGCCTCTGATTGGCCCAGCCCCGCGGAGGCTCGTCCGTATTTACAGCCGCGATGCGTCATTATCGAGCGCTAGGCATCCAACACTTCGGGCAAAGGACTTTTTCCACGGCCCATCGCGTCTACGCGTGTTGCATAACTCGTGCACACGTGTGTTGTTCTTCGGTCTCGCTTCTCTACGCATCGAATCGCCATATCGATCTTCCCCCCGCGACCGTCGAAACTGGGCGAAGACAGGTCCGAGAGTAGGTGGATTCCATGCCTTCGATGAAAACTTTGCGTACCGTTTCAATGCAAATCATTATGCTAAAATTATCTCCTGATCTAGGTAACTCAGCCGAGAGATCGTTACCGGCAATACTGCGAGGCTATTGGACGGAAACACCTGCCCTACTTTCGGGTAGGAAAGTCCTACTTTCATGGGTTGCTGTCCTAAGGCGCACGTCCGCTCGATTCCCACCTAAAATGCAGGGTGGACTGGGAAAAATTTTAATGAAAGATTCTAGAGGCCAAAATAAGACGAAAATTAAGAATAATAATTTGTTGATGGAGGCTTCGTTAAAAAGTTGTTACCGTTTAAATTTCACAGCTTCTCGAATTTTTTTCTCGAAACTGGGCAGGATTTCGGCGATATGTGTAATGACCAAAAATGATTGTAATTAACACCTGTAAATAAATATAATTTTTTTAGTATGATTTGAAATTTTTTAATTTTGTCGAAAAATTTCACAGATTCCCCAATTTTTTTCTCGAAACTGGGTAGAAATTCGAGGATATGTCTAATGACCAAAAATGATTGTAATTGACACCTGTAAGTAAATATAATTTTTCCAGAACGATTTGAAATTTATTAATTTCGTCGAAAAATTTCACAGCTTCTCGAATTTTTTTCTCGAAACTGGGCAGGATTTCGGCGATATGTGTAATGACCAGAAATGATTGTAATTGACACCTGTAAATAAATATAATTTTTTTAGTATGATTTGAAATTTTTTAATTTTGTCGAAACTGGTGAAATTTTGTGAAACTTAATTTCACAACTTCTCGAATTTTTTTCTCGAAAGTGGGGAGGATTTCGAGGGTATATCTGATGACCAAAAATGATTGTAATTGACCCATGCAACCAATAATAATTTTTTTAGAACGATTTGAAATTTTGAAATTTTGTTGAAAAATTTCACATCTTCTCGAATTTTTTTCTCGAAAATACGTAGGATTTCAGAGGTATGTGTAATGACCAAAAACGATTGTAATTGACACCTGTAAATAAATATAATTTTTTTAGTATGATTTGAAATTTTTTAATTTTGTCGTAAAATTTCACAGCTTCCCCAATTTTTTCCTCGAAACTGGGTAGGAATTCGAGGATATGTCTATTCACCAAAAATGCTTGTAATTGACCCCTGCAACTAGCTATAATTTTTCCAGAACGATTTGAAATTTTTTAATTTTGTCGAAAAATTTCACAACTTCTCGAATTTTTTTCTCGAAAGTGGGGAGGATTTCGTGGGTATATCTGATGACCAAAAATGATTGTAATTGACCCATGCAACCAATAATAATTTTTTTAGAACGATTTGAAATTTTGAAATTTAATTTTTTAATAACTATTTATCAATGTTAAAAAATTGATATTCTTAATTATCGTCTTATTTTTGCCTCTAGAATCTCCGATTAAAATTCTTCCCAGAGATGACCGAACACCCTATATAAGGGGCAAATAACATTCTCAATTTATTTTCAGAGTTTCCGGTAAAACGGAAGTATCTCTAAAATAAATGCCAAAAACAGTATTAGACCAAGACAGCTCTAGCAATTGCACGTGACCCAGTTATCCTACGCTTGGCACAGTTTTTTTTTTTTCAAATAAATGGGTCGTTCCAAAATTCCTGCTGCTCTTCGAAATATTATTTCAAACCCCCCTTAACATTTTCTGTAATTACACACTTGCATAATGCTTCCTTCCAGACTAAAATAAATTCCAATATTTTTACATGATGTAAACTGTCGTTCCGAACAATTATTCAAATTGACCACAAGTCCGACAACCGTTGACAAATGTGACTCCGCTTCCAATTGGAAATAACTATGCAAGCAAACTAAATATTAATACGAACTGAATAGTTATCTATGCAAAAGTCTAAATATTATTACCTAGTTTTCACAAATTACAGATAGCAGGTAATTGCTGTTTGTCATGGACGACCCAAGGAATCCATCAACCAAGTGTTCCAAACTAATATATGTTAATGTCACGCGTTCCATTTTTTCCTTTTTACAATATTTCTTTACCTTGGTCGCGAGAAAATGCACGTATTTAATTCAACAGCGAGTATTCCTGCCGAATAACCGGTTCGATTATGTCCCCACAGTGTATCGATATACATAGTACGTACACGCGTATGCATCTGCACCGCAGAAATGAATTTCTCGGATTGCTTGGCAACGGAACACCGAACGACACGAGGACGTCGATCTCGTGATACTTCACGCGATGACTTTATACACCTGGGCGATACATATACGCGACCATCGATTGCAAAACAGACGAAACAATAATTCCGTCTACACGAACAGAGTTACCTTATCTCGACTGATATTCATAGATAAAAATTTAGAAACGCGTTCTAAACTCGAGTGTCTCAATACCCCGGATAAAAAATGTACGAGCACTTGGACGTTGTAAACAATTTTACAAAGGATTAGAAGTTTCGAGCGGTCAAGTAAATGGGAAACGTAGCCTGAGATCGGTTTCGTAGGAACCTTTGAACCCGAGATAATGTAAATGTTGAAAGCACGTGGGAATTGGACCGCGACGATATAGACGATCGATCGAACTAGTAGCGCAAGATCCCACCGCGGGTAACAGCCTGATAGAAGAGATCTTCTATAAATCGATAGTTTATCGTACAGATACGCAAATACATCGTTATTCGCGCGACGATGGTATGCTAATGCATGCACGTAGAGCGTGTGTGGACGTCACGCCACACGGCACGCGGTTCGCTGGTCATTCCGTGCCCTTTTATTTTTGGCGAGATTACTAATGCACCGCCGCGGCCGTGAATACCGCGGCGTTCGTCCTCTTGCTCTCTAAATCAAAATCGGACGTCCACACGGTTAACAAAACGGTCCTGGGATTCCCGGGAACCACGCTGGAATTTCGATTAAAATTTCGATCGTCCATGGCTCGATTAAAGGTCGAGTCCCGCTTATCGAACGCCACGAGATATCTCGGGTAACCTTGACGATTCGCGTACCAAAGCACGGGGAGTCCCTAAAATCGTTGAAAAGAACTGCAAGTTAGTCGGTCCGTTTCCAGTCGTAAATTACTATCGAGGACAACGAGTACTGTAATTTTTGTTAATGCGTGTTATTATCCCCAGTCGTGGCCTTTTTTTCTCGATGAAAATATGGTTCGACTCGACTGACCTTTCTCCTTGAACGCATAATATTTGAAGATGCTGGTCTTCCGGCCGGTTTGGGTGCGCTCCAGCTCGGGAAAGCTGGCCGTCTCGTCGAACGTGCCATCCTCCTCCTCCTCGTCCTTTTGATCCTCCGGCTTCACGTCCCCGTTCTCCTGCTCCATGGTCCGCGATCGATCGTCCTCCAGAGCGTGGCACGCGCGCGAATGCCTTTACGTGCCTCGTGGAACGGCGGGGTTTACGCGGCAATCTCTTGGCCAACTGCCGGGCGCGATCCCTTTCGACTGGAAAAAAATCGATAGAGAGAGAAAAAAGAATCGTAGACGCGCGTAAGGGCGGTTTATCGATGTCCGGGGACTCGTTTGTTTGGCGCACCTTCGCGATGCAACGGACACATTCGGCCGAGAGAATGCGCGAGACTCGTCACCCGGTGCTTCTGGCCTCCTCGCCTTCTGCTTGGCTTTTCTTACCTCCCGCTTCGTCTCACGCCGCGGCCCATATTACGTACCGTTTCACGTTCCGTCTTGCCGACGCTAGCCCGTGTGTCCGTCTCTCGTGGTCATGGCCAACGACGACACTCTAAAATTAAACCATCCAAACGTACGATCCCGCGGCTTCCCTCCGATACGAGCGGCGCTGTTTAGCGTTAGAGTTAGAAAAGTGTTGAAAATCGGACAATGGGCCAAGTATTCGGATGTTCGATGAATGCTCGGCCGAGCATCCTGTTCGGACCGAACGAACTCCACCGAATGATTCCGAACACGTGTATCAGGGTGACCGCAATGAAATTTTCATTTACTTTGTCGGAAATGAACCCTACAACTGGTGCAGCTAGCCCTCCTATAACACGGTGGATAGCTTCCTGGAAAAATGGGAAATGTTTTAATGCGAGATTCTAGAGGCAAAATAAGACCAAAATCAAGAATAGTAATTTTTGAATTCAGGCTTCGTTAAGAAGTTATTAACGTTTAAATTTCACAGCTTCTAGAATTTTTTTCTCGAAACTGGGTAGAAATTCGAGGATATGTCTAATGACCAAGAATACTTGTAATTCAACCCTGTAAATAAATATAATTTTTTTAGTATGATTTAAAATTTTTCAATTCTGTCGAAAAATTTCACAGCTTCCCGATTTTTTTTCTCAAAACTGGGTAGAAATACGACGATATGCCTATTCACCAAAAATGTTTGTAATTGACTCCTTCAACTAAAAATAATTTTTCCAATAAGATTCAAAATTCTCTTTTTCACTCAAAATTTTCAACACCTACTCGAATTTTTTTCTTGAAAGTGGGTAGGATTTCGAGGATATGTCTAATGACCAAAAATACTTGTAATTGAACCCTTCAATTAAAAATAATTTTTCCAAAACGATTCGAAATTTTCTTTTTTACCCAAAATTTTCAGCATCTAATCGAATTTTTTTCTCGAAACTGCGTAGCATTTCGAGGATATGTCTTTTGACCAAAAATACTTGTAATTGAACCCTTCAATTAAAAATAATTTTTCCAAGACGATTCGAAATTTTTTTTTTCACCCAAAATTTTCAGCATTTACTGGAATTTTTTTCTCGAAACTGCGTAGGATTTCGGGGATACGTCTTTTGACCAAAAATGCTTGCAATTGACACCTGTAACTAAATATAATTTTTTTAGTGTGATTTGGAATTTCGTAATTTCGTCTAAAAATTTTAGTACATACTCGAATTTTTTTCTCGAAACTGCGTAGGATTTCGGGGGTATGTATTTTGACCAAAAATGCTTGTAATTGACCCCTTCGACTAACAATAATTTTTCCAAGACGATTCAAAATTCTTTTTTTTACCCAAAATTTTCAACACCAAATCGAATTTTTTTCTCGAAACTGGGTAGAAATTCGGGGGTATGTCTATTCACCAAAAATACTTGCAATCGACTCCTTCGACTAGAAATATTTTTTCCAGAACGATTCGAAATTTTTTTTTTTCACCCAAAAATTTCAACTCCTGCTCGAATTTTTTTCTCGAAAGTGGATAAGATTTCGGGGGTATGTTACTTCACCAAAAATGCTTGCAATCGACCCCTTCAACTAGAAATATTTTTTCCAGAACGATTCGGAATTTTTTAATAACTTTTTAACGAAGCCTCGATCAACAAATTGATATTCTTGATTTTCGTCTTTTTTCAGCCTCTATTATTAAAATATTTCCCAGGGGTAGCCAGACACCCTGTATGAGATCCAGAGCCAGTATAAAAATGGCAGTTACGTTCCAAAAACCTATTAAAAACAAATATTCTTTTGTTAATTCTACGTTAGCAACTTTACTTTTATTAAAAATATAAATATATGTACGTATAACACGAAACGAAAATTATTATTTTAATTTAAAGCAACCTTAATGTAATAAATTGTAATTTGTTTATATATTTCCATGTAAAGCCATTATGGTTCACTATTTTAATCGTGTTGTAGGAGGGCTACCTGTACATATTTTTCCAATGATGAAAACGTGTGTACGATTTGGCAAACAAAATTGTTCTTCCGTTTAGATTCTGTAACTGAAATATACGAATTTCGTAATCGGATCGTGCCAGCAGAGAACCCGTTAAAAGTTTCGTACTCGTGATAATGTAATTAATGTTGGACTGGTAATTAAAAAATGAAATATATTTACGACAACGTACGTTCTCTGTATTTGCAACATGTTTCGAAACATTGATTAACGTGTCCATAAAAATATGAACTGTACAGGTGCAGGAACATTCTTCAACTATGAAATAATACCTGATTTATATTAATAACGTACAAGGCATCTTTAATGCAACGTCTAAAAATTTTACGACAGCATCGAACGTCAACAAATCGTTACGCGTCCTGCAAAAGAATAAAATAAAAATGAGGTCGACAGAATGAACGAAAAATAATTGGCAAAAGAGATAGTCACAAGTTCGCTTCTACGGTACAGAAGTTTTCAAAGAAAACACAACAATCTAAGAGCATTTTTTTGATGATGCTTTTGTTTTTTTAAATTGTACACACCTGCACCTTGCGTCAGTACATATAGAGATACGACACAATTCAATCAAGTGGTCTCTGGTCTGTAAGCCGCACGTAATGCGTGATATGATTTTCCCGAGAAGCACCGGACCATCCGAAAGCATACGCTTCGCTCCGTCCTTATATACAAACCGCATACCCTACCGAGCACTTGCGAGAACCTCGTGTCGCTGGCCACCTACCGGATTCCCCCGAAACTAACCTGGTTCCCTCCTCTTCCGAAGATGGCGCCAGCGGTAACTATCGCTTGGCGGGAAAATACGAAAACTTCGAAACATCATATACATTGAATAATTTTGCAATTACGATAGTACAAAAACATTGTTATCGATAATACCAAACTACTATTCGGTAGATACAAACACAACGAAACTTTACAAAGATCTACGGACATTACTGTGAACTAGAGAAACATGTTGCAGGAATTTACAATTTAATTTACGATTTTTCTCACAACAGCCACTTTGTTTACAAAAATATGAATGTGTATTTGATTCGGAAATATGCATAACTTTTTGCACAAAGCAAACGAAAATTGTGAACTCGGTGGCATGGTTTATTCATCGAGTAATTGAAGCACGACCGATTAGAATAACCTATATGAATTAGGGCACCCACGACCTTGTCGATGAGATCGTTTATCACGTCTAATACATATCCCCTGGTGCATTAACTGCACACGTGACGTTAATGCAACGGTAATTCAATTTTTATGATAGAAAAGAAGAAAATAACTGAAACGGAATTGTTAGGAGAAAGGAACTGCATGCTAGTTTTTCATAATTTTCGATCATCGTTAATAACAAACTACGAGCGAATCTGTCGCCTTTGTACAAAATTTCATGCGTAATAATTCGAATTGAATACTCATTATCACAAAGTTATTTCTACGTAATAAATATCTAAAATAAAGTTCGTGGTTTCACATTTGTTACATCAAATAAAACGTACTTCAAATATCACCGATTTCTATTACAACAAAATACGTACAGTACTTACAAAGTTGCAACAATAACGTACAGTCACGATCGTATTTCGTTAGGTTCGTATTCAACGTGCATCATCCACGTGCTATGGAATTATGGGATTGTTATGTCACCTTACAATTTACTACGATGAAAGAATGACACGGATTACGGTTAAAACACCTTTATTGTATAATATCTCTCGGCCAGTTCTGATGCTTTACGAACAAGGAAAATCTTTTAAGTCAACGTAACGGGAGATGTACAGTAAATACTTACGAAAATGTTACTATTGACGGCCGGCGGATAAACGCTTAACGCCCCAATGTGGACGCAACCGCGATTAATAATCAAATACACGATCATCGGCACGTTTTTCAAACTCACACGCCATTATATCGGCCACGAGACATTAGATAAAAATCAAAGATCGCGATGTTGGCGGCACGAACACCGAGATAAAATAAATGTCATGCTTCCCCGACCACACTACGCCATGGCTTGTTGTCGTCTGCTGGAGAACTTCGACATCGGTGGCCATATGTCGAAGCTAGCGCCTTACCCGCCATTTGCACACTCGCATACACTGTAGCCAGATTTGCCATAATCGAGTGCATCGATGACGCCATTAGTAACGACGAACATCCTTAGCGTTTAAAGCAGACATACCTTAATGCACGAGCCACATGTTACGCTCGGTCAACGTTTCATGCAACTTCGGGAAAATCGATAAAGAACGTGAAAGAGAACCTTTCCTTCTTGCTCTTGAACCGCCTTCTCGATATACAATATTGAATCTCGATTGCCCACGCATTTTTAGTCTATAATGAATGAAAAATTTTCACGAAAATACACGTTTTAAGACACCGTGATCGTGTTTGAAATAAAACATTACTACGAAAATAAATCGTTTGAATATAGTTTATCAAGTAAGACTTTCGAAATTATTTTCAAACGATTTATTTTCTAATTGTTCTATTATTTCAAACAATAATTCTTTGATTCTATAACAAAGAATGTTTATTTAATATTTAATTCAATTTGTATTTGTATATTTTTTGCCTATTGTATAGGGAAATATATCATGTTCAGTTTTATTGCATAAGTTGTTCCATAACAGAGATGTTCAGTCTCTGAATTGTTCAATATAAAAGTTTATTTGTTCAGTTTAGATGTTGTTCCCAAATATGAGATTTTCTTGGTCTTTAAAAAGACCGATTTGTCCCTTGGCCATCTTCGATTTTGATTGAATGGAAATCTTCAATTAAATTCTTCATCTCAAATTGTTCAGAAAAATTGTCAATTTTCAAACGATCATAACTTTTACAATAGTAAAACTTATCTCATTGAAATTTTTTCTAGAAGTTGAGCTCGTGAATACTTAGAAAAAAGTATTAGACAACATTTCATTTTGATTCAGATTAAAAGTCAAATTTCTATTTTTTTAAATTCGCAGCCATTAGCTCGGTGTTACCCATAATGAAGAATTTCTTCTTCAAAGGTAACACCGATTACCAGGTCTCACCACGAGGAGGTTGCTGCGAATGGAGACCCAAAGTGAGATCGATGGAACAAAGTTCGGTCGACCTTCCTTTTTACACACTTAGATTACGCAAAAAAAAAGATGCCAAGTAATTACTGTTCTAAAACAAAGGAGGAAGCTATATTGTAGGAGACGCGACACGACGAAACGCGACACAATACTGCACAGTGCAGTAGGAATATGAGGTGCGACACGTACCGAATAGCGGGTCAAAAGGGGCAGCTCGTTGCCTCTCAGCGAGTCCAATTGAAGGGGAAGAGAATCGACGCACCAGGCACGGGTTCTCCATTTCTCCTACGCATCCTGCTGGGAGCCCACGGGACCCAACTCGGGATGGCTGACAAAGGAGAGAGATCCTGAATCCGGGCTACCGCAGACAGGAACAGGTCCCCTCTACGGCCGATGACTCTTTCCCTAGAATTGTCCCACCAGAGGACGGCAACCGACCCTTCGAACCATCTAAACGGCCGATCACTTGCTTTTTACATTAAAGCAGCGGTGACCGGAGAAACGAGACTGGAAAAGAAGCTATTAATTATTTCATCACTTGGCAATCTACGCAGTAAATAAAATAATATACAATGTAAATTGAAAATTAACGTCGTAGGTGGAATTAATGAAATTAAGGAATTGAAATAAACATGGGAATGAGAAAGAAAGGAAAAAGAAATATTCGACGTTAATTTTTACACTCGCGCTGCGCCTTAAATTTAATGTTCTTACGTGCAGATGAATCCGAAGTCCTCCCTCTAAAAATTGATCTGAATAAAAACTAAAATAAAAATTAGTAGTTAGACACACAAATTAGAATTAATTATACGAACAAATATAGGGGCAAATACAAATACAAATAAACAATCAACATAACCAAAAACAGAATAAGTGAAAAAATAACAACCCCACGATGAAAATAATGAGGAACAAAATGATTTGAAAAATCACAACCCAACGAAGTAAAGAATGAAGAAGAAAATAATTCGAAAAATAACAACCCATCGATGTCGAAAATAAAGAACAGAATAATTGGAAAAATTTCTACCCAACGATGTAATATATGTAGATAAAAGCTGAAAGAAAAAACGAATGAATTATTGGAGAGACGAACAGAAACAACGAAATAATACATCCCTATATATAAATAGAAAACACAATAATGGTATTAGTTATATAAATATAAATATATGTATGTATTATACCAATCGGCGATACCAGTCAGCATCGTAGAATCAGAGAATCTGAAACAGAAATTACGCGTAACAGTACCCCCGGCGGTTCCAGGAGTACTGAAAATTGTTGGTCATCTGTGGCCTCTTTTATGCACTTGGAGGCAACAAATACAGCAGCCAATCAGCATCCAGTCCGCTGGGGCGACATTCCGATGGGGGCGACACTTGATTAACAAAGTTGCATAAACAACAAAATTGCATAAATACCGAGTAATTTTTCGAATATTCTTAGAATGTCTGCATATTCCTCACCAAAATACGCGTTGTTTGCACTTTGAAACATTAAGATCCTTCAATCCGTTCAGAAGTTATAATGTTTTAAACATACGCAGTGAAATGTCAAACGAACATTATTTATCTTTAAAACATTATAATTTCTGAACGGATTGAAGGATCTTAATGTTTCAAGTTGCAAACAACGCGTATTTTGATGGAGAATATGTAGAAATTATTTATATATACCTATAAGTATTCCATTATTTCAAATAATAATTCTTATTTATTTTATTTGCAATTACTGATCATATCTGTCAACTAGCGACTCCCTCAGCCAATCGCGCTAGCTTCAGGAAAGTTTATAAAAATCGTGCCCCCTGGCGAGTCCGCGGCAGTCATCGTTCAACCACCAAACAAGACGGATCGTAACGAGATGAAGAATTTAATCGAAGATTTGCATTCAATCAAAATCGACGATGGCCAAGAAGATGGTTGACGAGCAGCGGTCAAGGTACAAATCGGTCTTTTTAAAGACCAAGAAAAACTGAACAACTTTTATATTGAACAATTCAGAGACTGAACACCTCTGTTATGGAACAATTTATGTAATAAAACTGAGCATGGTATATTTGCCTGTATAGGCAAAAAATATAGAAATACAAATTGAATTAAATATTAAATAAACATTCTTTGTTATAAAATCAAAGAATTACTATTTGAATTAATAGAACAATTAGAAAATAAATCGTTTGAAAATAATTTCGAAAGTCTTACTTGATAAACTATATTCAAACGATTTATTTCCAAAGTATTGTTTTATTTCAAACACGATCGAAGAACAAGAATACCTGGGCAATGGAGATTCGAAATTGAATGCCGCGAAGACTGACGTCAGCTGTTCAAATGCAAGAAGGAAAGGCTTCCCCTTGACGTTCTCCATCCATTTCCCGAAGTTGCATGAAATGCTGACCTGTGGCTTGTACGGTAAGAGATGTCTGCTTTTCCCATCACTCCGTTAAACGTTAAGGAAAATCGTCGTCACTATCGTCGATTTCGATGCACTGAATTATGCCCGATCTGGCCACAATGCTCGCACATATATTTCACAAATTCTTCCACGATTTGATCACAAACGCGTTTCTTATACGAAATAACAAAATTTAATGCACTCGCGATACATATTAAAACTAATTAATAACGAAAGTACTTATTCTTCACGCTTAAATGAATTATTTTAATCGATCGATACGGTTCAGAACGATCAACCGAAATGTATTATTTAAACCTAACACCGTGAAGCTAGATTTCAATTACTTTCGATAGCGACCGTTGATGCATACTACATTCCTCGTTTGTCTTATTTTGTACGTAGTATAGGATTTAAAAAAGCACACGGAGAGCAGTAACCTCGATGCTTCTGATGCACCGAACATGTTCTTTTATACTTTAAATTTGAATCATTAAGTCGCGTATAGAATTGTTCGAATTTAACATGACTATCACTTCGAATCTAACCACACAAGAACAGAAGAATATCGAAGATCCAGTCGAGGAGATGTTAAAGAAAACTGGATGTATGGAATTGCATTATCAAGTTCAAGTATTAATCTTACGAATATATTTAAATATTGAAAGCCTACAATGTAACAAAATATATACCAGTTGAACAACGTTTTTAGGAATGTATTGCAGAGACGCAAGACTGGAGAAAGTGCCAAGAACAAGTACAAAAGTTTAAAGTATGCATGAATGAATATCAGAGAAATCGAGAACAGTCGTATTCTTAATTAATCTCATAAGCATGAGGACAATAATAAATTATATAAAACACGCGTGTAGTCATGCCTTGACTTTCTCCAATATCGAAAACTGTAAAATGGTGCTGGTCGTAAGATCAGATATATCCATGGGAAAGGGAAAAACTGCAGCTCAATGTGCACATGCAGCCGTAGAGTGTTATCGTCAAGCAGTAGAGAATGCAAAGTACAAACCATTGTTCGAGTCTTGGTTATTAAGAGGTCAGCCTAAAATTGTTCTAAGAATATCCGACGAAGAAAGTTTACTGTCGTTGGCACGTAAAGCCCGTAAAGCTGGTCTTATCATCGCCATAATAAAAGATGCAGGAAGAACTCAGTTAGAATCGGGTACGATCTCTGCGCTTGGAATTGGACCGGGCCCCAAAGAAGTCATAGATGACCTTACTTCAAATTTGAAGTTATTGTAATTCTGTTAGACATGTACAAAGGGTATTTCTGTTATGAACATTCAAATAAAGTTACAACGTACCAGAACTCTTAAAATTCGTTTCAATTAATACTTTATTAACATGCTAAAATGTTGTTTTACTCCTATCCCCATATATGATAGTAGAAATAAAACTGCTTTTAAAATTTTTGAAGAACATACATGGAATATTGTAGATCGATCGGAACATGGAACTTTCGTTTTTTAAAATAATACATAATATAGATCATGCAATGTTTATGCCAGCACAATTTGCATGTCTTTTACTTGTCTTTATAAACGAAACATATATTACTATTCTAACTTACGTAATCGCGTACAGAAGTATTGATAAATATAAAATAATAATTTCAATCGGTTTCGTTACACTATGGGTTTAAAATTGTACTATGTAAAAAGGTACTGATACATGTTCTTCTCCCATAAATCGTTATTAACGCTTAAAAATTTCCATAAAAATTTCGCGTAATTTAATATTTTAACCGTTCGAGCGCTGAAGAATTTTTCTTGTATACGTTCAAAGTGCGGAATACAATTTGCAGAACAAAAGAGTAGCGCTCGAACGGTTAAACATTTCATGTTTGTGTATTTTTGTACAAAGAAAAGGTAAAAAATGTTGAACGAAATATAAATACAATGGCTTCTGTTATTAAAATGCATATAAAAGTTATATTTTTAATTACTTGAATCGCAATAGTGTTATGCTCCTAATATTGAAAAAATTATAGATGCATTAAGAATATCCTTTCTTTATGAAAACCTTGTGTATAGTGTATCAATGCACAATTTCGTTAATACATATTATAGTTGTACATGTTCTTATGCAAACACATATTCCGTTAGAAAAAATACGAAGAAAAATCACGTCGATTTTAATTTCAATTTTCATACTCCTTCAAGCGCGCAGTGTAATAGTTTCCATACAGAGCAAACGTTATGTAGTTATAAAATGCATTATCGGTACTATCATGAAAAATGTGCACCCATAGTACAGGATTAAAAAATTCCTTACATATTATTTTATAATTAGCTTATTAAATTATCAGGGATATGCGAATAACCCGAAATTCGAATTTGGGCCGCTGAATAATTGGCAAATTGAAGGCAGAGCTCGATACATCGAAATGTACCGGGTTGTCCTCGAATTCGTCACACTTTCTTGACTATCTAATCCCGAATTTCAGGCTACCCGTGCACCTCTATAGATTACCTAAGCGTAATCGTTAGACAGCACTGAAAATAAGTTAACAGTTAAAACAGTATCATTAATATTAAACAGACATGATTAAAGAGTATGACATGAGTAAATGAACGATGTCGATTGTACCACTAAAATGTTCGTTTTTAATAACACTAAACAAGTAGAAACGAGTAATGTAAGACTATGTATATTCGCTAGCCGTAATAGATTCCTCTAAACATTGAATACTTGACATCTAAATGTTACTGTTATGTACATTGGCGTAAATGTTATAAATATACATTCATTATACATTATCATTATGTTACATAAACATCGTACATTAACATTATATATCTACAAATTTCTACAACTTAATTCGTGTATTTACTTCCCACGCTAAATGACAAATCAATTATCCGAAAGTACTCATATCATACTCACCAATTTTTTTTATTTTTCTCGAGTCAATTATTGACCTTCTATCACATGTATGAATTTGATTATTAGTGTCCCTAATTACAGAGTGCGCAGAATATATCAGTCTCAAGTAGCATGTAGCAGAGTATTATCAACTCTATAGAATTTTACCATTTGGCAAACTGTAGCATGCATCAAACCGAGGTGCAAGTTTGATTTCTCATCCGTGTGGCCCTTTGCCGTTTGTGATCTGATATTAAGTAATAATTTTACTAAGTTCCGGCGGTTCTACGTAATTATTTAGTACGTGCGGTGCTTCGTTAAATTCATCCAGCTCGTCGCCGTTGTCCGCTCCTTGTGCGAGTAAAAAGTATTGTTCGCTCCGTGTCGGCCACAGTAAATGTGCCATCACGTAATATGCAAAACAATCAAACGAGTATGTAATACCTAGAAATGCATCGTGTAAAAATTACGAATTCCGTTAAATTTCACATTACATAATAATACTTACCCAACAGAAGTTTAAACCTCCACAATGCGCTTACTTGAAGTGCTATGAGCGCTATAATTGGTAGATAAATGAACCAAACTAAGGAGGATGCACCGAAGTGTAGTAAAAAGTTTAACTTTTGAGTGTTGTGTTCGTACGTCATGGTATTTCTTAGCTCGCATAAAAACCAGATCATTATTGTACTTCGAAACAAAAGGATGAACCAGCCCGGCCATGTCTGGTACTCGTCGATATCTTCGATGATATCGACTTCCGTCTGAAAACGTCGAATATATTTTTATCTCGAATTTTAATTTTATAAATAGAAACGTACCATGTTCCATACGTATAGCAGAATATGGACCACTCCGTAACAAAGCCATATAGCAAAAACTAAAGGCTTCCACGTTAATTCCATTCTTGTTACAGCCCATCCTTTGGCAAGCAAGAGAAGCAACAACATGAATAATGTCTGAAACATGTTAAAATAAATATTAAACGTTAATAAAAATTAAATTCATAGATATCAAAACTTACTCGTGATAGAATATCAAAAATATCACCCGCAACTTCCAACTGTTCGTAGCCGACTCCGTCGAGAGCGAATTTCAACACGTGTATCAAAATTAAACACACTGCTATAAATTCTAATAGTAAACTAGCAGTGAATAATCTTGTCACAGGGTGTTTCTGCAATCTCACTGCGTACAATTGCAGCGGTACCAGTATAATATAACATATGAAAACCAACAGGTACAGTCCAGTGGTGTTTTGTCTATCGTACGAAAACTGGTACGTTAAACTGCTTAGGCCTGTGGTATTCGGGTTACCGTTTATCAGCCAAATATCGTACTCTAATTCGTCGTGTTTCTCGTAGTATTCCCACTGGCACGTAGTTGTGTTTCTATAACACGCCACTAGACTCATGTACCAGAAACGTGGCTGCCAAAAATCCTGTATGACGTACGTGAATTGGTGCCCCTTCACGATGTTCCATATGGAATCTTCGTCTGGGCATAGTTTACCTTTCGGACAGGGTACTCTCCTGTTAAAAAATAAACAAACGGTAGTTAATTCTATAACGGGGGATTATAAGTTAATTAAACAACGTACCTCAAGAAGTCCTGACCTTCTTTGTTACAGTGTACGTCGTAAGAGCTTTGATTCAAGGTATTGAACATAAGAGTACAGGCGGTACTCTTGTTCTTTAGGGTACGATTACCATAGTATTCTACGAAATCACCTCGGTCCAGGACTGCCAAGGTAATCGGCGCAGAGAAATTGCTTTTCGACGTTACGTTGCCAAAAATATAACCGTACGAGTCCTTCTGCCGATGTCGATCGGTCTTTTGGAAACCGAATTTAATGAGAAAGCGAAAAAATTCTCTCGTATTGAACGTGCCGGAGATATGAGTGGTTTCAACGTGTTCGATCCATGGCAAGAGACACGACGCGAAACAAACGAACAGAATCTTTTCAAGTATCATCGTTGTTACGTGTGCAGTCCCCGATGTATGTACAGTGTTACGAACTGGTCGTCGAGAAGCATCAATGATTATACAATGTCATAACATTTTTCTTCTTATCGAACACAGCTGTTAAACATCACCGATTCACCACTATGCGTTCTGTGGAACTTTCACGCGCGTCAGGATGCACAGCTTTTCGTACGTGTCATTGCGAATGTTCCACGAGCGAGGATGCATCGCGTATCCACGGTAAAACATTCAAAAATAACACCACGCGTATCATCCGCTAAACGTTAATGACCCATACCTCTGAATTGAACTCGGGTTTTCCTATTGATTTTCCCCACCCAAAGAGACCGGCCGCTGCAAAACGTTTTCTCACTACTGTTACCACACGGTCCTTAGGAATACTTTCCCGCGCTTCCATAAAAAGATTACGTTTTCAATTAACGCGTATCGTTCACCTTTCGTCCTTTAATTCCCTCAAACGAAACAGAACCATTCGATCGATTTCTTGGTACAGAAACTATCGGATGGTAAAATATACCGATGAAACATAAATTGTTAGTTTTTTTTCTATTACCACTCGTATGAATTATTGCAAATGCAGATATCTGAAAAGTTATTCGAAATTGCACTTGCAAGATTACGATAGGATTTCGGTGGACATAACCTCAAAATGAAAACTACGATGCGTAGTAACATTGTTAAAAGTTAAAAATAGACACGAGATAAGTAAAAATTCTATTTGCTCTTTAATTGTTTCCCTCGTAACCATATACTGGATATTTATCGACTTTACGTTACAAGATCGAAAATTTCACGTTTTTCCCGTGAGAATGATAGTTGTGTTAGAAATTACAAAAATTTAATGGTTAAGTACAGTATAAATTGCAAGTAGATTTCAAGCATTTAGATTTGAACTCGAAAAATTGTAATTCTCGAAATAAAGGCCTCGTTTTGAATAATGGTTTGATATTTTTTTTTTTTGGGGGGTAAATCATGCCAAGTTTCGCGCCCTATCAGCGTATTCAGGGCATATTTATATGGCTTCGTCTTCAAATCATTTTCTTTGTTGTCTTTTATATATGCCCTGACCAAAAGACGCAAATTGCGTCGAATATTGTAAAACTGCCAAGCAACAAAAATGTTCCTGCAATTAACATATCCGATCTTGGGATATGTTATTCAGGGAAAACACGTAGAACTGAATTAATATCCGGATTAATTGCATAATAGAAAATGCTTGTTCTCAGCCAACACAAAGGACTTCCGACATTAACGAATAAAAACTGTTGTTCGTGTAACGTGTCGTGTTATCTCGATAGAAATGTCCGTTAACAACAAATCGCTAAATAACGGTAAAATTTCGCAAGAAATATTCCAACTATCCAAACAATACTCTCTGAAACAACATGTCTACCCTAGCGGACGAACATCGATCTCGAATAATTTGTTAATTTGTTTTCGCCTATTTTTTTTATATATCAGGTTAACAAAATCATGTACATGCACGAAATATCCCGTTTTTCGGCGAAACCGTGTAATTTTTGTACATTCCGTGTAAAATTGATATAATAAATGTGAATATCCTATGAAATATCATGGGTCTCCATTTTTATAATCATGGAAGAAGACATTTCGTTGTCGTTTTGTAATGTAACCTTGACTATATCGAATATTTTAATATATGACGCATCGAAGAATGCTTTCTGATCAAACAATGTTTACATTGTACTTAAGTACGTTAAAATTGCAAACGGTTAATATAAAATCGTAAAAATAGAAACCATTCCACAGCGAATTCATGCTAGAACCGTATCATCGATATATGACTTTTCGTTTCATAAAATTCTTTTCTTTCCTAACCTCTTTACCACCATCGATTTCCGTACGTTTATTAGAATACATTCTTATCAGGAATTATTCGTGGATTGAACCCAACGTTATAGAAATTCTATTAATTATCTACGTTTCGATGTTGCACGATGAGGTTATGACTTTCGTGACTTACGTTCTATGAAAACGCATCAAATTTATTCCGTTTCAATTTATCCTACATCATTATTTCGATCGTTTTATTTGCCCCTCGTGATACTAATTTCTACCGGAATCGAAATTATTTTAATATCGCATTACATATTGTCGGTTTATAAAATATTAAAGCAGCCTTTATCACGAGCACCTTGCAGATACAGATTTTGGCACCGCCTATTTTATACGCGTGATTTTTAAGAAACTAGAGAAGCTTTCTTAAAAATTAATCCATAGCATTCAGCAACGGTACCATTAGGATCGTTTGGGATAAAAATACAGAGACAATTGTTCAATAAATCATTAATTTTTATTGTTTTTCCGTGGTGTACCCCAGTCTGGCGAAAAGACACTTGCCAGAAAATCGTGCCGTGTACGAAACCCAGTGGCTTTTATCGTACGAAGAGAAATAGAAAATAAAACTAGATACACGTGGCCATTTATTCAGACTTTTGTTCATTCGCAATGGTCTCCCGAATCAGAGAAATTATTGTTCGAATTCGGACGATCGTTTGCCGCTTCGTCGTTTTTCGAGAAACTTGTCGCTCAAGATATTCGCCGGTCACTCTTCATGGTCCGTGCTCGCAGACCATATACGCCGTTTCAGTGGCGCTAGTATGCGTCAGAGTACTGTCGGTTCACGTGTGATTATTGTCTGCTTGTCGATTGAATAATTTTATTGCGCGATTTACAAGAGAGTCGATTTTGAACAGAAAAAAAAGACTGTTTCGGTAGTGATAAAATGGAGGACAAAGGAAATACGGGAGGTACCGCGGTTGAGAGTGTCGAGAGCAACGCCAGTCCACCGAAGAAGTCGACACCGAAGGGAAAATCAATAAGATCTCAACGGACGAAATCCTCTCATCCGCCTACTTCCGAGATGGTGACATCTGCCATCAGAGAGCTGAAGGATCGCAAAGGATCGTCCCTGCAAGCCATCAAAAAATACATGGCGTCCACGTACAAGGTGGACGGCGAGAAACTGGCACCTTTCATCAAGAGATACTTGAAGTCTGCTGTTACCTCCGGTGCTGTTGTTCAGACGAAGGGTAAAGGTGCTTCAGGTTCGTTCAAACTACCGATGACCAAAGGTACAGAGACCAAGACGAGAGTGCAACGGGCTGCGGTGAAGGTGGCCGAACCGAAGAAAGTGAAAAAATCTGTTGAGAAAAAGACGACGCCAGTGCGTAAACCTGCGCCAGCGAAGAAATCCAGCCCGATAAAGAAAGCAGAAACACCGAAGAAAGCAGCGGCAGCGAAGAAGCCTGCTAAGGCGGCGGAGAAAACCGAGAAAGCAAAACCAGCGAGTGAACCGAAATCCATTTCGAAAAGCAAGAAGACGGTTAAGGCACCAGCGGCGAAAACGAGAACCCCGAAGCCAAAGAAGGCGGCGCCAAAAGTGGTGAAAGCAGCAGCAAAGAAATAATTTTTCTTCACAATTTTTGAGATTTTATTCGAAACGAAAATGGCCCTTTTCAGGGCCACAAACTATTTGACATGGAACAATTTAGACAATCTAGAACGGTATTAAACATTAGGAACCATAACTGTGATACGTAATAATAAGAAAACCCTAACCTATAAATTCTTTTTGTATACGACATAGAATAATTACAGGTTTAAGATTTGTACATAATAATCGTACGAAATAAGGATTTTAAATGTAGCTTTTTTTTCTTCGCAGTAACGTTCGAATATTAGTAGATAATGTGTCTAAAATAATTTTTTAAGAAGCGAATGATTATGATACACGAATAAAATATGATTTGAAAAGTACACACGTTTTGGTATATATGTCTTGTAGCATTTGTGGACTTTAGTTTCATTCCTATAATCTGTATAAATTTATATATCCCATCAAAGATCATGCAACATATATTCGTTCATATTGTATCTTCAAATTTAAATATATATATATATATATGGTAAATATCTTATTAAAATGTTGCAGTAATTTATTTCTATTACCCATTAACTTCGTTAAATAGATCGAGGGGACTTGTAAACGGCGAAATAAATACGACAAGAGAACTATTCACGATTAAATAGAAGTTTATTTCAGGTTAAGTGTTACACGTAGGTTAGGGACGAGCCAAGACGAATTGTTCGATAGTTCTGTCGATTTTGTCACCGAGGAAGCTAAACAAAAGAGGAAAGAAAAGAAACGGTAGAGGAACATGGAAAATTGAAAAGGGAAAATGGTTTATGGGAAGGGAACAAGGCAATAAAAGTGAAGAGCCCCCATTGAGAGAGGCTTTGTAAGAAAACGAACGTTTCGTAGGGCTCTGGTTACCAAGGGTTTACCAGGGCTACCTGGCTTTTGCACGAGACCCTAAGAAAATAGAAAGCTTAGAATTATTCTTGCACGCATTCCACTTATGCAGTGGCAAGGGCCTAGTCACGATATAATGCTCGCTACATCGTTCGTACGATATACATACATACATACGTGTTCGTATTTATTCTTTTTTAAAAACCTAAACCGTTATTTATCCGTAGAAACATTCTGTTTTCAAGATTGCTCGAAATATATTTAGCTTACGATTTACACGATCGTTAAAAAAAGTTTAATAAAACTTTGACGTACAGAACATGTAGTTTGAAGGTTAGGACACTGGCACAACACTAGTTATGGTTATAAATTATAAATCATAGTTTAACATTGCAAGTTATGGCTCGAGATAAACGAAATTTTATTCGAATAACAGAGTATTCCTGAGAGACTTCTAATAATCAATAAACCTAACATTTTATTCGCAATTTAAATTCGATAGAATAATTAAATTTTTGAAGAACTATATTAAATAAAATGTATTCATTTATACAAGCGTTTTAAAGAGAAAATTTAAGTGCCAATCACCAATAGATCACCATAGTAATCATATAGTGAGAAAGAATAGGTTATGTTTTCTAGAAAACGAGTTATTTTCGTCATTCTATGGTCAATAAATCTAGGTATGTTAGAAATTGTTAACTGATATCCGAATAAAATTTTCCACCACATATTAAAGACTAAATTCAGTCTAAAAATTCGAATATCACTATACTGAAAAAATAAAAATTTCAAACACTTAATAATTGAAAACAGTTAGAAGCAAAATATTGTCAAACGTTTCGAAATGATTTGTGGCCCTGAAAAGGGCCGGTTTGTGTAAAATTTTGCACCACATATTGAAGACTAAAATTCAGTCTAAAAATTCGAATATCACTATACTGAAAAGAAAATGTTCTGAAATAAAAATTTCAAACACTTTATAATTTAGAACAGTTGGAAGCAAAGTATTGTCACACGTTTCGAAATGATTTGTGGCCCTGAAAAGGGCCGGTTTGTGTAGTGATTATGTTCACTTGGAGCTGGTATACTTAGTCACAGCTTTAGTTCCTTCACTGACGGCGTGTTTGGCAAGTTCACCAGGCAGCAGCAGACGTACAGCAGTTTGGATTTCCCGGGAGGTTATGGTCGATCGTTTGTTGTAATGAGCCAGACGAGATGCTTCAGCAGCAATGCGTTCGAATACATCATTCACGAAACTGTTCATGATGCTCATGGCTTTGCTCGAAATACCAGTATCTGGATGTACTTGTTTCAGAACTTTGTAAATGTAGATTGCGTAGCTTTCCTTCCTCCTTCGCTTCTTCTTCTTGTCGGTTTTGCTTATATTCTTTTGAGCTTTACCAGCCTTCTTCACCGCCTTTCCACTAGCTTTGGGCGGCATTGTCAGAGAGAGTTTCTTGTCAAAGTGGTTACTTGAATGCGATATGCGTACAGGTACGAGATACAGCTGCGAATGAGTTGCGCTGTTTCCGACCGGTATTTATCACGGAAAGGGGCCGTAACCTCCGCCCAATCAGAGCGCAGCGTTCCCCCCCCAGCGCTCCGATTGGGCGCACGATTCTTCGTTCCGGCGCTATATAAACCCCCCTCTAAGCCCACCCCAGCACATTATCCAGCCGAAGTTCAACGACGAACGTTGTTGTTTTTAAACCGTACAAGTTAATTCTTCATCATGTCTGGACGTGGAAAAGGTGGCAAAGTCAAGGGGAAGGCGAAGTCCCGCTCTAACAGGGCCGGGCTACAATTTCCCGTTGGTCGTATTCATCGTCTGTTGAGGAAAGGAAATTATGCCGAGCGTGTTGGTGCCGGTGCTCCAGTTTATCTGGCTGCTGTTATGGAGTACTTGGCCGCTGAAGTTTTGGAGTTGGCTGGAAACGCTGCCCGTGACAACAAGAAAACCAGAATTATACCACGTCATCTGCAACTGGCCATCCGTAATGACGAAGAATTGAACAAACTCCTTTCCGGAGTGACGATAGCACAAGGAGGCGTATTGCCGAACATTCAAGCTGTTCTTTTACCAAAAAAGACAGAAAAGAAAGCTTAATCCTGATTTTTCAGAACAAAACGGCCCTTTTCAGGGCCACCAATTACATTTGATATGGGAATAACCAACTTGTTTTTATGAACATATAAAATTTTATAAACATTATTTAATGATTCTATACTATACTTAGAATTCATTGAAACCCAATGGTCCTTTTCAGGACCACCAACTAACATTTGATTTGGGAATAGCAAACTTGTTTTAATGGACATATAAAATTCACATAAATGTGATGAACATTATTTAATGATTCTAAATTATATTTAGAATTCATTTAAGTAACTGTTTTTGCACTTAAGTGACTTGTAAGATATTTGTACATAGGACCAATGTAATATAAAAATGCATATAATTTGTATAGGACACTTGGTCCTTTTTAGGACCACCAATGAATATTATTTATGGGAATAACAAACTCGTTTTTATGGACATATAAAATTCACATAAATGTGATGAACATTATTTAATCAAGCTATATTATATTTAGGATTCATTTAAGTAACTATTTTAGCAGATTGTAGATATTTGTGCATAGGACCAATGCAATATAAAAATGCACATAATTTGTGTATGACTTGAGAGATTTGAAACAACTTCACAAAGTATAGCATTTGTTAATGTAATTTTGACATCATTTTTACGATACACAACTCTTTTAAGATTGCATCTATGTTAAGTGCAATTAACATTGAATCTAACCTATTGATATAACTGCTATTCTAATAACTTTTTCTGGTTTAGTATTTATTCTACCATATTCTATTTGTACGTAATAAAATCAATATCGTTATTTTGTAACTACCGTAATGGGAAAGTAAAAATTGCAATAGACAGAAGGAATCATCCAATTTGTGTATTCGTTCATTTATTATTGCCTAAAGATTAATGCTTATTTAAATGTGTAAAGTTAAATCTTGATATTTATTATTGAGAGAATACATTTGGCAACATCGTGTTCCATAAGAATTCATGTGAGAGCAAGCCAGACAGACGCCGAGATATGGCAACATCGTATTCCATTGTGCATCACACTTCTTGGTATATCGAGTCGATACTCGAACTTCACATTGAACGCAAAAAGAGAAAACTCTTTCTTTGACCGTTTTCTGTGAATATTTTTACATTTCGTACGAATTATAAAAATATTCAGAGAAAATTCGGATCTATTACCTATGATACTTCCATATTTTTAAAATAAATAATAGAGAACATAAATGATGGAAGTTTCTCGTATATAAAGTGACTTGGATAATGAATGCGATCAGATGTAGAAACTTCTACATGATTTTCGACAGCATTTCTTTGTAGAATAAATGACCATGTTTTACCATGTTTTAGAATTCACAAGAGCAGCTGTGTAACACATGTTTGACAGGATATGGGAATCTCAAGATTGCAGGAAAAATTAAAGTTGAACAAAAGAGTTCTCAGTTCCAAGTAATTGTGGCCCTGAAAAGGGCCGTTTGTTTGACGATTGATGACAACCGCACGTCAATGATGTTGCACTTAACCTCCAAAACCGTAGAGAGTACGTCCTTGCCTCTTGAGCGCATAGACAACGTCCATAGCAGTTACAGTCTTTCGTTTGGCGTGCTCGGTGTAGGTAACTGCGTCACGGATAACGTTTTCCAGGAAGACTTTCAGAACACCACGAGTTTCTTCATAGATGAGACCAGATATACGTTTGACACCGCCACGGCGAGCCAAACGACGTATTGCAGGCTTTGTGATACCTTGGATATTATCACGAAGTACTTTACGATGCCGCTTCGCTCCTCCCTTTCCCAATCCCTTTCCTCCCTTTCCACGGCCAGTCATCTTGTAATATTTCGAATAAAGTGATACAACTTCGCCAGCAGACCAACGTTTGATGCCAGCGACGTTTGCGCCGGGTTTTTATACTCGCTGGACGCCGTATCCCCACCACTGGTCGGCCAGCCAATGACCGGCTGTGACGTGTCGAACCGAGGGTACATAGGGGGGTAACATCTGCGGAACATCTGCTGTTGCAGCTCGTAAGTGGGAGAGGAGGGTCACAACGTTCTATTGTTCGGTTACAATGACACGTATAAATCAATTCAACAAAGCGAAGAAAAAAGTCGAAGACCCATCGGAGAAGAAATCCTTGCGGGAAATACGCCATTATCAAAAGAGTACCAAATTGCTGATATCCAAGAAACCTTTCGAGAGGCTTGTTCGAGAAATTGCGCAGAATTTACAAAGAAACGCGCAATAAATAATAAATTGTTTATTGTATATTCCCTGTTTTCTCGTCAAAACGGCACTTTTCAGTGCCAGCAAATATTCGAGGAACGTTTCTGGTTTCGATAAACAACTGTTCATAAAATATACGTATTTCGAATGCTACGTAATATTACATTGCGTACTAATGTACGGTATGTCGTGTAATAATATTTTGGATGAATCATAGCCGTCTTATGTCATCGTCGAGATACCGGGGCCGTTGTTAAAATCGTATCTCGTGACTGATTTTATCGATGACGCCGACAATGACGAAAAATTCCTGCGTAAAACTACGCAGTGTCCCATCGTTTGCCCCACCCGATAATAAATCGATGGAACGACCGCCACGAAGGGAAATTATTTGTCCGCTGCGTAGTAACCACCAATTATTCGTGAAAAATGAATAACTACCATAATCGAATTTTCGAAATCGTCGCTAATATGCTCACTGATCGTATCGATTTTCTCGTGGCCATTTTTTTCTGCGCTGCTATAGACACCTTGACAAAGTAAATAAATACGAACGTTAACGTACTTATCAAATTCATCGTAGAACGAAGATGAACATTTCTGGTATTTATGGGTATTTCGTGAATTAGTAAAAATTGCCCGAGGCGGTATCCATTAGTATATTCAAACATTCCAATATCGTTTATTCTTAATATCTTTGAGAAACACGGACGATAACAGGTAATATCGCCTAAGGAAATTCTGATCTACCTGAAGTGCAACAATAAAAAGTTTTATTGCATGGTTAGGTATTATATGGGTATATTGCTTGTAATTAGTTACAAAAGTAATAAAACTTTATTGCTTATGTTCCATTGTAAAATATTCAAAGTATAAACTGTCTCATTCCTTGCACAACTGTTAGTTGAATTTTATTACGCAGAAAATAAAATTTCGTGGTTATAAAAATACTATTATTTATTTGTACATAGGTATGCAAGTCTTCGAACGATTAACATTCGTCGCCGTGATTGTATAAAAATGACAATATCACAAATATCTCTTAGAAACGAATCCCTGTAGCTTCTTGAATCCAGTCGATGTATCCCGTGACTCTCGAAAACACGCCGGGTTTGCTGCTGGGGCAACTCGCGTCTCCGTAACTCACGATTCCGATTTGAACAGGGACGCCATCTTCTAACACGATAAGAGGTCCACCGCTGTCGCCCTGTAAATGTTAGTTTGTAATCATTCACCTAAATTCCTATAAATACAAAGTGACAAAGTTACATAATCGGTGACCGACTACAGATTTAAGGGAGCTGCAAACGAGTATGTTGTCTTTTAGTATTTTTGATCGTAACTGCTTACATAACTTCTCGGTCTGCTTTAATTTAAAGGAAACGCGAGTTTAACGTTCGACGAAGAATATCGTTTCATGCTTTCGATGCACGAAATGCGTCTGCGAGGGAGGCGGGCAACGCGACCTTGTAGACTGCAAGATGCGCAAGATAGCTGCGCGGAGGCACAACGGACAAGCCTGTACGTGTTTCTGTGATGTATAACGGACGAATCCGAGCTAAGTGTGCGTGTGTAACGGCCAACTGGCACGCAACGTCTGTTTGGGGGGAAAAGGGCCGTTGAACGAGACAGTAGGAGAGAACGTTTGAAAAAAAACTGACTGCGTACAGGCTGTATCAAAAGTATTCGGGCACTCTACAGCGACGACCAAAAATTTATACGAATAAAAATGATCTTTTACCTGACAGGCGTCCTTTTTGTAACCGGCTGCTGTGCATATATGCTTGTTCGATGTTATGCCCCATGTCATGCTACATTTCGAATTCGATATTATGGGAATAGTCGCGTATTTCAGCCTCCTTGTTCCCGTGCTTTTTGATCGATCTTTTCCCCATCCGATAACAGTGCCCATTCTGCCGTTAAAACTTTCATACGTGTCGTCTTTTCCCGCCAAATGAATCGGTTGAATCGCCTCTGAAAAGAAGCGTGGTTATTTTGTTGCACGGAAAATTAATACGAGAAACAAGTTTACTTACCACCGAATGGAATATCACGCGGCATGTAGAGCAGACCAACGTCGTTTATGGTCGGTGAGAAATGAGGGTGGAGGAATCCGGAGTCGGTCATCATCGATGTTCCAGGTCCTTGGTAAAAATTATAACCGACGCGGGATTTATCGATATCGCCGAAAACTACCAGAAACTGTCGTGGCTGGTCCGCCACGCAATGGCCGGCCGTTAAAACCCATCTGTGGGAAATGATTGTCCCACCGCATTGTGAAATCATTCCTCTGCCCAACAATCGATGCACCACGGCCATAAAGGGAAACTGATTCCTTCTCGCGTACATTCCGCCGACTATTCTGTCCGGGTTCAAATCCTCTGTTTCCACAAACATTAAAAATTCAATCAAACCGTGGTAGAACTATTTCCTATTAAATTCACGCGTACCTTCTGTAACAGGAAAATAGCCAGCTCCGGTGACGTTGCAATTCGGACGATCGTATTTCGAGGACGAGTTCGATTTACCGATCATTTTAAACGCCTCGAACACCGGATTGCAATGAACGTTGCTGCTCGTCGTCAGAGCAGCAACGACGAGGAAACAGGTTACGATGCATAACGAAACCATGGTGCACTGTGCAAAATATGCCCATGTCGCTTTCCTATATATACACAACCAATTCTGTTTACGTGCCCTGCCGATAATGGTAAACGCGTAACGGTACTTTCTTTGGAAAAGTACGAGTGCCAAAGGTAATTTGGGAAATTCTTTAAATTTACTGGCTCCGGTTTTATCTAGAAATGGGCGATTCCAATCTTGAAATGCAATCGAGAAAGTGGGAAAACCCCATGGTGCTTCAAGGTCGATGCTTGGAAAGTTTCGGTAATAACGAGGGTCTCTTTTGTATTTTCAGCGGCCACTTGGGGCAGTTTCCTCGTTAAACCGGTCTACCATCTGGCATTTACGACTGTCCCAAAACCTTTTTTCCCATACGTTTACTTATTATTACAGGTTCTACTCATTTATTACATTATATCGTTTATAAACATACACGATCGATATTGCTGTGATTTATCAACGAATTTGAATATCGGGAGATGCGTATGAATTGTTCTATAAAAATTACGATAGTGTAGTTTTCCTAAAGTGATAATTTTAATGGGAAATTAAGAAAGAAATGGTTGTTCTTTTGTTGCTTTTTCCATACATTTTTAGACCCTTCTTTATGTGGTACAAGGGTCATTTCCTCTACGACTATTGAACGGTTGCCCACAGCTGCGAACGCTTAACCCCCCACCGCGAGTAACGAGCCAATCAGACGCGCGCAGCTTGCGCCCTGCAAGGCATATAAGCGGCGCGTTTCCGCCGCAACCGTCAGTTGTCTCGTTGAGAACATAACGTTCGTATCGTCCTCGCATAAACAAAATGGCTCGTACCAAGCAAACTGCCAGAAAGTCTACCGGTGGTAAAGCACCACGAAAACAGTTGGCGACAAAGGCTGCTCGCAAGAGCGCGCCTGCGACAGGAGGAGTGAAGAAACCGCATCGTTACCGTCCAGGGACCGTTGCTCTTCGTGAAATTCGAAGATACCAGAAGAGCACCGAACTTCTGATCAGAAAGTTGCCGTTTCAGCGGCTTGTTCGTGAAATCGCTCAAGATTTCAAAACTGACCTCCGTTTCCAAAGTTCGGCGGTCATGGCTCTTCAAGAAGCTAGCGAAGCATACCTCGTTGGACTATTTGAAGATACTAATCTCTGTGCTATCCATGCTAAGAGGGTAACCATCATGCCGAAGGACATTCAACTGGCACGAAGGATTCGTGGAGAGAGAGCTTAAGTTCCTGAAACGATCAAAACAAACGGCCCTTTTCAGGGCCAACAATATTTTTCTAATCGTGGACACGACTTTGAGTTCTTCCAATTATATTTTAAATATAATAATTGTCTTTATAGCATATTTTAGGAAATATATTTCCTATATGCTTAACATGTTTTTCATGTTTCCATATACAATTAATACTTTGAAATCCACAGTCTCTAGTCATTGGTAATACCAAGTTCATAGAAGATTGTTTGCTTGCTTTAATCTTTGTTACTAAGATTAAATCTTTGTTACAAGAATTAAGGAGCTACTAAAGTCAAATAATCATAAACTCGATGGAACAGTTTACGTATGTAGCTGATGCTTGATCTTGAGAATGTGGAATAGTCAGTATTTACCAAACTACGTGATATTTATTTTATTTCCCCTCATTAAAGATTTAAAAAGCAGTTAATTGCTCAGAAGTATTTAATAATTCCAAAACTATTTATAAAGGTTATGTTCAATTCCGTCGGTGCCAACGTTGAGGAAATTAAAAAATACAATTGAATATGAATGAAAGGAAAAGTATTCCCAACGCGTAACAATGTTTTTGCTAAACTCGATCGCGAGAGCGACAGGAAACACATCGATCCCCAAGGTGGAAAGGTTCAATAAAACATTCAATATAACAATGGCGAGGTTTCTACGAAACAGTACCAATATGGTCAGCAGTTAACACACTATGGAAGAGAACCAAGCAGGAATACCAATTCGAAATAACGTTTCAGTTCTGTATTTCCGATAATGCCATTTTTAAATTAAATAAAGATAATATTGAGTTTGTATAAACGACTACAAGACCATTTTGGTTTCTAAATTCGAACATTTAAAGTTTCCCCATCACCTAAACGTATCCTGTCACGAATTGTTAATGCGTCGTTGAGTATTTTGATGGAATGCAGTGTCGAAATTAAGCTTTCGGGGCCCAGAGCTGCCTTTTTCCTGCTTTTCATATTATTTTAGAAACACTAGAATCGTTAAACCGATAATAGGTGTATCATTTCTGCCGCGTTTTTCCTCGTGTCGTGTTCGAAACGTGAGAATGACCAAAGAATTTCGTTCGAATTTGAAACAGAAGGGTCTGAAAGTTGCAGTTAACCGGGTAAAATACACGCCCAAAGGTTTCGACCGATCTTTTCGAAACATCCTGTAAAGGGGGTTCGTTGTGTTGATTCTCTCTGGGTTGCAGCTCACGCGGCCAAGGATGCATGTATTTGTGCGCGTTTTCATGATGAATGTACGTCTGCGCGTGCGTGCATGCAGGCCCGTTGAACGTGTGCGTTTTACGTGGTGACTGGGCGCGTGTACGTGTGCGTACGTCTATCATGAGTCAGAGCACCCATGGTCGGTCCGCGTTTCGTAATTAATTCTCCTCGTCGACGAGAGAAATGCGAGTCTAGTCCCGGGACCAAGACACCTGCACGTACCCGGGCCGCGCTTGTCCTCAGAGGACATGCTCGTTGTGCCCGGTAAATCGCGCACCTTTCATCATTATTCACCTCTCCCGCTCGGCTCCGCTCTGCTTTCGTCCCCGCCGTGCTCGTTGCGTCCAAAGTATCGCGTGTGTCTTCTTCTCGCGTTCCTGTCGAAAGACACCTTCTTTCCACCCCGGTTCGCCTCACCCGCGGGACTCTCCTGTCGCCTCTTTTGAACAGGTACTGTCGCCCGTGACGACGTTCCCTCGAACGACCACCTACTCCGTTCCTTTTACGATCGCGGTTTCCTGCCCTTCTTATGCACGTTATGAATTTTCATACAGCAACGCGAGAAAGGATCGTCCACGGATGCTCCCCGTCCAGTTTCAAATATCGGCCTCGGCGACGATCGAACATCCACGGGAAAGAATGGACTGTGAATTCGTCGACCGTACCCGCCTTTTATTTACCGTGCTCTGCTGCAAATGAAATGGATCGAACGAGGTACAAAACGGATCCCGTTGTTTCGAGGGGTGATAATAAACGTTTGAGCATTTTATTTCAGGTAACTCGAGCTTTGGAGATAGGGAAATAATAGAAGAAGCATGGATCAAAACAGAAACAGGCCTAGCAGGCCCCGCCTTCGTTCGCATGGCAATTCTGCCAGGGTTCTGGTGTTCGATCAAGCAGAGAGCGAAGAGTCTGCTTGCAGCGCCGAGGCGGATGTGCAGAAGCATTCGGCGCTGCCTAAAATGGAAAGCAAGGAGGCTCCAGTTCGGCCTGGTCGATACAATTTTTTCTCTACAGTAAACAGCCTTCGTTTTCTGTGGTTTTTAACCGTCTTACGTTTTCAGTCAGCGGAGAACTGTCGAATTTGGTTCGAATGAGGAACTCTGCTTTCGGGAAGTCTGCTCCGTCTCTGTCTGTCCATGTGGTTAGTCCATGGTTGCTGTAAATATTCTAATTTATATGGTACGCGCGAATATAATACACATATTATGTTTACAGCGTGATTTTAACATTCCACGACGTGCTGCCAAAGCAGTTCTTCGTAAATCTTTTATCGCAACGACGTCTCCTACTTTACCAAGATGTCATTCGCCAATGTCAGGTATGTAAACATCGCTGTTTGTTTCCGTTCTCCACTCCCTAATATATAAATATAATTTTATTAGCCATTCGACATTACAAGCTCTCTTAACAGACACATCATGCTCCAAAAGTATATGTAGCAAGAGGGACCAAAATATAATTGTACGATGTTTGGTGACCATGAGTATTATGTATCTTATAAGAGAATATTATATAAGTATTCTGGCACATCTTTATTCAAGATTTGAATACACATGCCTACTTATACACACACACACACACAGACACACTTATACATACACTTATATTTATACTATAGTGAAACTGTTACAATTTGCAGGGTACATGCGATACATCTAGTTTTGAGCGTGTTAGATCTAGAACGTTTAAGCAACTCTGTCCCGAAACAGTGTCCTAGAAAAATTACTTTCTATCTGCTTAGAACCGTGTCTTTTATATTATTTATGTCTCTTAACTATTATAGCGGAATAATTTCTTTTACTGCTTGTTTCCCAATATAGCATTCGTCCCGATTGTAGGCAGTCCCCTAGAGAGTCCTAGGATGTCATCCAGTCCACATTTTGCTTTTGCTCCAATTAAAAGGTATCTACTTTGTACCTACTTTCAGTGCGTTTAAATCTGGTCCGATCGCCTATGTGAGTAGGTGTCGCCGTTGCGGTCGTTGTATTTTTAATATATTATTAATAGTAAAGAAAAACAAAACAAGATATGCCGTTGCAGAAACCGAGCTGTGTAATCTTAAAAAAAAAACGAAGAACGTGGTTGTAAGATCTCTTGTTGCGTTATAGCGAACGTTGTTGTTATCTGTGTAGTGCCTAGATAAAAATAGATTTCTGAATTATGGAACTGATACTTAAGTTGCATGTGATATTGAAGGATCGGTGGAGGTGCGACAGGAACCGGAGATGGCAGACGATGGTCGGTGGCTAGTTTGCCTTCCAGTGGATACGGTACGACACCAGGCTCCAGCAACGTTTCGGTTAGTCCTTTATCAATTTTTAGAGCACAAACTCTCGACGATTTACACATCATCGTGTACTTAATTAGTCACAGTACTCGAGCCAAGAACGTTTGCATCAACTTCCAAATGTTCCGACCAAGGACGAGTTGCGTATGCTTTCTTGTCATTTTTCTAAACCTGGCACGCCGTGTTCTTCTCATCCTGGATTCCCAGGTTCCAACATCTCCAGTATTCCAGGCAGCGTGTCCCTCAGCCTCGACGAGGAAGGCCGTAGATCGCCGTTGCATAGACCGCGTTCCCGTAGTTTGAGGCAAGTACCGTTGCTGGAACGACATCGCTGTTTTTAAGTATACCTGGTGAAAGCATTGTTTGTAAAATAGTGTACGTTTGTTCAATTGTAGCAGTCCTAGCCGGTCCCCCGTGTTGGACAGCGAAATTGTTATGATGAACACCCTTTATAAAGAACGGTTTCCAAAGGTACAAATTTTTAACAGAGAATGTTTCAACGATACTACGGCAATTCTGTTTAACGCGTGAAAATGTTTTCGTCAGGCGACGCAGCAGATGGAAGAGCGTCTGACCAATTTCATCAACGAGAACAAGGAACTGGACGAGTACGAGGTGATGTCGAACATGACTCAGGACTCTCTGCCGATTTTGCGATTCGTGCATCATCAAGTGATCGAGATGGCTAGGGATTGTTTGCAAAAGTCTCAGGAGAAGTTGATCACCACCAGATATTTTTACGAAATGAGCGAAAATTTGGAGCATCTATTGATGGAGGTAACTGTTACAAATCATCCGTTATACACGAACCGATTTTTAATAAACAACGTTCGTTCGCAGACCAAAGAAAAATCGCTCGAGGCAGCAACGAGACTGACGGGGCTCATAAAAAAATTACTGCTGATAATATCGCGTCCAGCTCGCCTATTGGAGTGCTTAGAATTTGATCCGGAAGAGTTCTATCATCTACTGGAACAGGCTGAAGGTCAAGCAAAAATCAACGCGGGAATAAAAACAGATATACCTCAGTATATCGTTAATAAACTTTCCCTCAACAGAGATCCGATATCGGGTAAAAATTTTCACTCCCGTTTTTCTCATTGAAATTCTGACAAATTATATAAATTCAATGCTATTTTCACGCCATAGAATTGCAAGAAGATTTGAATAAGCTGGAGGATTCGGCTAGCTCCAGCGATAGCAACTTGCAGATCACCTCGAGTCCAAACAAGGACGATGAAAAGTCTCAGCGCGTACCGTGCGAGAGTGATTACGAGGTGCTGAAGCTGATTAGTAACGGCGCGTACGGGGCGGTATTTTTGGTAAAGGAGAAAACCACGAGGCTGAGGTTCGCCATGAAAAAGATAAACAAGAACAATCTGATGCTGCGCAATCAAGTGGAGCAAGTATTTGCCGAGAGAGACATAATGAGCTTTACGGATAATCCGTTTGTAGTTTCCATGTATTGCAGTTTCGAAACAAAAGTACGTGGCTCATAGATATAGTAGAAGCCTGGTGAAGTTTCGATGAGACTTACTATGTTTGTTCGATTACAGAAACACTTGTGCTTGGTGATGGAGTATGTAGAGGGGGGCGACTGTGCAAATCTGTTAAAAAATATCGGCGCCCTACCACCGGATATGGCGAGGTTCTATTTCGCGGAGACCGTTTTGGCCGTTGAATATTTGCACAACTATGGCATCGTTCATCGAGACTTGAAGCCAGATAAGTACGTGGATCGATGGTTCGTTTGGTTCTTCGATTATTTCACTCGTTCTTTTACTTACAGTTTACTCATTACCGCCCTTGGTCACATCAAACTCACCGATTTTGGTCTGAGTAAAATGGGTCTTATGTCCTGTAAGTGGTCGAACAAAAGGACTCGAGGTTGTTCAATTTAAACAGCGGTAAACAGAAATTTTGCGTGTTTTAGTGGCGACGAATCTGTACGAGGGATATATCGATAGGGATACGAGACAGTTTTCGGATAAACAGGTGTTCGGTACGCCTGAGTACATTGCCCCTGAAGTGATATTACGTCAGGGATATGGCAAACCTGTTGATTGGTGGTCTATGGGCATTATACTTTACCAGTTTCTAATTGGCTGTGTTCCATTTTTTGGCGACACTCCGGAAGAATTATTTGCTCACACAGTGAACGGTGAGTATCACCTTAAGGGGAGGAACCTCATGTAAATGGCATGTTTTTCAAGAATTTTTTTTCAAAAATCCAATGCACAGATTCATTTAAAATTTCAAGTATCATTTAATAACGTTATAATGTAAAGAAAAATATTTTTTATCAATTTTAATTGTTAATAATGGTGCAATGGTGGCTTGAAAATGGCATCCAATGCACAAAAATGATGTGAAACAAAAAAATCAAAATGGAATAGTTAGATTATGCAAAAACGCTCAGCATGGCATTCTTCTTTTGTTAAAATTTTCAAAATTCCAAAAATGGCGAAGGTTTGAAATAATAACCGGATCTTTGATTATGAACAATTGTTAATAACAAGGTTCTAAGTGAAAAATAAAAAAATCGGAGCTCGTCATGCCGAGGCCAATTATTTATAGAATATATATGCCAAGTTTCATGAAAATCGAGTAATTAGTTTTTGAGCTTAGGTTTTGAAATTTCCTACCAATTTAAGCAAAAAAAAAAATGCTCAAAAATTTCATTTTACATGAGGTGTTCCCCTCTTAAGCTTCACTATACTACAGTTAAATTACACCGATCGAACGGTTGCATAGATGACATCGAGTGGCCCGACGACGAGGACTGGCCCGTTCAACCGGAAGCGAAAGACATCATAACGGCGTTGCTGCAACAGAGTCCTAGAGATCGTTTGGGAACCGGGGGATCCCACGAGGTCAAAGAGCACCCGTATTTCTACGGAGTGAACTGGAACAGTTTGCTCAGACAGAAGGCTGAGTTCGTGCCGCAACTGATCAACGACGAGGACACGAGTTATTTCGACAGTAAGTCCCAAAATGAGGATTGCTTGCTGTGTAACGTCAGAGAGTAACAAAACATATTCTTGCAGCTCGTATGGATAGATACAATCACGACATCGGCGACGACACCGACGACACCGATGACTCCCCTTTGTTTGGATCGTTCTCCTCGTACTCTCCTCAGTCACGGAAGATCTCGCAGACCCGTCCACCGCAAATAAATCCAGAGTCGGAGTCCGACGCTTCGAAGAAGCTACTGTTCCGTACGGAGCTCGAACGCACGGTGGCGCAACTGTCTCTGGGATGCTCCAGCTCTGTCACCCCTCCATCCAAATTAATCGAATCGATCCCGTTGGAGAAGAACCGGTCCTCCTCCTCGATAAAGAGCATCTCCTGTTTGGAGACTCCGCCAAAGGCGGACAAATCGAACGCGTCGTTCGGTAGCCCAGCCACGGCGACGAGTGGCGAGTCTCAGCTAACTGTCATCAAGAACAATCAGATAGAAGGATCGATCAGCCTGAGCACACCTGACTCGTCCCAGACGGAGTCCGAGGACATCAGTCCGCAGATCCAGAGAAAGAGACACGTGCACTCGCGCGATAAGCTGCCCAGGTTCAGTATATCCGTTGATGATGACCACATGTGAGTCGTTCAGGCATCTTCGCAGTGTTAATTCTTTTTATCGCCCCCTCATTCGAACTTTTCTTTAATCGTTATCAAATACGCCCATTGAATTTGCTACCCTAACATGCACCCATCGTTCATTGACCTTCAGGTTTACGTGGTCAAAGAGAAGGGATGTATTAAATATGGAATATGATCGCAGGTTGGATCTCGTCGCTGCAAACAGGGACATGACGGAGGACAGCAAGCATAACTCCAGCACCGATTCCTTCGAATCGTTCACCGCGATGCCTGTGATCTTGTCGTCCGCGAAGCAAAAGTCACGATCCGTGATCAAGTCTGCGTCCACCAGTGGACTGTCCTTGGTGATACCGGCCAGCGAATTTTCTTGTACGCCTTCAGATAAATCTGTATTCTCTTTGTCAGATCGTTTTCATAACGTGTGCTTGTATTTTTAAGATGACGCGTCCTTGAATACTCAGCCGATCGAGTCACCCGGTGGATCGTCCACTGCTTCTTCGAGGGACACGTCCCCTTGCCGTGAATTGAGCCCTCTCGTGACCAGCTTGAAGCCCCCTATCATCATTCGAAGAGGACCTTGTGGATTCGGTTTCACCGTACACACCATCAGAGTCTACTATGGGGACAGTGATTTTTACACGATGCATCACCTGGTTATGGTACGTTTGGAACATTTAATGATAGATACGGGTGGTTTATTGAATTTTTCTTGCGTTCTTCAGGCCGTCGACCAGTCCAGTCCGGCGTTCGAGGCTGGTTTGAGACCAGGCGACCTCATAACTCACATAAACGGTGAACCAGTGCAGGGTTTATACCATATACAAGTTCTACAGTTGATGTTGAGCGGAGTCGATCGCGTGACATTGCGCAGCACTCCGTTGGAGAACACCAGCATAAAAACTGGCGGACGGAAGAGAGATCTAGCTCAGAGCAAAATGGCGCGCAGAACGCTGCACAAGCAGCGCAAACAGAAGCGCGATCATTCCGATAAGAAACGAAACACGTCTCTTTTTAAGAGGCTCAGTTCGAAGCGACATAGCGCGGAGATACAGCAGGTATAAAAAGACCGTTCGCCTCTTTTTACCATCGGTAACTTTGATCACAGAAACTTCTAATACGTGTGCTCGTGGCTAAAATTATGAGTGTAGATTTGTTTTTTTGTTGTCTCTTACACAAAACTACGAGACAAAAATACCAAAGCACCGCGGCGACTTAATAACAAACACACCGATTATGTTAAGCGTTACTTTTGTTCTTTATTGCAGCCATTAACTATCAGTTGTCCATTGTCAGCACCCATTCTATCCAGCGACAGCAAACCTCCACTTATGGTATGATTTTTCTGTAACGTTCTCGCCGTCATCTTGCCTAATATCGTTTCAGTTTCTCATTTCTTTTTAAGCGGAACTATCATTTGCTCGATACGACCGAGCGTCAGCTTATAAGTGTTGCTTTCCTAACTGATCCGCGACAGTATACAAAAGTTCTTACACAACACAGATCACAGAGAGTTCAAAATGTTCCATAACGCATAATCTATACAGTAGTATCCGAAAGACAAATGTAATACAGTAACAAATGATGTTATAGTTGTTGAAACGAAATATTCAATGACCTTTTCTCAGATGGCTGCAGGAATTTGTTCACCGTCGATGGTGACGCCCAGTCGATCTTTCCAGTCGTTCACGCGTTCTCAGGAATCGTCGCCCTATTTCGCAGCTTGCACAAAGTCCGTTTGCAGTCCATCGCCACCTACGAATCGCGTCAGCTTGGAGTCCTATCACTCCACCAGCAACTCGAGCCCCTGCTCCAGCCCTAATTCTTCATCCCCGGGTTCCAACACATCGGCAGCAAATTTAACGGCCATCTCCAATCAGTCTCACTATCAGAGACCCAGCACTCTTCACGGTTTGAAGCACAAGTTGCACACGGCGGCGAAAAATATCCATTCACCTAACCGCAGGAAATCCGTGGGACATATACCGTTGTCCCCGTTGGCCAGGACACCGAGCCCGTCGCCTCTTCCCGCCAGTCCAACCAGGAGTCCCAGTCCGTTAGCGTTTCCCACGGGACACCAGCCTGGTAGTTCCAATACTACGCAGTCCTATAGTCCAGGTACTGTGGAAACAACTCTATTATTTATCGTCATCTCTAATGATTAATTATTATTCATTTATTGGCAGGATTAAACTAAATCGAGGGAGAATTTATTTGATGAGCACCAGTTCTGAATCAATTAACACAGAAATATATTTATACAGGTGTCTGTTTGTCAACGCCAAACAATCAGAAGAAGAGCTACGGTCGTCCAAAGTCGGCGGAGCCTGGTTCCCCGTTGCTGAGGAGAGCCCTCAGCCCGGACAGGCTTCACCCACGCTCAGCGGAGAACAAGACGTCGATATCGCCGTTGGCGAACGCAGTGGTGAAAGTAACACCCCGCGTGACCATAGCGCAATCGTCGTCCCACTCCGAGGTCCTCGACGAGAGCGGAGACAGCTTCAAAGAAGCAAACGACTCGAAGATCGAGAAGAAACCGTCTACCGATCAGAAGTCCGACTACTCCAAGCTGTCACACGCGATATCGATCAACTTGGGAGCGGTGGGTATGTCGAACTCCTGCGGCAGCACGCAGCTACCCAGAATAGCGGAGGAGAAGGACTCGCCGACAGGAACCAAGGCTGACGATTACTCATCAAAGGAGACCCTATCTTCCGAGAGAACTGACAAGGCTAACGCTTCCTCCAGCAAGCCAACCGAGCAAGAGAAAGCTATGGACAATCGTCGCAGTCACGAATCGAAAGTAGAGCCCGATAGCCCGTTCAATATGCTCGCGCGTAGCTCTCAGTCTACTCACAAGCAATCGCAAACCAACGAGAAAGCCTCTCAGCTCTTTGCTCAAAAACCATCGTCACAATGTGGCGAGAAAGGTTCGTTGGCTCAGAAGTCGTTGCTGCAGAGCATCGAGAGAGGCTCTCAGACTCAAAAGTCTTTCCCTCAGAGCGGCGAGAAATGCTCCCAGTCGTTTGTTCAGAGATCTCTGTCGCTGAGTGGCGAGAAATGCGCCCAATCCTCGGCTCAAAAGCCACCGTTACAGAGCAACGAGAGAGTGTTGCAGTCCATGTCGCTGAAGGCAGCTGGTAAATGTTCAGAGGGTAATCCGGATGGCAGAAAGACGTTGAAGAAACACAAGGTCGACAGCTCAGATGGCGCTGGATGCTCGAACTCGTTCGAGGCCGGCGGATCTGTAAAGGACAAGAAATGCAATTGAGGATCGTCGTGCGAATTTTAATTAGAAGTTCGGTAAATTAAGTCCGCGTATTTGTTAGACTTGTTTGCGAACGTTTATGTTTTAGTTTTTCGTTGAAAACGTTTCTTGATATCGATCAAATCGAGACGCGAACCGAGCAGATTCGACGTCTATAACGAACGCGCGCAATCTTATAATCGAACATAAAAGCGGAAGGAAGGTAAATCAAAAGTAAGACAGTTCTGTGTTTAACAGCTTTAAAAGAAAGAAGGGAAGCAATTTATACACGAAATCAATATCTACATAGGCTTCCATCGAATATCGTATACCTTTGAGAGCAAAATGGCCGGTATTTCTGGATATCCGTGAGGCGTGTGCAAGCCATCCTTGTAACTGTAATCTTTGTCATACGATTAATCGAATATAAGGGAATCAAGATGAAAGTAGAGAAACTGCGACACCCCATTATATTTAAACGATTTTGAACGCGCAGTTTGTCGAAATCGCTCTTCTGTATTTCTCGATGGAGGTCGGGAGAGAACGAACAAGTAATTGGAGTAATTTATATACTTCGGGCTACAGTATTTACACGATCTCATTTACGTTTACGTCTAATATTAGCACATCACTGTATGAATCAAGCATATAGCAGTTAGCGGAGTCGCGTACAGATAGTTTTCCAGTGCGTGCAACATTCGTGAAGAGAAGGCAACATGTATGTATCGTATATACTCGTGAAGGCTGGACCTGTTGGGGGGGGGGGGGTTATTAAATTATTATTAAGTTTGATTTGCAACGGGCGGATGAAATCAGATTTACTGGGCGTGATTGATCTTGTCGATACTAAATCAAATTTAAATACGGTTGATTCAAATAATGCTAGAAATTGTGAAGATATTATAAACAAAATGGCGACGTTTTCACAGAAGCTTTTGGAGTCTGCCTACGTACGAGTGTATACGATAGAAGATTTCGTCGCGACGATTAGCGTACATACAAGATGCTCCCGTATGCACAATTATATCTGTCCCTTTTTAATTGTACCACGTTACGATGCATTTAGTCCTGACGTTACGGAATTGGTGCTAAAGAGAACTGGTGCTCCCTCAGAATCTGAATCGTTGTGAGAAAAAAAAAAAAAAAAAAAAAATGGAAAAAGATTACTAAAAATGGAAGGATATAACGGGGTCGAGTGATCACAGACGTACGAACATATCGCATTGGAAGCATCTTGGGGGGGTTTCTTCGAGTAAGAGTTGCGAGCGTTCCGGAGCGCCATTCGCCTCCGACGCGTAATCTTTTTAGTATTTAGGTATTCGTTAATTTATTCTGTATATATATACACACACACACACACGCGAGAAAAAGAAAACACGTGTAAACTAGTTGAGGGCAAAGCATGCTTCGATACGTGAATTTCGGCAGCGGTGATGGAAGGGTCGCTTCCGGTTAGGGTTCACGCGCGAGTGCTCGCTTAAGAAGATACAGTTTGCCATATAGAGCAACACGGTAACCAGTATGTAACGTGTCTCTGCCATAGGTACCGGATTTTTTTCTTCGCGTTCGAAGCACTGCGCTTTTCATTTTCGAGCAAATTTGAACGTAGCGCGATCACGAGAGCATGAGTACATTGTAGAGCGACTCGCGAGGTGTATTCGAACGCTGGCGGTGTTTAATTGCGTAACATCGAGGCGAGCAAAACAGGCTGTAAATCGTTGACACGTTGACTGCCTTTACAACACTTGCAATCAACGATGCATGTAAATTTTTTATGAACACTTCTACTCGTTGCATCTTAACACTTTACCGACCGGTAGCGTGTTGATTAATCGGCTATCGGTCGGTAAAAACGTTGATTAATAGGCTATCGGTCGGTAATGTGTTAATGCGAGAAAATCTAATAGTCAACGTGTTTAAATATACAAAGAACAAAGGAATATGTAGAACATTTCAGATCGCAAACGTTCGAATATTTATTGCGACCAGCTGCGTGTTATATGTCTTAACGTAAGGGTATACTATAAGGATACTTAAGGAAAACACACAGGCTTTAGAAGAGTAAGGCATGATTCGAATACCCTTCTTTTTTTACATCTCTCTTCCCTCGACCCAAACAATTTTTGCATAGGTGTTGACGTTTCGTGGCTTTAAAAAATGTCCGACTTTTTCTATCCCCGAGCGTTTTATTCTTTTTCTTTTTAAATCGTCGAGGGCCATGAATCTAATCCGCAAAAAATGTCGATAATCATATGCAAGGCTTAGCCATTGTCTCTCCCTTGTTATACGCAAACCCTTTCCTCTGCTTAGCGTATTCGTCGTCCTAGTTTAGACCAGTAGTTTGTATCGTATTGTACGAGGACTTTGAGGCAGCTCGAAAGACGGAGAACAGTTTTTAAACGACGAATTCGAGCTGCACGAGGCTAAAGGGGTTGCGGGGTCAAAAGACACATTCGGTCGAATCGAGAGAGTTTTCGAGCCGTCGCAAAGAAAGGAAAGAGAAGGTGTGACGCCATTGCGTGCTATTACAGTGGAGTCGAGTAAATTTTATTCGCGAACAAAGACTAAAAAATTTTTGTTCCTTAATAAAATTTGCACGACTTTACGGACGAGAGTCGATACTTTGTTGAACATTGTTTCCGTTACGTTTACGCGGATCGTGAGGTCTGTAGGACCGAGCGAATTCGTCGATGGCTTTATAATCGTTGAGGCGGAAGCGCATGTATATTTTAGGTTCCCTTGTTTATGTTTTCTGGACGGAGGAGCGAGCGTTAAACGTTAAAGTTAGATACTTTGTCTATAATTCTGTTCACGAAGACCCGAAATTTGTGCAAAACGATTTGCACGTTGCTCGGGGGGGTACTCTTCTGTTAAAAAATCGACGATAGGATGCGTGGGAAAGAAGCGGCCACCCTTTTCCCTTTCTCTCCTCTACGATTTTCTATGAACACCTTTTTCGAGATAGACTTCGTTGTTCTAGATATTTCTTTTTTCTTTTTTTTTTTTGTGATAAGCGAACTGGATGTTCTCCGTGAGAATGTTTATCAGCGAACTCGACGAACGTTTGATAATTATATTACACGCTCTTCACGTGAAATACAGTTTCGTTTCTTACTATACAGTATGCTCGTGTTTTATTCGACCATGTCTCGATTTACATACCCCAAATACGGTTCGATCGGAACCAGTTCGACGGAACGAACCGGTACGAAAAATGAGACTCGAAAAGGTCGTTGGACCCTGCATCGAGTACAGGTTTAACAAATGGCCAAAAGTACCATTCTTCCATAAGAAGAAGGCACAGTGTGTTTACATCCCCACTCCTGTTCCAGCCCACTGACTCATGCTATTGGTCGAAAACTGTGACGAAATCGGTGACAGCCAATCAGAGGACAGCAGCAAGAGTGGGGATGTAAACACACTGTGCCTTCTTCTCGTGGAAGGACAGTAAGTATACAAAACCGTTAACAATTGCATTTTGCATTATTATTTAAATGTATCGCTGTTTACAGGAATAAATTTCGAATTTTTCAACGAAGCTTGTACTGTATCCGTAAATGTAAAATTAAGACGGTTGTAGATCTGTCGCTATCGCGCGTGTAGCAGCCACATTTGGTGTCCCCAGCGGCGGTGGTGGGGTGAGCCAATCGCGCGAGCCTCGTGTGTGTATCATCTCGCGTAGAATCTCATCCTTGGCTCGCGTGATCCAGCGTTGCTGGTGTGGATCTCAGTATGAATCGCGACGGTGAGGTATCCGCGACGATGAGGATCGTCGTGCTGTTGTTTCTATGCGGTACAATCGCCGGTAACAACGACACCATTTACAACGAGATCCCGGTCGATGAATCGGTGGATTTACAAAAAACGGTGGAGGAGCACGAGTTCCCGAGTAACAAAACGTTGAACGATCTCTTCAACGATGCTGTTCAGGCCTATCTCGAGGAGGACTGGGACAGCTGCATCGACAACTTCAACCTGGTCTCGCACGGGTACGTCTGAAACTGGAATTAAAATTAGAAAACTATCAAAAATAAAAAACTAAGGTCTAGAATTTTGTACAATGTACCATAACAATTCAAATAAAGCGTTACGTTACCAGAAACAAAGATACTGACTTCATTTTTGTTAATTAAATCCTGACATGCAGGGTGTTCGGGTACCCTGGGGAAAAATTTTAATATAATAAAATAATTTTCGTCTTATTTTTGCCTCTAGAGGGATCCTTACATTTTTTCAAATTATTATTTTAATTGTTCTTATCAAACTGAACGCACACGTGACTGATGAAATCACGTATACGTGACTATGGCTGTTGCTTGCATCTCTACTTGAAATGTTTTCAACCAAAACTTCTTAGTAACTTGTTGATCTTCGTTAGACGCAACATCCTATCCAGAGGCCATGAATACTAAAAAAAAAAAAATTGTTCAAATAGATGTTATTCGGTCTGATAAGAGCTGTAACTACATGGTAGAAGATAAAGTAGATAGGGTGCCTCGACATGCGTGACCCTAATCGAAATTAGCTAATTCCAGGGCGCGAAAAAGTGAATATTTTTCAAAAACCTGATAGCGTCGCAATAATTATTAAATCTGCCCAACTCTGCCGTCAACAATTTTCAAAAACCTGATAGGTGTCGCAATAATTATTAAATCTGGCCAACTCTGTCGTGAACTTTCTATTAGGTACAACGTTTACAAACGCACGATGATAAACTGTCGGCAAAAGTGCAGAACAGTGGCGGCCGGTGCAGCGCCGATTTTCGCGGAGAACATCGAGGACCTGCACTTCTACGAGAAGAAGATCAAGGAAACGTTGTGTCTTCTCACGTGCAATCGGGAATACCGGGAGATCGCTGGCGCGAAGGTTTTGAAAAGGCTACCATTAGCCACCGAGTACAAATTGATGGACCTCAAGGTCTACGAGTACTTGCACATCTGCTACTATCAGGTAATCGTATCTACAATATTTCATACAGCCGCAAATGTTTTCCGACGAATTTCTGTTAACACTATCGCGTCGAGTTTTAAATTTGGTTCAGAGGTCGAACATTTTCACGCCGTCTCTCGCGCGCGACTAATTCTAATACGGGAGGCTTACGCAATCGCGACATCGCTAATCCCACGCTCGCAACATTTTAGTAAATAATGAGTTTAACGTTCCGAACGACCGACTGCGGGCAATAATACTCGGCCTACATAATCGCCGCGCGTACGAATCGATGCTGGAAACACGTACGGCGTCATAATCTATTCCCGCTCCCTTGAAACAATCGGGGCCTCGGAATTGCATGAAATGGGCTCTTATCTTTAGGAGCGACTGGTTACCACGCTAGATCCTGATTTCTCGATGCAGACATGGCGATTCTCTGAGAAATCTTTGTCAAATATAATTAACACTTTGACGGTCGTTGTCACGTATACGTGACTTCGCGAGCCACCAGACGCCAGCCATTGTCACGTATACGTGACTTCGCGAGCCAGCAGACGCCAGCCATTGTCACGTGCGCGTGATCTACTTGTATCAGTCACCATTTCATCATACATTCAACTAATTACGTTTGTTGAGTTTACATTTATAATTTTCCATTAAAGTGTTAATTGATCTTAATTAAGCTCGAATAAAAATTCAGTAATTTCTGACGAGTATGCATGATATCACGCTTATAATTTTACAGACGAAGCGTTACCAAGATGCTGCCAATGCAATTTACACGTACTTGGTCAGGCATCCGGATCACGCGACGAGTATAACGACTTTGAAAAATTATCTGACGCTGCCCGGCGTCGCGGCGGAGAACGTCGTAAACCTAGAAGCACCGCCCTACCTCAGCGTCTACATGAGAGCAGTGTCGGCTTACGAGGACGAGAATTACGCGAAAGCGGCGAATCTTTTCGAGGCGTCGTTGAATTCCTACTTGGATTACGAGGAGGAGTGCAGATTCTACTGCGAGGCTCCCTTCGATCAGGGCTGGCTCCCAGAGTTCACTACCTCCCTCGCCAGTGAGTAATCATAGATATTTAAATAATTTTCCGCCTGGTCGAGCATGAAAAACTACTATGCAAAGCGTGACTGTGGCGTTACATTTTTAAGCATCGAAATCGTTAGAGAACTAACGTCCTTCTGTGAGAAGAAGGCTCAAAGTGTTTACATCCCCCCACTCTTGCTGTAGTCCACTGATTGGCTGACTTTGTCACCGTTCTCGACCCAATAGCTGCGAGTCAGCGGACAGCAACAGGAGTGGGGATGTAAACACGTTGTGCCTTCTTCTCAAAATGGAAGAATGGTACTACGTATTAAGATTAATAATGAACTAATAGAAATAAATAAATAAATAGAAACATTCAGCTTTTCAGACCACTTCACGCATTGCTCACATTTTTAAGCATTGAGCGCTTACGTTAACGCTAGAACTACCAAAGCAGTAAAAATAACTTGTAAAAAATTTATTCGACCGAGTTTTTGAAAGTTTACTGTAATCTCCTATAAGAGAATGAACATACATTTATTTCCATTGCATCATATATTTTTTCTTTGGTATAAATAAATTCACTATAATTGTCGGTAGTTCCAGTGTTAAAGAACTGCTACAATTAATAATGAACTAATATAAATGAATAATATTATAGAAACTTGAGGTCAGTTTTTCAGACCGCTTCATGCATTACTCGCATTCTTAAGCATTGACCACTTACGTTAAAGAGCTACTACGTAAGTACTAAGATTAATAATAAATTAATAGAAACGTTTAACATTTCAGACCACTTCACGCATTGTCTGAAGTGCAAACGATATTGTTCCCTGCTACTGAACAACGTAAACGGTAACGAACAGAAGGACATGCTCTGGAGCCACTACAATTATTTGCAGTTCTCCTATTACAAACGTAAGTGCACACACTCGAACGGAGCAACAGCCGACACGAGCCGATCTCTATCTGGACAACGTATCCTGTCGAACGCGACGCGTCTATTTCTGAAATTCTTATCGACATCGGTCCATTCGATGAGGACGACAGAGAGGGAGATATAAAAACGTTGATAAAAACGGGCACACGTCGACTCCGTGCGCGAATCGAGCGATAACGAATTACGATGGCCTTGTAGCGATGGTAAATTAATCCTTGGGCATCCAATGAGCCGATACTCTTCAGGAAGTCGTTACTCCGTGCCTCGATGTGCTTCTAATTGAATTAATCTTCCCTAAGTAGTCTCCTCTTGTCGCGTGAGTGGCGCCTTGTCATTTATAGAACTGTTTCAAGCTCTTCAATTGGATCCACGGCGTTGAATGCCTCATCTAAAAAATATTCTGAATTAGTAGAATCTTATGCGTAGTGGGCAACTTGAGGGCAGCGTCTTGTAATTTATAGAATTGTTTTAAGCTCCTCAAATCAATTCATAACATTGAGTTCTGAAAAATATTCTGAATTAGTACAACGTCAGAATGACCCAAATAATAATGGATAATTTTTCAAAATCTTATGCGTAGAGGGCAACTTGAGGGCAGCGTCTTGTCATTTGTAGAATTATTTTAAGCTCTCCAATTGATCCATGACGCTGAGTACCTCGTCTGAAAAATATTCTGAATTAGTACAACGTTAAAATGAAGCAAATAATAATAAATAATGATAGAAAATCTTATGCGTAGTGGGGAACTTGAAGGCAGCATGTGCAGCCATGGAGAGTTACTTGCTATTCGATCCGAACGACGAGCCTATGCTTCAGAACAGGAAATACTACAATGACCAACCAAAAATAGCAGACGAGCATTGCCTCCCTAGACAGGTGACGAAATTCTCGAAATTTTTTAACAATCCCATGACATTTTAAACATTCTCTTACAGGAAGCTGTTAAGTACGGAAAACGACAGGAGTATGAGTTACATCTTCTGCATTACATTGCCAACGAGTTCGCGGTGATAGACGCGAAGCTAAAGTCGACGAAGAAGCCGAAAAAAAAGTCGAAGACCGACGAGAGGAAAGAGACGAAACTGTCGAAGGTAAAGACTGAATTATAAAGCTAAAATAGAATTTTAGAAACTTGTCAAGCGCATCGAGCGTCGTCTCTTTCATTCCGTTTAATTTTTGTTCGAAGGACGATGCGCGTATTAATCCGTCGATCGCATACAGAACTTAAGCCGACCGAGCTACGTAATCTAGGAAAAATCTTCCCTTCTGTATCGTTATTTTTTATAAATAAAACATTTGTACACGAAACTATCTCCATTATCCTACGCTTTTATTTTTTTTTCTATTTTAATTCTACGCTTATTTTGACACACGCCATGGCTGCTCGATTCTTCGTTGTCGACGCCTGCCAGAATGCAACCGTGATCTCTCGTCGCGCATCTGGCGCGATATCGTAGGCGCGACACGCTCACGCCTACAATATTTTTATTCTGTCGCGACGCGCTCCAATTTCTTTTTCTTTACAGAAACTGACTTCTTTGAACACGCCACCTGGTCATTCCTCGATCTCTCGCATGCAGTTGTTCGAGAATGTGTCTATGATACGGGAGGAAGGACGCGCGATACGCGACAGAAGGATCCACGAGATCAAGGACGACGTCTATCTGGTGGCGGATGAAAAAGAGCTCGATGGACAGAATCGCTACGTGGCTGATGGATTCCTCAACTCTACGGAGTGCGATCTCTTGATACAATTGGCCTCGGTGTGTTATCCGATCAAAAATAATGTTTACAAATAGTGTCGAAATCACTTGCAATGGAATAAATAGAACTCGATAGTTGCAAGAAAACAAGACTGCAAATTGGTAAAAGTATCGAGATAAACACTCGATTTACTGCTGAGTAGCCATCTTTCCAATGCAATGCAAATTTATCAGAAACTTAAGTATCCTATTAATAGTTATAATTAACTGAACAAAGTAGACTAATTGAGTCAGTTAATGGCTTACAATCTACATAATACATACATTATAATTATTAACACTTTAACTAGTAGTAGAAGTAAAACAATTAATTCTCTAGTTGAAATGTTAAAGAAAATAAATTTTAATAGGCTTCATAAATTTCTAAAGTAACTACTTGGACAACCTTTAAGTTTACAATTGACCAAAATCAAAGTGTTGGTCTTGCAAACAATCTTAGTATTTCAAACTAGCAGTCAACGTGTTAATAGTTATAATTAAGTGAACAAAGTGGACCGAGTTAGCTTAAAAATGTAAACTACTAGCTTACAATCTACATAATACAATAATTAGATTGTACAAACTTAAGTATACTATTATTAATTTTTAATACCAATTACGCTGACCAAATCTAGATGACTGCAGTGGAAGGAGACGGGTACGACAAGTACAAAAGTCCGCACTCCAAGTACGAGCGATTCGAGGGTATAACGATAGGGAGGATCGCGCTGGTACAGTTTTCAACCCCTTTTGCATTGCATCGTTGCCCCAGCAGATACTTGACAATAACGATATCAATTGATTGCAGATGGTATATATCGGTAAAATGGAAATGGAGCCACTGAAACGGCTTCTGGCGAAGACAGAGGAGGCACGCAGCCACGTGGAAAGGTATTTTGGACTAGATCGACCACTGTATATCACCTACACCCATTTGGTCTGCCGTACTGCTCTACCTGGTAATTTTCAACCGATGCAACAACGTGCTTCTGGTTCCTTTCGCAGCTGCAATCGCTATGCACCGATTCACTTGCGGGTACGGCACGTGGGGTAACGTCCAGTGACCAGTCGGAAGAAAGCTATCAGTTCATTGCCTAAGTAACGTGAACTTCAGAAGAGCCATCTACGACACGGGCAAAAATAAGTCCGCAATCAAAGAAGAGCCTGGTCTACGGAACACTTAAGCTACTAGAATTTAGATAAAACATAGAAACCAATTGGACACCATGGATCCCGTACAACCAGACCACAACCTTTCTAAAAATCTTCATTAAATTAAAAGGGGAATCCTGTAGAATGATGAAAGACGATGTAGAGTTGTTGCGTTCCATCTTCTAAAACTCTAAATGGTAGTTTGCGTTACTTATGGACTGGCCTGGTAGCAGCATCTCCGTTTAGAATTTAGACAGTCAAACTACCTCTTCTTGTCAGAATCTTCAACTTCTTCTTCGACCTAAAAGCACGACAAATGAATAAACATGCTCCGGCGTGGTAGTACAATTATGTTTTAATTTCTAGGTTCACCGATGGATCGTGACGACTTGAGTCACATGGTCCACGCGGACAATTGTATATTGGTGGACAAGGATACTTGCGTACGCAAGAGTCCAGCCTATGTGTGGAGAGATTATTCAGCGATCCTCTACTTGAACAACGACTTCCAGGGCGGTGAGTTCTTCTTCACCAAGGATCAAGCTGACCGTGAGTCAGACACCCTGGTTTTCCCACGTTGCGGTCGTATGGTGGCATTCTCTGCAGGCAGAGAGAACCTCCACGGTGTACGTGGTGTTCTTCGAGGGAAAAGATGCGCGTTGGCTCTGTGGTTCACTCAGGATGAACAGTACACAGAGTACGAGAGGATCTTGGCTCGAGCCATCTTAGAAAGAGTTGGTTCCATTGGACCTCTCGAGGATGAAGACATTCAGTTGCCTCTAACGTAAGTGACTTGACGTTTCAAGGTTCACAAACATTACAAAGATTTTTACATAGATTTCTGTTCAGATATGAGGACGTGCTGATCCACTATGCCAGCAACGATGAATTACTCTGGCATTTCCTAAGCAACGCTTCATGATCTAGAAGAACCGTTGCAGAAGACGTTTAGTACTTCCATTACAAGTTCCAGATCTTTTATAAGCGAATAGTTATTTAAAGAGTAATATATTTGTTCTATTGGACATCAGGGACCTGAGAAGGCAGTTTCACAGAAACTAAACATCCTACAAAGTACATTCAAGATTCCTCTGTTTAGTACAACTATTTTTTCTTAATTGTTGGTGGTGCTTCTGTTGCATACAAAGTATAGTCCTTCCACGAGAAGAAGCCACGACGTGTTTGAATCCCCCCACTCTAGCTGCAGGCCGCTGATTGGCTCTAACTGGGACCAATAGCTGTGAGTCAGTGGACTGCATCAGGAGTGGGGGATGTAGACACTTTATGCCTTCTTCTCGTTGAAGAATGGTACGTGTACTATTCTCTATGATGCAAACGGGGATGGTATGCAGGATAGTATGAATTAGTCGCGGCTATCGAACAGCTTTATTTATATAAAATATCCTAATCTTTATTAGAACATAGACATTACATGTCAACAGGCTTACATAACCATCCTATGTATCGTGTAACATGTATATTGTAATTTATTTATTCTCCTCGTCGTATTTATACTATGTATAAGAGTCATATGTATAATATGCGGTTGCATCGCGTCTCCCGTGTGATTTCAAATCCTGTACACGCTGCTTTTTTTTTTTATGCATAATCGCGTGTCGTCGGATCGTATGTTGCGTGAGTGTGTGTATCAGCGCTATTGACACCCAAACTACCTGGGTACACGTGAGGCAGAAAACACACAGGTACCGTTGCGTTGGACACGACCCTAGTAAAATCGAGCATAGTCGAGTACGCGTATTGATCAAGTATGAGATTGACGACGATTTGTTTACGACTAATTATTTTTATTAAGCTTTATAAAAATGATAAATCTCATAATTGTACAATAATGTCGTAATACACGTATTCGACCGTGATTCGAAACGGATCGTACATTGATCGAGGCTCATCGAGTAGATTTTCAAAATTGTACCTGTGTTATTTTTGTTCTCTCAGGCACCTAACAGACATTAGGCCCTAAGGTGTCTCAGGGACCCGATAGAAATCAATAGCTCTAGGCGTACATGCGTTGTCATGTTTCTTTCTGTCGAGTGTAGAATTTTCGTACTTTACAATTGTACATGTAAAAAGCGAATCGCATTAATTAATCTATATTCTCTGTTGAGCGCATTCGGGGCTTGAAAACCATTACAATGTAGGGTTCAGGTTCTTGAAACATTTTTATCCAGCGTCGCAAAGAACCTAAATCTTGGATCGGTTCGAGTTAAAGTTTCTATATAATATATAATGCAAACATTTATTGTACCCAACGGTCGGATTAGACGTTGATTATTCATCAAGATATTTACACTATACCTATGTGAAAGCTGACGTAAGAACTTCAACTCGAACCGATTAGTTTCATTTTTAGATTCCTCGTAACAGTTCCGACCAACGCTTTTCAGACAATTATTGTTATTAGCGTAACTTTTTCAAGCCCTGGGTGAATCGTACGCGTCGATGGATTAACGTGTTAACGTTAATAAAAACCATGATGGTTGTGCTTACACATTTCGTACCGTGATCATCGCGGGATCAGCCGGGAAGAAAGTGAACGCGATCATTAACATTATTATGTTTCGTTTACAAACATTTATTATGAAATTATAGTGACATCTGCGTATCACAGGAGAGCTCAGTCGATTTTTTTTTTTTTTTCTTCTTCCAGGAACCACTCCATAATAGTCGTGTTAGTATCATTCATATACGTGAAACGTCACCGCGAGACGAAGGACACAGTGCGTTTATATCCCCCACTCTTGCTACAGGCCGCTGATTGGCTCTCACTGCGACCAATAGCCGTGAGTCAGTGGACTGCATCAGGAGTGGGGATGTAAACACGTTGTGCCTTCTTCTCGTTGAAGAACGGTACGTTTACCGAATATACACCCCCTTTTGTTTGTTACTTTTTAGACCGACGAACCATATTATGCTACAATATAAATCCGATCGAACCGCGTGTAATCGATGTTTGAAGAGATCCAATGAAACGTACCCAGCGATTTAGCAACATCGAATGGAGTGGCCGCCAAATTTCATCATCGTATCGTTTTGATGATTTTTTTATTTTTATATTGCTCATCGTAGACCTTTTCGTTTCGTTTCTTTCTCTTTTACTCGAGTAATAAAAAAAAAGAAAAAATTGTAAAGTCAGTAAAATACAGACGCGGTTTAGGGAACGCGTCGAACGGCAAACGTGTTCTCTTAAAAATGTAAAATCATTGCGATACATCTCGACGAATTCGCTACAAGTATTGTTCGCCGTGTTCCGGTAACCAAAAGCAGTTCGCCCTTCTACGAACTATTCGTTAATAATTAACAAGCATAATGCACTTTTAGAGCCAGATAACGAAACACTTCGCAACGAATACCGCATGTATACTCGTGTATAGATCCAGACAGACATCTATAGCTTCCTACGCTATTTGTATAATGAAACAAAAATGGTAATAATAGATCCCTCGTGAAATGTAAAAATAAAAAAAAAGAAATTTTTATCGACACGCTAGGAAATAATTCGATGTTCGATCTTGAATACAAATCAATTACAAAGAGAATTCGTGAACTTGTTGGCGACATCTAAATCTGCGAAGGAAGCATCGTGTGTGCTTGACTATTATAATAATAATAATAATCGAGTTTCGTTTCAGACTTATTCTTACAGAGTCATTGCTTCGTTTTATATACACATACACATACAGGGTGTCAGGTCAGATCTGGAAAAAATTTTAACGGGGGATTCTGGGGACCAAAATAAGACGAAAATCAAGAATACTAATTTCTCGATGGATGCTTCGTTGAAAAGTTATTAACATTTAAAGTTCCACTTGCGAGACGGTAGCGAACAGCTGCGCGCGCGGAACTTTAAACGTTAATAACTTTTAAACGAAGCCTCGATCGAGAAATTGTTATTCTTGATTTTCGTCTTATTTTGGTCTCCAGAATACACCATTAAAATTTTTCCTAACACCCTGTATACACACGCAAGTTGTATGTATGCACATGCTGCAGTCTAACGAAATGGCCTGCCTCTAACGTTCGATTCGTAAACGTTGATAGTAAAGAGAACACTAAGAGAGAAAAAAAAAAAGTGTTAAAAACATTAATAGATAGAATATTCGTTTCCCATTTAGAAGAGTTGAGAAGACTAAGTTAACGTCCTCGAAGTTAGTATGCTTCTTAAAAGCGAACCAGCGAACCGAGCGAATGCCACCGGTTCGATTTAATCTAAGTTAAATGTAGCAAGAAATACTGGATTAATTTATTGATCGTGGAAACGACGAAACGATCATAGTCCTAGGATCATCGTTGATTTGCAACCTTCGAAAGACTTTTTTTTGCGAGTGACTTGCAAAACTACGGATCGTCGCAACGCTAAAATCTCGACAAACGTTTTATCTTATAATTCCTTCCTCGTTAAAGAATAATTATTTGCGGTCACCGAATTTCTATAAGAGCAAACGCGCTAGAATATTTTTAGTTTTTTATCCTCCTCAGAATTTTACACGCTGGGAATTATTTTAGAGTTCACCGCAACAAACAAATTATCGCAAAAACGATACAACTCTTGCATTTATGTTCATTCCATTTGTTTGCGCTCAATTTTTCCACATATTTTTTTGCGCATGTGTACAGCTATACAAACAGGACTTCGTGAACAGATTTACAACAAACGATATCAACCCCCGTTCGTGCAAAATTATAAATGCTAAATGTACAGAAATAATCGAGATTGGCGTTTACAGATTCTTTACATTCCTTCTCCATAAAATCTCTTAACGATACAGTACTAATATAATTATGTTAAAATAACGCAAGATGTAACAATAGATTAAGACGTTGTACTGTTTGATGGTGTTTGTTTGTTTTTTTTTTTTAGAAAGAGTTCTTGCATCTTTGTTTACGTAAAAAAATTTATAACGTATTTTGATTATATAGACACAATAATATGGCGAGAATGTCGTGGTGAAAAATATGCTGGACACCAAAGGCTTTATGCGAACCATTGCTATTTGCTTATCCGACGTTTCGAAAGTGTGTTAAACCCGTCGTCCATCCTCGTCGTTTTGCCTCATTATGCATCGTACAAACATTACTAAAAATAGTACAATCTAATCGAGGACATATTATAGAAAATTGAAAAATATACAAGTTATAAAACACATATTAGAACGCCGTTCATCAGGTAGCGAGTGATTTACGAAGTCCAACTATGCTTTTCTTTTTTCGACATCTTCGTTCCGAGTTCTCTTCGTTCAGATCACACCGATATATACATATATCTCGATCCTTGGTTACTTTGCGATCGCTCAGCCGTTTCTTTTGTACAAATTACTTGTCCATCGGACAACATTATCGCACGCGTTCTTTGGTATCCAACAGGCTTCCCCACGCCGATTTCGTTTGAACGGACATTAGTCGTGGTATGGGCAGTGAATGAACAAGCAAATACCAATATTAAATGGGCAAACTCTCCCACTGAGGCGCCCATTCCGGAAGTCGTCAATCCACGTTGGATGGCGGAGCGGCGTATCTGCTCCTTGAGTCGGAATCTCCGTCGCATATATACTTTCCTGAAGAAAACAGACAACCATTATTAACCTCACCAAAGAAACCAGATTAAAAACAAGCAATCTTATACGATAAAAGCATTTAAACCGACTTACTTTAACTCTAATTCTCTTACTCTTCTTTCCACGCTTCATTCGTTTCTAATTCTGATTCTAGTACACTCTTAATCACATACATACGTGTCAAGTATCACCCAACGTTCAAAACGACATGTATTTTTGGACAACGCTAGATTTTAATCCCAAATTGCTGCACCAAATGCTCATCAGTCGCACTCAACATTCGACAAGTTTATTCGTACCAGTCATAGGAAACAGTCCTGGATTTGTACGATTGTTAATTGAAAATAATCACTCACCAGAGACGAATCTGCGTTTTACTAAACTTAATCTATATCCCGGGCCCAGAAGTTCGAATTCAACTCCGGATAATGTGGTCCCCTCGCAATTGAACTGGGTAAATATCGTTCCTTGATTCCCTGGACCGTGTGCAAGTTCAACACGCGCTTTCAAAGAGCCCACGCCGTTGTCCTCGCTGTGCTGCGACAGTTCCGTGAATTTCCATAACACCCGATTCGTGTCCGGCAGCCATTGGGCCTGGGGCTTGCTGTTCAGAGACTTGAAACCGCCATCTATGGGGGCTGCCACGTGGAGGTTAAGCAGAGGACTTGGAGAAGCCATGGCGCGACTGTTGTATTTATAATCAATCTGTAAACCACGTATAATTGTTCAATAATAGCTCCATTCCTATCCACACGCGTTTGAAATATATACCTTAAGGTCGGTGTGTGTCGTCTCGCACTTCCAATACGCCACCAACTGGAAGGGGCACGAACCAGCGCCCTCTTTACACTTGATTTGATACTTGAGAATGTCGACGTTAAAATAGGAAGCCGTGGGATTTTGTTCAGCCTGTTTGCGTAACAATGTAGTTAAGGCACTCATGTTGAATTCGAAAATTGTACTGTCGACGGTCGTCTGCGTAGCATCCCTGCGTCAGATTAAAACTTCTTTACAAGGAAGCCATTTTGACTGCTTTTAGGTAATATAGGTATATACTAAGTTGTCAGTCTTTCTAGTGTTAATAGATCATCCCGCAGGTACCGTGAGTTAGTTGCGTTCCATTGCTCGATCAACACAATCCCCGTAAATGCATCGTTACTTGCGTAATGATCTATCTGTACACATACATACAACTTACATGCTAACGAGTTGATTATTAGGAAACAATTTTTCCAATCTGTTGCTGTTCCTCACGCGAAACGTAAGCTTCGCGGGGCTAGGATTGTTTGCTAGCACGGCGACGATACCGGCGGGGAACGACAACATCATGTCGCCGCTGAGCTTCACTTGACATCGCGTCTCGTCGGTGCCCCTGAAGTAAGAATGCACAATCTCGTGGAAGGCGACCGCCAGAGGAATCGTATCCGCGAGGCCAATCGTGAGCGGAGAAGGACCCCTGGAAGAACCGACCCCCACGCCAGCCGTGCGAAACTCCAAGCTGGCCACGCTGTCTGCTCTGGATATAGGCGCTGGTGATATCCTGCCCCTGGGAGAAGGGCCCTCACCACGTCGGGACGGCGGTCTAGGAATGATAATAGATCCTGTCGGAGTGGAAGATGCAGATTGTTTTGGGGGTAAGGCTGGAGTGATGTCTCCCACTTCCGAGAATAGATCTCCATCTGCGAAGAACAATATATTAGTTTACATTATAATTAGTTTTTGTTTCGGAAGATGACACGTGCATCGATCATTGAGTTCCAGGATCTAGTACATACAATGGAACAGCCTATACAATAGTATGTCTCCCCTACTGTATCTTAGAAACTCGTGGAAATTCGTAGGACAAAACTTTTTCTAACTTTCTAGCCTATCTTAGACAACTGGGACCTTCAGAAGTCGTTCGAGGACCCCTCTGGTGGCGAGCTTGGGAGGCCACATTACCCTCCTGCCAGTGCTAACTAATCCTCTTATTTACAATGTTCCTCTTGGACTTGTCGTCGTCGTGTATTCGTGTAGCGCCTCTATCTCGATTGACGCGACCTCTGGAGAGGATTTTCTGATCCTGGGGCTAGAACTTCGACTCTATTGCGCCGTAGGATATGATGCATGTGCTTTCTGCTGCTGCGTGGTCGTTCTCTGATCGTCCTAACGTAGGGCGAGTCTTTCTCGTTGCCTTGCGCTGCTATGTATATGCTCTGCTGTCCTCCTAGCCCTGTGGTCCCACTATGGGTGCTATTGCTGTTGCTCCAAATCCTGTGAATCTATATTCACCTGGAGACGACGGCCTCGACAGGTAGATTTAGTCAAGACAAGCTATTGAGTGAACGCAAGGCCACATTAGGGGAGACACCTTCTTCCTAGTTGTCCAGTTCACCGTCCAAGTCACCAATTGTGGTGATGCGGTGTGGAACTCTTGAGAATCGTACACATAGCATCTGAGGGGTCCGTGGAGCGCTTGTGAGAGCACGGACCCCTCTGGTGGCGACGGCACATATCAAAACACGTATGACCCTAGACTCAATGCTCGATGCCTGCACATAATCATCGACAAGACAGAAAAAGCGTCCCGATGAGCTGTTTAAGACTCACCAGGGAACCGTGAGTGGGGGTGTGTAGGCGGTGCGGATTGCGACGGCTGTGGTTGAGGCGTCGGTGACGAAGAGAGCGGCGGAGGGCTTTGCAATGGCGCGTACGGATGACTACCAGTCGGCGTCGAGGCGCTCGATGGTGTACTGCTGGGATTGAACAAGTTTAGGCCAAGTAAATCTGAGCTTGGCTTACCTCCTAATTGCTGTGACACTGACTGAGACCTTTTCATGTGGTGATCAGAGTCGGTGTTCGATCCTCTGCGTCCCTGATGGAAAGAAAACCACGTTATTCGAACCGTCCACGGTATCTTTGATGAAAGGAAACAGCGAAACGATACCGTCGGTGCAGGCGATAACGATAAATTCTCCACCGTTGCCCTCAGCTCGTCCACGCTGGCGCTCATCGGTGCTCCTCCGTTGCTCAGAGGCTTTATTTCCACCCTTATCTTTCTCTCGTCCTCGGAGTCGGTATCTGAGCTGGAGTAGAATCCCTTCTCGTTCTCCCACGGATCTGACTTTGGCGGGATACAGAAACCATCTTCGTCCACTTCCGGCGTTGGTGTCTCGGACTTTCTGCTGTCCTCCTTGTCCTCCTTGTCCTCCCTGTGGTGTGCAATTAACAGAATTCAGTAAAACGAGCGTTTACATGTTCCAGCAGGCCTAGTGCATTTTTCTGTACACGCCACACGATCTACGCTAGTTCGTTTCTTTTGTTGCAAATAATAAACTCATAACAAACGGTTTTTTTTTTTTAAATACTGTGCTTTAGCGGTTCACTCCTTTGCGGTACAACGACGAGTAAAACAAATCTATTGTGATTGTACATCAAAGGGTTTTACAGTGCTGACGAAAACAAAAGAGAACAATTGTAATATATATAGAGCATCAGTTCCGCAATCAAGAATTCTTGCGACGACTCGTGAGCTTATGTATTCTTAATTGGTCTTAATTGGTGAACAGAAGTGTCGTGGATTAACGGTGGAACACTTTCGCTGAGATAACCGTGTAATCGTGATCTTGATCGATCGTACTTTTACGATCTTGGTATGCGGAATTGATATCTCGAGTGCACTAGATCTGCTGAACGTGCGTATACTGACAGGTCAGACTTTTCTTCTTTGTTGCTGCTAGTCTCCACGACATCCTTCTTCTTTTTCGCCTTCTTTTCCTTGCGCTTTTCTCTCCTGCTGCGAAGAAACCCTGTTGATCGTGGACGCACGATATATAGAAAACAAAGCGACTTTTAATTTTTATATTTAATCCGTACGGTAGATTAAAGAGACTCTTTAAATAACAACAATAAAATACAACGATAACTCCTAATCAATCTCCTATTAAAATTGATATAAATTAACTTCTTTTTTTTTATACAAAATATTAAAATAAATACTTGGATACATTGAAACTAGGAGACGAACAATTATGGTAAAGATTGTTAAATTGAATCAAAGATGTCTACTTCGACGAGTGTCTTAAATAATCACTCTTGGAAACATTAATGTATAAAATAATTATAAACTAAAACTAAAAAGCGAAAATCTACGTTTGCGGTGTCAACATATTTGTACTCAAAGTTAATGTAAATAATATCTTACATTAGAAACTAATAGAAACTTGTAATTTTATGATAGATGGAAATCAATTTACTTTCCAAGTGTTTGAGGCGTAGCGCAACGTGATCAAATAAATGTCTACGGTAAAAAAAAAAGGAGAAATCAATCGTCACCGAATCAACAATCAGCAGATGCATTCTCTATGAGCTTTCTAATCATCACATTCTCTAATTATGCTGACACGAATTTCGGTGTCCTTAGATTGTCTCTAACCTCAGGCGAAAATGTTAATGGGAGATTCTAGAGGCCAAGATAAGACGAAAATCAAGAATAATAATTTGTTCATGGAGGCTTCGTTAAAAAGTTATTAACATTTCAAGTTCTGCCCGTACTGAATTTTTTTCTAGAAAATGAATAGGATTTTAGGGGTACGTCTAATGACCAAAAATGCTTGTAATTGACCCCTGTAAATAACTATAATTTTTTTAGTATGATTTGAAATTTTTTAATTTTGTCGAAAAATTTGCTTTTCTCGAATTTTTTTCTCGAAAGTGGCAAGGATTTCGAGGATATGTCTAATGACTAAAAATAATTGTAATTGACCCCCGCAACCGAAAATAATTTTTCCAGAACGATTTGAAATTTTTGAATTTTGTCAAAAAATTTGCCCCCTTCTCGAATTTTTTTCTCGAAAATGGGGAGGATTTCGAGGGTATATCTAATGACTAAAAATAATTGTAATTGACCCCCGCAATCGAAAATAATTTTTCCAGTACGATTTGAAATTTTTGAATTTTGTCAAAAAATTCCACACCTTCTCGAATTTTTTTCTCGAAAATGGGGAGGATTTCAAAGGTATGTCTAATGACCAAAAATGATTGTAATTGACCCCTGTAAATAAATATAATTTTTTTAATATGATTTGAAATTTTTTAATTTTGTCGAAAAATTTCCCCCTTCTCGAATTTTTTTCTCGAAAATGGGGAGGATTTCAAAGGTATGTCTAATGACCAAAAATAATTGTAAGTGACCCCTGTAACTAAATATAATTTTTTTAGCATGATTTGAAAATTTTTAATTTTATCTAAAAATTTTTTAATAACTGTTTAATAAAGCCTGAATAAAGAAATTGATATTCTTGATTTTTGTCTTAATTTGGCTTCCAGAATCTCCCATTAAAGTTTTTTTCCAGTATAAAATTTACGAGTCCTCGCACGTTCGCTGGCAATATTTAATTACAAGCATTTGTTATCAATAGCTCATAATTACGGTTATTTGTGATTATTTTCTAAAGCTTGGGCGAAATTATCGAATATTTTCTTCTGAAAAGAAACTCGTGTCAGCATTTTGAAAATATACGCTATTACGTTTTTACGCCTGCATTAAGTCAGACAATAACGATAGATAAGGAATACAAAAAGAGTAGCGTAGGTAGCACGTTACATTAGCAGAGGTATAGAAAAACCCATATACACCATCACCATAATCAATTATCCTATAGAGATCTGCAAAGGTTCAGTCTCGTCTTAAATTGTTTTTCTAACAATTACACGTTCTACAAATTAACGTCAGATACGTTTCTCAAGACAACAGAACGATATGAGGTTGCGCAATCTCCACATATACCTCTATTAAATCGTGGAGCATACGATACCACATGTTCTGCAAGCAAGGATACTATCGACATGCAAATAACAATACGTACAAAACGAAGTACGGAACAGTTTCTTACATAATTCCATAATTTTTTTTAACTTTGTATGCACTTACAGTACGGAATTACAAACATTGATATATTAAAAAAATATAAAATAAAATAATAGTCGCGGTACAATTGGGAACATATTTGCTGTTTAACTACCTTCGACGATGATACGACTAACAAATAAAAAATGGTTGCTTGCAGAATCACATTACGCTATCACGACGGATATATATCTGCACTTGGAAAATAAATACAAGTGAGCCATGCAGTATCAGACTCTTAAAAATGGCTCACCTTCGGCCCCGGTCGGTAGCAAACCCCGCATTTCTATCTCAACGTTATTCAAGTCCAACTCCCTTTATTCGATTAATTCTATACGAGCACGTGTTTATTTTAAGAGAACGGTAGAAAGTTTCAAAAATTGTTTCACGATCTACGTTAACAAGTTGGGCTTGTTTACGAGCATTCGAGAACATTGCGTTCGCGCGCAAAAAAAGGAGAAAATATTAATCTACGACGATATGCACAGCGAAACACTGGCAATTGTAACTCTGAATTTCAGAAACTTTCCAATGGAACGCTTTTCTTAAGTCTAGTATCGAATCGATGATGTATTTTTCATTGATTATAATATAAACAAATATACATGTAAAATTTTACAATGAGTTGTGTTGATAGAAGAACCCCTTGGTTTATGTTTACATAAAAGATTGTTAGAAAAACAATTTATAAGTAACAAATTTATGAAAAGTGTTAAATCACCTGTTAGATTACCAATATAATCCTAAAGCTACAGCCTATTGTCTAAGCAAGCCTGTTTCAGTGTTAGTAAAACGCGAACAGAAAAATATTTCTTCCTTCTAATTGTAAATATTTAATTTAACATTACTTCTGTGAAATGTAAACGTATTTAAAAGCAAAGAAATATTTTATATGTGCTCCAAACGCTAAGAGTAAATCAATGTTACATAAATATCTTTTCTAAACTGCGTAGTGAGGTAGCATCAAATCATTAATCACATTACGATGTGATTCTATGCATGTAACATTAATTTAATGTGCTTAAACAATGTTAGTATACGTACACTGCTGATCTAAAAGAGTGCAGAGTGGAGGAACCATAATACGCGTTACCACTGTAAGTCACCAGATATTTCACTTAACCACATATCCTGTATGGCCATAAAAAACATTGTATAAATAAAGAAAAATGAATGATCATATAATTGTCACCAAATACCGCCGATAGAGAACAACCAATAGAGCAAGACAAAGATAAAGGTATATAGAAGGAGTGCTGAATGAAAGGTGGTCGCTTGAAACTGCATTTAAGAGACTCAAATCTGAAGCTTCTAAGATTTATCGACAATTTTGTTAAAAGAATAAATTGTCGAATATAACTAGATTTTAAATGTTCTTAAAAGACCACCAAGTAGATACTATTAGAGTCTGTTAATTTTCACAGACATCGATATTATTCTTTACGATAGTTTGTACAAAGATTTGAAAAAAATATTATAGAAAGCTGTAGCTATTCACTAATGACATGCCCTCACCTTGATCATTTTGTAACTAATTACTGAGAAAAGCAAAGTCTTCGAAGATTTCTTTTTTTTTTTTGTATGCGTGTATAATAGTACCATGTAACCGTTAATCTAGAGTTAATCCAAAATGTGTGTATCGGATGTGGTAAGGGTACAGGTAATCACAATGTAAGCAGTTACATTTAGATCCTCTGAGAGGGTTCCTGGAGATGCTGGGAGGTGGAACAGCAGGAGGCAGGTTGTTCCCCTGAGGAGTTGCAGGTGCCGAACCAGACCCTGCTTGCTTCTGTTTGTCTGAAACAACACTCATTGCTCATATCTTTGAATAATTTGTGCCTCCGAATGGCCCTTTTTTCTTCATCTTGCTGTTTAAACATTACTTACAACTATTGCAATTTTATTACAGTTAGCACTTTCAGTGGCATAAATAGCACTCCAGAGGGGTGTTGTACTTCTTTCAAATGCTAATATATGTTAAATAGAGAGTGTAAATTGCAAATACGCGCAATGTTATAATTACTTTTCTCATAGTATAGTCTGTATTCCTTCCTTTACTATGGAAATCGTTCTAGCTTTAATATTCATACTAACAAAAAAAAAAAAAAACGAATGTATGTGTGAAAACCCCCTGGAATACATAATAATTTATAATGTCATCCTCCACCTATTGTTAGATTGTAACGCACAAGCATTGTAACACAACCACATAAGCATGAAGTCAATAAAACTGTTTTGCATATGCCTAGATTAATAAATCTGTGATCGAGTGCTAAAAAGAAATTGAACAAGTGTATACATATGAATAGTAAAATGATACTGCTGCCATAAATAAAAATTGCAGAATATATCTACCAAGACATAATGTATTCAACCTTGAGATCAGTTCTGGAAATTCACGCTATTAACGAATTCTAGTAATAACTTTCTTCAATCACTTTTGTTCCTTGATAACACGTCCACGGGAGACAATTTTTTACGATACGACGGTCGTAATTTGCGTATTATGTTAAGGTAGATAGAAACTATCGCAATTAAAAGAGAATAAAATCTTGTAAATTCGGTTCAATTTTAAAAACAAAACCTACCCTGGGAGTTGGACATGAACAGGTTGAGTAGCGAGGTAGTACGGCGGGAAGCCTTGGTGGCTTGTGCATGTGACAGTTCTCTATCCCTTTCATTCAGTCTTTCGTTTTCTTTTTCTTGTACCCTCCCCTTTTCCTCATCCACCTGATTACCCTCCCCCTTTAATCCCTGATCTGTTTTTGAACTGTGAGTGTTACCAGCGACTCCTGTTTCCCCGTTAGCTCCTTTGGATGTTTCCTTGGGTGTCTCAACATTGCTATCCGATTGCGAATGACTGGTCATATCTGCTAAACTTGTCATGACTTCTTCGTATTCGATCATACCTAATTCACAGAGACATTATGGCAGAAAATGTTAGGGTTCAAATTGCGCGTTACAAGACTATTTACCTGGCTTCTCGAAACCTGTGTACTTGTTCTGAACAAACTGTTCCAGTAACTTGTCCACCGTCATGTCAAGACATTGACGTTTGAAGTCAATATGGACTTGGCCGACTTGCTCGTGATTTGTTTGCAAGACATCTGCATAGATATTCAAGAATTCCTTCATATGTTTCAAGTGTGTCTCCTCTACATCTTGGAATCGCTTATCAATAAAACAATAGATCCGTTAGTATTATGTTTACCTTTCAAGTAACTTTGTCATAAAATAAATAATTTGGACAAGTACCCTGCACGCCTGAGTCATTTTTGTTTGAAAATCGTTTCTTATGACCACGTATTTGTCTACTAAAGTTTTATAATCGTCCTGTGTCTTTTTAAATTTTATTTCTGCTTTTTCTAATTCTTTCTGGCTGGCATTTTCTTTCCTCAATTTTTCCAATTCAAGACCCTTTTGCATACACATATCTTTTGCTTTGTGCAAAGTCACTGTAATGCTTTGTATACTTTGTACAACTTCCAAGGTGGACGATTCTTCCTCTTTTACCTGGATATATCGTACATTTTATAATAATAATTATTTATCATCTTTGTCTTGCAATGTAAATGTAATTGAAAATTACAGTTGCTTTTAAAGTAGCATTAATTAATTAGATATTCTAAATAATTACTTATCACACTAATTTGATAAGCAATATCTTTATATCTTTATAGACACTACTGTCTGAGGGAACCTAGTGACCTGACTGTGGGCGGATACTGATAAGCTTTGAAATATACAGTGATTCACGATACAACACGATAAATAGTTGTAACGATTAGAGCAAATAAAAATATATTTATGCTTTTAAAAACTATCAAAAGCTGTAACTAATTTTTGACCGATCGATTCTTTAAATAAATTTCGCTTATTTCTAAGTACATTAATTACAGAGAAAGCATTACATACAGCTTTATGTTTTTTATGCAATTCATCCGCATATTTTGATACATCTTTGATTAGTTCGGTAACCCTCTGGGCCATCTGCCAGTGCAATCCTGCAAGTTTCTCCGCCGCACCTCTTAGAGCAGCCCAGACAGGTGCAAAAGTTCCTTGTATACTACTGCTATTGCCAACTTGCTTAGCTACCTTGCTAAGAAGCTTGTAATTGTTTTCTTCTATGGCTGATCGTTCCTTCAAAAACTCAGCCAACTCCTTACTCGCGACTACACCATGCTTCATGTTATGATATAACACGTCAAATCCATTATTCTTTTCGCCCTTAAATCATAAGAATATTTTGGTGTTATAATGTCAAACTTTGCTGTTATATGTCTGGCTTTGTATTATTTAAACACAAAGCTACATTTTTACAGTTTTGTTAGTAGAAATCATGTACATTATTAACAACTTTCAATGCAAATTATATACAAACAAACGGTCAGCAAACATTTATGATAATCATTGGAATAAAAATTTTCGTGTAGGAGAAAAATATGTCTCATTTGCAATTAGAATATCACGGCAGAAGGAGGTATACTAAAACTGTACTTAAGACCACTTAGCCACTTAACAGTTGAACCCTGATCACGATGTAAACTCGCGTAGTGTAGAACTCTTGAATGACATCGGCACAATAAGCTGTCATTACATATTATTACTCTTGTCATCCTATTGTACGTATTATTCGCTGTACACGACATACCGTACACTTTATCCAGAAAAAACAATAAGTATTTTAAAAATAAAATATAATAAAACTTTTATGCAAAATTAAATATGTTAAATATTTAACTGTTCTTAATGAATTTTTTTTAACAAAAAAAAAGAATATTATTATAATAATGTTCCATTGCATAGACCTTTGACTGCCCTATCAAACATTTATTCCAGGCAATTACTTAAAATATCAGCATCACATCCTGTGTATAATAATCTTCCGTAGATAGAATTTTGAAGGAAGCAAAAGGAAGTAGCAACTATCTTATCTAAACCCTGTTTTCATCAGAGAGAACAGTGTCTTCCGAGAAATTTATGAACTGAAAACCATCATACACGCATAGTGGTGAACATATAAATTTTTACATCGTTAAAAAGTTGTAACTAGCTTGCTGATAACATGGACAGCTTTCTACTTCCCAACACAAACATATTTACGTTTAATAAAATGTTTCTACGTAACTGTGTCGTGAAAATTGACGATAACTGATACAATTGTACGACGGGATGAAATAATTGAGACAATTTAATTCTCAATTGAATTCCATAAGACTGTAAGTTGTTAAAAAGGGTTACGACAAAGGTAACATTTCCAATTCCGTCCGTATTCGAGGCCTAAATTGCGTGCACGTCAGACCGTGCAGCCGTGTACGCATTCTTCGGTGGTTTTCTACGATGAATCGCGGAGACGACACGAAGATGGGATGACAGGGAGAGGTGAACGCGTAACCTTGCGTTCCCGAGAAGAACGAAGAAGAGCGTGCCGCGTAACGCGGAGAAAAAGAGAGGAACGAGAACGACCATGATAAAACGCAAGAAAGAGAGAGGAAAAAGGCTTTCATTGACGGGAATGCGTCGATTTACACGAGAGTTAACGCGGGCGCGACGTCCACGGATAAGTTCGTGGAAAGTTTGTACGCTCGAGGACGAACGAAACGGAAAGGTTACAAGGGGGTTTCTCCCCCCGTACATAACCTAAATCCGACGGGAATGACATTACTGGCCAAAAGCTGGAAGACACTCACCCAGAAGTAGTCGACGAAATCCACAGTCATGTTGGAACCGCGATCAGACCATCATAATTTATCTTCTGATGTATCAGGCCACACTGCACCGTTAATAACGAACCATTGACACACACATACGCACACATACACACGGTACCATACACGACGCAACCGTTTGAGCCGTACGACGAGACGTAACTCAATTTACGACAAACCAACAACGTAACGTTTTCGTGCTCGGACGTTTCGAGCAGAACGAGCGCGCTCGACCGCGGGGACACGGGTCAACTTATTTCGCCTATCCTCGTCAGCCATTGCTCCCCTCTCTCTCTAGTACATGCCACCTAGCGCCACCTCTCCGGCCACGACTGAAACTTGAGAAGAGAGGGTCGGTAACAGAGGAACTCACTGCAGGAATTATCATTTTTCCCTATTTTCTTTAAATAATAATGGATGTCTTGTTTTAGACATACTGCTTATTATTAACAATAATTTCTTGCGAAGTTAAGTGAATTAAATTTGAAGTTTCTCGGCTGTGACCCGCTTCCTCAAGAACAGAGCACAAACATGATACAGAATTTGTAGAATACAGACATCGATGGTTACATAACGATCAAATGGTGATCGAACCTTTGGTACTTTCTATTATTAAAGATGCAAAATCACTAATTATTTGTTACAATGATCGGAAAATCAAGAGGCGCGAATTGCAGGTTAGGAACCGATCGGCAGCTTCCGGTGTCACGACCGGTACTTGTTCTAAATTCTCATTACCGACGTAGTTGAACGATTTACCACATTGGGACAGCGGCGCTATTAAATGACCAGGGCCGAGCATTTTTTTGGTATCCAAGCGTCATAACCCACTATTTTTTCTGACGACATATTTCTTTTACACGTTGTGTGAAAATGGGAACTTGCAAACAACGTGAAAAAATGGAGAAAACAAATTAAAATGTACGGATGTAGTTCCGGTGGGCGATTATTTTCGAGATAACCTTACCCCTAATGTGGCCCTAATATGTTGTCGTCGAAAGACTAGTATATTGGAGATAATGAAATTAACGATAACGTTAAGAGTAGCGGATAAATAAAGATAATGGGTTGGTTTGGAGTTTGGAAAATTCGAAAGGGGCGGCGGTTACGTAGAGAAGGTCGGAAGACGGGAGGCGTGGCCTCGAATAATCAGCTCAGGGTAGTACAGTGTCCTTGCGCATATCCAGTGGCTATACGCTATACGTTACACATGTACTGTAGCTCACGTGTGTATCGTATATACGGGGAAGAGAGAAGTTTCGAGCGTTATCAATCACTCTCGTCGTTGGACCGAAAGGTGCATTCGTCTCGACGGTCGTCGACAGGTAGAACGACCCAGTTTCCGTGGATCGAGGATCACGACGATGCCCGCGAACAAGGGGAACCTGTCGACGCCTCACAAAGAAAAATCCGGAAACGGTTTAACCAACGCCGCCGCAAAGAAGAAGAAACGCTGCACCGTTAAGCATAAAAAACATTGCAAGCAATATCTGGTGAGTGAGCCGAAACGAAACGTTAATTCATTGCGAGCGAACGGCCATGTTGCGATCGAGTGCGATGCGAGCGTCTTCTGTACGAAACATTTCGTGACTATTTCGAACAGATCGTCGGGGAAAAAAATACAATATCGTTGGAGGATCGTCCGATCGCGGTTCTCTCGGTTTACAAAGTGTCCGAACGATCGAAATTTTAAGCACGATCACGCGTGAAATTTTATAAAGCCTCGCGGGTACGGAATAGGTTATGTGGCGCAGACGTCTCGAGTCGAAACACGATAGGGTTTGTTCACCTTTACCGATGCATGGTCGAAGTGTTACGGGTTGCAACGATCGATCCGGCGCAAGCATGCTTCGGTGCCGGTCACGATGCAATTTTCATTTGAAGTTCCTCCTGTGATTTAACGCGCCGCGTCGAAACAACCGAGTAATTTCCATATTTCTCTTACGTTCTTCGAACTTCCAACGTTTTGACCTTTTTTCCCCCGTACGACGCAATAAATTATTCATTCGCGAATAACGGATAACAAATTTTAGAGAATTCGTCAGCTAATTCTTGCTTGGACATCGATTTAAAAAGAAAATAGAGGATTATCCGCGAATAAATCTAAATTATTTTTATTCGTTATCCGCGAATAAAAGTTTCAGACGCTTGTTGCGTAATCGTGATCGGTTTTTTGTAAGTTCGGAGGTCGCGTGTAACAATTCCGCGAAATACGAATCGATACGGGACGAAATTCAAAAGTCGATCACGAGGGACTTCATACGATGTATTTACTTAGCGTACACAGCGACCACTCCGAACCTTCAAAGTCCTACTGTATGATGTGACAATATATAAACAACGTTACTTAAATACATCATTCGAATGTTTTACTTTTTTTACGGGACCTGCACTTAAATGACCCTATCCCTCGCAAAACTTTAGAGTATGTACCTCTAGCTCCTGTACAAATCGTTCCTCTAGACATTACTCGATCGAGCACGTTCGATGTTGCGTGCAGAGCTGGCTAAAATTCATAATAAAATACTCTATCTTTCTTTTCTAAATAAAAAGTTCTCGATTAGAAAATAAATTTAAACTAAATTTATTTGCTTCCAAGTGAATTCAGATAAATTATTTATAGTATTTTAGCCAGGTCTGGTTGCGTACATTGCTAACTATAATACAATACACGTGTGTACATCGAAGATGGGCAAAATTGTTATCCAAATAAAAATTGTTCTGATCGAACGAACGGTGTTTGTCGGTTGTTTATTATTGGAACAAAGTGTTGGCCATCTCTGATCTACGTAGATACGCAATTTCGCGTGATAGTGATCACGTACAGCGGGACGCGTGGTCGAATAAAGAAGAATCGCCGCGATTAATCGCGTTTACATTAAAGTAGCGCGGTTATACGAGCTGCGGAACACGCGATAGACAGGCCTAGCCGTGTATTAGCAACTTAGGAAGCACGTATTGATTTCTAAGAACGCCAAGAAAAAGAGGTTGGTGCTGATTCGGCGAGAACAAAAGACGACACCAATTCCACTTCTGCAGTCCACTTGAACCACTTGCTATTATGTCTCGTAGGCGCAGAAGTTGGCAAAGCCGGTATTGGCTTACCTATCGTGGAAAAATCCGGGGACGCCTATCCTTATTTTTATAATTCCACCGAGCCGCGTAAACTGCAATCAAATTAAATTTAAATTAAACAAAATACGCAGTAATAACAATTGGAAAAGAAATGGTCCAAAAGATACATTGTTCGAGCATTAAATAAAAAAATAAATTCTTTTTTTTTTACGATTGACAACGACGTCCGTACTGGATGGCAACGGTAATTCATGCAATTCGAGCAGGTGGTGTTCGCGCGAGCGAATGCGGCGGCTGCTAGCGAACGGAAGCGGAAGTCGAGCGTAATTTATCAACGGTGCGTGCGTGCGTGCGGACGCGTACAACGTCACACTTTATTGAACTACGCGCGACGTGGTATCGTTTCTACCATTTTAAAATTGGCCCGTCGATTACCGGGCAAATTAAATGCGTCGGAAAACCGATCGATTCTAATTTAACAATTTCCCGCGCTCGAACACGCCCGCTCGGCTAAATTATTCGAAATGATAACAACGATGCAAACACTCATAGTGCTACAGATATTTACAAGATTTTTACAATAATTATATTTAGGCGTATAATTGACAATATTGTCATTTTAGTTTCTATTCTATTCCCTCAAATTATTATTTATAAAATATTTCTTACTGTAATTTTTAGTGTTTTATTACAGTTATTGTTGTAGGTTTTTTTAAGATTTTTTTTATCCAAAAGATATAATTATATCAGGAATATAATTGACAATATTGATATTTTTGTTTAAACTTCCATTCCATTGGCTCAAATTATAATATAAAATATATTTGTTACTCTAATATTGAGTGTTTTATTACAGTTATTTTCAAGATTTTTTTTGTGCAAAAGAAATAATTATATCAGGCATTTAATTGACAATATTGACATTTCTGTTTAAACTTTCATGCTGTTCGCTTAAATTATTATTTATAAAATATTTGTTACTGTAATATTGAGTGTTTTATTACAGTTATTGTTGCAGATATTTTCAAGATTTTTTTTATGCAAAAGATATAATTATATTTAGGCGTATAATTGACTCATTATTAGTATTTCAGTTTAAACTTCCATTCTGTTCGCTCAATTTATAATTTATAAAATATTTGTTACTCTAATATTGAGTGTTTTATTACAGTTATTGTTGCAGATATTTTCAAGATTTTTTTTATGCAAAAGAAATAATTATATCTTGACTCATTATTAGTATTTCAGTTTAAACTTCCATTATATACGCTCAAATTATAATTTATAAAATATCTTTAAAAAAATATTTAAATTATAATTTACAAGTCCATTACAATAATTATATTTAGGCGTATAATTGACTCATTATTAGTATTTCAGTTTAAACTTCCATTTTGTTAGCTCAAATTATAATTTATAAAATATCTGTAACTCTAATATCGAGTGTGACTAAACGTTTCGAAATTACAGTGGCGCTATCGTACAAAAGCAAACATAGAAATCAGTGGAGGGGAATCAGAGTATTCTAAACAGAATTCTCGAGGGTAATATTCGAGCAACATTGGCCGAAAAATCCCGTAAACGGTACGATCCGGTTAAACATCGGCGCAGGAAAGAAGGAATCTCGCTCTGTTTAGCTGTACCTATTGTTCCTGGCGAAATACCGTTGCTCAGTCGTCGCGCGAGATAAGTTTCCGTGGAAACTTCGGAAACGGCTATTGTTCCGTACGATTATAGAAATTTCTGACGATCAGTGATAAATCCGGGGGGTGGTAAGAGCGGGGGGAAATAGGCGTAGACGGCGAGACGGCCGACTAAAGATTTTAATTAACCCACTTGCGCCTGCATAGACGTCGCCTCTGGGCTCCGGTTCGTTTTTAACGACTCCGTGGGTGGGATTCCCGCGGAAAGGGAATTAAATCGAGCCGCCAACGTCTCTGCTCTTTGTTAAATATCATAATGTCCTATAATTTCATTATTTTCTCTCACTACTTGGAAATACCTCGCCCGTTGCATCGACGGGCGAGGAAAAACGCGGTTTCCGGCCGGGGGGAACGGGGCTCCTTCAATTAACCGCGTAAATTAGGACAGTTACTTACTGCGTGCCGTGTAAACAACAATGCAACCGGCCGCGCAATTTTTTTCCATCAAATTAATTTTCTCGTTAAAATGCTGTGTGGGGACTGACGGTGACTTTCCTTGGAAAATTCCGTCGAAAATCTAGGTTTCCCGGACAACTGATTTTTAAAATACACACACGCTGGACTCGAATTGTGTCTTATTGCAAAATTACTGATCTAGAAATCCCGCGATTCCTCGCGCGAAGTTAGGGAGCCGGATACAAACATTGGAATTATTTTCATCCGCCGTTGAGGAAGAAAATTACACGCTGGAAATGATTGCACGGCTGTGTAACCGCGCGCGATGCAGTTTTACAATTTCTTGCGCCGATTTATGCCCGAGTAACGACACTCTAAGCACCGAGCATAACTGTCCAAGTCGAGTATCAATGGAGAAATACCGGTGGATTTAGAACTATTGCCTTAGATAGCTCACTTAAACAGTTAATACGCCTCGATACGTAGACCATTTTGTAATTACGCTAGAATTTACGGGGTCTTGATTTTGGGAATATTAAGTACATAATTGACGAGTGTATATAAGTAGAAAAGGTTGGTCGAACGCTTGCGAGAGAACGATCCCTCTAGCGGCGAGTACAGGAGGTCTTCAAAACAATCAGTTCTAATCTCTATCAAAGGGCCATTTTTGCAGACTATTGTGAACGATCCTAACGAATAGAAGCAGTTGTTTAGAATTTGTTGACCATTGTTATCAGCGTTATTGTTCGCGGGAAAACTTCCGTGAAGTTATCTTTGTTCCCAAAAAGCAACGGAGTTTAAATGCATCCCGCGTAGGAATTTTCAATAGTAACTTTCGTATCTTCGGAGGCAGTCTGCAACAGCGCTGTTAGAAGCATGTCGAGATCGCTGAAATTCGTGCCTGCATACGCGATAGTCTCCTATCCTAGCCGTAAATAGTTCGTCGGACGGTATATAAAATTCAACGCTTTATCCTTTGGCTTGCACGCCACGTCCACGTGGGCTCATGAATATTTATAACAGTAAGGTAAGTATTAATTTCGCATGTCGGCCACACGTGCGTTTCTTTCCCGTGGGTACGCCACGCGATGACGTTCGCCGGAATTCCGCGATAATTGCTTATTAACGATGTGTTCTCGCGCGTACGTGGATCTCGAATACGAATCGACGGCCTTTTGGTGAATTACGCGCGTATCGGGGCGCACAAAGCGAGTTTATAACATTAATTAATTAATAGCGACCTACGGGAGTGTCGAATTTAGCTTGTTACATTTTTAACTCGGAATCTAGACTTATGGGCGCCATGTTTTCGGCCATATTGTTTTCTTTGTTCACGAAACGCATTGTATAAACATTCGATAGTCGATTACAATTTTACGAAACATAAGTACCGTGTTGTACGGGGGTTTTTTTCGTAGATTAATTGCTTTTTCATCTTAGAGGATATCGCGTGGACAGAAAGGCAGAGAGTTAGGGATTATTTGGGTCACGGTTATGTTATTTAACGTACGCTAACATCTACGTGCCTACGGCGAACATCGCTGGAAAAGCAGAGTCCGGGTCGATGGAAGCGTACTGGTCGAATATATGGTTGGCAGGCGTGTCCATCCCGCCAACAAAAATAAGCGATTCAGGGATAAGTAGGATATATTACGGCAGCGTTACGTAACGTCTATGGCGATCACCCCCCTAAAAATAACTATGATAACATTCCGACACGATTCTTCCAAACATTCGCGAGACTGACTCGACGACTCCCGAACACGCTTCGATAATTAAATATATCATGATTCACGCAACGCCTTTGTATATTTAACTTGGGGACGAAAGATACCGCGTCTTTTTCGATACGAATTTTAAAATTAGTGATCGATGTTTGCCGTGGCTCCGGGGTCGTTCCGTCACCGAACGTTTCAGCAATATCGACTGCATTTCCCAGTCAACCGTAGAGGTAGAACATCGGTTCTTCTTCAGCGATTTCACGAGGTAGATGAAGCAATAAGCGGAAGAACTCGACTGCCCGGTCAGTGTAGCCGAAGGCTGCGACTTTTACCGTGCAGTTTTGCTCGAATATTGCAACACTCCCTCTCCAATCGGTTGGACGATATTAGATTTTTAAATATCGACTTCTATTACACGCTTACACTCATCTCATACTCTTCCTCTATTAATTAGAGAACATAATTAAACTCTATCAATTAACAACTTTCAAAGAACTCAATTAAAATTGATAACGAGTTTGTACAAACATCTAACATTAATTTTCAAAAGGGAGGGGAACATTTTTTGTAGGGGGCCCGGAGTGTATATATATAGGAATTGGTGGTCGATCTCACTAGCGAGAGAGCGTAGCCCCCTGGCGGTGAATGCGGGAGGTAACGCCACGCCACGATCGCGAACTGATACCTCGATGCCCCTAATCTCCAGTTAAATCCGAAAAGCAGGGAATCCCCTCCCCGTAAACTCTGACATACTCGAAGTCTTCCCGACCCTGCTGACCCTTTCGGCCAAATAACGATACGCGATATGATTTGTTTTCGAACGTACACACCTCCGCCCGCCCTCTGTTCCCGAGTAATATCGAAACGATCCGCGATGAATCACCCCGAGCGTGTTTCGACGCTTTTCAATTCGCGCATCGGCCGAACATTTCGTTGGGGGGAAAAAATCAGTGCCCCGCGACCCATATCGCCGGGGCTGCGTTTCCGAAACTTCGCGAATTTCGAGCGCTCGTCTGGCTCGCGATTCGTTTCGTTTTCCCTCCATTGTTCTCGGCAACGAGGACCCGGGGACCATCGACGTACCAAAACGTGGAAACGTTCCCGCAAAATGCTCGCAATTTCGCGTATTTTCTTCCGCGGTAAAAATGCACGCGTCAGTCTCAAGTTTCCAAAGCACACTATAGAATATTTATCGCCAAAAGGGGGGTAAGTATCGATCAATAGTAAATAAAAATTAGCAGACCGCGATGAAGTTACTGCGTTGTAATAATATTACAAATATACAGGGTGTTCGGCCATTCTTGGGGAAAAATTTGAATAGAAGATTTTAGAGGCCAAAATAGTACTTCAATTTGTTGATCGAGGCTTTGTTATTAACAATCAATGTGCATAGTGGTTCTCACTCTATTTACTGACGTATCGACAGCATTACAGTTTTGAGCCTGAGAGCCACTACCAGGTATTACGCAGGTGTACGCAGGTTGCCTACCCACAGGCGCAACATTTAACACAGCTTCGATTAACAAATTGGTATTCTCGACTTATTTTGGTCTCTACAATCACCTACTAAATTTTCCCCCAGGGATGATCAAACACCCTGTATGGAACAATTGATTTCCAAGGGGGTGGATTCGAAGTACAAGACTTGTGACACATACCCTTGTATCGCACGTTGAAAAAGAGACTTGTTATTTATAAACGACGATGGTCCACGAAGCTGGCCGCACGACGGTAGAAATTGTTCTAACGCGGTTTCGACGGTTCGAAACGCCGCAAAACGTGCCTATAGCGGGATCGCCGCAGGAAGGTTACCAGCGTCGCGACGCTGCCTCGACATCGTGGCGCCTGCCACGGGAACGGGACGACTAACGACGCCGAACAACAGAAAAGGACGCACGATCGAGCACCGCGTAACGCTAGGAGGAAGAGGGGAAAAAGGAAGGAAACTTGCTAGAAATCGTGTCTGTCGAGAGAATGCATCGGCAAACACGAAACATGGAGGAACCTGTCCCAACCTACCGATTTAATTTTCTAGAATTATCGCGGGGGGGGAGAGTAATTTTACGACGTTACGAGTGACGAGACGAGAGAGAGTCTCGTGCGACACAAAGGGCAACGGGTTCGCCTGCATCGTCGGCGAAGTTTCAAAGAGAATACGGAAATGCCGCGATAAGGAGTAACCGGTTCCCGGAAGCGAGCGGGATCGCCGAAGGGGCGCAAAGATCGAGGCCCCGAAGGGCCGCGGCTGAAAAGGCAATTCGAAAATGCACGTACCTGTGGGGAACGTTACGGAAAACGAACGACGGGGAACAGAAACCGAGGAAACCCCTAAGTTCATCGAGACAGAGAGGCGAGACTCGTAGTACACGAGGGCCCACAAAGAAGACAGAGAATGTCAGATCGAGGGAGGGGAAGAGTCGATCGCGCAAAGGAAAGAAAACTCGGAAAAGGGAAACCTTAGGATGAAAGACGTAGATGGGGGGGGGGAGTTGGGAGGGTGTACTTTTCTCGATAAATTCTCGACCGGAGGGTCCGGCGTACGCGGACACCGAAGACGGACAGAGGAGAGACACCGCGGAGAAGAAAAGGATCGCGAGGATCGTGAAAAAGAGGCGGAGTGTTGAAGTTCGATACGTGGCGAGGGGAGGGGGCGGGGGAGGTGGACGAAAGGGGTGGAGGGAATCCAGCGGGAAAGACGGTGCGAAACGGACAAGGAGAGGCGCGATGGACGCGAAGAGAGAACGAGAGGAGGAGAACAGGGAGTAACGTTGCGGACTATCGACCCGATCCGGTCGGACGCCTGCGCTCTGGCAACCCCTTCTACCGTGGAGGCGTCTTGCCGGCGACGCGGCGCTCTACGCAACGTCGTCGGTGGGATCGGTGCGACGGTGGGACCAGTGCCTCTCACGATTCCGTTCTCGCTCTGCCCTCCGTCTCGTCATTCCGTTCGTATACGCGTCCGAGTGTTACTTCCTATCGTCGACATATAGATCTCTCTTTCGTACACGAGTCGCTGCACGTTCGCGATAAAGACGCACAGCACCGGAGACACACAGAGGGAGAGGGAGAGAAAAAGAGAAAAGAGAGTGTGTGTGAGCGAGAGATAGAGAGAGCGAGAGAGAGATAGAGAGAGAGAGAGAAAGAGAGAGAGGGAGTGCGTGCTGTGCAGATAGTCTAAAACGCCGGGTACGTGTTCACAGAACATTTTACGTGTCGCCGCGTGCGTCGAAAGAACCTCTCCCCCGATCTCTTGTCGTCGGTGGTACACGCGCGCGTACACGCACACCCACGCAAAAGAGAGATCCCGGTAGACCGGATGCGGTGAATTTCAGCCGGTGAACGCTGGTTCCGATCCATGCACGCACGATCGTGATCTCGAACGCCGAAAGAGAGTGAAAGTTTTATTCGCCGGTTACGCGGAGGAAGAGAAAGGCTCTCCCGTGGCCCGACCAGAGAGGAAGCCGGAAAACCAAACGACGGAGAGGATGGAGTGGTAGGCCTTGCAAGACGGCCCGCCCCTTCCTTTGCTTTCCCCGGGTGTCTCTCGTCTCTTCTTCTCCTTCTCGCTTTCTTTGTGTCCCGCGGTACCGTTTCGTTTATTTTTTTTTCTCACGGCGGCTCGTCGCGACGAACTCTGACGTAACCTTCGACGGAGGTGTCTACGCGCCCTCGCCTCCAACGTCTCGTCCTTGATTTTCTTCTCTCGCGACCCGCAGAGTCCGAGGGCGGCCCCGTGACTCACCCCTCGAACCGTTTGTTTGACCTTCGACATCCTACGAGTTTAACCCTTTGCTCTTTCGGTACGACTGCCCCCCCAAACTCTCGCGATTCCAAGTTGAATATCTTTAACGCGACAATCGTCCCGAATGACCGAGAAAATCTAGCAAAATTTCTATTCTCTCCATTTTGTTTTTCTCCCCCTCCCCCCCCCCCCGATTGATCCGACGCCGGTGTTTAAACGAATAGGAATCGAAACACGGTCGCGTTGCACCGACGGGGCAGACGCACCACGAGTGCAAAGGGTTAAAGTCCCGCTAAGGCTGCACCCTCCGACACACCGCGTTATTTCTGTCTCTTTTTTCCCCGATTCCGTCGTTACGACACCGCCGCACGCTGGTGACGCGTTACACCGGGTGCCTGCGTGCTACGCGCGCGCGTCCACACACACACACACACACACGCACACGACTATATACACACGTACACGTACGCATGGTACACACACAGAGAGAGAGCAAGCCGGACGCCAGAACGCCGCTCGCGAATACTGCCTTGAAGGGAGAAGAAGGAGCAGGAGAATAAGGAAGGGGAGGAGAGGAGGAGGAGTTTGAAGGTGGTTTAGTGGTGGAGGTGGTCGAAGAAGGAGAGGAAGTGAAGCAAGTGTAGCCGCGTCTACGACGCCGAGGAGCCACGTCCTCGGGAGGAGATCAACCTGGCCTGACGACCGTGCCCGTCGTCCGAACGGCCCCGTCGCTACTGCAGCGGCTGTGTGTCACTACTGTTCCACTGCCCCACACACTGCGGCCTCATGATTGGTTCATTCTGGAACCTCTGTCGTGCGTGCCCTTCAATGCCGATTGACAAGGTGAGAGAGAGAAAACCGGTCGGGCGAGATCCCGTCGCGTCGCTAGCGGGACCCTCCGATACCATTTACAAAGGACACCCGGTAGCACCTCCCCATTCGCAACTCGCATAAGCAATTAATCCTGCTACCAGGTTTCCTCCCCGGGGGAAATTTTAACCGAGAAACTCTGACTCGCTTTTAGCGACATTCAAATTACCCGCCATTTGTAACGGTACCTACGCTGCGCAAGATTACTAGATTACGATTACTACAATTACTTTCGAGGTCGTTTAGCGCTATTTAACCCTTAAGTGGATTATTAGAGACCTCTTGAAGTTTATATTAATAATTATTTTTTTTTTTTAAACACTAGGTAAAATAATCCATTTATGGGTTAATCACAAGTAGTATCTTAGTTTCAGTAAATATTCAGAAAGAGACTATAAGTCTTTTGGTACTCTTTTTCTGAAAATTTTTCTTAAATTATTTTTTTGCTGAGACAACTTTGAACAATCTATCACTCTATCAGCCTCGCTTAAAAACGATTTTACTCGATAATAAAATTAGGGGGCCCGTGGATGAAGTAATAAAGAACGACGTGCAAATGACGAGTGAAGTTGTCCAAGCCCAGTTAACAGGTTAACGAGTGGGATTAGCGTGGCTAACGGTTCAAAACAATTGTCGCGACGCTTATGTAACTATCGCGAGAAGAGAGGGGGAGTCCTAGGAATTCGAAATAGATTGCTCTTGGTTCCTAAGAGAAATCCTTTTCTCTCGAAGGCCGGTCCTTGAATACGTAGGACCGGCGTCTCCATTGTCTTCTTCTTCGCCCCTACACTTTTCATCCCCGGTGACAATGAGGTTCCGAAATAATAGATTAATTTGTCCTTCCCTCGACGCGGCGCAAACATCGTCGTTGGCTGTTTCCTAGGAGTCCGTTCCCGGAGTTTTGGGCGCATTTCCAATTTCCATTCGATCCTCCAGCGTTGAGTGCGTTTCAACGTCAAACAAAGCCGCCGGTTCGAGAGGGAATTCTGAAAACGAGAATTTTTCGAATGAGGGACGTCGCTTATGGAATTATCTGCTCGCGACGGCCATCTCCGAGGGGAAGGCATTAACGAAAACAAGATCTCGCTGCTTCCGGCGGGATCCCCCGGGAGTGTGTCCAACAATACGATATTGATAATAGGATTCGTGTTCGGTCGTTCGAATCGAGATTACGTCCGTTAGGGAGAATTTCTTTTTTTTTTTTCGAATACAATTTTATGATTTTACGTAAAAGAAAAGTACGACGATACGTGTAACGTTTTCTCGATTTTACGATCGAGGGTGCACGATCGAGAGTCAAAATACCAAATACCCCCGGTTGCCGCGCGACGGCCGGAAAGTAAGCGCTTCCTGAGCTTTTCCTCGTCGATTTCACGAGTTTGCTATTCAGATTCCCGGTTATATACACTTTATATCTCGGTACTGATATTATCTGTGTATTGGAGTCCCTATGTACGACAGAGATTTAGCCGAGGGGGATTTGTGGCTTTATTGGATGAGGGGGAAAAGTTTGGCTAGCACTCGAGCTTGACAATCCATTGTCTTCCTAATCGAGGCGGCCCCGGAGCTCGATAGTTTACCTTCCTATAGCCAGACCCGGAGCTTTCGACGTTAAAAACCTCGAAATAACGCGATTCAAAGACCACTCGTGTGCTGAACGCGAACCGGGAATTCCCATTCACCCGGCGCTCTCGATCGTTGACGCATATTCCCGTTCGAACCAGCCAAATCTCCGATCAAAATTAGTCTACTCTCGTCCAGAAACACCCCTCAGCCTCCATCGGTTATTTTTACACGTTATTTATGTTCGACGCAATCTCGCAGCTCCATCGATCGCTTCCTTTTATTCACTTCCGGCTGACGACGACACGTGGTTCTCACGGCGTCAATATTTCAAATTTAATCTCAGGGGTTACCTATCGATAAAATTATCGATATTTCAGGGATTATCTTTACCCTATCGATAATAATTATCGATAAATCCGTCGATAACAATCGATATTACAGGGATTACGTTTACCCTGTCGATAACAATCGATATTTCACCGGCACCTGTTACTCCCTGATCATCTTTTCAATTAGATCCAAGCATCGTCGAGAGTCAGAGGTCTTAAACTTGCTCTTGAATAATTTAAGGCGCCTCGAACGCCCTCGGCGGGCACGAGGAGCTCCGTAGCGACTTCGGGGCGAATCCTCGTGGAGTAAGTCGCGGAGTACACGCTCTCAGAGACACACGTACGCCGAAATACCTGGGAATTCGGCGTGGAGCCGGTAGCTGGTTCGATTTTCCAGCGGCGGAGAGACTCGGCCCGCTCGAGCGTGGAAGTTTCTTGCCCGCCGGTGGCTCCGAGACGCTCCGGCTTCTTTCGACCTTATCGTTCGAAGGCGGCGGAATTTTTGCGACCAGGACGGGAGCCAATATCGGCTCCCCGGGGCTGTTTCTTCGACGCTTCCCGCTTGCAAATCGAACGTCCGCTCGATAAGTAATTCCGCATTACGGGATTATCGGTTACTCGCGAAAAGGAGGAGCCAATCATCCGCGTGCACATTGTCGGAGCCGAACAATACGAACCGTGGACATTGATCGACGCGGAACACGTCAGCTCGGAAAATTATTTCGCGAATTTACTTTGAGGGGCGCTGATATAATTCCAGCGATTCGAGCCACGCGTTCCACCGGATAATATTAATAATAAATGGCACGCATCGCGATTCGCTTTTTTAAACTCGTATTTGGAACCAAAATGGCTGCCTCGAGCTGACAATTTTAATTGAAAATTAATGTCAAATGCGGTGATTTTTTATCTATTAAATGAACCTTCTGTTGTTGATAATATTTTCAAGCTTTAATCGGTGGTGTTTGTGTTTAAAAAAAATTATAAAACCACCGGGTTCTCGCGGTTGCACGGTTCGTTGGATTCCCGTGATTTTTAGGAGTTCTCTTTTTCCCTCTGGTTTCCTTTATCGTTGCCCGGGGGGGGGGAATAAAAATGACACTCGTGGAACGCGATGCTTGACCTTCATGGTTTGTGGATTAATCCGCGAGAGAGGGTCGAAAGGGGGATCGGTTGTTCGCGTTGCGGTTTACCTTAAACCACGGCTCATAAATCTCCAAGCTGGAGAATTGGCGTGTTCTTGTCGACGGTCTCGTGCCATATTCGACTCGTCCCTCGCATTTTCGCGCGACAGACCCTCGAACAACGCTCCGGAAGGTGTTGGTAATGCGTGCCTGTCGGATAAAATTCATTTATCATTAGTTTAGATGTTTATGCATTTATGGGAAATATTAATCCTCAACAAACTATAGAGAATGCACTTGATATACAAAAACATAAGATTAACCCTCTACAAAGCTCCCATTTCATTAATTCTATTGTTGCGTCACCTCTCGTGCTCGCTACCAGGGGGCTACGCTCTCTCACAAGCGCTCTCACTTCCTCCACCATCCACACTATTAACAAAGATATTAACTTGCATAAAGACCTCCAATAGTAACAAATTGTATTTTACATTCAATATATATGAACGTGTACTACTCTAACAGATTACAGAAATTTCTGCAGTACTCAGCCCGTATAATTCAGAGAGAAAATTGCCGGAGACGCATTCAGGGCTCTGTATAATGCCAGAAAATGTTTGCACGCTTCTCCGTGCTCTTTGAATATTCATTCAGACGAATGCCGTGCAATTCTCGCACAGAGGCGACCGTTGTTGAGAGCGTAAAAAAGTGATTAGCTCTATTTAGCGGTAAACGGGGATTGTATCCACGCGAATGTACGCTAATTCCGCCGTAGTCGTTTTTTAATAAGTTCCCTCCGCTCGTCTTCAGCCAAGAACAATGGCGTGATTAACGACTCGCGTTATTTGTAATTACGCGTCTCATTAGATAGTAATCGTACGCGTTCAACGTTCCTCGCTGTCCGCCATTGTCCGGAAGTTGATCGCGAAATGATCGTAGGCGTCTCTTCGACGAGCGTAGAGAACTTTTTTCCGATTCTCCGGTTCCGGTTGTTCCAACGTCTAATCTTTCCCGATGGAAAAGACTTCCTCTTATCGTTCCGGTGATCGCGCTTTTCTCGAAAGTGGAACGATTACACGGCAAATTAGATTCGATGACGAATCGCGACGCTCTCTCAATGGCACTCCAGATGTTTTCTGGTTTTTGTAAATCTACCCTTAACACGTTTGCAATCAATCGTGAGATCGTTTTACAATTGTACGTTGAATGTTCGAGTTAAATATCCCCTTCAAAAAACTGCTCCTTGGCCCCGGAAACGACCCTTGTACGATGAACTTTGACGCCACGGCGCGATCTACGTTGGGCAATGAACGCGTGGTTGATCACAGGGACGACACGAAATCCCTCCTTTTCCGTTTCTTTCACCGACAAGAAGTTTCATTTGTCCCCCCTCAGAGCCTGTTCCTCGACGTCCACCGGCAAAAAGACCATCGATTTTTCTCGTGGATCGCTCAGTCACCCTGTAAAAAGCTACCCTTCCGCGAAATACAGGGTGATTCTCGAAACTAGGACGCGTTACGACTACTTTCCCCGAGGATAGTTAGGAGAATTGCTAGAGGGCAACGTTGATTGGCTTAACGAGAGAACTGCCTTCTTGCATGTGATATGATCTTCTTTTTCCTCGAGCCCGACGCTGCGAATGCAATATGCAATCGCGGAAAATCGATTCCCCTCGTTGCTTACGGAAGTATCTGATAAAGCAACATTCCCGGGGAACGGGATATTTTTTATTCAGAACCATCAATTTTTAGAAGCATTCCCCAACCTACCATTTCCCCTTTTGCTATTTTTATAATTGTATTCTCAACACACAAGTCTTTGGGAATATCTTTTTTGAGAATCTACTAATAAATTATGACTCACTTTGCAATTTATAATTAACCCCTATACGGCTCTGAAGAAGCTAATCGAATTCTATAACGAGAGAGAGGAGCTTATATATAGGGACAGAGTGTCGCATGAACGCTTGCGAGAGAGACAAGAGCGCGTAGCCCTCTGGCGGCGAGTACGGGAAGCCAGACGCAGGGAACACGAAAATCAAAGGCAATAGAATACAATGAAACGCGATAACAATATTTACGAGAGCCCATACGACGAATAAAAAATTCTTCGAGCTCCACGCCATTGTCGAGATTGCATCCGTGAATTTCCGCGTGATTTATCGTCGATTTGTCGAATCGTATCGAGCCCGATCGCCGCCGCTGCCGGACGTTTTAAGGTCGACTCAGCGATAAGAGTTTTTGGCCGGCCGGTATCGACTATCGCCGTTGTATTTTCGCCACGTCACCTCCGTACAATCGCCTAACACAATTCGCGGCGGGCCGAGCGTCACGAAAAGCTAAAAGGTAGGAGAAACCGGCACTGCGCCACTCCACGTTCGTCGATATGCACTATCACGTGCACCGCCATTCTCTTCGCGGGACGTACGTTGACTTTTACTACTTGCCCGCTGCAATGCGCAACGCCCAGCCACGGACGGCTGGAGAATAATTGCTATGCTATTTAGAATATATTCCAGTCACTTCCAATCCCCCCCCCCTGCCCTCCAGAGACCCGCCATATTGAATATTTCGATAGCCATCAAAAATTAAATTCGTAAACCCCTACTTTTTAATTTAGGAATCTGAAGTATTTAGAGTGTCAAGAAAAATTGATTCCTTGCAAAGTCTTATCGGAATCTTAATACAGGGTGTTTTGAAATTTATTAATCGCTTTTTGAGGAATCGCGAATTTTAAAATGCGACGAATTTATGGTAGGAAAAAGAAGTTTGGAAATGAAAGGTCATGCGTACTGGTGCAGCCACGGTGGTACTTTTTTCAAATGTACCGTAAATCTGCTTGGCTTTGATTTATAATTCTCCGGCGAGCGAAATATTTCAATATAGAGCAGGTGACGCAAATCGGGTTACCTAGCTGCAGGCGTTCAACCTGTACTTCGAAAATCGCATGTGACCGCAAAAGTAGGTCTCGCATGAGCGAGACTCATTATTTTACTAGATAAAATTAATCACGAAAAACAGTGCCCGACATTTATCAACGCCTCCGTACAACGCATTACCCGTTCTCTAATCAAGGATAAACAAATTTCCTTTTGCTCATCCTGTCGGAAATGCACGAGTTCGTTAAATTTTTGGGGTGATTGAAATTAGTAGAAAAAGTAATACTGTATCTCCAGCAAAGTTCAAGCAACTTAGGAGGGCACGCGTTCTTCGAGTACGTTGACCCTGTATGGACGAAAATTTCGATAAAACTTTGAAAAGTGCAAGTTTCTTGAAAATTAAATTTCTGGGGAACCTCCATTTTAATTAACAGTAGGAGGCTTCTGTCGGTGATAGCCTGATATTTATGCAAATTAATATTTCTGTTGAATAGAATTAATGAAATGGGAGCAAACGTAATAATTAGAATTTTATTTTAAGTATTTCTTATACCTTTGCATGTTAAGTGCATTCTGTAGTATTTTAAATATTAAAATTCCCCATAATAGTGTCTAGTGATAACTCAATTTTTAAGTGAGTATTTTAGAAATTGAAATTCCCTATAAACGAGCCTAGTGAGAACTCAATTTTTGAGTATTTTAAAAATTAAAATTCCCCATATACTTATCTGGTGATAATTCAATTTCTAATGGACTATTTTAAAAATTCAAATTCCCTATAATGGTGCCTAGTGATGACTCAATTTCTAATTGAGTATTTTAGAAATTAAAATTCTCTATAAACGTGCCTAGTGATAAATCAATTTCTAATTGAGTATTTTAATAATTAAAATTCCCCATAAAGGTGCCTAGTGATAACTAACTTACTAATTGAGTATTTTAAAAATTAAAATTCCCTATAATCGTGCCTAGTGACAACTAAGTTTCTAATTGAGTATCTTAAAAATTAAAATTCCCCATAATCGTGTCTAGTGATAATTAAATTTGTAAGTTAGTGGGACGTTTCCCAGTTGGGTGAGAGTTTAAACGCCGGTGAAGATGGTGTGAAATCAGTCGATCGGGGTCGGTTAAGCGGGCGTTTGGACGCCCATGGGGAACGTGCGAACGTCGTGGGACGGAAGAACGCTAGCTGTCCCAGTGATTCGACTTTGACACGCAGTATTGCCAACGTCTGCATGCGGCTGGCACGAAGACGAAAGGTAGAAGGAGAACCGGCACTGCGCCACCGTTCCGGCTCCGTCGATATTCGCCCGTGCACCCCGTGTCGGAGTGCAGTACGTTGACTCCTACTACTCGGCCATATGCCCCTGAGCGTCGTTTACAACGCGCAATCGTGTTGATAACCCGCATGTAGAGGCGCAGTCAGACCGTCCACAGCGCCGAAGTCAACGGGCCGTGCCCGGTTACGTCACTATCTGCGCTGCAATTTCGCCTCCTCTTCCTTTTTCTACGCTTCTCCTTGGCAAACGGCGCGGAACGATCGTTCTCCCATGCAGGACGTCTTCTTCCACTCCTGCAAGAAAACACTCGATGAAATACAGTCTCTCCGTATCAACAAAAACCATCATGACTAATAGGGTCTAGGGACTTTTCGTGGCGTAAAAAAAAAAATGAATTTAAATTAACCATCGTCATTTTGCTGAGAACCCAATGGGGGATCTTCAGATGGGAATACAGTACTTAAATAACAAGTTTCGCATAGCAAAGCTGCCCAGATTATGGGACTTTTCAAGGCGTAGAAAAAAATGAATTTTAAATTAATAAGTATCCAATTAACCATCGTGGGATCTTCAGACGGGAGTGCGGAACTTAAATAAAAAGTTTCACACTGCAATCAATGCTTTCTATTTACTTTCGAACTTGAAATCACCAGATTGTGCTCGTGGCGGAAAGCCCTTTGTAAAGTGCATTTAAAAAGTTCGCGAACCGCAAAGAACTTGCCCTTTGAGTTTTCTCTCCCGATCGAGGAGTGAACACTTCGTTCCTTCATTCGCGATGGGGGATCCTTGAACCGCGAGGAACCTTAGACTTCCGGCGCGCGATTCATAACTTCCACCATCGCGTTTTGTTAATTCTATATTTCTGAGCGGTGTTCGCGGTTTTAACGTGCCCATTACTCGACCTCTTTATTTCCACATTTTATCAGCCCCTGTCGTTGACAGATTTATTTAAATTTCAAATCGCGCGCCATTTTTCGCTCCTCGTTTTTCGACGATTGAAGCGTCGAAACGAGGTCGCACGAAAGTGCTGACTCGAGTGCTTATCAAAACTATTATTTAAGCAAATATTGCATAGAAATATACTTATTCCAAAGCTTTAAATAATCTATAAACTAACATATTATATAATTGAAAATTGAAACGTTTCAAATATCAACAAATAATAATGCTTCTATAATTTCCATATAAAATTAATTATTTTATACATATATTTATAGCTTTGAATAATTTATAATATTACACATTATGTAATTGAAAATTGAAACGTTCCAAACTTTAACAAATAATAATGCTTCTATAATTTCCATATAAAATTAATTATTCTATACATATATTTATAGCTTTGAATAATTTATAATATTACACATTATGTAACTGAAAATTGAAACGTTCCAAACTTTAACAAATAATAATTCTTCCATAATTTTTATATAAAATTAACTATTCTATACATATATTTATAGCTTTTAATCATTTATAATATTACATATTATATCATTGAAAATTGAAACGTTTCAAATTTTAACAAATAATAATGCTTCTATAATTTTCATATAAAATTAACTATCCTGCCATTAATTTTTTTTCTTTCAACGCTGATAAACTTGAGTTAGAGTTTGGGTTATTTTGAATAGTTTCGAGCCGAAATTTGCGTAGCAGAGATTCCGAGGAAAGTAAATTGAACAAAAGCAGAGAGATGGACGACAAAAGGCAGAGCATTTGTTGGTTTCATGTTGAACCACTTTGCGTCCCTATTATACCGCGCGTTCGGAGCAGTCGCATACTACGAGTGTTGTTAGTCGTAAATCCTCGAGTTCACTTCACCGACAGCGATGACGATCTCTGCTGTTGATAATGATAATAACGAAAACGATAATTCAACGAGCCGCATTCGGGTCGCTCGACGCGTACGCTCGTATTTCCCTCGTGTCGCGGGCTCCCTCCTCGAGTACAAATGCACTTTTCGCGTGTGAACTCCGAAGATACGATGACCTTTCGCCGGACGGTGGGGCGAACGTACCGCGAAAAAAATTTCACGACAAACGCGATTATTTCGCTGTTTTTTTTTCTGGAACAGTCAGCTTATCTGTCACTTCCATTCCTAGATCAAGCTTTCACCCGCAAAATAAACAAGATTAGTCGGTTGAATAGTTCAATCGACAGTCGTTACGAGCTTACCGCCCGCGAACAACCAGTTAGTACGCAAATTCTAACGCTCGGATCAATATCGTAAGACTACAGTGGTTCCCCGAACTGAAAATCCTGGAACGCGTTTTGGAATATTGGGATCAAACAAAATAGGAGAAAATGTCACCTATTTCTTAATTGTTAATATTGTTTTGGTATTTCTCGCGAATCGTGAGAGTTTGTGGATGCAAAGGGGTCGAATAAGAAGTTAAGAATTGTAATTGGAGCAGTGGAGGGTGGATCGGTGGCCATGTTGTCAGCGATATAAGATCCCTTGGCTTATCCAACGGCGTAATTGTCCTCGAACTGTAATGAGTGGCAAGAGGGGAGAGGAGATACGCGAAGGGAGGAGATAGGATCGCCCCCGACGATCTCATCTCGACGTCTCATCGGCACGCAGCCGCCCGGAAAAACGGATTCCTCTCCCGGCCTCGGTCGAGGCGAAAAAGCTTCGATCGTTCGAAAATTACCACGCGAAGGGACGAGCAAAGACCGAATAAGAACCACGCCGGAACGCCAACGCGAAATATATCGAAAATCTCGATGATTGGAAATACGGTTGCGTCTCCTCTCCCGACCCTTTTCCACCTCGTTCGAATCTATCAAACTTTCACTCGAGCCTCCAATCACATTTTTTATATTTATATAAAATTCAAAATCCGCGTGTTTGTGAAGAGAGGAAAAGTTTCGAAAAAGAAGTCGGATAAAGAAACAGAATGTACTTAATGATACGATGTCTTAATATTTGGAACGAACAAGTAATTAAAAGTTTAAATTGCGAGCTCGGAAGTTGTTTCATCCGAATGCCAGGCTCACCGGGGGGAAAAAGAATGGAAAACTCGAGGAAAGAATGAAAGAACTTAACCTCGATCTGCATTTCGCGTCTGGTTATTTCTCTGTAAAACTTCAAAAATATCGGAAGGTTTTTTCAAACTTCGCGCCCATTCGTGCACTTTGAAATCGAGACCTTCTAATACTTTATCGACCGCTGGACGATTTATCGACTCCTGTGAGTCCCACAGTTATCGACCGTTAGCTGATTTATCGACCCTTGTGAGTCCCATTGTTATCGACCGCTGGCCGATTTATCGACCCTTGTGAGTCCCATTGTTATCGATCGCTGACCGATTTATCGACTTCTGAGAGTCCAACGGTTATCGACCGATTTTCATTTCGACAAGTTGACTATTAACTAATATTTGAACAATTGTATTCGCAATTATAGTATCGTGAAAGAAGCGGTATTAAGATTAAGGTTAATGTCGCCACACTCTCGTAATAAAGTTCGATATTATTGGCGTCGACACTTTTGTTAAAATTCCCAGAGAGCCCTTTCCGCTTGCCAGTGAAAATGCACCCTTCCGAAGTTTCATTCACGTCGGTTTCGTTAATGAATTGGGAACGTCGTTGTGGAAAGTTCGCGATTCTATATTCGGGCTGGCAGAATCGATACTCGTATCGGCCGGTTCGTCAAACAATTCCAACGAACCCGGTAATCGTCGAGTTCCCCTCACGAATTCCCCCAAACGAGGGACTTTTCGTCGAATCGTTTATAAATTGTCTACGTGTCTAGTGAAATTTTCCTCCAATTAATTTAACTGTTTTTTTCTCAGAACTCAGAAGACACAGTCTAATAGAAGATTCGTTTTTACGTGCTTTTTGATTATTTCTCATTGTCGATTCCACGTGTATCGGGCCAGCCCGAGTGAATTGTAGCCGATTGGGAACGCTTTAAGCCTCAAATCCCCATCGCTATCCGTGTCCCTTTGCCATCACGGATCGGGCAAGAATGGCGGTAGCCGTTCGTCACAGCTTCGTGTTCAATTACACGACGTTGGTTGTGCACCGTTCTCTCGATTAATTGCGCACGCGATATCCCTCGATGCAGTTTTCTCCGGGCCGCCGCGTAATTATCAATTAACTCGCCGCCTCGTTAAGTGGAACCTTTAACGTCATTATTCCGCGGACCTTCGCGTGCACCGCGTTCGTCCACCGTTATCTGCTTTCATCGAAATAATTGCGCGAACGAGGAAGCGAGAAGTCTCGACCTTTGATTCCTGTCGGGTTGCTTTTTCCATTTTTTTCCCCCTTTTTTTTTGGGCGCCCATTAACGTTGCCACGCTTTCAACGAGTTCGCCAGGCTTGTTAGTCTTCGACCAGTGCTCTCGTGCTATCGATACTTTCCAGGAAACCGTGTATTTCCAGCGTGGCCGAAAGATCTCGTATCGGATGGGCTCGGTTTCTTTCCCGATACTTTCGCGATATACGTCCAACTTTTACGATTACTTACAACCAGCGTCGCTTTGGTTAGAACACGATTTTATTTATCTACAAGTTCCACGGTGAAGACGTTAAATTTACCTGCCATTTATATCGATAAACGCTTTTAAAACTACTCCAATAATTTACATTCTGGACTAGCAAAATAACACAATCTGTTTGTTTGCATTCCCTAGCAAGTGTTTAACATACTCTGTGCATGTTACGGGCTATAACGAAAACAAGAAAGCTACTGTTGTAACTTGTTCCGTGTCGGAAATGCAGAAACATCGCGGGCGTTTGAAACGCCAAGAAGTTGAGAGCTGTGGGACGAGTTCTGGTATAGTTTTCGCACGCTAGAGCACCCGGGCTCTCTTTCAGTATCACGGTCGCTTTTAAGCGTTCGTTCGAACAGTGCACCGGGTCCTCGAATCTTAGCATCGAAAGAGCCTAAGGGCCTGTGCACAATGTGCGTTCCACGCTAACTGGATCCCAGCACCCGTAACGAGTGGTAAAAAACACATCTGTCGTTTTGTGCCCTCGAGGGTATCGCTTTGTGCATCGCTCGAGTGGGCCTTAAGCACTTCGCTATAATCCTTCCGCCAAGCACGCTTACTCCATACAAGATGAATCGCTTCCATTATGAGCTATTTTCTCAAGAACTAATTATTTAACAATCTTTCTAGGCGTCTTAAACTTGGCCCACTTACGAAATTATTCACCATCCTCGATTACAGCCACTGTAGTTTAAAGAAGTTGTACATGGCGGCACTGACGTTGCAAACAAGTTGTTGATTTAAAGATGGCGGTCATCGATGAGTTTCAAAGAAGTTGTAGATTTAAAGATGGCGGTCATCGATGAGTTTCAAAGAAGTTGTTGATTTAAAGATGGCGGTCACTGATGAGTTTTAGAGAAGTTGTAGATTTAAAGATGGCGGCCACTGATGAGTACTCGTCATTTTGTGGTATCCCTACAAAATTAAGATTATTAGAAAATGTACAAATATTAAGATTTACTTACATTTTGAAGAAGTTGTAGGTTCAAAGATGGCGTTGTTGATGAGTTTTAGAGAAGTTGTAGATTCAAAGATGGCGGTCACTGACGAGTACTCTCCATTTTGTAGTATCCCCACAGAATTAACATTATTAAAAAATGTACAAGTATTAAGATTTACTTACGTTTTGAAGAAGTTGTAGATTTAAAGATGGCGGTCATTGACGAGTTTCAAAGAAGTTGTAGATTTAAAGATGGCGGTCACTGACGAGTACTCTTCATTCTGTAGTATCCCTAAAAAAATTAACATTATTAATAAATGTGGAAGTATTAAAGTTTATTTACGTTTGAAAGAAGTTGTAGATTTCAAGATGGCGGTCACTGACAAGTACTCCTAACATCATTATTAGAAAATTGTACAGTTATTAAGGTTCCATTAATGGCAAACGTTTTAAAGATGGTGGCGACTAGCGACCAGCATGATAGTCGACTCGTTAAGGATTGCTTTACTCGATTTAGGTGAACGACGACCGCGAGGATCGGGCGAGAAATTGACCAAATGGTAATTGAAGTGGTATCAGCGGCGTATCGTTTGAACGAAAATATCGAAGTGTTCGCGACGGCGTGGGCGCGGCGACACATGAAAAGGTTAACGGTGCCCCACATCGCCATTAATAAATGAACGTATGAAAATCGATAGACCGGCCGTCGTAGATACGGGAGTTCGCCGCACAAGTTGTAGGTGCTGGTTTCTCGGTCTACGGTCGGCCTGTTGTATTTTTAAATCGTTCCTGTCCGTTTTCGATCGCCTGCATTAAAGATTTTTCCAAATTAATAATTCAAACGCGACGAAAATCGTCCATTCTCCATCGAAACCCAAGGAAACCGTCGCCTGAAACTACTTCACGTACAAATTAAGATTTCTACCGCAGCCATTTTGAAAATCGTATGAAATTATTTAAATTATTCGAGGGGGCAGAATTTTTCTCGTGGAAAGTGGCGGAGAATAGGTAATCTTCTTTATGAAAAGCCTCGAGAACGAATAAATAAAAAGCTCGGACGGAGCGGGGAATCCCGAACACGGCCCCGATATTATAAAACGGGGCTTTTCCTTTCTTTTTTCTTTTATTTCTGTTTTCCACCGGAGGGGGATCCAATTGAGAAGATTAAAAAAATATACAGCTTCGACGTCGGCAGTATCGCGGCTCAAATTACAATAATTATTCGCAGCTCGAAAGACATATGAGCCTAAAGCTTTTGCAAATGGATTATGGAGAAGCCCCAAGCATCGACCTGTCTGTCTATCTATCGAAACCTTGCAGCATGTTTTAATTGGTACAATGAACGCCGGATACAACGTTGAATATGTTCCACCGGGATCGTCTGTTCCAACAAATAATTGCGTCACGATCGCCATTTATTATTTATTAACGTTCCTCTTCCTCGACAACAACAAAAAATTATAAAAACGACTGTGATATCGAATCGCGTTATTCAATATACCTCGACGCAATGGCGTTCGTGGCCAATTACTAAATTTCTCATTAAAATTCTCGATGAGATGTTGCTGTACAAGGCACTGCATTAATGTATGCACGTTTATTCCGTCGTTCTTGATATTTGATTTGTCCGAGTCGCCCAGAAAACACGCTCCTCCAATTATTTCGAGCAGCGCAATTACACTTGTCGAGTATAAAATGAACGGGAACGTACGAAGGCCGTACCCGTACAGACCCCGGGTTCGAAAGAACAACGAACAAACCATTGTCGTCATTTTTCTTTGTCCCTTCTTGTCGAAAAGAAATGAAAACACTCCGAAAAGAGTACACACGCGTCGAGATTGTTTCACCCCGGGGCGGAATCGCGTTGTCCCGTCTGCGTTTCTGCCCCGAGTCCGACTCTATCTGGGTTAAGTAACTAAATCAATCAACTCTGAGAAAACAGGACAACGCAATTAGCGATGCCGCGCGAATCCGACAGATTCGTAAAAAATAAGAAGAAAATCACTGAAAAGACAAACGTCGACCTCTCGATCGCTGACAAGCGAAGAATCTTGTCTCTTTTCCTTTCGTTGTGGACAAGTTTGGACAGGTTTGGACAAGTTTGGACAGGTTTGAACAAGTTTGGACAAGTTTGGACAAGTTTGTACAAGTTTGGATAAGTGTGGACAAGTATGAACAAGTTTGGACAAGTTTGGACAAGCTTGAACAAGTTTGGACAAGTTTGGACAAGTTTGTATAAGTATGGACAAGTTTGTACAAGCTTGAACACAAGTAGAAACAAGTTTGAACAAGTTTGGACAAGCTTGAACAAGTTTGGACAAGTATGGACAAGTTTGTATAAGTTTGTAAAAGTTTAAACCCAAATATGAACAAGTTTACACAAATATGGACAAGTTTGTACAAGTCTGAACAAGTTTGTACAAGTCCGAACAAGTCTGAACGAGTTTGTAGCGGAGGAAACAAGCAGTTTTTACGACTTTCCAGCTCCGAAGGGTCCGTGCCCCGTCCTGGGAATCCGGAAAAACGTTTTTCCCTTCGTTCTACGTCTCCAAGACGACTAATAGGAAATTCGCGCGGCTAAGACGCGCCATTTAGTCCCGTTTTATTGGCACCTTCGCGAAGCCAACGTTATTTCTCTATTGTGCGGACGACGTGCATTCACCGAGCCGGATCGATCGTCCGTTGAAACTGTTTTGAGAGGTAAAGAAAAGGAATCTCTGGTCGTTCCGTGGGCCGATGTGCAACTTCATTGTGCTCGATTGTACGTGGGACTGGCTGACAATGCCAGGCGAGTCCCGTGTTTTATGCGATGCGTTCGAACGAAGCGTTCTTGTCACCCGCAGATGCGATTTCTTTTTTTTTTTATCCCCGTTTAAAGTGTACGTATCAGACGACGGCGTTCAGTTTCATCGTATTTAGATTTTACCGTGGATTCGGACCGTTCATTGTTCCCCGCGGTCCCTTTTGATATTGTCAACGAATTGGAAACCGACGTTGCATCGAAACCTTCTGCCCGATTACCTCGAGACGGGCTTGCAAGTTACGAAAGTCCTCTGTGTTTGTTATTCGATCGAAACAATGATAGCTTTGCTGATATTAATTCTCGATACAAACTGTTTTGTTGTGTCAAATTTACCTTATAATTTCATTGTTCTCGCGATCTATTTTGATATTGTTACGAGTCCTCTGTTTGGAGACTCTGCTTTAGACGACTCGGTTAACCGGTTGCGAGAAAGACAAGAGCAGCGTGGCCCTCTAGTGGCGAGTACAGGAACCAACATACTAGTTTTTCTGGTATTAACTGCTGATGCAAACTGTGTTTATCGGGTACTTTGTAATTTATATTTTATGATTGTTGTTAGATGTTTTGTGCTGATTTGTTGCGTTAATTTTTTATTGCAGCAGCTCCATTCAGAGTATAGGAGCACGTACACATGGCACGAATACACTGGGCCGCACCAGGAGCATACGGTCGTCCGTCGAGCGCCGCAACCACCGCCGACGTCGAGTAAGTTAACCCCTGTTTCTTGTTAAAATAGTTTTCATATACTGCATACAGGTTGTCCCATGCGACTGGATCGAGCTGCATCGTCCCTACGGTTCAGTATAGCAAACGTACACGAGATAAAAGCAAATAGATTCGACGCCTCCAACGTCCACAACACTATAAACAATACTCACAAATATAAACACACTTTATTATAAATTTATGCACTTTTCAGTCCATTATTCTTGATCAAAGGGTTCCACTGAATTCTCTGACCCACGATTTCCTACCAGATTGTAATTTCAAAATATAGTAATGTATAGAGGAATAGTTGGAGGCCTTCGAAACCATTTAACTTTGCCTCCGGGCAGTCTTTGCTATTTAAAACCGTCGGAAGGACTCGATTTGACCCAATTGCACGGGACACTTCGTATAATTTCTTCTTCTCACGATCTAGCGAAATCAGTTTCTTGATCAGATAGTCTCATTAGCTATATCGTCGCATAGTTGGCTCGGTACCGATGTCTGAGCAAACAGAGACCTAAATGTCGAACCATTCGGGACCGAGATTTTGCTCAGCTATTCGTACCATGCTGGTTAAAAGTTAATTGTCTTCACAAACTCGTTGGAATCATGTTATCCGGCCGCGAGCGTGAAAAAAAAAAGAAAATGGCCGCCGCGCAGCCACCCGGCAAGATATGCAAATTCCTTGGAAATTCATCGTCGCCTAAGCGTGATGATCACCCGGGAATGATATAAAATTTAGCGAGATTCTCGCTACGCGGAAGTACATCCGGGCACCGGCGTTTCCGTTCTCCCGCCGCGTAATTAAGAAAATCGACGCGTCCACTGGTTAACGAATTGCGTGGCGAGACGTGCAATTTTGATATCTCGAGTACGTGGACTTTCCATTCTGCACGTTTCCGCCAGGTAAACGAAATTCACGCTCGTCAATGATTCGCATTTTATCGACTGTTTTTTTTATCATTTTCGTTTTCTTTTCATATTTTCTCTCCCTTTTTTAGTATTTGTAAAGGTGTTTAGTGACTTTTCTTTGATCGTGCTGCCACTCGTATGTATAATTATATATATATCGTATCGATATATCGCACATGCTCTGTCGTCACGTTTCACCCAACGGGTTCACAACCACGCCATGTCTCACCCTCGTGACTCGTTTACGTGCCATAAGTATGTATAATAATTTTCTATCACTACGTCTATATTATACTCCAACCGAACACGTATCTATACGCAGGCTCGCCATTAGATATTGTCGCGATCTCAGATCACAACACTGTGACGCCATATTGGAAGACGCCATGTTGGAACCAAGGCGCCATATTGGAAACACAAACTTCGTAACTTCGCGAAGGTAATTTGAACCCACGAGCGTTTGTAAATTTTTGTGGGTAGGAAAACTTCGATTTTTCAAAATGGCGTCGCAGGAATTGGCTCAGATATCAGCTAATAACAAGAATAACTTTGATTTTATGTAAAATAGCTTCCAAACAATTTCTCTGGCGCGTCCTGCGTGTACACTCGTCGGATCGTCTCGATGTTGTGAAGCATCACGTTTTTTCTTACTCTTTTCTTCGATTGTTTTTTTTTTTTGTTCTTATTCCGATGCCTGCGTGACCAAAGCGAGTAGATCGCCTAGAATTCAGCGACACAGACCCCGGAATGTTCGCCTAGTTTTTTCGTCCCGGTCGAAAAATAATTAGCCCCGTTCGAATTTATCGGGTATCGGTGATCCGGTAAAGCATTTCGCAAAACGATTCACGGTTCGATTTGGCAACGAGTCCGGCCCCCGTCGACGATGGACGTCGGTTTTTTTTTTTGTTGGGAGCAGCATCGAAAATCGAAAACGAGAATAGACGAATCGTGGCGATGGGAGAGATAATAAAAAAAGAAAAAAACTAAGGAAAAATAGAGAAAAGACCACACGGTGCCAGCTGCGAATTTTGATTGCAGCGACGCAAGCGAGCGCGAAGCTACAATCGGCCAAGTCGACCGAGGATGAGAACAACGAAGGTAAGACGAACGATCGGAGCTACGCAAACATCTCTAGATTATTACGGTTTATTTCGCTCGTTTTTTAGCCCCTTATTCACCACTCCCCTCAGGGGAATTTCCGCTGGCCTTGCTCCATTTTACCTTTTTTCTTTTCTCACCCCTGCTCGCCCCCCTTTTTTCTCCCCAGTTTCGCGAGCAACCCTTTTTCCGTAAAACATTCGCTTTCGGGGGTCCTCGCGAGGCTCCAAAGCGATCTTGGCGATGAATTTTCGCATGCTTGCTTCCTGGTGCATCGATCATGCGTTTGCGAGCCTGGTTCGCGCTGATGCATCCAGTATCGACAGCTTTTATCAACCAGTAAATGATCGATCGATCCTGAAGAGTGGTATTTTTTATTATTTCAGAACAAAAAGCTTCTTCTCGGTCGATAACAGCGCGAACCAGGTCTAAATGTTTTCATCCACCCCCCCTCGACGTGCTTTCCATAAATTCAGCGTCGAAATGCAACCCATTAGGCTGTGTTTAGGTTTCCATGAATGTGAATAGGAACTTTCGAGCGATCGTAAAAGGAGAAAGAAACGCGACGATCGAAGGTGCATCTCGAATCTCGTTCGTTTCGAACGCTTCCGCATTTGTTTGCACGAAATTCCACAGTGCGCTCACACGCCTACGCAATCATTGAATTCCACGGCTCGTTGTGGGAGAACTGGAGCAACGACGGTTTCTAAATTATTTACCTCGAGTTTTTATTTTCGGTGAAAGTTTGGAACGAGTCCAATTACCTGGGCGCGAAAAGGAGGACCGTTGATCACGTAATTATCATTCTGCTCGCGGAGCAAACGCTTCTCGGGGGGGTTCTTAGCGTCGATTCCCGTCGATAGAGCAAAGTAGTCTCGCATTTCAGCCTTTCTCATCGTTCTCGAAAGATGTGCATCTAGCCGCCTGCACGAAAATATTTTTCACGGCTGCTTGGGCTGTGTCTCTGTGCATACGGCTCTTTCAAACGAGACGCTCTCGACGACTGACGGCCCTTTAAGCCCAGTCGAGCGAACTTCGAAACGAAAAGAATAAATAGGTCTCGAAATTTACCAAACATAACAAAAAAAATTCAAACGATACGAAAATTAATTAAAGATAATGTAATTAAAACATCCCCATTTATTCTTTTGGACTACTCTGACTACTTGAAAAGTAACCTCATAAAGGACGTTGGCTTCTGTAGGCAAACGATCATTCTCTTTGCAATCAAAAACTATTATTCTTCTGTTTATTTTTTTTAAATCATACATACATACGTCTAACATCTCGAATAATTTGTAAATTATGCGTTGTACGGAAATTTCGATTGCTTTTCCGAGCCTTTAATACTCTATTAACCACAGTTTTCCATACAACGCATATTTTATATTCAAGGACAGCATGTTAGGTGTTTTTAATCTATTTAATTACGCTGCTAAAAAAACTTGCATCGCCTGAATTACTCTGAATAGTAGTCGTAATATTAAAAATTTTGTATCTTCGTTAAAATTTGCCCGAAAACTCGCGACAGAGATTAAATTAAAGACACTTTTAATTGCTCGCCCCTTCAGCCAACTTCGTTCGTGTCTAAGGTGCGATCCTCGCTCGAGAATGTTCAGAAATTTGAAGAAAAGACGACTTTTAAAGCCCCTTTGATGTGTGACACGTCCACCGTGGCGTGCAATAATTTATCCCCCGACCCTGACGTTTAGTGTCGCGATCCTTCGAAACAAACCGAAACAGCACGAAGGATTTATAACCGGGGACCTTTAAAAAGCGTCCGCCATTCTCTACGGTTTTACGTCGTTCAACATTTTTCGAGCATTGTCGGACCTCGCGAGAACAAGAAACAACGGTTTTTTCATTTACGAACAGAAAACTATTCGATATTCTCCGTAGCCTACAAAGAGAACGCGTTTCCACGCATGCTTGTACAATTTAAAGTCGATTGCTGCGTTACTTCGAGATATTCAGGTCACTTTTTAGTAAAACGGCTTTAAAGTTTCAATCACGGTCTTTGGAAGGGATGCATTCATTGTATTTTGTTCCCTTTATACTCTTCAAACCTTTATAATGAAAATCAAAGACCGCCATATTATATAGACCTATCGAATATCGAAGTATCGAAGCATCGATATATCGGAGTATCGAAGTATCGAAGTATCGAAGTATCGAAGCATCGATATATCGACGTATCGACGTATCGAAGTATCGAAGTATCGAAGTATCGAAGTATCGAAGCATTGATATATCGACGTATCGAAGTATCGAAGCATTGATATATCGACATATCGAAGTATCGAAGCATCGACATATCGATGTATCGACGTATCGAAGTATCGAAACATCGATATATCGCCGTATCGACATATCAAAGTATCGATATATCGAAGCATCGACCAGTAATGAACGCACAAGTGGAAGGGTCGTCCAATTTGATTACCGTAATAAGTTTTGGACAAATTTTAACGAAGATACGAGACAGTAAAGTCTGGCCACTTTTCAGAGAACGATGCGGAGCATTTGTTTCGGCAGCGTGGCTTCAGTATCTCGAGCTTAATCGCAGTAAAAAGCGTCTCGTCTGAAAGAGCGTTAAAGGTGCGCGCCTCCCCTTGGACTTCAGGCCGATTGTAGCGATTAATCGTTGCAATTAGACCGCAGCAATTAATATCGCAGCGATTCTCGATCGTTCCCCGCCCCTCGCGTACGTCGAAAAGTCTCGATCATCAAATTGCGACGATTAATCGTCCCTGCGATCGGGCGAGACAATCACCAGAGACAATTAATCTCGTGTTGCGCACGGGAGACCAGGTGCCAGTGTAATCGCGTCGCCCGGATAATGAGCGACGAATTTAATTAACGTCGCGGTACACGAGAACACGTTAGACGGAGTCCGGTGAAAATTGGCCCCCCCCACCCCCCCACCCCTGGCAAGGAGAACGAAGAGAACCACGATTAAAGATAATTTCCCTTTATTCTTTTCATCGAAGGCTATTCGTATTCGTCGCGAACGCTCGCGGAAATGTTTAAAACGTTTAAACATCCCTTTTTTTATTTGTCTCCGGAGGATGGACTCATCGATCGTTGCCTCGCGGAACGACGTAAAACTTTTATCGCGCTGATATTCCGTAATTCTCGCGGTGCAAGAAACCCGAGTGTTTCGGAAGACTCGCGAGGCGACCCACTTTTTCGGTAACGATCACACTTTGTTCCCACTGAAAATCATTCCTCCCCGTTCTGACCTGTTTTCCCCAGCCGGCCAGATGACTAACCAATGTTTCCCGACGTGCGTGCTCCACATTGCAACGAATCTCTACAATCGTTCCACGACGCGAACTTCCCGGCTATTTTAAAACCAGGATCGATCCGCAAGGAAACCTTCGAGCGAAACTCGTCAACTGCCAATTTTTTTCACCTCTCCAAGGACCCCTATCCGCGGAACGTTCCCCTGTTGCGATTAAAAACACCCCGTTGGAGACCAACGCGGCGCTTGACTCCGCGAGGAATCGATGTGCAAGCACAGGTGGACGTTTAAATACTTTTTCTAGGCTCTCTCTAGGTTTCGCGCTAACCTCGCGACACTTTCGCGGCAGGTGTCCTCAATTGCTATCGACTCGATTCGATCAACCTGATGAATCGTACCGGCGATTCGTTATCGCTGTTTGAACGTAACAAACCGCGCGTAATCATACGTTCCTCCCCCCCCCGTATTTGTACTCGTTCCAACCCCTAAAACCGATCAACACCGTCGTTCGTTAAGTTCCAACCTCGAACATCGATCGAACGCAAATCTCGAAAGATCGTTTGACTCGATCGTATCGAATCAGACAGAGTCAGGAAAAATAGGAAACAAAGTGTAGCCACCTATTTCGGTGTCTTCGCTCGTAAAAGCACTACAGTCTGTCCCAGATTCTGGAATCCACGTTTCATTGTCTGATTCTATTCCTCTAGGCGCATTTGTTTCGCAAAACAACTTTTCGTAAACATTTGTATCTCGATGTGACCAATTTTACGGTGACTCCCCCGGTGGAATTCCTCCCGTACCTTTTTTTTTTTCTCTGTTTTCTTTGTTCCGCCCATCGCGAAACTTTTACTTTCGACGATCTCGAGGCATTCAGAGCGGCGGGCACGAGTTGTTCCATTGGCAGAAATGAAAACGTCGGTGATAATTGATTCATAGCCAGCGAGTCGAGCGACGCTTGGAAATCGAGAAAGGAGAGACAGAGAGGAGGTACTTATCAGTTTCATTCACGGCTGCTATTGATACACGCGGAAATCCTCCTCACGGTTTTCTGGGCTAAACTACAACTTCGCGACGCGGCTGACCGAGAAAAGACCGGCCAGCCAACCGTGTACTGGCTGCTCCAACAGAAACTGACACGAATTCTACACTGTCGCAAGCCTTTTTCCTATGGATTTTTCCAACCAAAAGCTGTTTTTAGCTGGACACCCCGTATTACCGGGCCGCGTCGCAAATGGAATTCCAATTAAATGAAAATGGCGAAAGTTTTCAGCGACCCTTTCGTTCCGACTCGATGAACCGAAAAAAAAGCGTGGAAACGTGCCCGTCGCGCTATTGCTTTCCATCCTTCGATCCTATACCCCCGTTTCTGCCATTGGTTCTCGCCTTGGCCCGCGATCGATCGCTCCGCAGCGTGTTTCTTTTCAGATTCCATCAATCTTCCATGCACCTTCGCTCGTCCGTCTCGAACAGTTAGTAACTTGCACGTTGCACGACATTTACGACCGTCCACGGGGTAGCCTCGAGAGGGTTGAAACCAGGGAATCGCATGTGTTTGCAAAGAACCCCTTTGGCCAACGAATTACAACTCCAAACTTTCAAACCTCCATATATGTATGTATGTTCTCCTAAAAATTATGTTCAGTAACAAGCATAGACAAGTTTGTACAAGTACATAGTAGGGGAAACGAGCTGTTTTTACGACTTCCTGGTATTGTTTGGCGCCCATAGTTCTATCAACAAAGTGCTGGTCCGCATCGTTACTGGTTTACGGATGTTTCGCAGATTGCACCGGTGCAATCTTAATGGAATCGCTTCTCCTTACAAATTGAGCCCTTTCCGTAACTGTCTGCAAGGTTTTGCGCTCCAAATTCACCGTTTCGCGGCCGTAAATTAACTCCATTGGTCGTACACCTCCCCGCGGATCGGATCCAGAGACTTCCGAGGGTAATCCCCGTTCGAAACTGTGCAAATCGTGGTAGTTCGTTGCACGTGGTCCTAACTCGATGGCCAGGGTCTGCACCATCCGCATCGCACGACATTTTCCGTATTAGTCGTTTCCGGAGGAACGAGGACGATATGCATCTCTTCGTGCACGATCTAATAATTCAGGCCCTCCCCCCCTCCCCGCCCCCGTAAAACGAAGCATTCCCTTACGGATTTCCATTCAGCTACGCAACTGGAGCACAAAGCCGGGATCCATCCGATGCGATTACCTTTGAGCGAGATGCGCCGCGAGAGTCGTCGTTATCTGCTTTTTTTTTGTTCACTTCCCTTTGCCCCGTCGATGATTTCTTAAAGCGGGCCTACCCCCCGAAAGGGATCGATTTTTTCGTCCCGCGGAACGGAAAACGAGGCTTGGGCGCGGGTATCGATCGATCGTTTCGTCGCGGGGGACCGATCGAACGCGAGACTGGAGCCGCGGAATCGAGACTCCGGCGATAAAACCGAGACGCCGGGATCGTCGGGGCTCGTTCGATCGGAAAATAGAGACGTAACGTTGATTTCATTGATCAACGAGCCGGGGATGTTGGAACGTAGCCACCGAAACACGATCGAGACTCGAATCACGCTTATTTTTAGGAGAAATTCTCCCTCGAATTTACCCGCTTATCATTTATCACACGCTTGTGCAAACGAGTCAACATTCCAAGGACGAAATCTCTGGCAACGAGAGGACTCGTGATAGTTACCAAAAAATGTAGAAGATCAGTAAGTTCTTGTACTCGATGGGGGGGGCTCGAACGCAAAATTCTTTACAGGATCGTGATAAACAAAGGTGATAATCTAGAATTAAAAGGAGACACATCCTTTAAAGAAATTTTCTTTTTCCAAGCTCAGAGCCCCCCCCCCGAAATAGTCGCCATTTTGTTTCCTGAGCGAACGTCCCCGGGGAGACGGTGCATTAAAATTGCAAAGACGGTTACATAACCGAGTCAATATTCCACGCACCGTGACACACACACACACACGTGATTATTCGAGCACATACGCTGCTGACGCACGCAGACACGCGTCTACGGACGCCTGGCGTCGCATCGATCTTTCGTCGTGTGCATTGTCGCCTCTGGCGACGTCCGGCGAGAATAGCCGCGTTCTAAAAGCGTGGCTGTCGCGCGCGGCCCGACCGGAAATAACGGAACGCGCGCGGTGACGTTCCGGTAGCCATTTCGCGGGGAAGTCCTCGCGAAAGGCGGGCAGGAAGCCGCGAGGACGAGCGTGTCGTACGACGCCCCGCCGTGCTTTCCAGACAACTTGACCCCCCCGTCGTTCAACTTCACCCCGCTCAACGATATACCGTTCGAATCCGATTTCCGTTGACCTTAATTCACCGTGTAAAGCGTAAGGGCTCTCGCGGACCGCTCCCCTGGCGTGCCACGAGAAAAATAACTGTTTCGAATCTTCGCACGCGATGTTTCAAATCGTTAGACTTTCAAAAGAAACAAAAAGTACGGTCGGTGTTTCGTAATCGATATTACGGCTGCCGTTGATACACCGGAGCCCCGGTTGTGCGATAAAAAGTAAAGAAAACTTCGCCATTGAGGAAACTCTGGCGCGAGCGCCACCTGCCGGAAGGACCTTTCGCGACTCGAGTCCCATTATTTTACCCCAGAACCGTTTATCCGCGAGACCACGACCCTCTCGAGACGCTCGTCGCTTTGTCGTTTTGATCGTATTTCAGAGATTCTTGCGTTCGAGCGAAAAGAGACCACTTCCGGTTGCAGGTATCCCCCCCGCAGGGCGTATAGCGTGCAAACAGTGCCTGAGTACGGTTTGTAAAGCGCGAGTTTGGGCATCTCGCGCAACCGCCGTGGACATTGCTGAACACTTTGTTTTGCTTCTTCTTCTAGAGAGAATGCTTTGTTTATCGTGCGAACGATTTGTAGCAGCTTCCGCTTGTTCAACATGCTTTTGCCTCGAGAAGTTCGCTCATTTGTGAGTTCGTGTTGTCTTTTTTTTTTTTGTTTTCTCTCTCTCTCTCTCTCTCTCTCTCTGTGGCGAACACGCGCAACACACACGAGCGCGAGCACGCACACGCTCTCGACCGCCGATGTTAATTAGTCCATTAACAGAAATCGATTTTCGCTTCGAGCGAAGCCTCGAGCGTGTTTCGGCCACTCGAGACTTCGTCGAACCGCACCGGGAATGTCGAGGGTGGGGGAAAGGGGGTGGAGAAGGGACAGCGAAAGCTTTCGAGTTTGAAACGATAAACGATCGAATCGATTCGAATTCGATTCGACTCGAGGGTGAATCGTTCTCTGTTAATCGAAGCGGTCGAGATGGGTGAAGAGACGGTCGATGAACGCGCGATTTGGAGGCTTTCAACGGGGCACGATGTTCGTTTCAGGACCCACCTTGGAACCGCCGTTGCCGAGACGAAAGAAATGCCCGGAGCTCGCGTACAAGACGCACGAGTTCATAACGGCGGCCGACGGAGGTGGCATAGACGCCGTCGACTCGAACGTTGTAGCTGACAAAGTTCGGGTACGTGTGCAAAAGGCAATTAACTATAGTATACGATAGTAAAATTCCGATCATCTGGGGCAATCACGAAAAATTCGATATACCGGATAACTGGAATACAGCTACGTACGAAGTGATAAAAGCAAGGAATGTAATCACTGCCGAGGGATACAACCTTACATTCAATAGTATTTTTTTCGCCCATTTTTCTGGTATTTAATATTCTTAGAATTTCTACATATTCCACGCCTAAATACGCGTCGATTGCATTTTGAAACATTAGAATCCTCCAATCCGTTCGGAAGTTATGGTATTTTAAAGATAAACACGAAATTTAAGGGGAATGTATCAACGGTATGGTCAGACATTGTATTTTCGGTAAGGAATTTTTTTCTCGAAACTGCGTAGGATTTCGAGGGTATGTATAATCACCGAAAATGATTGTAATAGATCCATGCAACTAGAAATAATTTTTTCATAGTGATTCAAAACATTTTAATTTTTATGAAAATTTCACAAATTCTCCAATTTTTTTCTCGGAATTGGCTAGGAATTCGGGGTTATACCCATTGACCAAAAATGAGTGTAATTAACCCCTCTAGCTAAAAATAATTTTTTTAGAACGATTTGAAATTTTTTTTTTTCGGCGAAAAATTTCACAACTTCTCGAATTTTTTTCTGGAATATGGCTAGGAATTCGGTGTTATGCCTATTGACCAAAAATGAGTGTAATTAACCCCCCTAGCTAAAAATAATTTTTGTAGAACGATTTGAAATTTTTTAATTTTGACGAAAAATTTCACAAGTTCTCCAATTTTTTTCTCGAAAGTGGGTAGGATTTCGAGGTTATGTCTATTGACAAAAAATGATTGTAATTAACCCCCCTAGCTAAAAATAATTTTTGTAGAACGATTTGAAATTTTTTTTTTTCGGCGAAAAATTTAGGGACTTCCCCCTGTCGATTTTTCTTGAAAACTAGTTTTTCATTTTTAATAAATTTGTTTGATGCCGTACGGAAATTTTGTTTAATACTTTTTTGTAGGTACTGATGGGCTCTACTTCAGAAAAAAGTTTCATTGAAATATATTAACTCTTGTAGGAGTTATGGCTGTTTGAAAATTGGGGAATTTTTATGGGGTTTTTCTAAGTATACAGGGTTAAAGAACATCTCTTTCAATATTTTTATAATTTCTACATATACTTGACCAAAATACACGTCGTTTGCCGCCTCAAACATTAAAATCCTTCCATCCGTTCAGAAGTTATGATTTTTTAAACGAATGCATGAAATCTCGAGAGACCATTTCTGACCTCAGATTATATTTTCGGTAAAGAATTTTTTTCTCGAAACTGCGCAGGATTTCGATGTTATGTCTATTGACAAAAAATGATTGTAATTAACCCCCCTAGCTAAAAATAATTTTTTTAGAACTATTTGAAATTTTTTAATTTTGACGAAAAATTTCACAACTTCTCGAATTTTTTTCTCGAAAGTGGGTAGGATTTCGAGGTTATGTCTATCGACAAAAAATGATTGTAATTAACCCCCCTAGCTAAAAATAATTTTTGTAGAACGATTTGAAATTTTTTTTTTTCGGCGAAAAATTTAGGGACTTCCCCCCTGTCGATTTTTCTTGAAAACTAGTTTTACATTTTTAATAAATTTGTTTGATGCCGTACGGAAATTTTGTTTAATACTTTTTTGTAGGTACTCATAGGCTCTACTTCAGAAAAAAGTTTCATTGAAATATATTAACTATTGTAGGAGTTATGGCTGTTTGAAAATTGTGGAATTTTTATGGGGTTTTTCTAAGTATACAGGGTTAAAGAACAACTTTTTCAATATTTTTCGGGGGGGCTTCGGGGGTACATGTATTCACCAAAAATGATTGCAATTGACCCCCTGCAACCGACCAACCGGATGTCCTATAATCAAACCTCCACCGTACCATACTCTCCAAGCTACTCGTTAAACCAAAGGGTGGGGATTAAGATCTCTGACGGAGCGTTCGAAAATTTCCGTTTAACACCGGTGTGTGCACACATTAAGCATATTCACTGAACCCCGTGTACGGGTCAATGCACCCGTTGCACCGGTCGACCGGACGCTCGCAAGCCATCCACAGCGCCGGAAGGGTTACACAGATTCCTCCAAGGGCTGTAGTGTGTTACTCGTACCGAAACTTCCATCATCCAACGGGACTTTACCGCTACAATAACTGTACGATCGTATTGCAGGAAGTTACAGCGCAGTCGAGTTTGCCGCCTAGTCAGCTGAGCAAAGCGATATCCAGAATCAGCACCGAGTATCGGCTGCAGTTCGCCTGGCCTAGACGACCTCAGCTTACAAATGGCGAGACAGTGCCGCCGGGAGTGACGGCCGCGGGAGCGCCTGCAGGTACGACAGGACCACCTAGAAAGTCTCTCAGCATGGGAGCTCTTAAGCAGGGTATCGCGCCTACAGGACCTGCCCCGGTTCACAAGAAACGACCCGGCGATGTCGATCATAAACGCGATGGTAAATGCCTCTTGGATTATATCCCGACATACCATCTGGATGTTTCGTTCCACAGAGATCGCTCGACCATCGACGCACCATTCTAACCCCCCCAACCCCTTCGAAAATGGCCGCCTCCAACCGGTACACCGAGCAAAGCTCCGGTCTCACTTAGGGGTGGGATCAAGTTACTCGATCTTTCGTGTCCTTTTATCAGTAGACTGGAGCTTTGTAGAGGTCTCCATCCCCTAAATATGATAAGTGGAGGAACTGGAAAGAGGTCAAACAGAGCACCCTGATCTGAGAGTACCCTGGATCTCACCCCTAATTTGAGTATTTCAAAAATAAACCTGATGACGTCTCGTTAGAGTGTTCTAGATAAACGGAGATTGCCAATTTCTGTAGCTCTCGACTTCTTTGTTTGTTAAGTTTTCGCGAGAGCTAAGGGGCATTTGTTTTTAATGACCCGCAGGAGTGCAGGCATCGGAACTGGAGCCCCTGGTCGGAGGAACTGGCACGGACATCATCGACGGGGTGGTGCCCGAGGGCGACGAGCGCGAGGAGGATATTTCGGACTTGAAAATAGCTTTCAGGTCAGAGATTTAAGACGACGTAGGGGATCTCCATTCATCGCGAACACCTTTGAATATCGCGGAGGCGGCAGAAAAAAAAGTTATAAAAACTTATTTTTTGTTGGTGAACTTTAACGTTTAGCCGGTGACTATAGTCATCTTCGAGCCCTGAAACTTTGAATATCGAAGGTAGTCGCGATGGAGAAGACTCCGTACAGTATTAAAGAGAGTAGTGCCCACGGATATCGCGATTAAAGGGAAGAACAAAAGCATCTACGACGAACCTAATCGCTGTGAAGCCGCGCTACAATCACGATTGATTCTTTTCAGGGGTAAAAAGTCAGGTAAAACCGTAATGATAGTGGATGATAAAGGGCCGAGCAAACAGCAGGAGAAAGCTACGTTTCCTACGACAGACGTGATCGAGCTTAGGCGACTCGCTGACGAGTACAAGGTAATTCGACTATTCGAAGACCGCGGACTGTGATTCCGTCCTTTGTTCTTCTGACTTACTGGAGACAGTACTCCCTTCGTTGTGTTACAAATCATTCCACCCCAGGACTTCGTAGTTCTTTCTCACGAACATTCTCACGAAGTCGGTTTACGGTATTCGTTCGATGTTTGCATGCACGTCCATCCAACGTCGTGTTATTTTTTTATATCATTCACACGTTTAGAAAGAAATAAATGGGAGGATCTGTGAGGGCATTATCGTGCATGCGTTCCTCCGAGCGAGAGATTCTGTGTCTTCCAAAGCATGCTCAGTGTTCTATAGTGTGTGCGTTAGTGTCGCCACGATCGCGTTATGTTAGAAGACTGCGTGCAAAACGCAACAGAATGATTCGTTCTGATTTGTACATTAGCATCGCGACTGGGGTTGCGGTCTGGCAGCCGAGGACGAAGCTTCGCTGTGGAAACGAGTCTCCAGTAACCACGCTCTCAACGCGCTGTCCCTTGCCAGGCCAGTACACTATACTAAAATCGGTCCATTTTGCAACCCTAACTACGCTCAACCTGAACACCAGCACCTCCCGCCGAATTCGACTCGCTAAATTTCGATGGGACATTAGTTTTCTGAATTTAACGAGACCAGGCTGTAATTGTCCGATTCTCCAAAATTCGGAACGAGAGATCGGAGCCGAGTATAAAAGAGTCAACCGTAGTTGTGCGTGGAATGAATCGGGTACTCGAGTCTTTTGATTCAAAAGATCCGGGTCGAAACTTCACACGATTTTTGTCGTAGTTGCGTTTTATTTCTTCCGCCGCGATCGTGTCTAGCAACGGGGGTGGGACTGGTTCGAGGAGTGACGAGTGATTGCGTGTGTAGGTCAGTGACGAAGGAAGAGAAAGAGAAGGAGAACACGAGGAAGGTAGCGCCGATCACTATGACGATGACGATGCCTCCCGCGGGACGACCGTCGTCGGTGCAGGCTAGACCTATGCACGGACTGTTGCAGGACGATGCCAAAGCGGTACGCCAAACAACAGTTTAAAAGTTTCATCCACGGTTTTCATCGTGCATCCTTTTTGCAGGATACTGAAAGAGCCATCGCTCGCGCAAGAAAGGATTTCTTGATCCGCCACCACCTGGATCGTACCACCGGTGTCGGTAAGTGTACAAGATGATAAAAAAAGTAGAAGACTTAGAGCGTAGAAATTGATGTACAAAGTGTTTCGTAGCAAAGGTCTCCTCAAAGATGGATTACAAGGCAAGGTCCAAAGCTTAGAGTCTGATTTCACTGCGTTCTCGAACCACTGTACGCTCTGTTTTTTGCAAATTATTCGCGATTACGGTTACAAAGGAGTCGTACAGTGTTTGATTTTGGCCAGTGAACGTCGACTGTTCGAGCACACGGGACACTATTTTCTGATCCGTCTTTGAAGTCCTCCTAGGTGATGACGATTTGTTTGCAACAGGCGACGGAGCACTGCTTCCCTCTCCGACGAGAGAGAAGCTGGAGCCCGTGATACCGCGACGTAGAGAGGACACGAAGGAGCATCGCGAGGAGGTACAGCCTAAGACCAAGTCCAGCCCCAAGAACAGTCCTAGAACCGGACGTTCTCAGAGTCTTGGACCCTGTGTCACCGAGCGTCGGTCACCGAAACGCCAACCGCCGCGCGCGCCCTCTGTCACCAAAGACACTAGGGTATTTTTTTTCTCACCATACTCTAGCGTAAAGGAGTTGATTTTTTAACGAAAGATAGAACTTCCAAGGTGAACGGCGAACTTGGACGCAAGATAACGTTTCACCAAAAGAAAATAGGGGTATATTTTTGATCCTGACACAAAAGAGTTAATTTTTAACGATGAAAGGACGATTTTGCGAGTGACCCGTAGGAAGAAGATAATGTTTCCGTTGTTTTTGTTTAGGAGAAGGAAAAGGAGCCAAAGGATAAAGAGAAGGAGCTGAGGGACAAGAGCGGTGAGCCAGAAAGGCATCCACGACCGAGTAAGTAGCACCGAGCGAGCATCCACGACATCCCCCTATCGACATATCCTTCTCGTATCGATACATATCTAGTATCGATCGATTTAGTATCCATGAGACCGTACCCCAGATCGATTGGCGCTCGTTGTCTGTCACAAGTTCCGTTTGCATATCCGTGCATAAACTGGAATTTGGATAGAAGTCTCGTACATATATTTTGGATTGCTGTTTTTTTGCTCTTGTGGGCTTCGAAAGCCGAACGTTCGTTATTAATTATTATTATTACCTTGTTCGGAACGTGTCGCAAGAGACATCCACCGCTTCGAAAGAGTACGGCGGTCTTTTCTTCGTGGAAAAGACTGTCACCGCGTGTTCCGTACCGGAGGATCGATTCTTTGAGCGGTGTGTGTCCGTTGAATCGTCGTTAATGTATTTTTTATTATTTTTTTTTTTTTTTTTTTAGGCAGATGCATGACACTCGTGTTTTAATCGTTTCTATCTCTCTGTCTCTGCCTAATCTAGTAACCAAGTAGCTCTTATTTGATTGTCCGTACAGAAAGTTTTGCGACATGTTGTTTCCCCACATCCTGAACGGCCTCCAGTTAAATCGCGAGTAGCCTTAAACGACGCGTCTTCCACCCCCCCCCTCGTGTGTTAACGTTCGGTAGCAACGAGAACTAGACGTTGATGTGTATTTTGAAACCCCCTCGACTAGATGTTTTTTTACGAACGCCATAGCAAAGTAAACCATCCGCCATCTTCGTCATCGACAATTCTCTCATCATCGACGCTAAATCTTGTCACGTTCAAATCTGATCTCATCCGTCATAAAGCTCACGTTCTCCGCTAAACGACCTCCTCGTTTCGTGCGCCATCTTTCATCATCGTCGCCATTCTCTCTAGTTCATCGACCCGCCACCGATGAGCGCTCGCGTCTCACGATCTTCCTCTCGAACATCCAGCCATCTCATTCATGCTCAATCGGGTCAGATCGGTGACTGGACACGGCATCGTGCTAGACAGCCCTCGAAAGCACACCACACCCCCCCGGTGCAGACCGTGTTTCTCTCACTTATTAAAATCAGGCTTAGTTGCTCGCGCGAGACGAAACCGCGACGATCAGATTGATCAGGAGTGGCAGCGGGTGTTTCAGTCACGGGCCCCGGCCGCGTACGTTGGAGCATACGGGAACCCTCGACGATTTCCTCAACGGGTCCGTCGACCAGCGTGCCGCCATTACCGCCACCACCCTCGGGCCCAGGGCCTACTCCGTTCCACAGGAGGCCCCCACAGGTCCATCGGAAATGTACGTTCTCTGTACCACGTACCTGCTGCCCGCTAGCCCAAACTTTCACGTATCTCGGTTCTCTACCCTCTCGTCCTGCACCCCCGACACTACCACCACTATCTTCTCCAACCCTTCCAACCCAAATAACCCTTTAACAATTTAAACGTCGACCGACGGATTGCAATTTCTCTCTGCTCTTTTCCATCTGTCTTTACTCGATCACCTTTTTCGCGGTATCGTTAAATTGTTAAAGGGTTCACGTGCCGAATTCTCGGTCCCGACGTCTCGGGGTATATTCCTCTGTAAAGTAAAAATTTCCTTGCTCGATTCACGTTTACGTTTACGGGGGGCTCGTAATTAGCAACGACTTGGCCGATCTGTTTGAAAATAGTTGCTAAGGGGATCGATGTTGGGGCGGAGAATACCGCAATGAAATTCCGCGGTCGACTCTCCGTCGATGCGCGACCGCAACAACTGAAACACGCGATTGCAAGGGAAGAACCTCTGTGTTCGAACGCGATTCTGCGCGGGAACCTTCAGCCCTCGATAACCTCTCCAATAAGAAGCGACGCAGCCTTGCTTAAAATGTTTGATAATCGGCCCCGCACTACTGTGCCCCGACTGATATCGAACTTGGAAGGTTCTGCAAAAGAGTGCAACTCTTGCCACCTTTTCAAAGAAAACATTTCTGCATCGATGTATCTGGGAGATTTGGGGCAAGATGGGTGCCTTGGTATTGTGGCGTCAACTCCCGTGCTCGTCGCCAGAGGGGTCGCTCTCTCGCAAGCGCGACTGACCTCTCCGGTGGCGCTGCCTTCCGTACTCGCCGCTAGAGGGCTCGCTTTCTCGCAAGCGTTCGACCTCTCTCCTCTCTTTCTCCTTGATTTTTCTCACTTCCTCTAATAGGAAAGCACGCCACAGTATCTTGGACACTATTGCTCTTCCGTTTTTATGGTTTCTGGTGAGCTATAAGGCTCAATAATGAATCGTACTAGTGGCAACTGTTACTAGAAGACATTTTAAGCAGGGTGGTCCACGGACGCGATTGTGTTTCGCGTAAGATCCCGAAGGACGGTGGCCTTAATTCATCATTGTACTTTGTGTACGGTATGTTCTAGCCTTCCTCGCAACCACCGCTCCTCCCCATCGCCCTCTTCATCACGCCAAACCCTCAACCACCACCACCACAACCACCAACACAAGTACCACTGTAAAACCCCCGGTAAAGCATTCAGTTCATACGAGTGTCCATCACCCACCTGCGTCGAGCGCTGCCGCTGCGGCCAGGCCGGACCGTGTTAAAGATATAAGCCGGTGCCAAGGTCCAAACGAAGCTCAGCCAAAAACGGCCCGCGACGATCCAGCTGCGGCTGCGGCCGCAGCCGCCGCCGCCGATCCATCCAAATCATCCTCCGATAGTCGATACGCGTCAAACCAAGCCGCTACCGCCGTCCAACCTAGTAAGTAGCATGCTCTCTGCCGTTCGGCCTGTTGCTAATTTGTTTCGCTCGAACATATATCTAACGCTTTTCGTGTTCGTTGTTGTGTATCTATCTACGTAGGTTGTCCCATAAGTAGCACGCTCTTTCTTCGGTAAACCCCCCACGTGCACCAAAACTACGTCAACGACTTCATGATATTCTTTCTCTCGAAAGACTCCTCCACACAACCCCCTCGACAATCATTCTTTCAGCCTGCAAGGAAGCATACCCGGATGGTCGACTGCTCGCAAGCTACACATATCTTTGCACGATCCACTCAGGGAACACTTCTCCAGGATCTTCCTATTGTACAATCTTCAGGTGCATTACCTCCATCGTTATACCCACAACATCTACACTTTTGAACGAACTTGAACAACGACGGTTGTTGGCTCTAGAATCCGTTGCACTCGAGAAAAGCTGCATTATTTATGGGATGACCTAATATCTCTCTCTTGCATTGGTTCTTTAAAATCCTTGCTCTCTATTCTGTATTTCACTTTCCGCCTTTCTGTCTGTGTTACTCCGTGCCTTTCAGAGCAACGTCGAGGATGGCCTCTGGCAACATGAAGACTCGTACATTATTTTTTTTTTCTTTTTTTTTCATGTACCTCTTTTCTCGCGCGAAAAAATAGAGCGCGGTTTCCTTGCACTTTCGTCGCGAAGCATGTAACCGACGCTCTATGTTTTACATGCTCGCCGGGGACCTCCCCAGAACGAATCTTTCTCGTTGTTTCTTCCCTGCGATCACGAGGACACGCGCCTCGTGGAAGCTTCGCATTTCTCACGACCGACGTCGCGCCAAGATCTATCATCAGCTTTCCAACACGACACCCTGCGACTTTACAGTGACGGGTATTTATTAAGCGAATCGACGTGATCGGAGGCCAGTAAACGTAAGTGTGCCTTCCTAAGGTGAAACGCGCATCGTTGAATCGGCCGAATCGCGATTCGTTCGCTTGATGTTCGATGTCTTGCGATCTCTGCGTCCGCTGGATCATGCTTTCCGGCGTGGATCGACGATATCGGACAGTTTCGTGTTAAATTAATCGCTTTTCCACCCTCTTTACTGGTCAGGGATTTTTAGATTTGCTCATAGTCGATTAAAATATTGAAAAGTTGGAATTTACAGCGTGCTGTACGATGGAGATTCTTAACCCCTGGGGGTAGAAAAATGATCGATTCGGCGTGAAACGGTCCCATACATCGTCCGTCGCGCGATCGAGAAAACGTTTCCGCGGTAGAGAGAGAACAATAGCCTGTAAACGTTAGAGCCCTTTGTCAACCTGTTGCGTGCTCGCAACACAGCCACGGCTCACATCTACACACACCACCGTCACACAAGATCTAGTACTGTCTCTGCCTTCACTCGTGTCTCTCTGTGTGTGTATATCTGTACGTGTGTTTCCTGCATTCTGAGTACGCTAGTGTACTTTCTCTATGGGAAATGCTCTCTGTGTCCACTGTGTAGACCTCCTGGTAAACCGCGGCTCGACGGGTTTCCGGTGTCTGCGCTCGATGACTCGATCAAGCCCAAACCGAACGTCCATTGATTAAAATTCTTCTCCATGCTGCTCGAATTAAGACTCTTCGTTGCTTTCGACGAAAGCGGCGAAGAGTCCTCGAGCGTCAATAAACGTTCCAAGTTTGATCCTTCGCGAAGTCTTCGAACTCGCCAGGGAACCGCTCGAAACGTCCAACCGTTTGCTTCGAAAGGGTTCCGAACAGGGTTTTCTGGAGCAACGAGTGTTCGACACTTGACGCGGTTCTCCGGCGCAAGTGACACGCGAGGACTCGATGCATCGAGTGCAAGCTTCCCCGGGGGGTGGGCGACCAAGCAGAGCAACGTATACCTTGTCGCTAAAGCTACGCTAAAACGTTCCAGTGACGGCGGAGCCGCAAATAAACGGGGACGCAACCGGCGGGGACTCGAGCATCGCCTCGACCCCACCGTCGCAAACCCAGCCACCGGTCTCTGCCACCGCCGTAAGCCCGTGGATCGACGACGAGCCGGTGGTGAAAAGCCCGCCGGAACCGACCAGGGTAAAGTCCCCGGAGCAGATGATCATGCGGTCACCGGAACCGGTAAACTGGACCGTGCCCCTCGACACCGGGAAAACGTTCACTGTCACCCAAAACGTCAGAGAAGGTACTTTCAAGAGAAGTGAATATTGTTTGCCTAAATTCGAGAAAAAAAACACGCGATTGACTGTGATTTTGCCAAAGAACGAAGTGCAAGGGAGTATTCTGTTTGGAAGCGTGTAACTTTTTTGTTATATTTTTGGTAACTTTGCTTTGTTTTCAAGAACCCCTGACGCGTCCGCACAGCGAGGCGAAAACATGGGCACCGTCTTCCCTGCCCTCGGCGCCTCAGTCAGCACCACCCGAGCTGGCGGCACAGCACAAGTCGCAGCACTCTCAGCACTCCGGGTACAAATCGCCGGAGAGCGAGAGCGTGTCCATCGGTAGCTTCAGCGGCTTGAACGGGCACAAGGACATGGACTCGGAAAGAGACAGCCCGTTGCCCACCATCGCTCAGGGTACCAGCACACCCACGCAGGGTGAAAAGGTCAGGCCCTGCTCTAGAGGAACTCTACAGTTGCCTATGAATCATTTCTGGTGATTATTTACTTCAGAAGACCTAGACTCTGCTGTTAATTTTGCAAATATCTGGGGGAAACTAGGTCTGTTGAAGTCAAAGTGGAGGTAGCCTGAAGTAAATAGTTACCCTGTTCGCCTGTAATTAAAACAAGGAGCTGATTGCAGGAACCGGGAGGATCGGAGAAGGAGTCGAAAGACCAGCCTAGACCAGAGCCATCGATAAAGCCTGTAGCAGGAACGAATCTGAGATGTCTGGACGATCCAGGGTTCGAGTACGAGAGAAAGGAGGCAGGTCAACAGCCAGCGACGACGACAACGATGACGACACCGTCGTCGTCGTCGGTTCCTCAGCCGGGTTACCGTATCCTGGAGGCCGAGTCGCCTCAGGGTAGTACCGGGGGTGGCGTGGGAGGAGTCGGGGGCAGCAGCGGGGGTAGTTATCACGTGCTGGAGGCGCCCACGGTCGTCCCGGGTACGGCGCAACGCTCAGCGGCGAGCGAGGCGCTGGAGAAGGCGCGAAATCGCTTCGACAAGTTCTGGGGAAAGGGCAGCGGCTCGGAGAATTAGAACGTTCACGCGGAGAAACGAACAGCGACATCCTCGAAACCGGAGGAGCACGCGGAACAATGAAGAAGGGGGGAAGTTTAGGGAAGAACTCGAGGAAGAGGAAAGAGAAACGGGGAACGAAAATGGCTCCTTTCGTGGTTCGTCTGCTCGTCCCTGATAGCATTGTTTCATCGGGAGCGATAATCGAAATCTCGTTGGTCCCTTTACGTCTTACCAGTCACCTGTCGAGCGTTCTTCGTCGAGATGTATGAGAGAAGGATATTAACAGCCAAAAGGGAGTTTTATGAACGAGTGTCGAAGAACTGGGCGACGATCGATCGGTAAGACGAGCGAGGATTACGAAGACGGAGCGTGCAGGCAACGCGTCGGTCTCGTTGAAACTCGGAGGATGCGGATCCAAAATGGAGGATACGCGAGCACGCGAGGTTCTCGACCACCTGAGAGCTGGCTCCTTCGACCAACAAGTGATCTTGAGACGAAGAGAGTATTTAGAAGGAAATAAACGAAACTATACACATACACGCAGGACACACGGACGAATCGAACATGTACACATATATTTACACGGACACGAGGGGACAGGTACAGGGGGGGCGACACGTACAATAGGAAGACACGCACCTAGACGAACACACACGCGAGTCAGTAATGTTTCTAGGATATCCAAGTGATCTCGAGGGATCCGCCGTAGTTAAGCCCAAATTCTTTTTCCATTGATAAGAAAAAAAACAAAAAAAAAAAAAAATAATAAAAAACGAGATACCGTGAATGAATCGAATCGCGAGGAAAGGCTTTGTCGCTATAAATAAAGAGAGAAGGAATAAAGTAGCCTTCAGCCGCTTCGTGCGTTTTATATAACGTCTATATACGGAAAACAATTATACACGTGTACACCGTATGTACATCTACATTATGGGTATCGCACTCGCGGATTATACGTGATCGCGGTACCGAGACGATTTCGCGGATCTTCGCCTTGGGGGGGGCGGTAGAACGAGGGATTAAAACGGTTTAAAAAAAAAAATGGGTATAAAGGGTAACGAGGTCCGCAAAATTGTCGAGGGTACCGCGGGAAAAGAGATTAGTCTCTTTCGGAAAACACGGAACGTCTCTCTCTGTGTGTGTGGAAAAATTAATAATCCATTCCATTTTTCGATAAGAACCTCGACCGTTCCGGGAGAAACGAAGAAACGACGAATTTCTAGGTAATTTCCTGCACACGAATATGATTTTTCGCGCTGGTACCTTGGAGACCGGCTGGTGGTTCGCGAGAACGCCGAGGGTGGCTCTGAACGTCTCGAAGTTCACCGTCGCGCCACCTGCTGGAAGTTTATCCTTTCAAGACAGAAATTCGAAAAGCTCGACGCATTCTCCGGTTCCTATTAGTTTCAAGGGTAAACGGTGGCTTAGTTTCGCGTTTTTACGTATCTCGGGGAACGGTCGAGCCGCGTCTGGCGAGGAACTCCCCGGAAACCACGAACGGAACGAATTACTGTAGTGAGGCGTAGTGTTTGTATTCCGCGCGTAACCGGCGAGATTCGAATTCCCCGCGAGTTTCGCGCGTCGAGACCAACGACAGAAACCGGTGCCAAGTCGGTGACAACATCGAAGACACGCCGCTTACGGGGGAATCGTTGCAAGGTAACCGAGAAGAGAAAGGAAGGGTGGACGCTACCTTCCCGATCGCACGCTGCACACATTCCGTCTCTAATTTTCTTACGCGAGAACCTCGTTCGTGCGTTCCTCTTTCGAACGAAAAGAAGATGAGACGCGGGTGATGCCCCGTGACTCGATAAAACGAGTATCGTTCTGTCGTCGTTGGATCCGTTACGCGTTGAAACGATCGTCGATGTGGAAAGGGAGGTAATGCCGTCCCTTCCTTAACCCTGTCGGTGCTAAAGGGTCGAACGTCGAGCGTACTCGCAGGCCGCGGCGCTAAAAAGGGCTAAACGAGAACGGGAAGAGAAAGAGTTTACGATAGAACGCGAAGAAAGTAGCGAGAGGAGAGAACGACGAACGCAAAGACGCATCTTTTTCCTGATCGACAAGAGACAGAGGCGAAAGACTTTTTGTTTGGACATTTGGGGGGGGGGCCCCGTTGTTCTCGCTTCGGGGACGATGGAAGGGAGGAAGGGAAAGATGAGAACAGAGATGATGAAGATCGAACGACGGAGCTTTTCTCTCTTTCACGCGCATTTTGGTACACACCGGTACACCACACTCCATCCAGATCCACGTCCAAGAGTCAACCAACCGTAGTGAAGCAGTATAACGATAATGATTAATGATAACGATAAACTCTAATGATAAAGAAGAAAAAAAAAAAAACCGTTAAGGGAATAAAAAATGATGAAAAACGACAAAAAAAGCAAAAATACGAAATACAGAAGCGAACGACTGACGAGGGACTCGATGAAAACTAAAACCGTAGGAAGAATTCATGATGTCGACGAGAGATCGGGGCTAATTTCCGTTTTATTTTTTTCAGCTTGTCCGCGCGGGGATAGTCGATCGATGACGATGGGCGAAAGAATAAAGATTCTTTATTCGTTAGATCGTTTATACGCGTACGATCGGTGGAAGAAATATATAGAAATTCCCTTAAACATCGTTCTTGTTTCTAATCGAATCGATATGTATCTCGATTATCTAACGAGTTCGCGGTATTTCTAACATCGATCGTGCCTCTGTTTCGTCGTAGTTTGCTCGAAATTCTCAATCGTGCGGCCTATCCTCTCCGTCTCACACGACGCAAAAGACAATCGCGACGAATCTCGATGACACGAAAGATCGAGAGATTTATACGTCATCGACATCGATCGCACTATCGATACAAACGATTCGAGATCGTACCTATCGAAGAGGACCGGCTGCATCCCGAATTTTTCTTTCTTTAACCTATCCTCGAGTCTCCCTCCCCCACCCCATGATTGCGTTTAGAAACACGATTAGATCACTGCTTACACCGATCTGTTTGAGGAAGCTACCGGAAGGACCGTGTAAACCGATTCGAGGAATCTGTAGTTTTAATTCGGTGTTATAGTTTGTATATCGTTACGTTCTTCGACGCGGTGGCGGATCGAATCGTCTAATTTCATTCCCGGGTGACACTCAAATCATTTAGTTTCGAGTACGTTGAAGAGAACAGATATACCGTGAGATCCGCCTCTGCTTCGACGTTCAATTTCGCGGCTCTTGCCTAGACGACGATTCGACTGTGCTGAGGGATAGAAAAAGGTTTTCGAGGTCACGGAGGCGTGGCTATCCCCCACCACTCCGCCCGGCCACGCCCTCTTTCGCGCTACGCCCCGCCCATTTGTGGTCAAAGTGGGAGGGGAGAGTGACCTTGAGCCGGCAATTCGACTGCGCTGAGGGATAGAAAAAGGTTTTCGAGGTCACGGAGGCGTGGCTATCCCCCACCACTCCGCCCGGCCACGCCCTCTTTCGCCCTACGCCCCGCCCATTTGTGGTCAAAGTGGGAGGGGAGAGTGACCTTGGGCCGACGATACATCCCAAGCACGATGTTTCATTTTAGCGAAAGCGTATCGAATATCGAAGGCTGTTTTTAACGCGCTTACCACCGCCGCCCGGTGACCGCGACCTATTGTGATAAGTGTTGAATTATTGCATTCCATATAATAACCGTGCAACTCGATGTACGAGTTGATCGAATCATTGAGTAATCGACGAGCAAGGCGTCGTCGATAAAAAGTTTATAGATTATTTCGAGCGACATTCACTCGGAACAGTGGCGTAGCACGCCTGGATCGTTCAACGATCGGACTTCTCATCGATGATTTCCACGTGTAGACGTTATTTACCGTCGCGCTGTTATTACGATGATTATTATTATAATTGCCTCGTTGTGATAATTGTAATATGATGTGTACGTTTCATTGTTGCCACACGGTTATTGGAGAAACCTTTGCGCGCCACTGATTCGACGAATCACTTCGTTCGAACGGGCTCGTCCTTCTTACGTCTATTGTTGAACGAACGACGAAGAAGGGAAAGTACGCGCGACAGGGGGAAAACTCGAGAAACAGCTTGGTGTAAGCAACGAAGGTAGAGAGCGGTTGGAGCGTTCGTACGCGTCGGATCAAGCACCTCGCAGAAGCTTACACTGCCCATCCGAATTTAGAAGCTGATTCCTCCTGTGATTTCCAGAACGTTGTACCCACGGTTAGGGTCACGACAAACAACTCGACAACGTGAGCGAGCAATTCGCTGAACAAACGTCGACGATTATTATCGTGAACGATCGGAGAAACGTATCGCTCGTCGCCGCGGATTCAAAGACTGTTTCTGTTTTTTTGGAAGAACCGAAGCGAATACCCAAATGTTGCACCTTTCGTTTATCCATTTGTCGAGTTTCCGGTTTCAATTACGGATTATTTCGCTCGCGAGATTAGAGTTGACCTTTTGCTAGGCGAGGCTCGAATGTTTCTTTCGCGAGTGTAGAGAGACGCTGGGGGAAGAAAGGCTTGTAAATGATTTTATTTTACAAGCCTTTTCTTTCTTTCGAAATCTCGTACACGCGTAGACTCACACATTGGGATTTATGATTCTGTCGAGGACAAGTTGTAAGACCATCGATCAACGGGCCTTAAGAAGCGACAGAACCGTGAACGTGCTGGCCACGTTCCGAAAACGTGCGTTTTCTATTCGACGAACCGAGATACAGAGGAAATGCGAAGCAGAATTTCTCGAAATCTACTTTGATTCGTATGTAAATTCGTTTTTATCGCAAGTAAACTAAAAGAGAACTTCGAGAGCAACAGAACTTTGGATCCAAACGAAACCGCGCACGCGATAAAAATGGAAGATTGAAAACCGCTTTTCTTTTTGTTTCGCGCTTTAGAACCGGAATTAACGAGACTTCGTTTTCTTTCGCGACGAAGATAAAAATAAAAAATAATAATAATACTAAACAAAAAAAAAAATAAAAAAAAAAAAACACAAAGGACTATATTGTTCGGAGTTTCGCCTGTATTCTCGCCTCAGTCTTTATGCCTACTTATACATAGATAGGTCGTAACTATATTAAAATGCGACGATTATATACAAAGTATATATATATATATATAAATATATCTATATACATTATACATAATATATTATTAAAAATGATGCGGGCGGATAGGAACTGATGTTCGAACAACGATGGTATTATAAACGAAGTGAAACGGAGGAGGGTAGATCGAAGGGAGGAGAAGCTGTTTTGTCGGAATAAAATTTGAATGATTGTTGCAGGGACGACGAGATGTTTTGATACAACGAAACGACGGCGAACCGATCATCTCGTAGAATTTTCTATTTCGGTTATTTTAAACGTTGCTCGGAATCCACGGAATCAGACGCGTAGAAACCCATTTTTTACCGGGTCAGATCGCTGACAACGGATCAATCGATTTATTTCGCCAGGGATCAGCTTCCTCGATATTCTACAAAACGAATCGACAGTAGCGAGAAATCGAGCAAGTGGCGCGAAACTTAAAACGGTCCGTGATCCAAGATGGCGGAGGTCTATGGAAGCTCGTGTTTCGTGTCCTCTAAAAAGAAAACAATCTGCTCGTTATTGACAAAATTGAACGAAAAAACGAGAAAAAAAAATCGCTTGCTCGATTTACTGCCAAATCGTGTTACGATTTTAGCAACCCTCCGCCCCCCCTTTTACGCGAACCAACACGATCGGTTTTGGTAACGGATGTACACCAGCCTCGATCCTGATAGCAAAAGGGTGCATACGGACACGGCAAGCGGCTGGAAATTTCAGGAAACCGACTTCTTCTTTCGCGAGACTATGTAATTTTGTTCTTTTACACCCCCCCCCCCTCCACGCGCTCGACGCGCACACTCCGGGAGCGATACGATGACGATGATAATAAAAGAAAAAACAGAAAAAAAAAAAATGAAACACTATGCATTTATAAAAACGAGCAAGCAAGCAAGAAATCCAACGGGATAATATTCGAAACCACCACGGCGAGCGTAAACGTAAGCATTACGTGACACTACGGTAACTTTTGCGCATCCCCTTCTCGTCCAAAAAAAAGTTGCGTTTTTACTCTCCGATTGCATCGTAGAGGAGGATCATTTATTACAATAATTGCAGATTATTATGACTATTATATATATATATTATATATATAAATATATATATTATATATTAGAAATTGAAATACTCGTAATAAAGAACACGCCGACGCTTCCTGTGACCCTGGACTATTTTCATTCGCTCCAACTATTAACTATTTTTCCTTCCTCGATTACCATTCGATCAACTAACCGGACACTAACTGGGCACTAACATGCATAAACGCGTACGATCTCATCGTTGTTTAAACATTATAATAAATTTATTGTCCGTACACACGGATTTCGGTGAGAACAAAGATATATACATTGCCGTACAGTGCTCAACTAGCAGCTTGTAAGTATCACCAATAATCGAGTACCAAAAGGAATTTACAATTCTTATAAAACAATTATACGTTAATAAATAGGTCCATCGTCCAAATTATCGTCTTCGTCGTCGTAACCTTCTCCGTTATCGAAGTAATTATTCACGTAATCCGTGCCTTCGTCCATTTCCTCATCGAGTTCCTCCTCTTCGTCCTCGATATGCTCATCCTCCTTCTCCTCCGTCTCTTCTTCCTCCTTGCCTTCCTCTTCCGCGTCGCTCTGCTGAGTACTTTCCTTCTTTTCTAATTCCTGAAGCTTCGATTCTACGTTGACGTTCTTCCGTTTCTTCTCAGGCTTCTTCACCGTCGTTCCTTTACGCTTTCGTGGCAGAGGCTTCAACTCCGCGGGCAGTCTACTCCAATCGTACCTGGATTCGTAACTGGTTTTGTCGGTTATTAAATCTTGGTACAGATCCGAATACCGATCTATATCTTTTTTAATCACAAGGTGCAGAACATTGTTGGGGGACTCTCGCATGTACTCCGCATATTCTCTCTTCAGTTCTAACAAGTAACTCATTTCGTTCGTAATAGTTGAAGATAACGGTTTGTACTCTAAAATTGGATATTTCGGCGGGGGTTGTAAAGTAGGCGGTGGCAATGCTTCTCCCTTGGCAAATCCCAGCTGCTCCGCGCTGAATGACATGCCACCGGGCTTCCCCCTTCCTCTACCGCGTGCCGCCATAGTGCTTATACACTTTCTCTTCCAAAAATATCAAAAAGTATATGTTACACGTTCAACATTTCCAGCGCATGTACACTAAATTTTAAACATAACCTAACTCACCTCAAGCCTTCTGAGCCACTAGTTCTTTCTCTTCGCTTCTTACAAGCTCTTCCTGTTTAGCTGCAAACGCTTCCTTCTCGTAAATAACTTTAATCACTAACGAACAAGAAGGACATGTGGCCTCATCTTCTCCAGCAGCCAACTCGGATTTAGATATTTGAAACTGATCGCCGCAAGGACACGGATAATAATATATCTCCTCGTCCTCGTCGTACTCGAAATCTTCAATTTCTACTTCATCGTGATACACGGACATAGTTTCAAACGTACATAAATGATAAACACGCGTGGTTTGAGGTTAAGAGGTTAAATGTAATAGGTTAGCAACGCATGATCAACAAACTCGGTGACCATAACAACGTCAATGCGCAGAATATAGATGGCAAACAACATAAAGTAGATTAACCAGTATTTAAAAAATGTTAATAAAGCCTGGAAATCAAATTAAACAAATAAAAACACAATTCTATAACAAATTACGTTGGCTGATATATCCATTAATGTATCAAAAATTCTCGAAGAATTATAAATTTAATTTTTCCTGATATAAAAAGATACTTATCTACAAGTTCTTCCGCGCTAATGAAAAATAATATATGTACATGAAATTAATTACTTATCAATCAGGATTATAAATAATACAATATACAATATACAGTTCACAAAATGATTGCTTTCTGCCACGTTAATTTCATACCTTTATTCCACTCTAATATCATTTTTAAGTCATAAGAATGATTTAAATATAATAGGCAATGTAATAGGACGAAAAGGAAGAACCAATTGAATAGTCTGAAAGTTTTTATGAGAATAAAATAAAAACTGAATGATAAATATAAATGAAATTTCATAAAATAATCTCTATTCCGTTTAAAATCGAATTGTAAATGATTTATTGTATTATATATGACGATGTTCGCTTTACGGAACCTCAGTTGTTTACTATCAGGTGATTTTGACATTCTTATCTAGTTTCAGATTAAATGAAATCATCTGTTACAACATCGTTCACATCACACGCCTGGTCTGACACGAGAGTTTATACTTCCATAGAACTCATGCACTGGAGTGATTACTGGCATAGACGGCTGTGATACAGCCCTTTAATAACTTTTCCATTTAACCCACGAAACAGAAACATCAATGCATTTTTCTTGATAAATAAGAACGTAAAGGTGGGTCGTCGTTATTACGCGACGGGTTTAAATAAACGAACACTTCGAGCACGGACGCCAGCTCTGAAAATTCCATGAAATTGTTTACAAAACGTCACGTCAGGACGCTACGTTTACATTTTTGTGTACAAAATATTTTGACACAGTGCACGCACCATTGTCCTTTAAATATTTCCGAATATCATTTTCTTTTTCTATGTATAAACTGATTACGAAGGGATTCTACAAATCGTTCCAAGTGGAAAAAATTCTAGCGATTTATCGTTTTTTGTACAGTTACCCGAGGCTTCTGTTTTTTCAATCTTTGTTTCACGCTGCATTTTTCAGTGAATTATTAACTTAATTTTGTATCGTTCAAACATTGTTGTTCCCTCTTGGTATACCGTGTCCCTGTTACGACTGAATAAAAGTGGAGGTTATGAGGTTATGAAAGATTAACACACGTCGTGTGTATATGCATGTAATATTTCATACGTTAAACGAGCTTTTGTAAATAAAATGTCTAATTAAAAATATATTTCCACGTAATGAAACCTGAATCTTTGTGACACAGATGTCGAGCAAAGAGTATGACAGCGAAATGGATTACTCCGATTCAGACTGCGGAGATCCAGGCTACGAAGACTATTATAATGTTCAGCCATGGGGCGGCGAAGTCGACAATGACATAGATCCTGATCAAAACAGAAGAGATCCAGAATACGCTGTATATGATTGTTTGAGAGTAGAGGAAGTGGAAAGACTTTTGAACGAAAATGTAGAAGTGTTAAGTAATAGTCTTCACATAACGCCGTCGTTAGCCAAAGTTTTATTACATGTGCACAATTGGGCATTACAAGATATCATCACAAAATACCGTACCAATGCTTCCAGTTTATTAATTAATTCAAAAGTAAAGCCAATGCCTCCATTGGAGTCAGTGCCAGGGTTAAAAGGTCAAAGAAGCGGAGTGTGTTCAGTTTGCATTACAATTTATCCGGTCGATAAGTTTTCTACGCTAGTAACATGTGGGCACTCATTTTGTAAAGACTGTTGGTGCATGCATTTTGAAGTACAAATAACTCAAGGTATTTCTACAGGTAAGACCATTCGTGCGTAGACAGGGTATCCAATACCTTTCCTGTTAATGTTTCAATTGCGTTCTATCGAATGAAATATTGTTGAACGCTCTGTACAAAGGGAGACCTGATGTATTAACAAGATATTTTAAATTGGACTTGTAACAGGAATAAGCTGCATGGCACAGGAATGCGACGTATTAGTTCCAGAAGATTTTGTTTTGTCCTTACTCACTAAACCTAATATGAGGGAAAGGTATCAACAATTTGCTTTCTGCGATTATGTGAAATCTCATCCGCAATTAAGATTCTGTCCTGGCCCCAATTGCCAAATAGTTATGCGTTCTAAAGAACAACGGGCAAAACGAGTTATATGTACAACCTGTAAAACTATATTTTGGTAAATATTAAAAATTTAGTAAAGCGTATAGGACTTTACTATGTTTTAATTAAAAATTGTGAAACTCTAGCTTCCGATGCGGTATGGATTACCATGCACCCACTGATTGCAATACAATTAGAAAGTGGCTAACTAAATGTGCGGATGATTCAGAGACAGCTAATTATATCAGTGCTCACACCAAAGACGTCAGTAACTTAAATACTGTACATTTTTAACACGTATATTACGATCTGTTATTAAACGAATTATTATTCGCAGTGTCCAAAATGTCACATTTGCATAGAAAAAAACGGTGGTTGCAATCATATGCAATGTTATAATTGCAAGCACGATTTTTGTTGGATGTGCCTTGGAGATTGGAAAGCACATGGAACTGAATATTACGAATGTTCACGTTATAAGGAAAATCCCAACATTGCTCATGAAAGTGTTCACGCACAAGCACGAGAAGCTCTCAAGAAGTATCTCCATTACTACGAAAGGGTAATTTGTTTCATTCAAAATTCATTCCATCGTAATATGAATGTACGTTGAATGCAACTTGGTCAAAACTTGATTTTCAGTGGGAGAACCATAGTAAATCATTAAAGTTAGAAGAACAGACTTTGGAGGGCATAAAAATGCGAATAAATAAAAAAGTAATGAACGCTAGCGGAACGTGGATCGACTGGCAGCATTTGTACGAAGCTGCGTCACTTTTAGCACGCTGTCGTTATACTTTACAGTACACTTATCCTTACGCTTATTACATGGAACCCGGACCGCGCAAAGAATTGGTAAAACTTTACTCGAATAACAAAGTACTGTCGATACAAGTAGAAATGACGAGTCGCTTTTATTTTTAAGTTTGAATATCAACAAGCTCAGTTGGAAGCTGAAATAGAGAATCTCTCTTGGAAAATAGAACGAGCAGAGACAACAGACCGTGGAGATTTAGAGAATCAAATGGACATTGCCGAAAAGCGTCGCGTTATTTTGCTAAAGGACTTCCTCGAGGTGTAAGCACTAACAGAACATGAATCGTGTTCTACAATCACTACAATCTCTCTTACAGTCGGGCCAAACTTATAAAACGACTATAGTTTAATTTTTGAAACGACTACCCGTATATTCCAAGAAGTAATATTTTCTATATAGTACGTGTTAGTTAATTATTCGCCATTAAGAAATGCTCGGGGCAGTACAGAGAACCATTTTGGTTGACAAAGTATTAGAGGATAGAAAAAGGGAAACCGGGAAATATTCAACGAGCGATTATCGAGAACAAAAATCTCCTAGACACGCTAATAAACTTTAGCTGAAAAAAAAATAATGTTCTCCCTAGTTAAATCCTTTCTTTTTCTTTAAATTAATAGTATTTAATAGGAATTTTTTGTATTTCTGTTATGGGTGATATTTGCAGAGAGAAGAACGGAAATTCCAATGTTCTAAAATAAGATTCGGTAAGCTGAGTTATGTAATCATACATAATGAAGAATTCCATAGGTGTGCGAAGAGAAGTGAGCACCGAAAAAAAAAAAAAAAAAGAAAAGAAGAAGAGTAGGAAAGTATTAATTGTATCGACTGATTGTTAAAATTTTCTATAGAGTGTACATTAATTTCCTAGTCTAAGAGTATTTCCAGAAATATCGTACGACGCAGCGCTTTCTTCGAAATTGAATATTTAGGAATTATTTTTATTGATGCTTACCCGCACACACCAACCAGAAGACGCAATAACAATGTGAATTACGTAAATACATCAATAGTACGTATTGTCAAACAAATATCAATGCGAGGCATTGTTGTTCGATGGACTCTACAACATTTTCTTTCAAGTATTACTACTATTTAAGATACGTTTTAGTACCAACCGTCTTAAAAAAGAAAGCAGGTAGCCTAACAAATAATTAGGTGCCAATGAATGGTACCTCGCCGTGTAAATACTATGGTAATGTAAAAGAACGTGACGTTTTCTATAATTAGAATGTAAGGTGTATGCAACGATCAAAGACATCTGTGACGAACATAGCCGTAATCGAACATACATTCTTTGTAAACTATTTAAACATGAAACGCTAGAATAGAGATGATATTCTGCGAAGAAGACCATTTGTCGAAGGATCCTGTTACAAGTAATGGCCATTGTGCAAAAATGAATGTAACAACTACTGTGTCACTAAGAGAAATAAAACTTTATCGCAACAATCGTATTTTTTCAAAGATAATGCTATCGCGATGCGACCACAAACTTTAGGAAACAAAAAGAGCTGTATAATTTTGAAATATTACCTCGACAAGAACAGTCTATTTTTCATTTTCGAGATAAACGCCTATTTTGTATACTTTTGTTTATTAATTAGAAACGAATATCAATGTACTTTACTTTACTGATATTGCATAGAATTTTTTACCTTGGAACGATTTGTAAAATGATATTAATTAAAATGGACCATTGTATGCATCCATTGAGTCATTAAAATTTTTGAAATCATGGTACAAGTAAAGAATTGCCGATAAATTACTTTGAACTGTTCAAAAACTCACCGATCGTTGTTTTTTATCCGGTTGAACAAATTGTATGGTCTCCGATGTCGTAGTAGATATGTTGCAAATTGAAATCGAAGCAGCTATCTTTTCCATCTCCGTTTCTTGCAACCCCGCGATTGATCGTTCATATTTCAGTTTGTATTCGTTCACTATGCACTGCATTATACGATTTTAACAATAAGAATCAAAAAACTTATAAATTAATCATATAAATTATTGATAAATTACCTGCAGCGAGCCTCGACATTCGAACATTCGAACTTTCGAATTCCAATATGGCGTAACGACTTTTTTCCGTGCGCCATGACTTGTAGACCCCGCGCCAAATTCCAAGGCACGCCTGAAAAAAATTACTATTTTGTTCTTTTTAGCTAAATGAACAAAACTTTGCATTAATTTCTGCTAAAAATTTCGAATAAGAAAAATGCGATGTATAAAAATCATGTCTAGGCAACAACATTGAATTTCGATTCGTAATAATTTAATTACGAGTACTATTGTCAAGAATATTTTTTAAAATATTAACCATTAATTGCCCCTTTCGGTAAATATCAACATTAATGTACAGACGTACTTATTCTTTTATTAAAAATTCAGTGAAATAATAATGATGTAATGTAATATTTGAAATAAAATGTAGTACCTTGAACAGATTGTTCTTCTCGGAGTACTATCCTCAACAACATCGATTTATTGGCTCGATCGTTTGTAGAATGCGGTCTAAACGATTGGCAATTAGTTAGAATATACTAAATACATTATTATTATTAGAGGAATAGTTTTAAATGTAAGAAACTTTACCTTCCAAGATGCAGCGTAAAAGTACGTGACTTTTCGCTTGGCAAATGTACATCCGGTTCCACTACGTGAATCAAACTGTTTATTCCTTGTATGCTTTTTTTAACGTTGAATTATTTATGTAAAAGATTAACGAAAAAGAGAATTTGTTAAAATCGTGGAAATTTTCAATGCGTTTATTAAACAAAAATATACTTCTATAATCTTGTTATTAACATAAAGTTGCTCAAAAAATTGATCATTCGTTTGGGTTGGTAGTACAAATTGGCGGGAGAATAAAAAGGCAATACATATTTATAACAAAAATATTTAAAAGAAATTAAAATAATATTAAATATTTATTTACGTCTACCTAAAAATGTATTTATTAATAGGTAACAAAAAGTAATTTTTTAGTTTCTTAGCAATTACATATCGAGAAACATTTCGCGGGAATTTCACTTGACTAGCGTGGTCATGTAAACCTAATCCAGACCCGCGAAATTTGAAAAGTTCATTATGCGTATACTCAATTGTACGACTGTAAAATAATTCTATTTCAACATTTTCCAGTTAGATATAAACAAATACTCGATGTTGTTTAAATTTTTTTATTAATCGTCCACTGAACTATACGAATAAATATATATATGTTTTTATCGAGTCTTCAGCCAATTTTTACTATCAACATAAGCGTATGCTTAATTTCGCGAGTAACTGTATAATATTGTTAATAATTTACCATTTATTTTGTTGCAAAAGATATGTAAAAATCTAACTGCGAATTTGTTCTTCGTCATAGATGAAAATCATATTTTTAATACTATTGTAATTCGTGTGTTGTACAAGATCAAGAAGAGATTTTTGCGTAGTTTGATCGATGAAATTTCCGCGACAATTTTGGTTTTAAGGGTCCGTTTTTGCTTTTAAAATCTCGCCGAGGCTTGTGGCGCGAGATCGTTGCACGTTTACGTTTTTAAAATTTCAAAATGGCGCGTACGATCGATTGTTACGGTTAGCAAGCAGCCCATCGGGTAGACTCCGTGGAATTGCGATGCATATATCGCGAAAATATCGAGGTGTCGACGAAACGACGAGAAGAGCACTGCTCCCCTCCGTGATCTGTTAGAGAAAAGTGTATTATTGTCAGTGGTTGACAAATGAAGTGTTCTGTCGGCACAGAGAAACCATTACGATTAGGGTAATCACGCTGCCCCGTATGACAGACAGGCTGTCATATTCCGCCAGAGTCTACCTTTATTCCCGAAATCTTCGAAGACATTAGTGCAACAATGGCGATGGGCAAAGGGTTTCGCGTCTACGATAAGCTAAAACCACCTAGTCCTCATTCCGTCATACTAGAACAACGAAATCGAAAGGAAACTGTTCTGTTCGAGTCGCAAGCCGTCGCTGTACTCTGTAAGTGTTCCGTAATTGTTAATAACAATTTATCCCCAAATACCATAGAATCCTTGATCCTTCCTTTAACATACACAAACCGGTACCTGTCAAATACGTATCGTCAATTGTTTATGTCAATTGTTAATATAATTCTACAATAATTTCTGTGTTACCGCCCCTTATTTTGTTCTAAATCTTACTTTGTAGCTGCGGAAGAGACAGAATCTCTAAAGGGGAAATATACAAAGTTATTAGATGCGTATGGTTGCTTAGGTGTTTTACAATTAAATGCTGGAGAGAATACGCTGTTGTACCTTGTTCTTGTTACCGGATGCTTCTCAGTCGGCAAGATAGGAGAATCAGAAGTGTTCAGAATTACGCAAACACATTTTGTTCCTCTCTATTATACGCAAGGCAACGGGGATCGAGTATCCGAAGTTAGAAAGGTTCTTAACTCGGGTACATTTTATTTCTCTTGGTCCGCCGGACATCAAGAGCTTCTCGATATCACTCTAAGTGCGCAGAGAAGATACAAGTCCACGACTACGGACAATAGATTTTTCTGGAATCGAATGTTACACATCCATTTATTGAGATATGGAGTGGACACAAGTTGTTGGTTACTTAAAGCTATGTGCGGTAGCGTAGAAATTCGAACCGTATACGTCGGCCACAGACAAGCTCGGGCTCTCCTTATATCCAGATTAAGCTGCGAACGTGCAGGCACCAGGTTCAATGTCAGAGGAACCAACGACGACGGCCATGTAGCAAATTTCGTAGAAACAGAGCAAGTGATATATTTAGATAACGAAGTAACTTCTTACGTTCAAACAAGAGGCTCGGTTCCTTTATTCTGGGAGCAACCTGGCATTCAAGTAGGCTCTCACAAAGTAAAAATATCCCGCGGTTTCGAAGCTGCTGGGCCAGCTTTCGATAGACATTTAAACATGATAAAACAAAGATATGGACAGCAAGTAATTGTTAATCTCCTCGGCTCCAGTGTCATGGGTAACAAAGAAGGTGAAGCAATGCTGAGTCATTTATTTCAAACTCATCACAATAGATCTGAACATACGGATGTGCCCCATATCCTATTCGATTACCACCAAGAATGCAGAGGTGGAAATATGAAAAATCTTTCGAAATTGAAAGCAAAAGTAGACAAATATTTAGAATCCTTTTCATTGTTTTACGCCGCTAACAATAGCGTTATTTTTGAACAAACCGGAACTATTAGAACAAATTGTCTCGATTGCTTAGATAGAACGAATTGCGTACAAACGTTCTTTGCGTTGGAAATACTTGGTAAACAGCTTGGGTTGTTAAAACTGCTCGAGAAACAACAGATGGTATCAAGGTTCGAAGAAGTGTTTAGGCAAATGTGGATCAACAATGGTAACGAAGTAAGTAAAATATATGCTGGTACAGGAGCGATTCAGGGAAGTTCGAAATTAATGGATGGCGCGCGATCTGCAGCTAGAACGATACAAAATAATTTATTAGACTCCAGTAAACAAGAAGCTATCGATATCTTGTTATTGGGATCAACTTTGAACACGGAACTAGCAGACAGAGCACGATTACTCTTGCCTTCTAATATGCTACACGCTCCTCCAAGCGTACTAAGAGAAATGTGTAAAAGATATAACGAGTATGTTACACCGATGAATCTTAGAGTAAGTGTCGGTACTTATAATGTAAATGGTGGGAAACATTTTCGAAACAAAGATATCACCCTTTCTGACTGGTTATTAGATGCTCCGCTCAAATCACCATGTGAGTATAATCTAAACATTATTTCAATGTCATTTAAAATCATTATTTACTATATCATGTTTTTCGTTATAGCTCTAGTATCGGTTGAATATGACAATGTTCCTGTAGATATATTTGCGATAGGATTTGAAGAGATTGTTGATTTAAATGCTAGTAATATAATGGCTGCTAGTACCGATAACGCGAAAGCCTGGGCAGAGGAACTGCAGAAAGTACTTTCCCGAGATACTGAATACGTTTTGATCACGTACCAACAATTAGTCGGTGTCTGCCTTTATTTATTTATACGACCTGCGCATGCTCCTTACTTAAGAGACGTAGCTGTAGATTGTGTAAAAACTGGATTAGGCGGTGCAACGGGTAACAAAGGAGCCGCAGCTATCAGATGTGTGTTGTATTCTACATCATTTTGTTTCGTTTGCGCGCACTTTGCTGCTGGACAGTCCCAAGTTAACGAGCGTAATGCAGATTACGCTGAAATCACGCGGAAAATTACTTTTCCTATGGGAAGAACATTGAACACTCACGATTATGTGTTCTGGTGTGGGGATTTTAACTATAGAGTCGATATGGACAAAGAAGAAATGAAAGAAATGATCAAAAGGAACGAACTTGATCAGATATTACAAAATGATCAATTAAAAGTAAGTATTATAACATATAATGTATATGTTAGAAAATTGCCTCATTGGATTTTTTTATTTAGGTTCAACAGGATCAAGGAAATGTTTTCAAGAATTTCTTGGAAGGTCCTATCACGTTCGCGCCAACATATAAATACGATATTTTTTCTGACGAGTACGACACTAGCGAGAAATGTCGTCAACCTGCGTGGACAGACAGAGTGTTGTGGAAACGCAGAAAACAAGTACCTGATATCGGTTAGTGTCATGCCAATAATTGTATTTCCTTTTTACTAAACGCATCTATTAAATGTGTCGTTGTTTTAGATTCACCGGCAGATTGGAATCCAGGAAAATTAATTCATTACGGTAGAGTAGAATTGAAACAAAGCGATCACAGACCCGTGATCGCGATTGTTGATATAGACATTCATTGCGTCGAACCTGAGAAACGGGAACACGTATTTAGAGAAGTTATTCAAGATTTAGGACCGCCGGATGGCACTATAGTAGTAAAAGCGGTGGAGGAGTTCGACGACATAGATAGCGTGTTCGATCAAAATTTCATGATGGCTCTGTTGCAAGATTTTTCTCACATCGGCGAGGTGATACTCGTCAGATTTGTCGGAGAGACGATTTGGGTGACGTTCAGAGACGGACAGTGTGCTCTGTCGGCGGCTAGGAAAGGCATGACTCAGGTCTGCGGTCAGACTCTGAAGTTGTCCTTGAAGTCACCAAACTGGGTGCAACTTATTGAAAAGGAAATAGAGCTTTGCAGCAACACCACTGTCGCGCAATTCACTTCAAGTTCCCCAGTGAGGAGCCCTATGCAAAGGTTAGAGCAATTGGAGATAACGGAACGGTCTTCTCCGAGCAGAGGGAGCCCAAACGGAGTTGTGCCGCCACCTAGACCAGCTCCTCCGGGTCGACCGTCTCAGCCACCTAAGAGCCCGATGCAAGAACGAAAACAAGGACCGCGCGCTGGCGTATTTAGTGTATTACCCAATCAATTCCCAGCGCCATTGTCCAGAGAAAGGGTGGAATCTGAACAGAGTGAAAGACTGTCGCCGGAGTCTGCAATTTACGAGGAGATAATGGATGGATCTCCTAGTTATCCCATACCAAACCGTCCACCACCGCCATTACCTCGTACAGATACCTCGCAAGAGTCATCCAGTAGACCACCTAACTCCAAACCACCTCCTCTGCCGCAAAGACAAGCCCCGCCTCCACCTCAACACCCTCCGCCTAGTTTACCCGCGTCAAACGTTCCGCCACCCATACCGGCAAGAACATCAGGCGGGCCACCTATCCCAGCTAGAAATCCACATTAAATAATGGTACATTCCAATGTAAGTCGAATCATTAAGCGTCATTGTGTAGCTAATTATTTATGAATGTTGATAGAAATTATAAGTGAAATAGATCGCTTCCAAGTAATGTTGTACAGCTGTGTAGCTTACCATAAACCTCAAGTCTATTCTGTGATTAGTCAGACTCTGTTTCCGTGCACTCTTGAGAATTTATGCTTCCTGTCGCGCACTTTCATATATTATTATTAGGTCGTCTCGCAAGCTCCTGCCGTTTAAAATAATATTTAAATATCATAAAAGAATTTAATCGCTCTCGTTCCACGACTTTTCCCCCATTTCTGCCCATTAAACTGTTTGTATCGAAATAGGTGGCAATCCCCGATGGGGTAATGACCGGAAAGTATGGCGGATGTGGTAATATTTTTTTTTTTTTGGCACACTGCGTCACGTAAAATCTTGCCATGTCATGCTGAAATGAAAAATCACATTGTCCCGATTCGAGAGCCTCGAACAATTTTTCGCTACTTGTTTTTGTAAAGGTCGTTGCCACACGGTGAAGACGATGATTAATTTTTGGTTAAAACACACGTAAATCCTTTCACGGCCAGAACTTTGGTGACGACTTAATACTTTACATGTAATCGAGTTCGTTATATACCTCAAAGATTTGATCATATACATAAATAGAACAAATATGCAATTTAGTAAGTGCATGTAGTTGAAAGGCTTCTTAATAATCGTTGAGACTAATGAAACAATAATTATGTTAACGAATTCTATGCTGTTAAAAAATGTCATACGAAAAATTTATAATAGCAAAATGTTAAGAAGTAAATATTATTGTTGTATATCCTACAATCTGATCGAATAAGTCACGAAACAGTTATATTCCCCACAGTAGGATTAACTTATTTATGATCAACGTGAAAAAGTGTTTATTAACTGTGTCTGTTCCTTGTTCCTTACCATATTTTTCTAAAAATAAAAGGCAAAATCGATGGTTAACATAATTTTCGGGAATTAAAGAAAAATGTGACTTAAGTTTACTACTGGTTATAATAATAAGGAAAAATAATACTCAGATAACAGTATTCTTATAAAATACTTTCCATATATGTATTGTATGTATAAAATATATACAATCGTTGACCAATTAATGTTCTTTTTAAGTTAATAGTAATACAGTAAATAGTAGCAAATATAAGAGATTGTTATGATAGCATAAAAACAATCAATAAACTTCCAATTGAAAACACTGTTAGAAAGAACAAAAGCAATACTATATTTATTTTGTAGCTTCATGTATTGTATTATTGTACATATACATATAAAAAAAATCAATACAAGATAGAAGAGTAAAAACGAGATTCTACATTTACACAACGAAGAAAGCATTCTTAATTACTTTGCAAGATTCGGAATAATAAGTACGTGTAACGCGCGTGTTATTCTTTATGGGATATTTCTCTTCTGGAAGGAAACATAATTTTGCAAAAAAAAAGATTATATTACAAGATATGCAAGATGTTCGATTTTACGAGAACAGTGGAAATACATGATCTTAAGAATATTTGTAATTGAATTGTGTATTAAATTCAAAACAGAATGTAAATAGAGATGGCTTTAGTAAAAAAATGTCTTGTAATTGATGCATGTTTTCCAAATGTACACCGGAATGATAGTAGTCGTCTTATTGCTATTTTCGAAACTTCAACTTAACTAGGAATTTCATAACGAAATAGTTTTACATACATTTCACAATAACACGAAGCATAGGAATGTAAAAAAATATTGACTCTTATAAAAATGTTTTGTTTATTTATCTCAGCGGTATAATGAGACTGATCTCTAAATCTGTAACTAATTCTATCATTGTCATTTTGTTTGGCAGGGTAGAGCAATAATGACAGCCCTTTAAACATTATCTAATAATACATATAAAAAGGTTTTACAAAAATGTTTTATCAAATTTAATCTGTGTATATGTATATACACTGTGAACACGGCGGACCGTGTCTGTTATTAAAGTATGAACATTTGCAAGAGAAACGAATGGCTTCGAGCACGAGCATGGAAATTATTTCCATTCAACAAAGACATAGTCCTTTTAGCAAATAAATTATATACAAAAAGGTATCACTAAATTAATAGCTAACTAGTTTCTGGTTAATATACTAAATACAATCAGCAGAAACCAAGTATCCTTGCGTTTGCAAATAGTATCCGCTTTCATTTTAAAAGAATACTAAATATAAATTTTCCGATTCTTGGATTGTTTTTATCGTTTCAATTTAATATCAATTACTGTTCGAAACGGACCAATAAGTTAACAGCTAGCCTATAGCAGTAAAATGTCATGAAGTTTTACGTAGAAGAAAATATTTAATTAAGAAGTATAGGGACCTAGTAAATTATTGCGTAACGCTAAACAAAAATATTGTGAACATCTATAGGATGTCAAAGTGAAAACATTACGCGATTCCCGCGTACATGTTAATAGACACAGGACATTTATGTTTCTAACAATTATTGTTCAGTCTCACGTGTATCCTTTGTGCTTTCACATAGGTTCAGAAACCCGAGATATCTATCCTTTCAGATCCGATAGAACCGTTTAACTTAATAACCCGCAATTGCTCAAGTTATTTTTGATAATGACATCGGTTACAGCATCGAATACGAACTGTATATTAGACGTGTCCGTGGCGCACGTGAAATGCGTGTAAATTTGTTTCTGATCTTTCCTTTTATTCAAGTTCTCGAATTTCATTTGAATGTAGGAAGCGCATTCCTCGTACGTGTTCGCACCTTTATATTCTGGGAAACAAATAGTCAACGGGCTCCTCGTGATCTTCTCCTCGAAGAGATCTTTTTTGTTTAAGAATAAAATGATCGATGTTTCGACAAACCATTTACTATTGCAGATAGAATCGAACAGTTTCATCGACTCTATCATTCTGTTCATTTCTTCGTCCTCCGCTAGAACCAGGTCGTAACCGCTCAATGCGACGCAAAATATAATAGCGGTAACACCTTCGAAGCAGTGTATCCATTTTTTTCTCTCCGATCGTTGACCGCCGACGTCAAACATTCTGACAAAACAGACAAATAAATCCTTAGAAAATTCGGTACGGCGTAAAGTTTGCGGGCAGATTATTCCGATCACTTACTTAAAATGTAAACCTTTAAAAGAAAAGTGCGTTTCTACTATTCCTGTCGTTTTAACGCGCGTTCTGAGAACATCTTGTTGCGTAGGGATGTAATTAAGTTGCGCTATACGATCTAAAGCGTTAAGATAGTATGCCGCAGAGTCATTCAGTTGATATTCTCTACTACGCGTGAAACAAAGTTGTACTCCTGCATCCTGCCATAATCGTTTCATTAATAGCACCAGTTCCCCGGTTAGCTCACCCTCCTCTGCTGCAGAAGCTAGGGTAAAGAATTGGCGCGCTATGTCCTACAACATAATTAGATCTTGCTAACACCAATGAAATGTGCATTGTAAATATAATAAAATAAAAGGATTATAAAACATATATCGTTTTATTTTAAACTGTAATATATTTACCGCTTTATTGGGGTCTGCAAAATCGATTCTAAGCTGTCCCATAGCTCTAATTATTGTCATTAAACTTTGAATCGTGTTACTATATACCACAGGTTTATACTGTTCGCATTCCTCTTTGCTATAACCAGTTTCGTGTATTATTTTCATTTGTTTCACTATTGTAGATTTCCCGGACTCTCCCGCTCCTTGAAATAAAAAATATGAAAAAAAACCGCTATAACGTGCAATGATTTTCTATTTTTTTCCCCCCGAGTGAGAAAATCGTAGAAAATCGCGGAACGCAGGTGCGATCATATACGAGGAAATCCAACGCATTATCGAAATGAATCACGCAAAGGACGGGATGATTCAAGATTTCGGAAAATCACCCGCGCTGCGTTTCCGCGATTGCGCAAAACCGATAATTGATCAAATTACGGGGGGGGCGACTGGTGCGAGTAGAAGAAAAGGACGGGAATTTGAAAATCGTCGAAAATGTTCCGCGAGAGGATCGAGGGGAAAAAAGATACGTTTCTACTTGGCGATCGAGTCCGCCCAGCGCGACGAAATCGGATCACCGAGTAACCGAGACTTTGCATTTGACGCGGTGACAGCGGGTACGCCGATTTTACGGAATGAAATCGTAACGTTGGCGACGAGAAGACACGAAGAAATTACCGAGCAGGAGGAGTTTGACCTCGCTGGCTGCCCGCTCGCCATCGGCTCTGAGATCCTTGTCGATCTTCTTGGACCTCTCCGCGGCTTCTTTCTCGCCGGTGGTGCTTACGGCGCAGCCCATCCTCGCCGGTGGTCCTTTCTCTGTCCGGGTAATGGAAAATGGAGCACCATGCACGGGTTCTCTATCACGTTACCTCGAAACAGACGGTTTTGTTCGGTCGCGCTCCCGTGTAATGACACTTGTTGCACGGACGTGTGGGAACCGCCCGCACGCGGTTGCCCTCGCATACACGCACCGATCGGACACGCACCCGCGCACACTGGCACGCAGTTTCTTCTGTCGACGCGCGTTATTATCGTGCGATACGTGCATACGCGCGATCTATTTCGCGAGAGATCGTTCCCCGCTTTCCCGTCAAAGACGATGACAATGGCACGAAACTGCTGCACACCACACGAGCCTCGACATACGTGCCGGCGACGACTTTTACGTATAATACCATAACTCCGTACGGCGCTCGGATCCGGTCAGGATTCGCAGAAATCTCTCGATCGCGATCCACGGGCCAATCCGTGCGACGATCGCCAATCGTTTCCACCCAATAGAGGCCACCCCTCTGTACTGCCCTAATTCGGCCTTGCAGCGCCATCTGGCGCGCGTGCCGCGAACTCGACGATCGGTTTTCGAACTGGAGGACTCGCCTCTTGAGGCTCGTTTTTCTCCGTGACTGTGTATCATTCTGGGCCAGTGGACCCAATTCGGTGGTTTCCATGTAGGAGTTCCGGTTCACGAGGGGCCCTGTTTGAATTCTGGACGGTAAAATGCACCGTACGTACTAACGATTGGGTTTTTTAACCACCTCGAGAGTCGACGAAACCCATGACGCCTTCTATGATCAAAAGACTCAAAATCTTTTGATGTTTCCAACGTCTGAAACGTTTTGAATATAATCGGATGATCGATAGGAAAAGTGGTAAGATTATTCCAAGGAATGCAGCTGTTGTGGCCACATAAATGATACATTGTATCTCATGTATAATTTCATCGAATATACATAAAAATAAAACGATCAACAGATTAGTTTTTGTAGTTTTCATTTTATTTCAGGTCTCATTGAAAACCCCATTGCTTGTAGGAAAGTCCGTAGACAACAACACGATACATGTTGTTAAGAATTATTTATTGTCTTTTTTAAAAAAGATACCGCGTGACTATTGATGAACAATCTACGTTACGAACTTGATTATTCAAAACCGAAAGATCCGAATTTAGTAAATAGCCGTTACTCGTTTGTATATAAACAAACGTAGTCGAGGGCTCGTGATCGCAGTTCAGGATCAATCGAATCAATAGGTTTCTCGCTGGCGGATGAATCGGTACCCCGGAATGGGATCCTTAACGATTCTCGTGTTGCAATTTTTGTTCGGTTGCGTTGGCGTAAACGTTTTATCACTGGCTTCGATAGACGATCACTTGGACGAGAGATTGAGGCAAACGAAAATCGAGATAGCCAAGCTCCACTTTCGAGAGGAACCACCAGGTAAACAAAGCAAGTTTGCCAGTAAAGGACGAAGCATAAATCGAGGTTCTAATCGACAATTTACAATTCCAGTTCAAAGAAAACTGTACAACGTGCAATGGAACCAACTGTGGGAAAAAGACTTTGGTGAACAAAGACCGTTCGTGGTGAACGCGTTTAACAAGGCTCTCGTCGTCCATGGGGATCGCGTCGTAGCGTTTCCCATCGACGCAGAATCGAACCAGACCGCGTTTCAAGAAGTCCCTTTAACGCGAACCGATGGCCCCATTAAGTTCGTCAGGGTGAGCAAAACGGATGAAATTACTAATTTCTATAATTTATTAATTAATTAACCGTGTTGCAGAGCATTGTCTGGAAGACCATGATGTATCTGCTGGTTTGCTACGAGACTGGGTCGTGCAGTCTCTACACGTGCACGGTTGATTTTCAGTTGAGGCACCGGCAAACCATGCGACACAGGGGATACCCCATGGACGCCATCTTCTTCGTCCGCGTCAACCGACTCTATCTCGTGGTGGCTGATAATTCCGGCCGATTTACCATGCCATCTTTGTAAATAACTCGATGGAACTTATTATTATTATTATTATTCATTTATTAACGGGATTAAACCCTTTGGTACAAAGAACTACAGATGACAAAATAAATTAAGTTAGGTCTGGGTTAGGTCTGGGTTATGTCTGGGTTATGTCTGGGTTAGATCTGGGTTATGTCTATCCTATCCTTACAATATGTATTGTATGTTTATCCTTGCAATATGTTCTATAATTCTAGACTTATGTAACGAGCTAGCGTAGTAGATACTGTACACCGTTTAATTGTCCGTTTAGGATCTATCATTGGAGAGGTACATACATGGACGTGGTGACGGAGGTGATGACCACGGCTGCCGTGTCGGTGACCGCGTTCAAGCACAAACAGTCGACCATCATAGTGTTCGCTCAGAACGATAAAAGCCTCCCTGGCATCGGCTCGATGGTGTACGAGTTCAAGGAGACCAGCCCAGACAGAATACAGTTCCTGTCGACCTACGACCCGGTGTTCGTCCACCATTACAACCACGCTGGCAACAGTTTCATCTTTTTGTCGAACGAATACGGTCCTAGCAGCTTGTTTTGGTGGGATGGTCCGGTTCTCTCTTCCATCGTCTCTTTCCTCGCTGCTGATTTGGACTAAATTTGCTTTTCTTTACAGGGCTAGAGTTGCTGAGATGGCAGCAAATACCTGAAATCGAGGCGCCCAGTTTGATCTCCGTGATCAACGCAAACGACGACACGTTCTTCGTCGTGGGCCGCCATGTAAGCGTGAATCTTCATTACCTCTTCTCTCGTAATCAAGTAACTGACGTGTTAAAGCGTTAATCTCGTCGTAGGACACTCTGCAACTGTACAAGTTCGAGAACGCATCGGATTGCACCCTATTGAGCTCCACCAAAGTGCTAAACACCGAGACCGTGGTCGACGTACAGGCCGAAATTGGGAGATCTAAGATGGTGCTGGTCACCAGGAACCTGGACAACGTTTACAGCGTCAGATTATGGGATTTGCAGATCAAGGAGCTTCCTTCCGGTTGAGTATCCTGTCTGAAGCCTCTGCTAGGTCTCTAAATTCATCTTGCCTCTCTTCTAACGCAATTTCGCTTTATAGAACACTCGACCGTGGAGACGGATGTCCTGGTGAGACACTTGTCGAAGCTCGTCGAAGCGTTGCAACGAAGAAGACCGTTCGTGGAGGAGGCTGAGTCCTCGTGGCCGGCTCTGCTCCCAGCAAACGAAGATTTAACGTTGTCGGAGCCCCTGGTGCTGCCAGGTTTGGTACTGGAATCGGGAACCTTGGGGAACATCGACGTCTTCGTGGCGGAAGACGTAATTCCTCCGCAGGAGCTTGAACGAAACTTGGACGCTTTGATTCGCGATGTTGACGACATTTTCGAGACGTCGAAGAACCTTCTAACGTCGGATAATGTAAATTCCTTGGTCGGAGATATCGTCGTCCAGGGCGATGCATCTGTCCAAAGGCTAGAAATCGACAAGATGGACGTGAATTTTCTTAACAACGTTGACATTCGACCAAAGGATGATTGGAACCAGAGCTCAGATCATTTGACCATTTGGCCTCTGCGCGGGGAAAATATCACCGTGCATAATCTCGAAATCGACTCTCTTTGCGGAATCCCGTTTCAATGTGAGTCAAACATACCCTAATAAAACTGTACAAAAATCTTTGTAAATCTGTGCTTCAGATTGGGCGACCAGTAACGATACATCAAAAATGGAAATAAACCTGGATGCAACTAAGATCGAATTTTCGAACGACACTATACTTCTACATTCAAACGTTTCGTTAACAAAACTGACCACCAAAACATTAAATGGCGTAGATGTCAACAAATTCCTCGGCGAGCTGTTTCTTTTGAATAAAAATCAGACAATTCAAGGTAGATTCTACGTAAAATTATCCTTGACTTATTTCATTTGAAATGCAATTTTTCAGGGAATATTACGTACAACGGTGCATTAGAAATCTACAATCTTACCACGCAAACTTTGAATGGAAAACCATGGGAGAGCTATATGAACACGAAAACTGAGCAGAACTTCGACAACTTCTCCATAAACTCTCTTCGTGTGGATAACTTGCACGCTGATTCGATCCATGGGGTTCTGGTGTCAGAGGCTGCTCGAGTATCCCGTGAAAATACCATAAAAGGTACTCGATACAGCAAATTTATTTTCCAGAGCTATCTGAACGCATTGTTTTTCAGGAAAAGTGAATATTGCAAGCTTGCATGTAACGGAGAAGCTCTCAGGGGAGTCTGGTCACATACTTCCGGAAACCAGAACAGTCGTTTACTCCAACGTCACCGTTCTAGGCGATTTGAACGTTAAAGTTCTCAATTTGGACAGAAACTCGAAGATACTTCTGAACGGCGACGAAATACATCTTCACGACATCGTTGAGAACTTCTGGACGAAATCGACCGATCAGATATTCGATAACGATGTTACGTTTGAGAGTAACTTGATCATCGATCGGCTGCAAACGAGATACTTGAACGGATTTTCTGAAGATGAATTCCTGTACACGACCGGGACGGTAATTCCAGAAAATTTCGTGAACTTGCACTTCGAGAACGTTCTCATCGACAACGCGTTTTTCACGGAAGGAAAGAACGACAGTCTCTTCGACGTCTCTCCTGGATCATTAACGATCCACGAAAGATTGCACTTGAAGCATCTACGTGGAAACGAATTGCACGTGGACGTCTACAACGGACTCCTCGTGTCGGATATCCTGAACGGAAGTCAGCTACCCGATTTCTCAAAGGACATGAGCTTCTCGATGGTTCGAGCTAAGCAAGTAGACGTGGATCGGTTTGATTTTCTCTCGGAAAATGGCGTGGATAGCGTCACGTTCTTGGAAAACGCAGGAGGCGCTTGGAAGGAGCAAGAGAATTTAAAAAATATCACAGTGTTTCGCGTGGAGAATCTTGAGGTCGAGAGGATCAACGATATCGAGATGAAGAAGCTAGCTTCGCTGAGGGATATGAGGGACTTGAAGAACCTGGTGATAAACGGTGACCTGACGGTGAAGGGTGACTTGAGAATCGAGAGGATCGACGACAGACCAACGGAGATTTATCTGAAGAACATGGCTAAAGGGGACATCGTGATCGACACTGAAGAGACCATCGAGGAACTGATCGTCCAGGACGCGAGGATCAGGTCTCTGCAGGGCCACGATGTGGACAGCTTCTTCGAAGGTGTTCTGTCCAAATCGAGGGAGCAAATTATTTCTGGGAAGTTCTCCTTTTACAAAGTTACCAGTAACAATGTTTTAACCAAGTTCATCGACGATGAAGATACTTCAAAATTGAAGTGGATCGACGAGCCTCTGTTCCTCACAGGGAACGTTACGTTCGACGATCTGCTCGTGGACGACGTCCTAACGAACACTTTAAATGGCCACGCGGTCGAGGAAGTATGGTTCAAATTACACAGAGTATCCTTACAGTCTCTAATTATTTCCATTTCAGTTGTACGAGAGCTTGCTGGAGGTACCAGTGACGAAGATCAAGGATTTAAAAGTGGATGGAAGTATCTCTTGGACCATAGATTCCTCGCATCCTGGCTCGTTTACGTCCCTGCTCGAAAACGCGGTGAGCAAGATCAAGGATCAAGTCATCCACGGCGACACCATCTTTGAAAATGGCGTGTGGATGTCGACGGTAGCTGGACAATGGGAAGAATTCGACGAAATACACAGCATCGTAGCTGACGCGGTCATCGACGATGGAAGCGTCTTGGAAGTGTTTGGGGAGAAGATCTTCAAGGAGAACCTATCCATAGATACTTTATCCGTAACCAATAATATAGAAATTCCTGTGATCAATAACGTAGATGTCCTGGAGTTCAACAGTTCCGTGGTCAGGAAGGATCAGGATGAAACGGTAACCGGGCCTGTAACCTTCCTCGAAGAAGTCGCGATCAACGAAATGATAGCTGACGACGACGTTCACGGTCTACCCTTGAAGAACTTTGCTTTGGCGAGCGATATGCTACCACCCAGGGTGTCCTTTAGAAATCTGATGGTGTTGGGAGACGTGTACCTGAAAAATCTGGACGGCATAGACTTCGACAGGTTCATGAAAGATCGTGTGACCATCGACGGGGACCACGACGTGTTCGACAACGTGCAATTCAACGGGATCGTTGAGATAACAGGTCTTGGGCTTATTTTATGCTTTCATCTTGCCTGGTTGCTAATATTGTTCGTTGGTTTTTAGGACACGCGAACGTGACAAGAATCAATGGAATAGATCCTTCAGATTTGGTCCTCGACGGGACGGAAGAAACGCAACTCGTGTACGGCGCGAAGGTCTTCGAAGAAAGTGTCGTGGTGGCTGGTAACATCAACGCACCTTTGCTCAATGGAGTAAACGTATCCTCTGAGTATTCGAACGGTGTGCAGAGCGACGAAGACGTGGAGATTGTCGGAGACCTGGTGAGATCGTTGACTAGTTTCTTTTTCCAAAACACATCAACGTTTTCATCGGTTTCAGATCTTCGAGTCGGAAGTCGACGTCCCGGAGAACGTGTCAGTTTCTGGACTGGTGAACGGAATGAACCTTGACAACGTTCTCGACGACCTGAAAACAGTGGAGAACGAAACCCTACGAGCGTTCAAGAGTAACGAAACAGAAATGGAGAACACCGTCGTGCAGTCCTTGCTGATCTCTGAGACGTTGAGGAATGTTTTCTTTGGCCTAGAGGCGGAAGAGACGCTGAAGATTCAAGTACCCAACATCAAAACCGTGGATGTCGTGTATTATGAGAAGACAACGAAGCTGAACATGCACGGGGAAGAACCGGGACCTGCTTGTGGACTACCCCGCCATTGTTTCTGCCCGACAGAGTACGTGGCTGAATTGACGGAGAATGATTGTCGCGTGAGGAGAACAAACGGGTTCACAACAGCGAGGAACTATCACGAATTGGACAATACATTTGGCATAAACGTAATCACGAACACCGTCTCGTATAGTCCCCAATGTACCTTAAACGGAAGCGCGAACGAGTTCACGACGGTCTCCTGGGTGAATTCCGAAACGTCGAAAATAAAAGAAGCTAATTACAAGATCAGAGGATTCGTGAAGGATGCGGCCTTCGTGGCACACGACAATGGAGCTTTCGTGATACTGGCAATATATTACGATGCATCGCAGGCGACCCACCGTACAGATTCTCTGATCTATAACATCGATTTAAAAACTAATATTTTATCGTTGCATCAAAAACTTCCCACCGACGGTGTCTGGGACATTGAAGTCTTTCAAACAAACCATCACGATATATATTTACTTTTAGGTTGCTTCGAAAATTCTGAGAAATCTTTCTTGTACAGGTTGGACGTAACCACGTCCAAGGTGAGCGAATTTAACTGTCTCGCGTCGCAAATATATTTACGATAATAACGATAAACTTTTTAGTTCGTGATGCTGAGAACATTCGGGGGTAAAACGCGATACGCGAAGAGTCTGGTACAAGAAGAGGATCGCTTCGTTTTGCTGGACGACTTCGATACAAACGCAGTAAACATTTTCCACTATGATCCAGAGTTCGATAACTTTCACAATTACCAAAGTCTCTTTCACGATTCGAGAGTGAATGGAATCGAATGTTTCTACGCGGACGGTAAGATAGATGCGTTGCAATAGTAAAATGATATTCAACTGTTTTTCCGTCGTACGTTTTAGAGTTTGGCAAAAGCGATTCTTTTCTCGCTGTGGCGACAGAGAACGACCAGTTTTACATATACGAATACATGTTCGCCCAGGTAGGTTTCGTACACCTTTCGAATATTAAATGTGTATTTTGCTTTGATTCCATTCCCGATTTTAGAAGTTCCAAATACGTGTACGTCACCGGATGGATGATCTACGAACGATGAAACCGTTCTATTATTCCGGAAATCGTTATATCTTTATGGGTACGAGCAGAAATAGCACAATACTGCGAATCGTGCAGCAAGGGCCGCGTTAAAATTTTTATGATACTATATTTATATTATATTTATTTATAAAACGAAATTCGTTGAAATTTTTTTGTTTGTAACTTAATATATGTACAATATACAAATTCTAAACAATTTCGTTACCCTAATGAGATAACTCGGTCAAGCAATTTGGACAATTACATTTATAGCGGACAAAAGGGTGAGAAAATTAAAGGCGGTGAGGTGTTTATTCGACTACCTTCAACAGAACACCTCCTATCTATTAAACCTAAACACCCGTCGCCCAATTGCGACGATCGCCCCAATGATCGCTTAAAGAAGCAGGTTTGGTATCGGTTGAATTGCGCCAGCGCAATTCTGGCAGGACGACTGGACTTTAATTCGTTCATTTTGTGTAAAGTAGATCGAAGGAGTGAACAGATGGCATAATAAAATAACCGCGAACAATTACGAGTTATTGAATCCCTCGATAGCAAACAGCACCCAGGACAGATATTTAACCAAAGTCAAACGAACCACTGAGATCTGGCTTTTCACGAAGTGGAAACCATCGAAATACATCGAAGTAACTCGTTGTTGCTGTGCTACGCTACACTGAGTTTTAAGGTACATCGAAACACGAACGTGTTTTTATCTCGTAAAGCGTTGGAAATAGTAGGGAGTTGATGGCCGAAGTTGTGATTGTCAGTGCATCGTTCTGTCGAATTGGACACCTTTTTTTTCTGTCCTTTTGCTAGTCACGAATAACATTCGTAATTGTTAATATAATTTAACGTATTCAATACAATCGAGGTAGACGAAATATACTTATTAACGTGAAACTATCAATGTATAACTAATGAAATCTGATCGCTTATTACTTCATCCGGCATGTTTTATTGGTTATGTTAACGCACGATGAATTAGCATAATAAATATTTGATCATTCGTTAGCAAGATATCGGCAATGTTGTTTCGAACGACGTTGTTTAAACAGTAGTTATTCATTTACTTCAACCAAACCGCTTGGTCGTCAAAAATATTGTTTGCACTCAAGAGACTACTTTGAGGTTATGACACGTATCGGAAAATGTTTTATTCCGAAGTTTTCTATGTTCTATATCAACGTTATGGTTCAGAACTAAATATAAAGTAGTACGTAGTGTAATATTTTTGTTTTAGACCTAACGGTTCCTTCGAGGCAGTGATGGCTATCAAGGGGCTGATAGCTGCAATTGTTCAGTTTTTAACTCACCAATTAGAAGAGGGTGGTGACATTACGGAGGACTCTAGGGAGAGTCTCGAAGTGGCAATACAGTGTTTAGGGAGTGCTTATAACCTACAAGCATCCGATACTCCGGCGAATTTTAATTTATACCAAGTGTATGCATCCTTTCTGAAAACTGCAAGACCTCAAACATCTTCGGAAACTACAGCCGAAGCTATACCAGAAGCTACGCCCGAAGCAAAAGCTACGGCCGAAAGATTAAAGAACGAAGGAAACGCTCTTATGAAGGCTGGAAAGCACCACGAAGCGATTGCCAACTACACAAAGTATAGAATTTATATTTAAGCGTACGCAAATATATTTCTCTGAATCTAATTTTTGACAATGTAACGTTATTTGTTTAGAGCGATCGAATTAGATAGTCGCAATGCGGTATTTTATTGCAATCGGGCAGCAGCGTACAGCAAAATTGGCAATCACGAACAAGCGATTAAGGATTGCCAAACTACATTATCGATCGATCCCTCTTATTGTAAAGCGTACGGTCGATTGGGTTTAGCATACTCCAGTTTGGACAGGCATAAAGAAGCTAAAAAAAGCTACGAGAAAGCTTTGGAAATGGAGCCTGATAACGAAAGTTATAAAAATAATTTGCAAGTGTCAATAGAGAAATTAGCGCAGCAGGACACGACGGGGTCAGGCGCATTACCAGGTATGGACCTCAGTGCAATTTTGAACACTCCTGCTCTCGTGAACATGGCAAGTCAAATATTGTTCAATCCAGTTATGCAAAGCATAATGAATTCACTTGTGAACGATGATGCAGGGCGGGAAGTACTTCTAGAAACGTAAGTATTGTTTATAAGAGTTATTTTTTCCCCCATTATATTTAAGGTGAAACGTACTTTGTAGTACTGCCGAAACAGAGGAGATCCTTTGTGTAAAAATAAAATTGAAAATAGCTCGTTGGATCGCAAACTTGTACATTTTTAAATTATGCGATGCTCTGTATGGTGGTTCGTACAAGTACATTGTGTTTAATAAATTTTTAGCGGCCAGCGATTAACGGAACAGATTCAAAATGCTAACCCAGAAGTAGTTCAATCCTTAAGACAGCAAATGGGAGGAAATCAAAATGATCCGGAACCACCGCAACAGAACTAAGAGGAACTGTGATCGTGAATTATTATAAAGATCCTGCGAAAATGGAAAACAACTAAATTTAATTGAACCATAGAATAGTCACAGGGCAATGTTTGTCATTTTTTAATATGCTAAGGAAAAATTATGTCTCAAATTAACTTACATTACCATGGTGTTAAAGTAATATTCATACATATATAACATAGAAACTTTCCTATAACTTACTTACTGAATAAACATAACAACTTGTTTTTTTTTGAACCTGTGTTCGCAGTATTTGGTACGCAAAAGCTAGATAAATATCACAATATGATGAATATTTTGTTAACAGGATGAACGTCCGAACGCATGTTAATTGCTATAATTCTTATGTTGTACAACATATCTCTTTGAGTCTATTTTAATTATTACTGATTTGTACAGTGTAATAATATATATATCCTTACTTATTTTAGCAGTAATTGTATGTATGGATAAAACATCATATACTGAAAATCAAGAAGTTAAAGGATAAATAATTTTTTATCCTGTTCCTTCCATAATATGTGCATATTTTGTAATTTTAAATCGATCATGAAAATCAAAACTCTGGATCTTTAATAACACATGCACATAAGTAAAAAAAAAAAAAAACGTTCCTGGTATACAAGAAATCGATCGGTTCGTTCAATTGGAACTTTTGTGTACTTTTTTTATATGGTTTTTTCCCCGAAATATTTAAATTCACATCCTGTTGAAACAAGGACGTACAAAAATTCGAATCTCACGCTCGGCATATCCTTTTAAACCGATGGGTAGCACGCGACGCCAATTCTGCGTGCGTCATACAGTGACATCATTCTTATTTGGCACGTTACAAAGCCTGTGTGTAAACACACGGGGGACATTTTTATGTTTCGTGCTCTAATTTGTTTCCGGCGTGTGTGCGTGAATACGTATTTACAAGTAGCTGTAAAAGCCATACACCTTCGATTAGTCTTTCTTAGCTATACCATAACAAATGTCTGCTACTGAATTCCGATAAAACCATCGAGTTACTCGTAAACCATACATGCATAAAAGAACAATCTAAACGAATTTATGATACAAAAGGTATATTTTTTTTCTTCTCCGCGTCGGCTAAATTTAATTTTTCAGACGCATTTGCATTGTCCGTGCAATCCCCCTAAACGTTTGTTAACTATACTGATCGATAGAGGAAAATATACATTATATTTATCGCGTCCAGTATACATACGATATATGTATATGGTTCAACGTGTTTGTCTCTCAAAAAAGATAACGTTTATTTTATCAAAGACGTAACGGTCATAAAAAAAGTATTCGTCTTTTTTTTTTCTTTTTTAATCGTACAAACGATGCATGGAAAGTTTCGTTCGTTCGTGATCGTACGATCAGTATCGTGACTTTTACGTGTTATGTACCAGGGGCGCTGATCAACGAAACCGCGATGCAGGCATTATTTACATATTTTCCAACCCTTTCCGTCATCCACCCACAAATACATCCGAGAAACATGATGCGTGCGCAAAGTCCCTCCACAGGTTCGGGACGTGCGCGGGTGGCGCATGATTCGCCGGTTTCGGAGTTCCGCCCAGGAGCGTACCGTTAACCGGTGCACGAACAAAGTAATTTTTCATTGAATGTAAAATATGTAATCGTGTTTGTATTTACTTTAATCGTACAAACTTCGACATTATTGTCGATTCAATTTAAGTAACTGCGATACCATAACGTTTCCATCGTATTCGAAGACTTGCAACGGGAAATTGAAACTAACAGAATACATGTTGCTTCTATCTTGTTAGGATCCACGATAGATTACAACTGTCAGAAAATTGGCAATGTTCGAAGAAAACTCGACAATACGTGCGAAATCTCAAGGAGTTATTTAATGGACACTAGATTTTTCAATTTTGTACCGTGACCTTCGCACGGTTGTGTATTAACAGCGATAAATGGTATCAATTTTTTTCTTCGATATTGCTACTTCAATCCCAATAATCATATTTTATCGTAGATAAAACAATACTTTCCGATGTTCGGTTTATCTCATAAATCCTCTGCTCTTCACTGCTTATTGTGTATTATCTGATCGATAGGATAAATATCGGATCGTGAAATTTACACAAAAGATTCGAAGAACCCGGAATGAGTTCTGGGAAACGGGCGGATGGTGCTCGTAGGTATCGATACGCTCCTGAATATAGTGTTCCCCCACTACTCGATTGCCGCACACTCAACAGATTGAGGTGTGGCCATCGAGGGCAGCCATTTTCTTGACTTTCTGTCGCTTAACATTTCAGGTAAATACGCAATTATTTCTTAAGTAATACTGGTTGGAGTGGTGCGAGGGTGTGCTGTGCTGTGTGCCCGGGTGTTCTAAGCGTGCCGCGTGATCGGTTTGTTAACGCCGCGACCAAGAACACTGTGTGTGTCAAGGAGGGAAAAAAAAAAAAAAAAACCTCTCCTCCTCCCATGATAGAGAGAGGGCCGAGGGAGTGCCATGCGTTACGAATCCACGGCATCTTCGAACGACGACTGTTTAGTTTAGCATAGAAGAAGCCACGCGCTGTCCACTCGCGGCTGAATTCGATCGCTGATTTGGAAATGCTCGTATGAGCCTTCCGATACGACGACCTGGGTTTTAGTTCAGTAAGTAAATCGTCTCCCAGGCTCTAGACCCCTGCGTCGCTATCCTGTCGCACCCCCAGCGCCCCCATCCTCCCCTCTGGGACCCCGTCTTCCCTCACCCCCTCACCCCTCTTACCCCGTTACGCGGCAATGCACTTCCGGCTGTGCAAAATTCGGCAAAAAGCTCTCCGGTTCTCTCCTTTGGAAACTTGAGTAAAGATCTGTGTTACGGGTCCGTCGTGACATTCCTCCGTACTATCGTCCTCGCCGTCGTCGTCGTCGTCGTCGTCGTTTTCCATCCCGTCAACTACGTCTCGGATCTACGATAAACAAAAGGTCGGTACGTTCTTTGACACGGTAGGAGTCGCATTTCTGTCCATTCCGACCAGTATTCCGTGTACACTCTGTTGCTCCTGCTTTCGTTTCTTCGCCTCTCGAGATGATTTCATCGGAATTTCCGTTCCGCTGTAACAGAAATGCCAATCAAACGTCGATTCTCCATGAACGATCGACCTTTGTATATTTAGAACAGATTCACGAGTTATACACTGTTTACAAAAAGTTTATGCGCTCAGGCGAACAAAAGTTTAAGGAACTTATCTGTGGCAAAACAGTTCTTGCGATTATCATCTATGCGGAGTCTAATGTTTGTACAAGTTGCCGTAACATTAATAATACGTAACCCTTCTTACTTAATCGACACGTACGGTCTTCTGTTCGTTTGCATTGCTTTTGCGTACTAGGCGTTATTCGTTGCTAAGATCCTTGCTTTCCAATGCGAAATATTACTAAGCGCTTCTTTTAATTTCCATTACACGGAACAATAATCTGAATAACTTGTAAGGAACGAGTCATTTGTGCTTATGTCTATCGGAAATTTTATGAGCTAGAAGTAATTACTGTGTTTCCTTAGTTATTAACAACTATAATTTATGTAAAATACGTGTAACAAATAGCCGAGAGTATGAAAAGTGCATTATAATCGAAGCATTAAGACACGAAAATCCTGTGCCAAAGAAGCTGCAATGCCAACTTATAACATTTTATATTTTTGTGGATATAGACATATTTCGTTATAAGTGTGATTGTTTGTTGATAAGTATCCGATAATTATGAAACTTTATAAAGCATCTTATTTCTGTACAATGTGAATGTACTTGCCTACTGCATTTAATTTATGCTTCCCAAAAATAATGTTTAATGGGTTTTACACACTTCTTACTAGTGCATGTTTAATACAAGGAAATATTGATCTTATATGTTCATGCATGTTCTTTGGAGACATTGTTATTTTGCTCTAAGGCATAAGGTATAGTCTTACACGAGCGTCTCGACACGTAACTATAAAGATTTCACTTAGTACGCGACTCGATCGTTGTTCTAGGGATCAAAGTTTAAAGATTAAATTTTGATCCGATATGAAAAAAGTAAGATCTGGTATTACTTAAATAACAGTGAAAATGCATAGTCTTTTATCTAGGATTATTGGTACAAAGGCCCTACCTTATGCGAATAAAAATTGTGTCAACTTTGATATAAATGTGTACACAAGGTCATTGATTATGACAACATTAAACTCACATTATATTTAGTCTTCGAGAGATTTGCAAAGCCTTGTAGTATACACATTTTCACATATCGGAAGGAAAGAGTTAAGAATCAAAATTCAAAGGCATCATACATCGAATCATCATAGATTGTATTTAATACTTTTACAGATGTTTAAGTACGTAGCTATGACAAAAACAAGATATATGCATATATATTTACATTTATGATAACTGCGTGGTACATACAATTATCTCGCAGCCTCCTATCCGTTCTAACATATAAAATGTCCACTTAAAACAGAGAAGCTGAAAGAACTAAAAACATGGGATGCAATGCGGGCCGATGCCTCGGTCCAGACGATACGGGGTACCCTGGATCAGGTACGACCCAGTCACTATCCTTTAAATCTTCAGCCCTCGTAGGTCGCTTTCTAAATAGTACTAAAGTAGATATCAGACATAGAAAGAAGGAAATATATTACCTACAATACCCACTATATCAGTAGCTGGCAGTAATCGAATTAGACACAACTTTTAGTAATGTAAATTTAAGTAAAAGAGGGCTTTAGGGAGTGTATGTTATTATACACACGTGTAATGCTAATTCCAATATAGTATAATACTTTATTAAAAAATGAGTGACTACAGTACTTTTAGGGAAAAGAAATTTTTATACCCTACGAGGTTTGAATCCGAGTCGTTGTTTATAGCATTGTCAGAAAGCAAATCTAATGTGAACAATTTCAAAAGATTACCCTGACTTCTTCCTAACTCTATCCTGAAGAATGCTTTTTCTCAGTCTCTTTCATTGTTTCTTTTGTATCTCTTACGCTCTCGGATCTATCTATTTAAAATTGCTTTTAACTTGTTTCTGCCTCATCAGGGTGCAGGAGAAGTAACTTCCTTTTAACGGTGACATTAATTCCATTTTTTCAGCACTTCTTGTGTTTCCTATTAAGTTGTGATTACCTTATGTGTACTATGTGCTCACTTGCTGCATGCTCTTAGTTGAAATAATTTTTGGTGGTGTTTCCCAGACGATATTACTTTTGTTGATTTAGATTCATTATCATTAGAATTTCAATAGTTTTTAAGATACTCGTCACATCTGTACTATGTAAAAGTGCAGCATAGAAATTTTTAATACATAGAATATCATTTTCCTCGTTAGTATTTGCAATCTAAAAACTTATGCATATAGACACATATGTATATGTATATGCGTATATAGGATAAAAGCATTAGAAATTATAAATGCACATTTTTTCCTATTTTACACGTATATAAGAAAGTTAGGTGTACACTCTGTACATACTGGTCATTTTTGGCAAAAAGTATATAGTATGAGAAGTACTTCATTGAAATTGAATAAGTGGAATATACTGTGACTACATACGTTGTAAAGAATTTATAATATTATTCGTACATAGGTAAGTTATTAGGACAATACTATAAAAATTTATATATATTCTACGTAATTGGCATAACAATTTCTAAAAATTTATAAATTGTCTAAGCAAAAAATCGTCACTAATGTGTAACATTTGTGTATTTCTTGCTTTTGTGTTAATGGATATTTTTTAAAAAGTCAGAGTTAAGTGCATAAAATTACATAATTTAATGGTAAAAAATTATACAGGAGCAGTAGTAAATGAATGTATAATTGTTATAATTTTAGAATTCATGGCAGCCATTAGGAAGAAATTGGTTATCGTGGGTGATGGTGCTTGTGGTAAAACATGCTTACTCATAGTCTTCAGCAAAGACCAGTTTCCTGAAGTGTACGTACCCACAGTATTTGAAAACTATGTCGCGGATATCGAAGTCGACGGTAAACAGGTGCGTCTTTAGAAAAATTACTTATTCTACTTGATTATTTGCCTCCTTGTTCTCAAGCGTGTATGTAAAACTTCCCCAAAAAAAACATGCTCCGTAACAGGTGGAACTGGCTCTTTGGGACACGGCTGGGCAAGAAGATTATGATAGGTTGCGTCCACTGTCGTATCCTGACACAGACGTAATCCTAATGTGTTTCTCCATCGATAGTCCCGATTCCCTGGAGAACATTCCCGAGAAGTGGACACCAGAGGTGAAGCACTTTTGCCCAAATGTGCCCATCATCCTTGTCGGAAACAAAAAAGACTTGCGCAATGATCCTAATACCATCAAGGAGCTAAGCAAGATGAAACAGGAACCGGTTAAACCAGAAGAAGGTAGAGCCATGGCCGAGAAAATCAACGCTTTTGCTTATCTTGAATGTTCTGCTAAAAGTAAGGAAGGTATTAGGGAAGTATTTGAAACGGCCACCCGCGCTGCGCTACAAGTAGGTGTTGTTTGCCATAAAGTTTCTTACGCCAAGTTTATTTCGATGGGATTCCTCTTCTAATAGTTCTCCAAATTTTTAGGTAAAAAAGAAGAAGAAGGGAAGATGTTGGCTTCTTTAAGTAAAATGCCAAGTAAGCCCGATAGCGGGCTAAATAATGGAATTGCGGAGCTAGCTGCAATGAAGCTAGTTGTTATGCAGGAGGCCCCCAGCGGAAACCATAATATAACAACAACTTATCTTTATTTTACACAATAAAACAAATCTATATATATGTATATATATATATATACACACACACACATATATGTATATATATATGTATATTAAAAAAAAAAAAAAGAAAAGCAACCACGAAACATGCCCGCAATATAAAGAACTGTCGTTGATGAAACTGGAGACTTAAAACGTTGACTAAATTCAATACAAGTATATGTGCTATATATGAGAAACCATAATGTATATTGTAATGACTACTTGATTGTATTTTTTAATGGTAAAGAATTGTGCTTCGAGTTTAAACAATTAAACAATTGTCATACCAACTATTTACATTTACGGTACATAATTATCTATATCATTGTAGTAATTGTTACTATTATTATTAGTATTTCATTACTATTGTATGCATTCTACATCTTTTTTTTTTTTTTAAACGTAGTGGCTGTTTATTTTTGGTAATAAAAAAAAAAAAAATATGTGGAAGAAACGAACGACAGAGTTGGGGGAATTCGTAACAGAGTATAAAAGGAGAACGGGGGGGAGAGTGGAAACGTAATACGCAATGCAAAGTCATAGAAAGCAATGTAAGAGTTTAAAGCAAAACGTTGAAAAAAAATTCCAAATATTGCGTCGCTATTTTATTGAACCATCGCATTATCGATATTTCTTAAACGAAAAAAAAAAAAAAAAAGTAACAAACATTATATTATAATTATAAAAAATGCGTAAGTAGACCAGCGGATCACTTTGATCTATAAGAATACCAACTAGGCTAAATGTATTATTATTATAATTATTATTAATTATTATTATTAATTATTTTTATTATTGTAATACGATGACACTAACATTACGGATTATAACAGCGGCTATATTATATTTATATATTTCGACAACAACATCCCTTGTACCCAACCATTGCAAAACAAATTATGCCCTGATTTAAGTTTTATTACGCAATAGTTTTCAAATTCATTCGATACGATTAATGTATTCGCAGAATATTTCTAGGCGACTCTTTTCATTCAGAGCGAACGAATTTCACGGGCCATTAATTTTCGATCGAAAGTAATGTTTGTTCTTCGGAATCGTTGATCAATTTACGAGTTTCAAGGTTTATCGTGTAAAGAATGATTATCGGAGCCTATTGAATCATCCTGTGCTTTCCTCCCTCGTAGTTTTTTTTTTTTTTTTTTTTTTCACCCCCCCGTTAAATTGTAGACATACTATTCTAAACTCTTGAACTTACTCGTCTTCTATTAAAACTAATCTATAAGGTAGTTGTTTCTTGCAAGAACTATTGAATTAACGGCTGCAATGCAGTCTTGGCCATTGATTCAATGAATGACTGTGGAATTGTGTTCAACAAACTTTTTTTTACAATTAGCATAACTACCGTTGAATTACGCTTTTAACCGGAACTCCAGCGACCAGAAATTTTGTTTGCTAACGATTAACGAGATGGTTGATTAACTCTTTGGGGCACAAAGTTTAGCGGGAAATTTTTTATAATCCTCGAATAAGAGATGCTATTCGCATTTTGGAAATTGATTGTCAAAGGGTTAATGAACAAACGACTAGCAAGAACAGTCCTGAGATTCGAAAACTTTCATCGTTTGAATTCGACGTTCGTCGCAGAGTTTACCAAGTGTTCTTTTATAATAATTTCTGAAGGAATATACTGTTAATTGCGACTGTATGGGGTAATCCTTTATGGACCGTGTCTCTAACGCTGCAATAAATGCAATTTCAGACTAATCCGTTAACAAAATTTGTACAAACTCTACTGCAATTTTTATAACAAAATGATGACCTTACTATCACCTTGGTTGTCATAAAAAAAAATATTTTAATGGGAGATACTAGAGGTCAAAATAAGACGAAAATCAAGAATACCAATTTGTTGATTTTCGTCTGATTTTGGCCACTAGAATCCCCCATTAAAATTTTTCCAAATTGGTCCATATGGGATTATAGATTGTATATAAATTTTCATCGTTCTTGGAATAGACGAAATAATGCCTCGACGAATTTCTTGTATGATTTTTTCTTTCTAGCATTTTGTCTCTTGTAAAGAGAGCAATAAAAAATAGTTTTCTCCTTTTCTTGTAATAATTGTCGCGAGCAATATATGTAGCGTTGTACCGTGTCGTTTTGATTTGGGGCGTAAAAAGTACTGTACGCAAGAGAAAAAAAGGAAAGGAAATGTCTTCTGTTCTCCGCAGTCCTATAAAAATTATCTAATCTTACGACGACGTTGTAATTAGTCGTGCAGCTAACTAATATAAGAAGTTACGTGAGCGAGAACTTTATAGTAATTCGTACATAGTATTCCTTCAGTGATACAGAAGTGAAAATTATTTTTTATGATTGTCAGGGAAATGAATTCAAGTGAGGTTTTTCAGTTTTAACAAAAAATCAGTCTATTAATTAATTAGCTTTTATATGTAAGAAGGTATTTAATCCACGATTGCTATAATAATAAATTGTAATTAACAATAAAACTTATCAATATTTGTAAATTGCTACTATCGGGATGATTCACTGTGCGCAAAAATTTCAAATAATAAGAACTCGGATGGTAGATAGACCAACATTCATCAAATCATTCGCTTAACACAATAATCTTTTTTTTTTTATTTCTCATATTATCAGTCAATACGAATTCAAATGGAATCTGCGATCGTGCAAAACATATTCCAGGCATACTGAAAATTTTTATTTACAAATTTTATTGAACAAAATTTCCTTAGTTCCTAAATGTTGCATATACCGGGAAGTTTCAAAAAGTATAATTACTTTTCAACGATGAATATTGTTAGTTGCAATCCATACAATTTTTATTTTTTCGTATAAAGAAATATTTAAATGTAGTAACTTCAACGTAGCATAGCGAAATGCGAAAAATGGAATGGAAAATCGTTTCTTAGACGTAGCTCATCGAACTGGAAAACATTGCCACGATAATTCTAAATCAGTTCTGCATAGTTTTACGCGATACCATAATGTTACCTAATATATGTAGAGAATCCTATGCTAATTACATTTCACTTCGCATTCAAATACTTTGTAAAATAAGTGCAGCACGTGTTATCGAAAAGTTCTTTCCCTTTTTCACTCAGACCCGTCTCTGGAACTAGAAAAATGATTAGATCTTACGTTTAATTAATCGTATCCCACTCTTGTCACACTTCGCAAAGTCCCACAAGGAAAATTTCATTCCACGTTTTGCTGACGAGACGTTATATAAAAAATGTAATATAAACATATCACTTATATTTTTACGAAAAGAAATTTATAATTCGTCGCTCTTCGGCTTCGCGGGTTTGCCTTTACGATCGAATCCTTTAAGCTCGTTAGTTGCGTGCTTGGCAATGTATTTAATAAAGTCATCGAGCTGTCGACCACCCTCGTACTTAACAGGCTTGTCCTTTGAATCTTTAGGTGCCCAGAACAGTGTTGGGAATCCTTTCACTTCGTATGGTGCTGGAACATCGTTAGCAGTCGCATCGAACTTAACGATCTCCACATCCTCGTTAGCAAGCTTGTCACCTAGCTCGTCGAAGACAGGTGATAATTTTTTGCAGTGACCGCACCATGGTGCATAAAATTCGACCAGCGTGTCTTTGTCGTTATTTGTGACGACCTCGTCGAAGTTTTGAGCCACCGCGATTTTAACATTTCCGGCGTTATCCTCGGGGATTGGCTCCGACTTCATATACGGTTCCAAAACATCCTCTTCCAGATCCTTCAGGAATGCTTCGAACGCGTCGATCGTGAATTCACCTTTCATGACAAATTTCTGATTATTAGCATTCTTTGCTAGAATAACTGGCTTGTCGCCCGAGACGAAATCGAGCCCGAAATCGTTCAATTCGTGTTGGAAGTCGTCTTTGGAAGAGATCGCGAAATTGAAGTTAGGGAAGTCTTTGGCGACCTTGATGATCCGGTTGCGCCAGTAATTTGTGCCTTTTGGATTTTTTACGTAATCCACGGCATAGTAAGCGACGATCAGTGGATTTTTGAAATCTCCAGAATTTTCTCGCGTACGAACACCAGCGATGCCAAAGCTAAAAAAAAAAATTACAATTACAATAAATATTTATCAAAAATCTACCGTATTCTTGAAACATACTAATTTTTGTCAATGAATTCCTGCACGTCGCCGGCCGAATTTCCATCCTCGAGTTTCACAGAGTCGGATTCAAATTTGTTTTGCAATATTTTTGGCCGGTACAGTACGATAGCATTCCTGGAATTAAAATATAGTAACGTTCATGTTCGATTCGCACTTTGCGGGATACTTTTAACAAACAAATTATTTACTTATGCCCTTCTTTCTCCAAAAGTGCTTCTGCGGATGTGTGAGCAAATCTGATCTTTTCTTTTAATTTTTTAGCGACTGTCTGGAAGGATGTTGCCAAAGGAGAATCATCCTTTTCGAAGAAACCTACGACACCCACTTCGTCGGAGTCCAAGAACGATTTCAAACAGCTGTCAGAGGTCAGTTCTTTGGACGCTGGACCGACTTGCACCTGGAACATCGAAAATACAGGTACAAACGATGTTTATACAATTTCTATGTTACAACATATCGCGCATACTTTCATGTATTTAGCAATGCCCGCTGCTTCTCTAGGCCCGTTGTAATCGCTAACAACGTCGCCTTTGAAGAAGATTTTCAATGTCGGATAGCCGTTTACAGAATATTTATTACAAGTTTCTTTTCCGCTTTCTGTACAGTCCACCTTGGCGAGAGTGATCGGCTGATCGCTGCCTAAGAGCAGTTTAGCAGCTTTCTCATATTCTGGCTTCAATCGCTTGCAATGACCGCACCTGAAAGCAACAGAAAATTGCTAGTTACTGGAATTAAGAAAGAACAGCAATTAACCCAAGGTTTTTTTATTTAAAAAAAAAGGTCAGACGTGTCGCGAGCCGGCACATATCGTTATCGAAACCGGAACTTTAAACATAATTTCGTTTCCTCCCTTATCTCAGTAATCGTACTATTAATGAAACGGTAATAGAGAGAGGAATATATGGAGGATTTTGGATATCTATAATCACCATATGAAAGTTTCTTACCATGGTGCGTAAAACATAACAAGCGTGTACTCCTGACGCTCTAATGTGCCGCTGAAGTTTTCGTCGGTGAGCTCTTGTACATCTTTGTCCTCCGCTAAGACGGTGACGAAAACCAGGAACAAAAGGCTAAGATATTTAGGCACCATTTTGGATCACGGTGCACGTTTGCTAAATCGAATACGACCCGCACTCTTTCTTCAAAAGACAGTGTCCGTCTAAGAGGTGGGCTTTTGCAAGACGTTAGCCAGCAGTACACGATACCCCGCGCAGTGCTGTCGTCTTCCGATTGGCTGCTCTTTCTCTGTGCATACATGTATGCGTGTTCCTGTGGCCACGTACACACAAAGGGTGTTCCTAAATTGTTTGACGAAACTTTCGCAGCCCGTGCATGGACGTCGTCTTATCCGCTACGTTCATTCGCTGTCGAAACCTGATGAAAAATTCACGACATCGAGGATCGTGCATCGGGGACCAGCATCATGACCGGGAGAAATCTTTCGAAGGAATCGGAAGGTAAACATTTTAGGAACACCCTATGTAAATGCATATAAAAGACGACAAAATTCTACGCCGAGACGACCACCAACGAAAAGGTACAGTTTCTTGTCGGTGTTTCGACTCGGTGGGAGAAATGGCAAAAGAGTTTTTAACGGTATTTATAAAAAAAACAATTTCCCTCGCTACTTTATCCTCCGTGCTAACCGGCCTCCGACGCCCTCTGTAGTAATTAAAACGAACCACGAACATTATTCCCGCGTTTTATCGCGTTCCCATAGAAACAGGTATGAAGAAACGTGAATTTGATCGATGGTAAATATAGCAGATCGAAATTGTTGGCTTGAAACGAAGCTTGACCTTAACATGTTCCAGGATATTCGAGTATCCTAGAAATCTTGTCAAAACGATTCCCGGTAGATCGAGGGTAAGGACACAATAATATTTAACCATTGTTATATGTCTCCATCAAGGATAGGGGTTTATTATTCGAGTGTAATCATTAAATTCTTGTCTGGTTTTATTACGTTAGTCACAAGCTAGACTTGGTCGTTACATTGTTTCAGGTTAATATTATCAGTTGTTAGGCAACGAATGTATATTTGATTGTTTTCGATTAATTGTGTTTGTTCTGAATCTAATTTTCGTGGCATATGTTAATTATATGTACACGAGAACGATCGTCGAGCGATTTAATGCGAAATAGCTCGCGCGTTTGTGATCTTGTTCTATGATTGCCAGAAGCGCCATCTATAGACGTAATAATTATTGATCGAACTAACATCCTGTGTACGAAACTCGGGGAATTCCGGCGTGCGTATGTCTTGAACGAGTTGTGGCTGTAATGGAACGCGAAATGAATTATAATGTAGTCGTGAGTTTGCAGAAATAGGGAAAAAGTGTAATGTAACCCGTAACAAACAAGATTCGATTTTAGTCGCGACGACGCGACGCTGTGCCATCGTTTACAACGGACTGCAAGAACGAACATCTGATATCGTTGTCGGTCGAACAACTTTACGAAGATATTCCTTAATATTATGGTGAGTAAAATTAAGAATACTATAAATACGTAAATTAGAATTAATTCAAAATGTTATAATAATCGATCATTTTATTAGAAACGATGGAATCGAGTAAGCTAGATGCAAATTTGAATCGTGCCTTAGACCTCGATACCGCCAAAATTTTTCAAGTTATACCTCATCAAATGTATTCCGTTTTTAGATTTTATTCGGTGACGAATCAAGTACCATGCAGTGATCTTTTTACTATCATTGGAAAGAGTAAAGTTTTAACTTTATTTTCGAAGAAAATTGCCTGCTTATACGTACGAAGATACGCAACAAGTGGATATCAGGTTTCGAGAATTTTATTAGCCTTTGAATGGGTGCGCCGTGTTAATACTTTAATACAATCGAATACGCCCATTTATTTATAACATTTGCGGCACGTGTCATCATTTTTATGACTGCTAATATTTTATGATTATTATTTTTTTTAAATTGTAACGTCCGTTAGTCTTTTTACGATACTTTTGTAACAACTATTGTTGAAACTATTCAACTAGTTGATGTTTTGGTTTTTTTTCTACGTTTATACAGCGTTCCCCTGAGAAAAATTTTAATGGAGGATTCTGTAGGCCAAAATGAGACGAAAATCAAGAATACTAATTTGTTGATGGAGGCTTTGTTAAAAAGTTATTAATGTTTAAGGTTCCGCCAATATTGAATTTTTTTCTCGAAAATGCACAGGATTTCTGGGGTATGTCTGTTCACCAAAAATGATTGTAATTGACCCCCGCAACCGAAAATAATTTCTTCAAAATGATTCAAAATTTTTTAATTTCGAAATTAATTTCTCCCACTCGAATTTTTTTCTCGAAAATGCGTAGGATTTCGAGGGTATGTCTGTTCACCAAAAATGATTGTAATTGACCCCCGCAACCGAAAATAATTTTTCCAAAACGATTTGAAATTTTTTTTTTCCCGTCGAAAAATTTGTCTTTCTCGAATTTTTTTCTAGAAAACACGTAGGATTTCGAGGGTATGTCTATTCACCAAAAACGTTTGTAATTGACCCCCGCAATCGAAAATAATTTTTCCAGAACGATTTGAAATTGTTTAATTTAATTGTTAATAACTTTTTAACGAAGCCTCAAACGAAAAATTGATATTCTTGATTTTCGTCTTATTTTGGCGTCTAGTATCTCACATTAAAATTTTTCCCAGGGTTGGCGGAACATCCCTGTATTTGAATCGTCGATCGTACTTGCTTTATTTTTATGGCCCCTTAAGTGTTCCCTTGCATGTCTCGCGCTTAAGTACGTAATCCCGTGATATCGATGTGCGTCAATAACGATCGCCGCACAGGAAATGAATTAACAATGATACCGATGGTCAAATTGATTATTCATCGAGATAGAACTCTGTAAAACGATCGTTACGTAAATATTCAAATAAGGAGAAAGATTGAGAATCCACTATTGACACTGAATTTAAAATTAGAAATGAGTACTTGCATACGCATCGTTACCCTTTTACGTTTTCCACAAAAGTGGAAGCATTGTTCAATTAAATATTTATTATTCTACTTGCACAATTCGCAATATCGATAATTTCAACTTGTCTTAACAATTTGTTCTACTTGTCTTAACAATTTCACGAAATGTCAGTAACGATTATGACAGTCCTACCAACGGGAGACCTTGCTTACCTAATAGACACATAATCAAAGAGATCAATAGTTGGATCAATACCGGGAAAACCAGTTATGCAAATGAAAATTCTATTTCTAGTATTGTCGCTTGTAACTATGCGGAATTTTCAATTGCAACCGTGATCAAATTTTAATGTGTTTTTTAAAAAAAAAAAAGTGGTATGCATGAAATCGATTATTGGCGTAAAAGTTAATAAAAAACGGCGAATGGAAATGAGGTCACGCACGGCTGTGCTGTTCGACCTCCTCGATCGAATACATTTTCATGTTCACCGGTTCGCGATAATATCAACTTAAAGGAAAAGTCGTTGACGTTGTGCAACTCGAGTAGACGCTAAAACATGCTTTCGAAATTTGTTTTTCATTATAATACTTTCCTGTTACCCGCGTATACGTGGGTCGGAAAGTATGCTCGGATAGTCGAGACTTGAAATCGTATGCCGGTTGACGCTAAGTCGGATTTTAGCTGTTCCAAGAGCGAGAAGGAAAGGCTCTAGTCTGCCTTCTCTCTCTCCCGGCCGAAGTTGGCCGAACGCGAGCCGAGCGGTCGCGTCATGCGCGAGTGTGGGTAGCGGAGGGGGTAAATCCGAGCCCGGGAACCCGATTGTTCACTACTCACTACGATCGATCTGGTCAGATACGCTCAGTCGTGGCCCGACTGTCAAAGTAATAAGTTGACCAAACGTCTTTCTTTATCTCTTAATTCTTCTAAGTTAAATTAGTTCATTTGGCCACCAGCCACGCGCTAGTATTTGCGTAATACCGATACTCAACAGCATCTGTTTTCCATTTTTCAGTTCGTTCGACAGAGCATCAATTACATTAACGCTAATTTCTCGCCGCACGCTGCAAAAGGTAAGTGATTTTCATTCTTTAAACGTTATGTCATCATGATTTGCCGTTTTATTTTCTCTTTTAGTCACTAGCCGCATCGCTTTCTATACAATTGACCCCGATTTCTCGTCTACGACAGGTTTGCAACAAACGGATCCCCGTTATCGTTTTTAAACGTACACGATATTATTTTTAACAACGATTATCGAGGATAATCAAGAACCGTCGTTACTGATTCTGATCTTGTCTGTTTCAGGAAATCAAAAAATCATGCCGTGCCCGTTCCTAACACGTCTGTCGGCGAATTACGTCCGGAATTATGGATCATCGGTGGTAATGAGTTATCGTCAATTTTGCCCAATTATGTCTATGTTCTGTAGCACTCAGGCTGAATCTGTCGAGGCGTCGCAGATCCAAGACGCCACAGAGAATCAGAGTCCATTTCTGGCTAAAGAGCATATTGCTATGAAAGCAGCTGGCCACGTGGACGAAGTGAACGTTGTTAACGTCGAACCGCCTAAATTGAAAGTAGAACCGAGCTTCCCGTACGAAGAATTCTTCGACGAGCAAATCATGAAAAAGAAGAAAGACCATTCATACAGGGTCTTTAAAAAAGTAAATCGGCTGGCCGAGAACTTCCCATCTGCGATGGAGTATACACGAGAACCGAAACCTATTACCGTATGGTGTTCCAACGATTATTTGGGGATGTCGCGTCACCCCGAAGTGACGAGTTCCGTTCGAAAAGCGTTGGATAAATATGGCGCGGGAGCTGGAGGAACGCGAAACATATCTGGTAATACAATAGGCCACGAAATGTTGGAGAAGAGACTTGCTTCTTTGCATCAGAAAGAAGCAGGTTTATTGTTCACCTCTTGCTTTGTTGCCAATGATTCCACACTGTACACGTTAGCGAAACTTCTGCCAGATTGCCATATCTTCTCCGATGCTGGTAATCATGCTTCCATGATCCAGGGTATAAGAAATAGTGGAGTACCGAAACACATATTTAGGCACAACGACGTGCAACATCTCGAAAAGCTTCTTTCTAATGTAGATAAAAGAATACCGAAAATTGTAGCATTCGAAACTGTACATTCTATGACCGGCGATACGTGCCCTTTGGAAGAGTTGTGTAATGTCGCGCATAAATACGGTGCTTTGACGTTCGTGGACGAGGTCCATGCTGTTGGTTTATACGGTTATTCGGGCGCTGGTATCGGAGAGAGAGATTGGGTACTTCACAAAATGGATATTATTTCTGGTACCCTAGGCAAAGCATTTGGTAACGTTGGTGGCTACATCGTTGGTTCCGCAAAATTAATAGATATGATCCGAAGTTACGCTGCAGGATTCATTTTTACAACTTCGTTGCCACCGACCGTATTATATGGCGCTTTGGCCGCTGTTGAAATTTTAGCCTCGGATGAAGGACGAATGTTAAGAGCTAGTCATCAGGAAAATGTAGCTTATATGAAGTCTATTTTGAATACCGCGGGTCTTCCAGTAGAACCCTCGTCCTCGCATATTATTCCTATAAAAGTAAATTAATTTATTCGTGCTATGATTTCCCACGCGTTTCCAATTACGTTCCTATTTCATTAGGGTCGTTTTTTCAGATTGGAGATCCGTTGCTATCCAGCCAAATAGCCGACTCGTTGTTAAAAGAGAAGGGCCATTATGTTCAAGCGATCAATTATCCAACGGTACCAAAAGGTGAAGAAAAATTAAGGCTGGCTCCTACTCCAAAGCATACCAAATCCATGATGGACCAATTTGTTAAAGACACTTTGGATACGTTTGATCGTTTGAAAATACCGAAAACTGAAAATAGACGTTAAGTGATAAAATAGATATTAAATGTATTTGATAAAAGATAAATGTAAACATTGTACGACACACAAATATGAACACTTTCCTGGTGAAATGTTTAAGAATAATCAAAATTGTCTATTTCAAATTATCTATTGCCGTTTAATTTACCCGGTGATTTATATTAAAATTGAAATTTTTATCAGTATCTTTTGATATAATTTCTAATTAGTAATTTAGAAAATTACTTTTATTACGATTATTCAAATTGAAAATGTACGGTTCCACTGTTGACAGGCATTGCGCATGCGCGTCATTCACGTCCAACAATGGCGTCTGTGTCTTCGGTGCTTTAAAGTACGTCTTATGCAAATACTCTTATTTAATGTTAATTTGTGCTTTTAAAATCGTGAAATGATACTTTGAACTGTATCGAAGTCATCGTTGGTGTCAACAAATGAGTGTCTCTCTTCGAACTAAACGTAACCTACCTACTTCACGGAGATGGTGATCGAGTGTTGAAACTTAAGGTTAGGATGAGAAGCATCGTTAATATTTTGAAGATGTTCGTTGCATTTTTTTATGATTATGCACGCGGATTATCTTACACAATCACCACGATTCTGGTTCTGGGTTACTGCCTACATCCAGCCAGATTCGCCTCGCATTACACATTTATAAAGACGCAAGACATCTACGATGAAATGGAAAGATCCTATCCAGCGAAGGACAACTCCTGCACGATTACAATCAATCACAGGAGATCACAGTTGCTCTATCCCGAAGAACATCCGCGTGAGGATCCTGTGGCAATGGCACGACGTTTAGGAATACTACCCGGTGGCCAGTGGAAGCCCCTCAACTGCCATCCTCTTTTCAACGTAGCCATTATATTACCATACCGAAACCGACAAACGCAACTTACCATTTTCATGAATTACATCCATCCTTTCCTGCAAGCTCAAAACCTCGATTACAGAATATTTGTGATAGAGCAAAGTCCTATGCGCGAGTTCAATCGTGCCAAGCTTTTCAATGTTGGATACACGGAGGCGACCAAAGCGAACGATTTTCATTGTTTCATCTTTCAAGACATAGATTTAATACCTCAAAATCCTGACAATATTTACGCTTGCACCAAAATGCCCAGGCATATGAGCTCGAGCGTAAATACATTCCGTTACAATCTACCTTATACCGGTTTATTCGGGGGTGCGATCGCATTAACTCGTAAACAGTTTGAAAGAGTTAACGGATTTTCCAATGTTTTCTACGGATGGGGGGGAGAAGACGACGATTTTTATAGTCGTCTTCAATCGCGAGGCTTTCAAGTAAGTTGATCGTTGTTACGCAAAAATGATCGAGTACATTTTGACGTGCATAATACATAAATTTATTTTGGATTTCAGGTCACCCGCTTCGGACCGAGTATTGCCCAATATTATATGCTAACGCATAAGAAAGAACCTCCGAGTAGCGCGAGATTCGAGAATTTAGAAACTAGTGCTAGAAGATACGAGACTGATGGTATTAGCAATTTAGAATACAGGGTTTTAAATCATCAATTAAGGCCGTTATATTCTTGGATCTTAGCAGATGTTTAGTCTTTGTTTAGTTTCCATTTCCTGTTTCTAGTCTCTGTTAATTTATAAACAAATATGGCTGTTTAACTGTTCGTCGTAATTTCAGTTAATAATAACGAAGCTCATATATAGAAGAATTAAATAACGCAACATTACGGAAAGATAAATTTTGTAGAGATTTCCTAGAAATTTATTTCCGTGAAACTGAGAAAAGGTGGCCATTGAATTTGTTACGATGATAGAACATGTTCAATGACATTCTGTGCAATACAGGGAAATATACATTTTATATTTCTCTATCGAATGGTATATGCTAGTACGTCAAAGATAATACCACGTATAATTGTTTGGGGGGTATAACTGCAGAAATATAATATCGATAAACATTGTCTCACCATAATATTGAGATTTGTTTTATGGCGCCATATAATAATCTGTTTCAAAGTAACTGAATTAAACATCAAGTTACATTCGAGTCAAAGATCTCGTACATATAAGACACGTGTCTCCTACATTCCGTTTTCGTTCGATGCAGTATTTTACAAAAGTCAGTTCTTCGAGCAAGCGCAGGTTTAATAGTACAAAACTTCTTTATACATACAAAGGATTGTAGTTTGTTCCTCTAGTGATACGCCTAAAAATCAAAGTGTTTATATAATCAAGTCAATTTTTTCCCAAACATATTTTTAACTTAGTTTAATGCTCGATATTTTTTAGCGTTATATTTATATCGACTGAAACGAAGAAATATAGTATTGTAATTACATTACTTATTGTTTTATAATTATAGTGTCACTGGTAACGTACGACACGGTAAATTATCGAATTAGAATAAACACGCGTAATATATTAACGTTTTGAATTTGTATTACTAGTCATAAATGAGCCCAGGTATTCTAGGGAGCTGATAGGTTTACAAGCGGGACAAAAGAGGGAGCGAGAGGTTTTCTATTAGTTCCAATTATCCCCACCACCGGATCATCCGCCATTGCGTTAACGGGGGCTCTAGAACGTAGACCATAACCAACGGGGCCCCGTGTACTTTGTGCTTCGAAAATTTATCAGCTTTACAATACTTTTAACGAAGTTTCAAAGCTTGTAATTGTGTGCAGTTTGTGAATAATTCAATTTCGAAATGTAGAAAGCTCAAAGTTCAAATCATCGAAACTACTTCACTATATGTAAGTACAAGCGTCTCGATACAAATGAAAATGTACGTATAAGGAGTTTGAAAGAGAAATGTGTAACGATAAAATTGTTGCAAATCGCGTTTATTATTTTATTAAGAAGATTTGAAACCTCGTAACTGTCGTTTGTTTAGATATGTGTACAATAGATAATTCGCGGTACGTGACATTTTAAGTTTCGCTTGAAAAAAGAAGCGACGTACTTGCTTTAGGTAAATATTTTATTTCGATTGAAAAATAACACCGATGGAGAAAAGATTCGATTCTTTAAAAACGAACACGAGTGTATTGCAAGCAATAATGCCGCGTGTATTTTTATTATCATCTTTTAACCTATAACTTATTACATGGGTTTTGGATGTGTAATTAAAAAAATAACGATAAAGCGTCAGAATGACTGTAGAAATGTGTATGTATAGCGAAGAATGATCTCAAAAAGTACGATGCAAAGTATAATAATTAATAAAAGAAGGATCGACGTGTAAATGTTCGAGTATAAATATAATTCTCTCTCTATATATATAGATGTGTAGTGTGTGTGGTGAATCTGACATAATTCTATTATAAAATTAATTATGAAATTCATCGCGAATTGTTACAGTATAATAAATATACGATGCACCAGTGATGAGTTTAGTCGCACTGGATTCATAAGTAATAGTAGATTGATTTTTTCTTTCTCCAAGCATCATGAAATTCGCTGGAAACTGTGTAAATTAAAATACGCGACGGTAATTAATATTACTGTTTCGCGTTGCCGGAGATATTTCACAATGCTTCGATAATATACTTCGTTCACGAAATACGTAAAAGTACTGTATTGTGCACAAAATTGTTAGACGAGAATTGCTTGATGTGATAATCTTGTTTGAACTATTTCGCTACTGGTACTTGTACATAGTACATTCTTGGGCAAGCACTGTACGGGTCGTAAATAGTGAAACAAATATAGTTTTCCTTAAACGAACAAGCATAGTTTTTTTTGCTTAAAGCGAAGCCGAATAACTATCGCGCGAACAGTATCAAGACAATACGAGCATATTTTTAAATAGTATCACATAAAAGGACGTACTAAAATCTAATGAGAAAAAAAAAAGAAAAAAAAAAAATTTACAGCGAGTTCAAAAAACTAACGTTACCAATGTATTATTACCTAAGAATCTTAGAATAGAGAAGTAATGTAATATTGTGAAAACGTATAGGAAAGATATAAAAAAATGTAACGTATTCCCAAGAATGGATTATCACCGTTCTCAATTACCAGTACACAGACCAGTATATACTATCCGGATAATACGCGCCACATACCTATCCGTTTATGGAAAAAATTGAGTACAAGTACTTGTGTATGTATACATAAAACCTATGTACAACGATACTCGACATATTATGAGTCGGACAGTTCCTGATAACGCGCGTACATCATCTTCTTCACACAATCTTTGTACGTGTCCCCGGGTAATGCACTATACGACGACGACTTCGCTCCCAAACCGGCCGTAGGTACTCTTCTCTCCGCTTCGATGATACTAGTCCTACCTTGATTCGATTTGCCAAGTCCCATTCCTTCGCTCCACCCCATTTTTTGTAACAATTTATTGCCAACGTTGTCCGAACCGATACCGGCTCTCGTCGGCTCCTCGTAAGACACTGATATATCCTCGACTCTCGTTTTTAAGTATTTCTCTTTAAGTTTGTTCGGCTGTGGTGGTTCCGGTTCACCGTACTTCGCTCTTCTCTCTTTAGCACGATCCCGATATTTATTATTCCTCTGCTGTGGGTCGTTCGGGTCCAAACCGCGCACTTGGTACCAATTCTCCAGATTCTGTTTATGAAGATCGGACAACTGTTGATGTCGAAGCAACGCTTCTTTGCTAGGGAACTGTCGTTTGCACAACAAGCAAGCCAGCTTGGTCCAGTCCGTGTGTTGTCTTTCTTCCTGTTGCACGTCCTCTATCTCTTCTTCCGTGTCGCTGCCGCCTCCATAGGCAGCGACCAACCCATTGTTTCCACCTTGATCCTCGTCCTCGTGGTAAGAGGTAGCCAGAGACTTCTTCTCCAATATGGCGTACCCAGCATCCGCTGCTCCACTCCCGACTCCCTGATTCCCATCGACACCAGCGAACTCCGAGTTCCAGTTGCTCTTTGCGTTCTCTTTCTTCTGGTTCAACGTCTTTGCCCAGCGTTCCATATCCTTGGCTATCTTCTTCGCTACTTTCACTTTGTCCTGCTTGCTGTCTTTCTTTTTACTCTCATCCTCCCTCGACAACTCTTGAGCAGCGCTAGTTACCGTAGAAGTTGTCGCCTGATTGGTGATCGTGTTGGTCGAGTCGGTGCTGCTAGCAGTGGCAGTTATTGTAGTCCCACTGGTGGTGGTTCCTGTTGCTTGCGTAACGGTCGTAGCAGTCTACACAAAACACCCACCGGATTATTCCCACGCGTCTAAAATTTCGTTAACGCAAAACGTGCAAATCCGACTTACCTTTGCTGGTTGATATGAGAATGATTCGGCGTCCCAATATAGGAATTGTTGCGTGTGACTATTATAATAATATTGCGAGTTGGGATCATAATACAATCCTGTACTGGGATCGTAGTAGTAGCCCGATGATTCGTCGTAGTGATAGGTACTGACATCCGGTACAGCTAAAATTGCAAGGAATTAGTAGATCGGTGAAAACCTTTCAAAGCAAAATAAAAATAATTTGCTCCGTTGTTATAAAACTTACAGTATACTTTACCATCACTCGCGTGCGCAGGCACTCTTCCGCTCGCCAACGACGTGCTGGTTGGCGCCGATGGCATTGGTCTGTTCTTCATTTCATCCGCGTCCCCTAACTTTCTCGACGCTTGCAGTTGTTGTATAGCTGACTGCGCCACCGCTGCCGCAGCGTTCACTCTGTCGGTCTGATTCAGAGACGGTAACGTGATCGCGGACCCTTGCATTATTTGATTCTGATAATATTGCGTGTAATACTGAAGATAGTGAGCTTTCTGCGCAGGCGTCTTAGCGTACAGGTTCGCGCTGTACTCTGCCAATTGAGCAACGTCGTCCAACGTGTATCTCTGCGGTTGACTGTCGTTCGCTTTCCAGGTGTTGGTATTATTTATTTGGTGGAGTTTGCAATACGTGATCTCCACTTTTCTCCCGTCCACCACCAACCCTTGCTTCGTGAGGGCCGTGTGCAAGTACATTGCATCCACCACGTTCCCCATTTCCAGATAACAGACGCCCCTTGATGTGTTGGTCAGAGAATCGCGTCCAATGCGGATACTCCGTATTGGCATCGACGAAAGGTTTTTCATTGCTTGCAATACGGAATCCTCCGTCGTTAGCACGTCCAATCCTCGAAGGAGGACGGTGTTCGTAGGATGAGGGCTGATCTCATCGCTACCCTCTCCGCCTTCTTCGCTCTCTGCCCGCGAGGCCGAACATTTAAAACACGTTTCGCGCCTCTTGAAATTGTGTGCTCCACACTTGAATAGAAAATCATTATCAATAATTAATTAATAATAATTGAATTATATAATTAAATTTGAAGAGTTTTAATGGTAAGCATACCTTGACGCAATGCCAATCCTGAGTGTTCTTTGCTGGCGGCTTATCCACATGGCAATCTTTCGGTATACTGTACTGCATCAAGGCACGGTATTGGTCCTGTAGCATCAGTACTCCCTGAAACAGAGAATTTCAGTGTTATCCCGTCCAACATCCTCCCAAAGCCTCTGTTTATCCCGTAAACTTCCTTCTTGGTTGACGAAATTATAGTTTTCTACTTCATAGCTTTCCGTCTCGAACGAACAGTAAAGAAAATGTCGTGGGCTTATTATAATTGTGGGCCATTCCACACGGCTTGCGGACCGACTCTCTATGTACATGCGCGACAACTTTTTCTTTTCGTTTTTGGTTCGATCAAATTGGACTTTAACTCGTGGAAAAAACAAGCAAACGTACAATGAATCGCTTGCGTAAAAAAATTTTTCTTTTTTTTTTATATATGTGAACAAGAAAGTCGTGCACAAATAATTTGTTCATTCATTTAAAATGCTCAACTGGTAATTGCGGTCGAGAACAAAGTTAAATGGTAGAAGCAGACTTAAATGACGTAATTAAAAAATAAGCATCTCGTATCGAATGAGTATAGCAAATGTGTGTGAAACTCGTACAAATAAATCATCATGCCGGATACTATATATGCACTGTACGCAAAAAGATAAGACGATTGGAATGACCCTCCTCCGATCTTCATTGTTAGTCCACAAACTTTTATGATAGATAGAGGATAGGTAAAAAGCACGCGGCGCGGCCTTTTTTTTTTCTTTTATATATGTATATATAACTTTAATCCAATAGACGGAATTTGCGAGCGAGTTAAGAAAAGTCTGCAAAGTATGTGGGGACTCCTAGATAAGTAATTAGGTACGGTAGGTTGAAGTAGCCTTTTTGATAGGTGCACAGCCATGGCCATGGGGAAGGCCAGGGGGCTGCGTTACCGTGCCTTGCCGCCACGGGGCGTCGGTGGCACGCGTACAACGCATCGGTTGGGAATCTGGACTGAACTTCTTTCTACCTGTTTCATCTCCATCCACCGTGCGGCCTCCTGAGTCGCGTTAAACTCGACGAATGCAAAACCTCGCGAAGCACCTATACAGAGCAAATACACACATATCCAAAGTTAATCCACGTTTTGCCTGGGTGTCTCTACTCTGAGAGGGCAGGCAATCACAGCACCAACCATTGACAGACTGAGTTTCGAACGAAGTATTTCTTCGCTTCGTCGCTTGCTTTCATTTCCATTTGCCTAAAGCTCAGCAGAACAAATTCTATACGGATGAAAGACGATCTTTTTTTCTATCGTACTTAGTCTTTTTCTTTTTTTTTTTTTTTTTTTTTTCACGCGAATTATCATTTACTCTAATGTCAGGACCTACCGAAATCTTGGCCTCCGTATATCTTTTTTTCTTTTACTATTTATAGATTGAAGGAATGATAGTCGAAATCGTACAAAAATGTCTCTTCCAAATTCGTCAAGATAAGAACTTGTCAAAGATAATTGTGTATGCGCAACGTACAATGAAGCATTAGAATTTGTCACAGAAATTTTAGATGTTACTTAGACAGCCGAACAACCGAGTAAACTTGGTTGGCAAAAAATATACATTTCGCTTATTCTAAGTATAAGATATAAACTTCTTAATAAATATTTTACGCCACCCTTGCTAGATGAATAATGATGATCTGATTTTCCTCAAAATATTCTTCCTGCGTATAGAACTTACCTTATTCCAAGAGTAGAGAATGAATTAATGATTCTTATTCAATCGATAGTCATTATATTCATTATACTGCTTGAATAATTTTTGGGTATGCATGATTGGTACTAGGGAAGAGATTTTAACCAAATATGACAAAAAATTGTTTGAAACCTTAACCGTTCGTGACGTTAATAAATGAGCAAAAGTTTCCAACAATTTTTTTTCCCCCGATGATCATTAAAAAATTGCAATAATAACTTAAACCTACACAAGTCTAATGCGACCTGCCGATGTGAAAAGCAGTTCACTTGTGTACACATTAGGTTGCGGGGAAGTTTTAAGTTACGAAAATGAAGATAATTACCTGTGTCCTTTTTACGAATCAGCCTGATGTCCTTTGGCATGAGACCACAGTTGAGGATGTCTTGCCGCACCTGTGATACACACATCATAATGATAACAGAGATGTACGCGTGCAAACGCTCGCTCATGAGTGGCCAATTATGTCGGGCCACTAAGTTGACAACCTACGTCATTTTCAGTAATGTGCTGAGCAAGCCCACGAATCATTATGGTGTTGTTCGGAGATTGAGATTTGTAGTGGATGCCTTCCATGGACGAACCGTAAGTACGTCCATGGTCGTGCTCAAAGTCCATACTTTCACGGCTATGATCGTCATCCCGATCACGATCTCTGTCCTCCCGCTTCCCTCTACGATCCCTATCCCTATCTCTATCTCTGTCTCTTCTAGAGCGATCTCTATCTCTGTCGCGATCGCGATCCCTGTCTCTGTCTCTTTCTACAGAGTCTCTGTCTCTTTGTCTAGCGTAACGATCCTCTCTGTCCCTGTAGCTACGGTCTCTGTCGTCTCTGCTGCGATCCCTTCTGTCTCTCGAACGGTCCCTTTCGCGGTCTCTGTCCCTTCCACGATGATTTCTGTATTCGGGACTACGGTGGTCCCTGTCGCGATGATCATTGTCGCGGTGCTCGGCGTAATCCGGTGACCTACTGCTTCCATAATCATTACGATAGTCATAGTCAGAATTATGTCCCCTTCTCTCAGGCCCGTAACCTGGCTCCCACGGGTCAATATTGTTACTGTACATGTTGTCCATACATTTAACTTGTTCCTGAAATAATTAAAATTATTTCAATACCGATAAAATTATTTCAATTAGTTTCTTTAAAATAAACCTCCTGATAAAAAGACACAAAACATAAGAAAATTAATAAATTTCTCTGCTACTCTGCAAATTAGAATATTAGGGATACTCGATGAAATTAGAAGCAATGGGCATTTAAAATTCAATTACAGCGGCAAAGAAATCACTTTATTTAATTAACACGTTTCACGTTACGCAGACCTAGATAACAGAGCATAAAGCAACAGCTCATTGAATAAAATGCAACATAAATATAACACCAAGTCGGCGTTAATATCATTAAGCGTATTAACTGCTTCGAGTATAATTCACTATTTCGATTCCACTTAAACTCTAACGTTTACACGGAAACAGTGTGATTTAAAGGTACTTTCATAAAAAATGCCGCATACTTTTCGCGAACATTTCAAATTACTTGACAGATTTCGTCGAAATTTTTAAACGCGATCCTGCGGTCAATAAAGGCAATAGTAAAGACTCACGTTCCATTAGAAGTTTTATTAACGTTATGAACTCGAGAAATGGTTAAAGGACATTGTGATGTTAAAAAAAATTCAGTAGAAATCGAGCAATACAAAAGAATTGAATATAAAATCATGAACCGCTAAGCGAACGACCATCGTGGCGTTGATTAATAGTCCGTCGTACCCGATGTTATTGCGATCCCCAGTCTTCTTTACAATGCACCAAATTCTCGAGAAAATGATCTTCGTGTCGTGGCGAATCCGTACGTGCTTAATTTCCACTTACTTTACTCTTTCTTCGTACGATCAGATGAGAAATAGCGTGATGCGCACAATGGCGTGGTTACGCCTCTCGTTCCTTCCTTACAATATGGCGGCGTCAGTGGAGGAAGGACCCATTACGTGTCCATGATCAAATGATGTTAGAAATATTTCCGAGATGGCGCTTCGACGCATTTCATGATTTCATTAATTTTTTTCAATCATTCAGAAACTGATCGAACTTCTTATTTTTATCTCGCTGAAATTTTTTTAAAAATACATCTTTTTATACACGCATTGGCATCCCTAGTTATTTTCATTGGGCGTAAATCTCGTTGACGAATCGATTCGAGGAATTGGTGACAACTTTTCTAGAAATATGATTCAACACGAGAACACGAGATAAGTAATTTTATCGCAGACATTATTATTACATTTATCTACGGTATTGCAATTTGAAATTTACAAAGCTAGTGAATGGTTAGGCATAAAATTCACAAAGAGGGAGTTTTTAAGAGAAAGAACGCAAGGTGGCAGCACTGTGTCAATTGATCTCCCGCGTCGTCACGTTAGAATTGAAACGACTGTGTAACAACGTGCCCAAACTTTCGTTTATCTTTTAAAACTCGATTGTTGATAATTACGATAAATATATTGCCCATAAAAAAGGGTATAACGTCTTAACAAAAAGGTAGCTTCTTCGGTTCGATCTATGGGCTGTCTTACAAATTGGTTTCCCTATTTAAAAGTGAATCGTTTCGTTTGTTGACCGTTGTAACCGTTGTAACATAACACGAGACACTTTACAGAAATTAGTTTTTACGTGTACTGTGTCGCGTGATGTTTATTCTCAGAAGGCACGTTGTTTTCGTTTGTCGAAAAGTATCGAAAACAACGGATGACCGCTGGGAGGACGATATTAATAATAATGTGTTATTATATACGGGTACAGTCATCTTTCGATACCTTTGACGTTCATTTTCGTCGAGCAAATGCGAGATAGCATATTTAAGACATTTATTTAAATCGAATTTTGTATTTTAAACGTTGCAATGAACAACCGTTGTGTAGTACAAAGTGTAAATAGCCGTTTCGTGTATAACCTCAAATTGTACGTCGAAAACATTGATAGTCAGTGCATTGGTACGGTATACCAATTATTATTGTTACAATCGATCGAACAGACAGTGAAAAAGTGTTGAAGTCATTAACCTATCTTCTACATTAGAAGTAATCTACATATTCCGATGCAAGGAAATGTATCGCGTGGCTGTATTTCGTAAGTGCATAATTGTTTACTTTATTTATTTATAAGTCGAGCGATTAAAATACAAAGACACATTCTTTTCGCTCGTGGACAACAATTAGTCGTCTAGCATTGTTACGAACAATGACTACGTCATGAAAATGCATCGCTAGAATCAAGGACGAAGTTTCAGTTCTTCGCTAATCGTTTATTTCAGTCTCGATTGTTATAAAGGCGAGATAAACGCTTTGTAAAGCTGAAACGATTAACCGTTACGAAATTAATAAATTCCAAGTGTATCGATACAACGACTGCACGAAATACAATGCTAGATAAGTTATTTTCGATTCGTAGGAATAATTTTCTTGATGTCAGGAAACTCGTACGAAAAAAATGCAATTTCTAGAAACATTTTCCCTGTATAACAAGTGTCCGTGGAGGGGATCGAGCCCGGGTAACCGGGGTCGGTCTCCACCCACCACGTCGTACCTACTCGGTTCGTGCAAATTCGTCAAGTTTCGGGTTCACTCGGGCTCCTAGGTGGTCGTCGGTGGTCGGTGGCCGCTACATAGGATATCTGGTTACGAGCATCAGCTGGATAAAGGGCATTTCGACCCCTTTCTCCATCCCATAAATTCAATCCTGGCTGTCGCGAGGTTGAAATTATTTTTCGTGTAATATTCGAATCTCGTAAACATTTTTATATTTGAGAATCGCAAGCCTAGCAGGTACGACGTTGCATACACTCGATTGCTACTTTAAATCGAGCATCTTCGTCGATATTCGAGAATTACAGACATTCTTATTACATCCGCGGGTATTTTTCAAATATTATTGGTACCTGATTTGTTATAATATCTAGCAGGGCTACATTTTCGATACCCTGCAAGTAAGTTATCAAAGAGACTCGTAGTCATCGATCGTTTCGAGTACTTGACTTTGCCGTATAGATGGCGGTCGTGTTGGAATGCCAAATTTCCGAACAATGTTGTAACGGTGTAAATTAGTGTAATTGGCGTGACGAAAGAAAGATTCGGGTTTTAAGGATAACAGGTCGTGATAAACGGTTTATTAGAGACGCGAGGAAATTGCTTCCTGTATCGTATCAGGAAAGAAGGTTCGTTCGCAGGGGGGCTGTCTTGACCCAAGCACACGATTCTAGGGTTAGTTCGTAGCTGGTGCACGAGCCGTGCATGTTTATTCGGCTTTGTAGAGGTCGCTAGCTCTACCTGGGGGGCACGTTCGCGGTTGAAGGAGCACGACACGCGAGAGGGAACAGGGAGGTTAGAGCGCGTGCGAGGTAGAGGGCGCCAAGATGGAGGAAACGAACGGGAAAACGGATACGCGAACGGAACGTAGGTAGAAACGTTACGAATGGCGGTCGGATATAACGAGAGAACCGTAAGAGTAAGAGAAATATAACAGTACGACGGAATAGCGAGAGGAGGGATGGGAAACTCAGAGGGGAATAGCGATATACAGAGAACGGGCGAGAGGGTGGCGGGAACGGGGGAAAAAAAGTGAAACGGGCGCGAACACAATGAACACGGGAGAGAGACAGAAATTCTAAGATAGGTTAGGGCGGAGGGGTTGAAATAACAAGAGAGACCAAAGAGAAAAACAGTAGGGAGAAGGACATATAGTACCAAGAGAAGGAAAAATCGAGGGGGTGCGAGAGGCAAACTGCGCGAAGGGGTCGCGGTCGGGTACATAGCGCGAAAGAGAAAGAAAGGTAGAGGCGTTCGTGCGCAACCGGTACGACGCAGACAGCTCGTCTATATACTTGGTTCAACGACCACCGCCCTAGTCTCATCCAACCCCGAAGTACCGGGCGGTTCGGAGGCCGCGCGTTGCCATTGCGGGGTGTGGGGAGTGAACGAGGGGGATGAAAGGAAGCAGTGGATGCAGGGTGGTTAGTGGGGGCGTGGAAGAGTTGGAGGGGGGGAGGGTAGTGCCGTGGCGGTGTCGAGCGGAACGGGCCACGGGCCAGTTCAGTCTCGAGTCCAGGAGTAGAAGAGCTACTGGCCGCTTGTCTGCTCCCTTCTTTCGCTATAGTTTCATTTCTTTCCGTTTTAGTTCATTCTTCAGTTCCGATTGATTGACACATTGTACACACACACACACACATACACACATATCCACGACCACACATACATACACATGCACGTACACGTATATACATACATACACGTATACGCACACGTTCACGCATATGTACAACACGTATAAACGCCCCGCGATACGTTACACATCGCGGGTTCGTATACGCGCAACGTATACATCGGGCTGACTCTGTTACGCGTCCCACACAACACACACGTACACGTATCGAGGCAGGACATAGAGGCGCGATCGCGTAACGCCGGACGTCTTCTGATATTTCGTGTCACGCGCAACATACACAGAAAACGTACGCGATACATCCGTTCGTTGTTGGTTAATCGTTTTTGGTGAATATCGACGACGACGACGACGACGCCGTTTCGCCACGCTCGATATACGTATCCCCGTGTATCGGCGATCCGCGTCCGTCACGTTTGTGTACGATCCGATGCACGGACACACCCGCGACAGCACCGCGTATCTGTAGCACCCGTAATCGGTCAGGTGTTTACCCGCGTAGTACCTGCGTCCTCTGTCCATCCGATGCACGTGCAACAGAGCCCGCGGATTGATTGAGTTTTAGGAAACGTAATTGTCGCAGGTACGTGGAACAAAGTATGCTTCATTTATGCGCGTGACGATCTTCGTTGCGACGCACCCCAGCGATCGGGGGGCGGGCTGGCGATCATGGAAATTATCCTTTGGTCGTGGGATTTTTCTAAGCTTAAAAATTTGTGATCGTAGAAAATTATGGAAATTTTTATATAATTTTTCCATCGCGATGTTTATGTTTTTTTTTACGCGAGTTTGTAAAAGGATAATTTTCTATCGCGGTGTTCCTGAACGCGAGAGAAGTCGATCAAACGATTGATTTTTACGCTCGTTACTTCTCTCGCGTTTATTTTGTCGATCTCGTTACATCGTGCGTTGTGCGCGACGATGTAATTATTAACCCTCGTCGGGGGACTCCCGGGGCCATTTGCACCTGTGCAAACTGTATAATTTAGAGTCGTGAAATTTTCATTTTCAACTTGTTTAATTAACGATATTGATAAAGGAGGAATTTTTAAATACGATAATGCGAAAATTCGATTGGGTCAAATTTGACCCGTGAGTCGTGAAATTTTCATTTTTATTCATAAAATTAACTTTTAAATTCGAGTAGAAATCTTGTATTGTATCGGGGTCAAAATTGAGCCGTGTAAATTATATCTTTAAGAGTCGTGAAATTTTCATTTTTATTCATAAAATTAACGACAGTAATGAATTTTGAAACTCGATTGGAAAGCTTGTATTAAGTTTTGGGTAAAAATAGACCCGGAGTCCGCCGTTCGGTCGCCGAGGGTTAAATCGACAAAGTGTAAATAAAGATTGTTTATAAAAATTCTTTTCAGCGTACTTGTTATATATTTTATATAAATTACAACATGGAATTTTAACGATTACGCGATCCGAAAAAAATTTGATAGCAATATCCCCCACCCCAGTCTCGTATGATTAATTACCGTCTGCCGCGACTTTGATGTCCCCGGTTCCGTTGGTAGCCCTGAATCGCTGTAACCGAAGGGGGTAAATCGTGTGAACTGAGCCGTGGAGAACAGTCCCGGGGCTTCTTTCGTGAGTCGTGTTTTTACCTGTCGACGATTGGTCAGAGACGTCCTTGTAGCTACCTCTTGGACTTGGCGCGTTTGTGGGTGACCTTTGCCCTGTTCTTGCCGGTAGCCAGCTCCAAACCGCCCCTTGTCAGCTGATTGAAATCGATAATGGTGAGCCTAGGCTCGGCGGGATGTCTCGACGGCGGCTGTACCCTGTCGAGCGGTGCCCCGGGGCTCCGGAACCTGTAGCTCCGGTTCCTGCACCCGCCTACGCCCGTTCCACTTCCACTTCCGGTCCCTAGCTGGCTCATCCGCGTGCCGCTCATCGATCGGTAACCGCCGCTCGCCGGCGGCTCTGCCTCCTCTTGGAAGTACCTACCGATCGAACCAGTCGGGGGATTCAGACCTAACCAACGACAGAAAAACACCATCATTCCGTGTATCCAATTACTCGTGAATGTTGGCCAGATGCATGGGAGCCGGTGTCCTGGAGATCCTTGCTTTGGGTTGCTTCAGAGTACGGTGCCTGGGTCGCGACTGACGATTCTTCTTAGTCGATGGCTGATCAGGCAGTCCAGCTGGTATCAGGCCCATCAGCTTGTAGTATTCGAGAAAAACTCTCGCCAGATTGCGTCCCAGCCTGTAATCTGTGAGTTGTATAGTCAAGATTCTTTCGCCATCTATATGCAGACTAGGCAAACTTTGTTTTCCAATCTCAGTACGCTATGAATTATTCAATGCCTCCGTTTGGTCCGACCAAATCGTAATTGAACGACGAACTTTGTCGAGTCAGGCTCGATCGATCGTGTTTTAAAGGATACATCCTTCCTCCGTGTAGGGGAATATGCCAGGCGTCGTCTTTCTATTGTATCCGTGCATCGATACCTCGATGCTGTAGCAGTTGACGTGCTCCTTCAGAATCGAGCACAGATAACGTCGCGCGGTCCCGGACTTGTGTGGGTCCTGATTGTACATCGTGTTCCCAATCTCGTAGTCCTCGGCGTGTTGCGCCAGCAACTTCGGCAGAACGATGTGTCTCTCGTACCTGAAAGGCTGGCAGCCATTTGGTTAGATAGTGCCGTGGCATGGAAATCTCTTTTTCGCTACTCCAGGTGTTTCTCAACATTTTCTCGCGTCTAGTTTCTAACTAAACTGTGACAGGGCCCTGCTAGAGGAATCCGTCAGTCCTGGGGACTCCACCTCCTCAGAGACTCGCCACCAGAGGGCCACGCTCTCTCGTAAGCGATCGACTGACTACCCAATATGTCCCAAGCGTCTGAGGCGGTAGTAAGGCTCTACTAGCAGCCAGACTCTGCCTCAGACGCTGGGAGGGGTCAGTGACAAGCGCTTGTGAGAGAGACCAAGAGCTTTCAGGCCCTCTGGTGGCGAGTCTCTGAGGAGGTGACCTCTTGTGCACTTTGCCTACGTTAAGTTATCGAAACCATACATCGAAGGTGTAAAGTAAGCTTTTACCTGTACACATCGTCATAAGTGTTCCCATAAACAAACACCCCCGTTGCGTTGCTGTGCGCGTGTAGATCGAGGACGCAATCCAGAGGGGTCCTGGTGTTCTTGTCCAGGTTCTTCAGCATCGGTTTAACAGCTACCAAGGCTGGATGAAGCCAGTCCGAGACTTTGTTCCACGAACGATTCAGGTCCGCCCCTATCGACGTGGATCTTTGGAACCAAATCGATTACCAAGTTGGGATCGTTTTGTAAGGTCGAATTGTTGGCTACTTACCTGTAATTGCCGAGAAAGACACCGTCAGGGTTGAGCATGGGTATTATTTTAAAGACGACGTAGTTCCTGAGGACTTGGGCGATGGGGTGGCAGCTGACCAGGAAGTCCATGAGACCCTGGCAGACGAAGGAAGAGGGCGATTCACCCGGGTGAACCCTGGCGAGGACGACCACCACTCTTCTAGGGTACTCTTGAGCGTCGTCCAAGTTGGACGTTATGGTGACCAGCTCGATCTTCCTCTTTTGAATGGAAGTGGTCAGGGTCTCTCGTCTGGTGCAGGTCAACCTGGTGCAAAGGTTGTCCAGGTGGGCCAGGTAGCGGCTGTAGGAGTATGGGTAGCTCAGGGCGAACTGGTAGACGTCCTCCTCGCGATCGAAGGCGAACGCGAAGCTCAGAACGTAGTGGTTTTGGTGCTGAGCCGATCTATAGTAGAACACCTAGGGGAACATGCACACTAGTATGGTTATTCGATCATCATTCGTGGTAAATTGTTAATTAACTTGGTCCTTGGGGATCCTCTGCCACTTGGGCTTGGTGCTGCTCTTCACCAGCGGTGTCATTCCATTCCTAAACAGACTGGCGCTCTTGGACACGTTGACGATGTTGAAGACCACTCTCTGGTCTGCTTTCACGTTGTCCACGGTGAAGTTGAACCACAGACGCAGTCGAGGGTTGCAGGTGTCGGGTCGTATGAAAAGATCGTACTCGAACTCCGAGATGAGCTCCACTCTGCCCAGGTTGCCAGTCTCGAAAGAGGCGTCGAAGCAGATGTGTCCTTTCTTCGCCTTTCCGCTGTGACCAGGCGGTCGCATTATCATCTTGTTCACGTTACCCAGTCCACCCTCCGTGTCACTGTCCTCACTCTCTGCAACAGTTTCGTTCGTTGATCGTTCTTAGTTTCTAAGATGTTCCTAACGTCCCCTCTCAATTCAAAGATCGATTTTGAGCAACGCAAATGGCTCGAGCAGAGGAACGAACCGGCTCTTTGATAGAGACTGGTGTGCTCCAAAGGGTCGCGACCCTCCCCCAGCGCCATCCTCTCTCTGTCGAGCAAAGACACACGCTGATCCACCGGGCAGAAGTCGCGAGAGCAGACTGACTACCTTCCACGGTTGCTCTAACGCCGCGGGCGTGGGTGTACGTTTGCCCACCTACGCGATAAAGTTGAAATCGTGCACGTTACGGTTAATTCCCGTGTCGGTTCTCGTGCAAGGAATCTCTCGCCGCGGCGTTCGTGATTTCGCGCGGTTCGAATACCCGGTGGAATCGGGTTGGCGGGAATTCGCGTGGCTGCCACGCGTCAGAGATCCACCGCGGCGCCGACAGCGGGTTTGGAAATCGTTTGCGGTCACGACCAGCGCCGTTCGATCGAAATCTAAATGAGAGAAGGGTGGTGGTGGGTCCAGCCAGACGGACTTACGACTTTTCCCCATCCTAATCTAGCCCCCGATCACGTGGGAACCGCTCGAGCGCGGCTGGAGCTGTTGCTCCTCGTCACGAAACGATCGGAGTTAAAACTTCTGCAAACGAACTTTAGATTAGTATTCTCTCTTCCTTGCTCCCTTTAGTTGCTTTTGTTGAATGCAAGAAGTGAGAGAGATCGGTAAAGCCACGAAATTTAGTAGTCGACCGAGCGCTTGCGAGAAAGTCGAGATCGTGGCCCTCTGGCGGCGGGGGTGCTAGAGGACGCTGTTAAATGTTTCGAGGGATGAAACTAGAAGGCCCACGTGGCTCGTACAGAGAACGGGGCAAGCGCGAACAGACACGTCACGTTTGTTCCGCGAACTCGTGACTTCTAGCTGCCTGCCCCCCTACACTGTTTCTCTATTCTCTGTGAAAGAAACATAGTCTCCCGCGGATCTAAATCGAGATCGATCGATGTCTATTTCCATTCGCGGATTCCCGTCGGACTTAAATGACGCATAAAAGTAAGTTTCGCGACTATAGCCGGCCGACGAAGAAACGAAACGAACGAAGAAAGGAGAGATCGTGCACGGTCGTAGGCTACGCGGGTCGTTTTGCGTCAAGATTCCACGGTTCTGTTATCAATGATTCATTGCTGCGAGGGGTTGAAAGCAGCAACGTGTTACACCACACGTGAACTTTGCGTAGCCAGTCAATGTTAGTGACCGACAGTGACTCGTTCTCCATGCGTTCCAATCGTTCGACTATGGGAAAAATGGGAAATTTCTGTGGTGTATTTCAGCTGGTCTCATGACAGAGGGTCAGGAATGTTGTTCCACCCGTTAGATCTCGAAAAACTACTTTTGATTAGGGGGTAAACTTAGTGACCAACAGTGACGCAATTCACTTGCGGTTGGGAAATTGATCTCCTGCGGGAAAATTGAACATTCTTATGGAGAGTTTGGGCTGTTATTCTCATGACAAAGGTCTAGCAATATTGCTCTACCCGTTAGATCGTGAAAAACTACCAGCAATAACACGTTTTGATTAGGGGGAGCCAACTTGGTGACCAACAGTGATTTTGCATGCGTTGGGAAATTGATCTTTTGTGGGAAAATTGAACATTCTTATGGAGAGTTTGGGCTGTTATTCTCATGACAAAGGTCCAGCAATATTGCTCTACCCGTTAGATCCTGAAAAACTACCAGCAATAACTCATTTTGACTAGGGGGAGCCAACTTGGTGACCAACAGTGACTTTGCTTGCGGTTGGGAAGTTGATCTCCTGCGGGAAAATTGAACATTCTTATGGAGAGTTTGGGCTGCTATTCTCATAATAAAGGCCCAGCACTATTGCTCGACCCGTTAGATCTTGAAAAACTACCAGCAATAACGCGTTTTGACTAGGGGGTCCAACTTGGTGACCAACAGTGACTTTGCTTGCGGTTGGGAAATTGATCTCCCACGGGAAAATTGAACATTCTTATGGAGAGTTTGGGCTGTTAGTCTCATGACAAAGGTCCAGCACTATTGCTCGACCCGTTAGATCTTGAAAAACTACCAGCAATAACGCGTTTTGACTAGGAGGCGCGATATACGATCGAACACTAGTAGCGTCTGACCATACATCACCTTTTCTACTTGCAGCAAAGTTCAAGTCTCTATTTCCTACAAATTTCCAATGTCGATCGCCTCGAAAGATATTATAGTCACCTTCTGCTGGTCCACTCTTGTATAATCGAAGAGGGGGGTGGCAAAACATCAGTGGCAAACACCTTGTCCGCAACGGGACAGGCGTTCCAGCCTCCCAGGAAGTGACTTTTCACAATTTGCCCGGGCAAATGTCCGCGGCGTGTTGTTTCGTCGCGATTACCGCGAGGTGGGTGGAGGGGGGTGGTCGGGGGGTGAAAAAGGAAGATACTCGGAAAATTGGAGGGGAAAAAAAGGTCTGAGGATGCTCTGGAACCGACGGTTAGGAAGAGCAATTAAAAGTGGGACAAAGAGCCCCGGAGAAGAGAAGAGCCGCGAACAATTACTGGAACAGAGAGGGAACGAGTGGGGGCGGCGGAGGGGGGAGGGGGGTAGGACACACAATAATACGCGCCACTGAACTCGCGCTAAATCTTTAACAATTCCGGGCTACGTGCTCCCCGAGGCACAAAAACGGAAGCTTCGATCGTTACTTCCGAACAATTTTGCTCATCAAATTAGATGAATTTCACCATCGTCGAGTCGATTTAAAAATCCTACCTCTTCTCTGTTCGTGATCACTCTGATACCCCGATTCCCTTCTGTCGTCGATACCCTGGCCCGGAAGTCGGAAGTAATAACGAAGAACACGGAATGGGATTTCGCGGTGCGAGAATGATCATCGTAACGTTTGTCAGGTCGCAGTTAAGATTCTCGCGTGACTTACCGCTGGATTCGATCGGCTTGACGGATCACAGAGGAGATCCATCGGAAACGGACGTCGAGATATAGGGGGAAACACGCGGTTGGCAGGTCTGTGTAGGTGCGGGATCGCCGTAGGCGGGGGAGAGAGATCCACGGTAACGTGTTAACGTGCTCGGCGTTTCAGTCACGGAACGGGGTTTCCACCCCGTGCTTGTTACGAACTCTCGAAGACGTATCGAGCGTGTACGTACCAGTCTCCTCGGTGTCGGACATATCGAGAGCGCCGGTTCTGATTTCTGACTTGTCCCGGGGACTTGGTCCACGCGAACCTCCAACTTCGCAGACTGGACGACACTGGGGCGGCGGGTTCACGCCAGGTTTCCTTGGTTCTGTTGAATCGATACGTGTCCCTGTGTCTTCTTTTCCTCCTGTTTTCGTCCTTCGTGCACCCGGGGGGTAACTTGCCCTCCCAGGTTCATCGCACCCGTGCCAACCCCTGACGACTCTCTTTGTCGAACAAACAACTCAAATTCAAACGTTCTGAGAGACTGATAGACCTGGTACCACTGGTTCACAGTGGGTTACATTTGGGGACATCCTGGGGGGCATGTGCATTAAATGCTTTGCGGTGTTGATATCGGTTTTTTTGTTTATTTATTTATTTGTTGATTAGAGATGGAAAAGGACTCATCAGACGCTGGGACATTGGGTAGTTGATTCAGGAGTTTATATATATGTAGGAACGAAGGGTTAGGCGAGCGCTTGCGAGAGAGTCAAGGCCGTGGCCCTCTGGCGGCGAGCACGCGACCTGACGCCACAACACCAAAGAAACTAAAACGACAGATACCTAAAGAAACGTACAATGCAATGTCGTTTCATTCCCTCTCAGAAAATTGTTGCAAATTTTCAAAAATTACCACTTCTTTTGCAACGACTAGTAACAATTGTTTCGTTGTACCATTGTAACTACCCTTGCGTGGAGGGGTTTAATACACTATGAGGGGGCTGGGGGTGAAGCAGGAACACCAGCTCACGGATAATTATTGCAAATTCTCAAAAATTGAGTCGGGTATCAACATTGATCAGAGATTACTTCATTTGAAACGACCAGTAACAATTGTTTCGTTGTACCATTGTAACTACCATTGCGTGTAGGGGTTTAATACACTATGAGGGGGCTGGGGGTGAAGCAGGAACACCACCTCGCGGATAATTATTGCAAATTCTCAAAAATTGAGTGGGGTATCAATATTGATGAGAGATAACGACTAGTAACGATTGTTTCGTTGTACCATTGTAACTGCCCCTGCGTGTAAGGGTTTAATTCGATTCGAGGTGGGGGGGTAAGCACGGAATTTCGGGGCGAAAACAGCTCTAACGAGGTCGGCATGGATTTAATACGCGTGAGCGCGGGAACCGCGTAATCCGCGCGCGTAACGACCCCGGGTCGATGGCGTTGTGGGGGAGGGGGGGTGCAGAGCAGGCGGTGCACCGGGGTGCAGCCTCGTTCCGCGGGTCCACGCGACGTTCCGTGCAACGGAGGGAACGCGCGAAACGAGCCTGAGTCGCGCATATCTATCTTTGGCCAGGCTCCGGGGATCCCGGATGAGCAGGCGCAGCTATGGCGCGGCCCCGCGAGAAGGGGATGGAATTATGGAAACTTGGTTGCAGGGGGACGTCCGGAGGATACTTTCCCGGATAGTTCTACCCCCCGTACTGGGTACGCGTAACCGTGTTAACCGACGTCGGTTGATCGATGAACCTGCATAATTCCCACAGACCTGAGCCTCCCGCTGAACTTTCCTGGGTTCCACGAACTTCTCCGTGCAATTTTCGTAACGAGTACGACTTACGGTCTACCTGGTAGGTTTGGAAACCCCGTTCGAGGCTCTCTGGTTTGTTTATTTTAGCACTGGGGAAGGGTGGTCAAAATGATCCTCAATCTCTGATGAAAATTGACTTTTTGAAAATTAAACATTTATTTCTAGTGCATTACAACCCTTAAATTCTTGTTTAAAATTGGCTTGTTAGTGACCTCAGGTACCCCCCTCCCCCAAAGGTTGGGCAGATGTAATTAGGGACAAAAATCGTGTCCTCCAAAACAGTTTTCCAATCCACCCTCAACCATCTATTACCCTCGAGGGCCTTTTAGAAGTTTAAACTAATAATTGTTTAAATTGGCTATTAGTTTGTTATTTTTTAAATGCTTTAAGGGGAAGTTGCTTTCCATTTATCAGTTTGGTGAAAATCAACATTAAGTAAAATAAGTCACAGAGTGTATTTAAGGGTTAATAATTGCAATGATTGTTGCAAATATACTTGTGTTGCAACAGCTTGGAAAATTTATAATATTGGTCCAGCATTGAAGACCTAGAACTACCAACAATTATATTTGGAGAAATGTTTATCCATTCCCTTATAAAAGACCAAATTTACATTTGTTAAATTTGCAAAAATCCAGTGGGGTATATTTTTAACAATTTTTACTATTAATAGTGGGGCATATTTTTAACAATTTTTACTATCAATAATGGAGCATATCTTTTACAATTTTTCGCTATTAACAAAAATTACAACTGAGCAATTTTGAAATATTAAGATGCAAGAATGTGTAAAATTTGAGTATTTGTTTAAAAATTGTTTGAAGAGACCGGAGAGCGTTGGTCCGGGTTTGGGTCGGTGATAGGCGTGTGTTTGCTCGTCGCCGGTGAATGTCCTCCGCTCCTGGGCTTTGGCTGGGGACTTCCTGGTGAACCCTTCCCGTCCCCACCCTCCCGCGGAGGGAGCAGAGACGCGACGAGAGAGAGAGAACGCGGGAGAGATCGATATTCGAAACCCCCTGTGCCGGCGTTGGGCACCGGAGCTCCTCTCCCGCCGCCCCACACGCCCAATGGCGTAGGAAGAGGGGGCAATTGGGCTAGGTGCTCCCTGTTCCCAGGATACTCGACGGAACGGAAGTTCGGGACAAAGAGGAGGAGTGTTATAAATTGCCCGGGACGGGATTCGGGATTTACGCGGTGTCCCCCCCTGACCCCCTCGTCCCCTGCTACGGACTGTCTGGCTGTCTTTTTATCATCGTGACTTTGATCGAGCCCTGGGAATATATTTCGACCGATCGTTCGCCATTTTTATTCGTTTATTTACCAAAGGAATCAAAACGATAGATACTGAAAGAAATGGTAAACAAATTCTTATTTTTTCATTAGAAATTACCAATCATTATGACCACTTCCGGTAGTTCTACTGTCAATTCTCGACCTTTACTTTCGACTGCATATACGCAAAAAACACAAAAACAGTGTTTACCTAGGCCAACCTGGCCCCCTCCTCTTATATTTAATCCGGGAGTCCCCGCGACCAAGTTGACTTTTCGCTGTCTACGCCCTTGGGTCCCGTCTGTCCCCCGTACGCACGCTATTTACCATTAGATTATCATCCCTTCATTTTTTTCTCTCCCTCCCTTCGTTTGCTTTCTTTCGATCCCCCCCCTCTTCTGGGGGGCAGCTCTTTTCTCGGCGCAAGCTTTTTCATCCGCGTGTCTCGTGTCTCGTAACGCGTACGTAACAGGGTGCCGCCGACCAATTATTTCTCCCGCGATGATCGATTCGCGCTCCGTAATTCCGGGGCTGAGTCATTAACGGGGATCCCCGCGTGGCTGTTCGTTAACTCGCGCGGGGCAATAACGCCCGGAAACGATATTCGCGCGGGCCGGCGCGCGTATCGATCCGATCCTCTCGTTTTGGGGTCGACGATCCTCCGTAGGACGATAATCATCGATAAAGGTAGTACGATTTCTCGATTGTGGTCGACCATAGTCGATAAGGTAGTACGATTACTCGATTGTGGTCGGCAATCGTCGATAAGGTAGGACAATTTCTCGATTGTGGTCGACCATAGTCGATAAGGAAGAACGATTTCTCGATTGTGGTCGAGGAACTATCGATACTCGAACCTTCTTCCACGCTTGGGTAACGGTTATTTCCCTCATAATACAGACTAGAGCCTCCAAGCTGAAAATATTACCCCACAAAGCAAAATTCCAAATGTAATAATTACTTTTTGCAATGTAACTACCCTAGTTTCGTTCAAGAACATTTAATTACGTTTTCGAGGCACGTGCATTCATTAATGCAGCACGTGTACTCCTAAGATTCCACGCCAAGGGTTGGAATATTCTTCCAGGCATGTAACCACCGTCTCAAAGCACAATATTTTCATACCCCTGATAAAATAGACGAAATCTGAAAGGGGGGAGCAGAGGAAATAAAAAGAAAAGGAAGTCAAAACGATTACGGGTTGCCAGTGAAACCCGACAATAGCGGATTTTCAAGCTTAACTCTCCCGGAAAATTTCGTGAATATCCGCGCGCGTTAAAAGGACCGTAGAAAAGGGGGTGGGGGGTGGTGTGTGCGTGGTAAAGGCACGGGGAAAATTTGGCCGCATTCGCACGGTCGAAAAGGTCTTCTGGAGGGAGGTCAACCCCCGGGGAACGGGATTTCCGTTTTCGGACGCGGCGCCTGCGCCCTCGAGCCCCCCCGTCAACCCCCTCCACCCTCGATTCACCCCCTTTTCGTCGAACCTCTCTCGTCTACGGGAACCTGAATTTTCTTCCCTCTGTTTCGACCCTCCGCTGGCGCCTGCGCAGCTCCCACTCGCCACCCCCGCGTCTCGCCATGTTTTCCACCCCTCGAGTCCAACAGAGACGAGAGAAACAATATTTCCACGTCGAATTTACCGATCCAGCTTTAACCACGCAGCCATTAATTTTTTAAACGAGCACCCCTGCTTTGTTCATCCATTTCAGGGTGTTTTCTCAGTAGTTTTTACTAAATGATAGGGGTAATATGGAAATTTGGGAATTAATTTAATTAGTTTGGAGTCTTCTGGGGGATAGATTTTTGTTTTTCTCTTTGATTTGGTTTTTGGTGAACATTCGTTTGAGAAGTATCGGTGGCTGCGAGGTCCAGAGGGTCTAATGAGCAGCCATTGTTTACCACCCACCCTAGACGACGCGTGCGTACTTCCTGGGCACCCTCGACTCTGTACTTCCCTCTCTCTCGACTTCTTCTCTTAGAATTATCCTAAACTTCCCCCCTTACGCAGTTCCCAGATTTTTATGGAACCAATATGGTGGAATTTGGTCACCCTTATTAGTTCTTGATAGAACCTCAGAGGTCTCAAGATCTAGTAGGACTTCAATATTTGTTTATTTGAGGGGTGAACATCCTTTGCGAAGAAGTGAACAAATAAAATAATTGTTCTAGACTTCTACCCCTTTATCTAGTTCCCAGAGTTTTATGGAACCAATATGGTGGGATCTGGTCACTCCTAGATGGTCACAAAAATTACAGAATAATTAATGACACCCTAATTTTGAAAAACAATATATTAGGGGTTGAAAGAGTGCTATATATCTTCTTTCTAAAACAATTCCACCCTCAATACCCATCTTTGCATCCCCAAAAAAATGGTGTCAAATAATTAATTACTAGTTTAAATTTACAGAGGGTTGCAATGGCTCCAATAATCCACTTGGGGGTTAAAAAAATATGAAACTAAATTTAGATGGAAACAAAAATTACAGAATAATTTACGAGACCCTAGTTTAGAGAAACATTATATTAGGGGTTGAAAGAGTACTATATACCTTCTTTCTAAAACAATTTCATCCTCAATAACCATTTTTCCAACCCAAAAATGGTCTCAATCGTTGAGAACACTTCTCAAAAAGATTCTTTTCGATAATCCGTAGCTGGTACAATTTCCATTACATCCATTCGAAAAAGTCGAGGTTCCCAGAGCCCCCAAGTGGGGGGGGATGATTTTCGTCATCGTTCTCACCGCGCCCAACGAGTTAACGTCACGATTTCGAAGGGGGTGGCGGCGCGTCGGACGGTCCTGGCTCGTCCGCGCAGCCGCGCAGCTTTCCCTCGAGTTCTCATCTCGGTCTGCGTATCCTGCCCCCACTCTCGCGGTGAACCACGGCATCCGGAAGATGCAGTCATTGCCTCCGTCTCCGGGCGCACGCGTACACCGTGCATCCACCCCTCTCCTTCGCGATTTCCATTCTTCTCCGTTCGCCGCGACTTTTTTCGCCTTTCTCCCTCCGGTTTTTTTCCCCCTCCGTCCTTCTTGGGCACGTCTTAGGGGGTATACGGAGGGGTGCACTCGTTGCCCCTTTCCCGGGGGGCGCCTGCGTGCATTCCAACGCCTCGCGGGTTCCCCTCTCGCTCGATTCCACGCGTTTCGTCTCGATCCACCCTCCGTCTACCCCCACCCCCATCTGCCTGGCCAGAACCGTAACGGGGGTGGCGATTGGCGGCGACTGGCGGCTCGCGTCAGTTTAGTTACCGCACCACATAAAGGCATTGCGTTGTAGACACCGTTTATACCCGCAACATTCTTACTATTTGCTTGTACATCTCTCTTCATTTCTTGAAATCCCTTTAATTCGAGTATCTTACCGTATCGTTGGTTACATACACAAAAAGTCGTCCTCGCCGAATATCTGTACATCATTTTTGCTTTATACACCCCCCCCTCCCCCCACCCGCCCACGTGCGTCTGTGTGTTCGACCATAAACTACGGGGTTAACGAGACCGAGAAACAATAAAAATAAAAAAAAAAAACACACACACAAAATAAGCAAGAACCAGCGTGCAATAACCAACAGAAGTAACGATCGACCAACCGGGGAAGATACACGAGAAATTCGGTTCGTCCACGTGCGTCCGCCGTCGGGGATCTTATGATTTCGTTCGTCCCTCTGGACCACCCTTCCTCGATCCCTTTTCTTTCTCCCCTCGACCCTTGGACCCCAGCCAACTAGTCGAAGATCGAACTCGATCGACGTTCGCGCCCTTGGCTGCTTAAAAAAGAAACGAGATATCGCGATCCGGTTTTTTTTTGGTGAGCGAAAAAGCCAACGTCGTCGTCTGGAAGATCCTTTAATCGTGAGAAGAGGCCCCGCCGGGACGAAAAAGAGAGACAAAACACGGACGAGAAAGGGTGAGGTAGAGGGAGAGAGGAGAGTGAAAGAGAGACACTAGAGGGTGTGTTCCGCGATTTCGTCGGTCTTTTTATCCCCCCCACCCACCCACACCACCCCCAGCCCCAAACGTTTAGGAATCAAGTGTTCCGCGTGAAAACTCGATGATTCGAACCGATCGATAAATAGTGAATCGTTAATCTCGCGTTTCCCCCGCGAATCCACGTTTAAATTCGAAAGATCCGCGTAAAAATCGCCGGGTTGTCGAGGGGAATGTAAATCGAACGCACACGCACACAGACACATACGTCGTTTAAAAAGAGAAACTTTAACAACAAGCATCGAAACGAAGTAATAATAGTAATTTAAAGAAAGAAAAAAAAAAAAAATAGAAAGAGAAAAAAAACGAGAGTCTAGTTAATATAGATAAGAAATTAAAAGAGAAAGATAATATATTTAAAAATAAAAAAGAATAATTAAGAGTAACCCACCGTCGTTTCGTTCTACGCCCAGATATCGGCATCCTCCAACCACTGATTTTCATCGTTAACCGGTATGTTAATTTGTTTCTTTACTTTCGTTGCTTCTGTGAACTTTCTGACGTTCGAATTATTATTATCGTTCTATTATTATATTGTTATATTATTGTTGTTATTATTACCGTTATGATTGCAAGTATTTATTATCGATCTCTGTGTACCATCGATCTATGTGTTTTTGGTATGCGCGGCTGTCAGGTGTCATTGATATATGTTTCTACCCCACCCCATGCATCCCCGATGAACCAGGATGCCTCTCGCCAAGCCATGATCATTGTCCTTCCCCCGAAAACCTAATCTCGCGATCTTCTGGCTCGAAATGCGCTTCTGAAAATAGTAAAAATTACTTGGAGAGCATATTTGTGATTTTTTGAAATTATGGTGGTCCAAAATCCTTTGTGTTTTCATTTTATCGCAAAATTGTGATGCCATTTTGGTTCTTCCTGGTGAAACGATTTAATATGTGTTTTTAAAACAGCAAAAATCACTTTGAAAACACATGTGTGATTTTTTTCAAATTTAAGTGGTCCAAAATCCTTTGTGTTTTCATTTTAACTGAAAATTGTGATTCGATTTAGGTTCTTCCTGACGAAATGTATTTAAATGTGATTTTTAAAAACAGGAAAAATTACTTTGAAAGCAGAATTATAATTTTTTTAAATTTAAATGGTTAAAATTTTGGTGTGTTTTTCTGTTATTTCAAAATTGTGATTCAATTTAGATTTTTTGTGACGAAATGTGTTTTTAAAAACAGAGAAAATTACTTTGAAAGCAGAATTATAATTTTTTTAAAATTAAATGGTTAAAATTTTGTTGAATTTTCCTGTTATCTCAAAATAGTGATTTGATATATATTTTTGTTGACGAAATAATTTAGTATGTGTTACTGAAAACAGCAAAAATTGCTTTGAAATCTCATTTGTGATTTTTTAAAATTTAAGTGGTTAAAATTTTAGTGAATTTTCCTGTTATCTCAAAATTGTGTTTTGATTTATATTTTTGTTGACGAAATAATTTATTATGTGTTACTAAAAACAGCAAAAATTGCTTTGAAATCTCATTTGTGATTTTTTAAAATTTAAGTGGTCCAAAATCCTTTGTGTTTTCATTTTATCCAAAAATTGTCATTCAATTTAGGTTCTTCCTGACGAAACAATTTAATATGTGTTACCAAAACCAGCAAAAATTACTTTTTAAAGCGCATTCGTGTGATTTTCCAAAATTGAAATATCTCCAAATTCTTTTCCGTAACCGTTTCATCCCAAGATCGGTGATTTATGTTCGTTCGGTGTCGAGTAGCCTAGAAACGCATCAGCTGAGGTATTCCACGGCGCAGTATCGCGGTGCCATGGAAGTTTGGGCGTGGCAGGGTGGAAAAAGCAACGCGGCCAGGGGATCGCGAGCGCGCTCCTTCTCCCCTTTGTACTTTCGGTTCGAAGCTCCCGAAATATGCCCCGAGATATGCAACAAACTCCGAATGTATCGAAAGGAGAGACAGACGAAAAAAAAAAGGGAACGTTAAAAGACAAAAGGATCGTTTCGAGGACGGTCGAGTGCGAATAACATGAGCTCGGTAACTGGATATGACCGGGAATAACGGCGAGAGTGTGCATGAAGGATCAAGCAGATCCAGGATGGAGCAACTGGCACTGCGGGTCCTCGTGGAGGACAAGCAGGAAGTCTCGAGAGGGACGCTTCCGTCCGCGATGATGGCCTCGATCACAATGGTGCGTGAGAGGGATTAAGGGCTGTTAGATAGTGCGATGATGATGAACGTTTTCACAGACAAGTATCGCTTTCTTCCGTTTTCTTCTGTTTTCGAACGATTTTCTGAGGTGCATATTTATTTCGCCGCTTTTAATCGCGAACGGAGATTCGAGGGAATGGTTTGGGAGTCCGGAGGAGGCGATAGGTTACCCATAGAGACGCCAAAAAAGGGGTGCAAAGTCCGCATTCGAAGGAAAAGAGGGATCATTTAAATGTAGTCTTTCAGATATTTGTGATGGAAGCTTCATTGCTATCTCAAATCTACGAATTTTTATGGAGGAAACACAGACCTGACCAGTGTGACTGAAAATGATGAAAATGAAAGCAATTTTTGTCCAAATTTAATGTAAAAATGGAAATTATCATAGATGTAACAGGAAGTAGAGGAGGTCTAGGGGTAGGTTTTGATAAAGAAGAATTTAAAGTATTCTTAATGGAAGATAATAATAAAGGTTGCATCCTGAGTATCTGAAGACCAATTGCAGCTAGATTTTCTCACAAGAAGATGACTAGGTAGTTGGTACTTAAAGAGTAGGGGAATGGAGAACAAGAGAATCGAGATCGAATGAGGAGAGTTCTCAGGGTTATTTAAATGAGACTTTGCAAGCTTCTGGATCTGGAGATCCTGGTCAAGAAAATGGGGGGCAAACACTTTATAGTCTTTTAGATATTTGCAACCAAAGGTTAAACCTTCAGGTACCACTTTGAAGCTTCCTCCTTTTTGCCAATTGCACACAATAATAAAGCTTGCATCCCAAGTACCTGAAGATCAATTGCAAACACTTGATAGTCTTTTAGACTTTTATCATCAAAGTTTAACCCTTCAGGTACCACTTTGAAGCTTCCTCCTTTTGGCCAATAGATCACAATAATGAAGCTAGCAGCCTTAGTATCTGATGCAAACACTTGATAGTCTTTTAGATATTTATGATAGGAGCCTTATTATTATCTTAACCCTTCAGGTACAAGTTTCAATCTTCCTCCTTTTGGCCAATAGATCACAGTAATAAAGCTTGCATCCTAAGTACCTGAATACCAATTGCATACACTTGACAGTCTTTTCCATATTTATCCTCAAAGTTTAACCCTTCAGGTACCACTTTGAAGCTTCCATTCCTTTCACCAATAGAACCCAACATAATAAAGCTTGCATCCTACTGATCCGAGGACCAGTTAACACCTAGATTTTCTCAAAAAAAATGATGCCCATGGTCCCCAATTTTAAACGAGCTAAAGGACTTCTGTACTCTCCTCCTCGTTGGATCGTCCTTGTATATTTCCACGGGAAAAATGCCCGGCCTGGCCGCTGGAAATATCAAAGATTGAGGGTTGCGAACCCGGGGTGGATGATAGCTAGCGAAGGAGGATAGAAAAGTCCACGAGTGGGAGAGAGAGGAAGGGGTGGTTTCAGCTAGTTGGGGAGGCTCGTATTGATCGTTCCTGGGTCCATGTGACGCGCCTGCGTTTCGCCTTGGGGGTAAAATCGTAGCGAGGGTAAACTATGGGGGAGGGAGGGTGGAAGAAAAAGAGCCACGGGAGGGAGAGAGAGAACGCTATCGCCGGGGTTCATATACCCCCAGGGCAACTGCAACGTTCCTACCGACCAATCAATGGAGCTTCTCTACCTTTCTTCACCCTCTCTCTCTCTCTCTCTCTCTCTCTCTCTCTCTCTCTCTCTCTTTCTCTCTTTCTCTCTTTCTCTTTCTCTTTCTCTTTCTCCCCGTTCATCCGTCATTCTTTTTCCCTCGATCTCTTCCTCCCTTTTCGACGTTCGTAATATGATTGCATCACACACACTGCCCCCCGCCCCTCGTCCCCCTTCCCCCTACCAGAGTTACGAGACACAGCATTAAGTCCCGGGTTTATCTTTCTCTGTCTACGCGGATGTATACCCACGCACCAATTTGTCGAAACTTCGTTCGAGTTCAGAGACTCTCGATAATCCTTACGACGGGAGTTACAGCGACGTAACGATGGAAAGACACCCGACGACGGTGGCGATGATAATCGGCCACTCCTCGACGATCAACTTCGCGGCTAGGGCTGAATAAATCATCGCGCGCTGTTGCTAATTGCGCGTACGCGATCCACGCTTCCGGTTTTTCGCGTACAAACTGACCGTAGAGCCTCTACGTGCCTGTTCGATCGTTATTCAAAGTCCAGGGTCCGTAATTTCTCGCCATTTGCACGAAAGTTTCGCTAAACCGCGCTCGAATTTTAAGGAATCAATCCTTACACGCTTGTTCAACGTAATTGCTTAATAATTACAGTCTGATATATCGTATTTTGTGGAAATTGTTTCGCCGTCAATGTGTTCACTGTCTGGTCTCTCAGCGACGCATCCAAAAGCGTGGGCGCTGTGACCCGTATACGTGCCATGGACAGTGAAGGTGTTGGTATTTTTTTAATTTTTTTCTAGCAATTTTAACGGTGTAATATGCGTTAAATCCCGAGCGTTGGATCGTTTTCCCCAACCTGGAAGCGTTTGTTTACGTTATGCAATCGCCCCGCGCATACTTCGAGGAGCGTCGTAGGGTTTCCCGGGGATGGTTGGCGATATTATCGTCGCGAGAACACGATCGCGCGAACGACACACGGGGCTCGACGCCCGCGACCACAGGGAACCGTCGGATCGATCGATCGCGCCTTAATTAGCGGGGGGCGATTACGTCCTCGCTCGATCGATTCGCCGTTGTTCCTCGTTTTCGTGCAAACACTCGTCCGAATCGTCGTACGCCATGTTTCGAAACGTTGAACCGAACTGTCGCGCCTCCGTTTTCCTTTTCATCGTAAATAAATAATAACAAAACATGTGGAAATATTCCTTCGATGGAATATCGATATAATCGATTCTACTTCGATAATCGATTGCACTTCGATAATCGATTGTACTTCGATAATCGATTGTACTTCGATAATCGATTACACTTCGATAATCGATTGTACTTCGATAATATAATCGATTGTACTTCGATAATCGATTCTACTTCGATAATCGATTACACTTCGATACTTTCGATTGTACTTCGATAATCGATTACACTTCGATACTTTCGATTGTACTTCGATAATCGATTACACTTCGATAATCGATTGTACTTCGATAATATAATCGATTGTACTTCGATAATCGATTGTACTTCGATAATCGATTGCACTTCGATAATACATCGATAATCGATTATACTTCGATATTTTCGATATTTTCTCGATCGATACATCGTTCATAGAGGAGGATAGATTTTCCCCGAGGTTGGGGTATTTATATATATCCATTATAATTCTTAATCCAGGTGTATATTTAAGCCCAGTATTTATGGACGTATCTATGTCTGGCGCTGCTTCAATGATGAGGCCGCATTGGCTCGAAAACTTTGTTTGCTAATGCGTTCGACATATATTTTCTGTATTGCAAATATTCGAAAATTACAGTAAGAAGACGATGATTTCATAGTAGAAGATGAATTTTCACTGAAATTGGGGTAGTTAACCCCCTTAATGTGGAATTTAATTACAAGAATCTTTGGAAATCTATATTTAATTTCGTTTAAACTGAAATATCGAAGAGCAAAGAGCTTACTACGAGTCTGAGTTTCATCACTGAGCACATCAGAGGGGAAAATCGGTTTTCGGGAGTCCGTTGGCCCCGTTTCTGGGGGCCAGAGTAGCTTTCGGAGCAGTAATACCAAAGATATCGACGAATCTGTTCGTTCCGGGGGTTCACCGACCCAGGAGAAACCTCACGGGCGGAATTGTTGCTCCCGCGGGCTGGTACACGACGGAATTATGTCCGTGCACGTCGGATCGATGGAACGGAGGTGGGGCCGGACCCCGAAAACGTACCATCGACAGCTGGATCATGACTAAACGAAAGAGGGTACCGCGTTTGTCAACGCTACGAATGATTCACGATCTACGATTCCTCCTTTTGATCCTTGCAAACGTAAATCTTCCATGGAACGATTCGTCACGAAAGATCATCCCCCGTCGCGTAAAAATTCGGGTAAACTCGCGTCTAAACTTTACATATTTACAAAACTAAAGGGGGGAGGGGGGTACAAATTCTCAGGAATCATTAATTAACCACGATTTTAATATTCCTCAAGGGTGAGTTTACAAAGAATAGGAAAACTCGTCTTTCCCCCAGGTTTAAAAGTAGTTTTTCCAATCAGAGAATCGACGTCTACCCAACCGATCGACCACTGGGTCAACTACCCTTGCATCGAAGCGCTGGAATAATCTTCTATTTTTATCCACCAGCCGCATCGAACCGATAAAATAATAATTCGACAAATAATTCCGCCGGCGGTTTCCGGAAAATCGCGCAGTTACGACCTCCCCGTTCGCGCACCGTTGGGTTTTAAAGCTACGCGGAATAATGGACGCGCATATGTGTCCCTATATTATTTTTTTTTTCTGCATACCGTCTCGCATCTGTTACGAGTCCCGGGGTCCCAGCCTCGCTCCCTTTCTCCCAACACCACCGTTATGGTGTTTCCACGGCGTTGACATTGGGCGCGGAGTCGTTGGAATAAATTTTTCAAACTTCCCGAAATCGATCGCGACGAAATTAGAATCGAAAATTACCGTCGACGGTGTAAAGCCGTTTACAATGAAACGCTCTGGCTAGGTTTCTGATATTATCGACGACGTTGTTTCCAGGTTATACACACGTAGACGCCGTATATTTATAGTGTTTATACGACGGATGTATTTATAATTTCACTCGTGGACAGTTGGTGCATGCACCAGCGTCGCGACTCGGTTTCGTCCCGGGTCCACCATTTTCCTCCGATCGATCCCGGGATGCTTCTCTCGTCGTTTGATCGTGTTCGCGTGACGCGAGATAACGGAAACACGGATCCCCGAAAACACAGTCGGCGCCGGTTATTGGCACGACCGCCAAGTGTTGCTTGTTTCGTCACCGGGCGCATAATTTTGGCCCACCGTCGTTTCGAGCTCTCGATCTTCGCGCGATAAAGACCAGGGTAAGGTCAGGGATCCAGCTTCTTCGATCCCCACGAAGAAAAACACCGGAAACTCCATCGATCTTAGGGGTAGTTTCCCCCAAAGCACAAAACGGGGCATAAATTTTCGAGAAACTCGTGATCGTAATACCGGAAACGGGAATAGGAACGAGATAATCGTAGAGGGTATACAGGTGCATCGACTTTTCACCCTTAAGTGGGTTAAGACCTCTCACCCCTTGACTTACAATGAAACTCGTACAAGTGTCGCGTATTTTCCTTCCGCGAAAGGGGAGGCGGATTTCTTTTAAAAGTATTTTTCTTTTTTTTTTTTTTTGAAGCAACCATCAGTGGTCTCGACGATTGTAATTCGTGGTTTCGAGTTCAGCGATCGAGTGCTGGCTCTCGCGAGGGGTAAAAGGACTCTTGTATCGACGCGATAGCGTACCCGGGGACGACGGGGGTCAAAAACCGTGAAGGGTTGGTCATGATCTGACGCAGGGGGTGGTAGGGGAACGAGAGAGACGGGATAGCAATATCGGGGAGCCACGTTGCAAACATTTCGAGCGAAACCCCCTGGCAAACATCTCCCGGTCGGGAATATCGTCCATACTCGTTTCTAGAAACTTTGTAACCTCTTCTATAGGCTTTCCAATAATTCGAAAGTTAGTGGAAACTCGAAGAAATTAAAGTGCACAGGGGGGGGGATGCTAGTTCGATCGTCGATGGGAGGTCGCAGTTTATTTAAGAACGCGCATACGTCTCTTATTAGTTCGATCGGCAACCCCTTGGCAGGGAACGCGCGTTGGAGGAACGAGATACGTAATAGGACGAGGGGTTCGCGTACGGGCTTAGCCGAGGGTGCACGACCGCGTCCGAGCGCGGCCGAGTACCGCCGAACGAGCCCACCGAGCGGTGCAATCCGTCGGCGAGAGGCCGGTGTGTCCAGTCTCTAGGCAGCCTCCGCCCGTGTCGTATCGTTATTTCCGTTTCCTTAGTATAGTGTTTAACGCTTTAATTTCTAGTCTCGCGTAATCCTCTACAAGTTCATCACACGTTACGTACACACACTCGTATTCTATCGTTTCCATAGACACACACACACACATACACACACATACACACGTACACGCGTATACACAGGTTTGGCGCGCATATATGTATCACGGCGTGTACACGTACTCCCGGGCCCGTATTTTCATTTCACGACGAACGCGAGTACATTGGCGGCCCGCGGTCCACCGGATGGTTCTGCTCGTAGCTGTCGTGTCCGCGTCGCTGGCAAAATAGTGAGATCACAGGAAGCGAGCATAAATGCCGATTAACGAGCGCTCGCGTCGTACTTTTCTTTCATTGATTTCCCCTTCTGTTCCGGGCGGCGGTGCGAGAGCGTGATAGTAGTAGGTGAACCATAGAGAAAGAGTTTTAGAGATCAGGGACGAAGCGCGAGAGAAGCGATAGACGCCGCATAAACGCACAGGGCAGGTTCGCTGCTTGAGGTGCTCGGGGTTCCGCGTGTGTGCATTCTCGGGGGAGAAAAAAAAGCGATAAACGACGTCGAAGGAAAACAACCGGGTTGGAGAGAAGTGTCGCGGAAAGGAAAGTGTTTCTCTCTGTGTCGTTTGCTGTGTGTGTATGTGTGTGTCTCGTGTGCTTTCGCGTACATCGATAAGGTAGATAGCGGATCCGGAAAGGAGGTGAAGAATTAAACAGGTGAGGGGTCTTATATTTTATTTCTCCTCGTAGTTTCTCGCTAGCGACGTGTCGTCTTTCGTTGGAGGGATTCGGAGCACGTGCCGTGCCGAGGTTCGTGGCACATTCTCGTTCTCACCCTTTGCTTTCTGCGTGCTTTCGTCCGTTCTTTCTCCGCGTCGCTCGCCGCGCTTTCCCCGACTGTCTGCCTCCCCCCACCCCACACCCCCCCTTCACCGACCACGGCACGAGCTACTGCGTTTTGCGTGCGTGCGTGCGTGCGTGCGTGCGTGTCACGTCCACCGTGTGTGCTTTCTCGCGCGGAAAGGGGCGTCGCGAGCGCGAGAGGGGTTTCCCTCGGAGTGGCGGAGGGGAGGGATCTCTCGTGCGCGCGGCACCAGAGAAAGGAGAGTAGGAGGGAGCGAGGCGGGTAGCTGGCTGGACGTTGGAGCGACGGAGAGGGAAAAGGAGCGCGGCAGGGACCGAGGAGTAGTCGCGCCTCGTATTGATCGGTCCCGGCCACGCGATTTTCATGATCCGTCGCCATGGCCACCTGGCCACCGGCCGAAGATCGTATCTGCCAACCGTACATACGTGAAAATCGAACTTTAACCCCGGCGACCCACCTGCTACCATCCACAGACCTCCTCTTCTCCCTGGGGATCTCGATGGTCGCGGAATTCTTTCGCGCCTAGCGAAGCAAATCACTATTTTGAGAATCCGTTGGATCGTTGTCGGGGAAATTAAATGCACTATTGTGTGCTCGATCGAACGATTGTTTAGGCTGCCCGAAACAACGCTATCTTTGTACAGTAATAAATACAGTCGGTTGGAATTAAATAAATATTTTTTCCAGTCGAGGTTGGGTTTCCTAGATCGACTTTCGATGGTCGTTTGGGGTGGGTTTTCGCATTGTGCGTACACGCAGCCACGCGTAACGACTATTGTCGTGAATTGTAACGACGGTGCCCCCGGGACTCGCGTTTCGAAGTCACAGGGCGAACGATACGTTTCCCGATGCCTTCCTCCTGCCCCCGGGTACAATGGGGTTTCACGGCTTTCATCGTGACGTCCTAAAACATCGCGATGCCGAGGAGAACGCGGATCGATAACGCTGAAGATGCGGGGTTACGATAAGTCTGACATTTTCCCCCGACTCCGACGATATTCAACCCCATCTTGGGAACGTAAAAATGTCGATCAATTTCCAACGGTCTTGTCCATGATTTTGCAAGAATGGTTCGCGTCCCTCGCGTAAGGTCAGCCACCCCTGTCGATGGCAGAGTTTCATGGCGGTAGCTTTCACCGTCCCAGTTTCTTTCTCATAGTCGAAACGTGGGCACGTTCGATGCATATAATAAAAGCTATCTATTATCTCCGGAGAGTGAGTGGTCAGTCGGATTGGGGTGACCACAGTCACGAAACAGAGACTGCACCCTGCGTGGGGCGGCCCCAAGGACAGCTGATACGAGCGACAGACACACAGGCGGAAGGGAAAAAGAGAATTAAAATGTACACCGGTAGCCCGTTACCGAATTGATATGTGTGCGTCCGCGGCAGCTGTGTGTATTCGCCTTAACCGTGAACACCATCGGCACCCCACGGCCGTCGCCTATAATTCCCCCCCTCCGCGTCTCTCTCCGTCTATTTTGCTCGGTTTCCGTCCCTTCGGCTGCCTACCGGGTGTCTCGAGTGGAATTACCCGACAGTCAAACGCGATACTTTTTAATTAACCGACCTCTCGCTTCTTTCGTGATCGATGTATTGCACGGAGATAAAAACCTCGATACTTGTACAGGCACGGTCGGTAAGGAGGACGTGTCTGGATATTATCGATTCGTGAACTCATTCAGTTTTTTAATCAGCTGATCTCTAGCTTTTTTCATAGTCGATGTATTGCATGGAGAGAGAAACCTCGATACTTGTACAGGCACGGTCGGTAAGGACAGTATTCGTGACCATTAAATACTCGTTTTTTAATTATCCCTCGCTTTTTCGTTGGGAGTATTCGATGTATTGCACGGAGAAAGAAACCTCGATACTTGTACACATGGTCGGTAAGCAAGGCAGTATCGATTCGTGACCATCGAGTACTCGGTTTTTAATTACCTCTCGTGATTTCGTTGGGAGTATTCGATGTATTGCACGAAGAAAGAAACCTCGATACTTGTACACATGGTCAATAAGAGGAGAGTATCGATTCGTGATCATCAAGTACTCGTTTTTTAATTACCTCTCGTGATTTCGTTGAGATTATTCGATGTATTGCACGAAGAAAGAAACCTCGATACTTGTACACATGGTCAATAAAGAGGAGAGTATCGATTCGTGACCATTGAGTACTCAATTTGTAATTACCTCTCGCATTTTCGTTGGGAGTGTTCGATGTATTGCACGGAGAAAGAAACCTCGATACTTGTACACATGGTCAATAAAGAGGAGAGTATCGATTCGTGACCATGAAGTACTAGTTTTTTAATTACCCATCGCTCTTTCGTTGAGAATATTCGATATATTGTACGGAGAAAGAAACCTCGATACTTGTACAGACACAGTCGGTAAAGAGGAGAGTATCGATTCGTGATCATCGAATACTCGATTATTAATTACCTCTCGCTTTTTTCGTAGTCGATGTATTGCACGGAGAAAAAAACCTCGATACTTGTACAGGCACGGTCGATAAGGACAGTATCGATTCGTGACCATCGATTACTCGGTTTTTTCGATGGGAGTATTCGATGTATTGTACAGAGGAAAAAATTTCGACCTTCTTTTAACCCGCGACCATTAAATTTTAAAATTAATTTAGAAATTAGAATCCTTCGATTAAAATTTGAAGTAGGAGAGATTGCAAACACCCCATAGATATCTCGAGCGTATTGAGCACGGTGGTTGGTCAGGAGGGTGGAAGGGGGCATCGCGAGGGAGAGTCCCGGAGCCCTTTAAACCAGAACCAGGGGGTCGTCGCCCCTTTAAATTATCCTCGTTTCTATCGGACCCTTCCCTCTCTCGGGCCTGCCAACCGCCGCCACCGCCTGTTCTTTTCACGCTGTGTTTTCAAAGTCATTGTCAGATTACGTCAGCATCCTAACCCACGAATTTTCGACGTTAAAACACCCGGTACGAGATTGAAATTCTCGTCGGATCGCGATCGCGTTCCCAATGTTTTCTTTCGTCCCTGGAAAAAATTGCGCCTGTTGCTACGCGAATGTATACATGTACGGGCAAAAACAGAGAACAGTACTCGCGGATTTCGGTGTTCACCGAGTGTCGCGCGAAAGGAAACTTTGTGCATCGTGTACAGTGTTTTGGTTTGGCCCAGACGTTTTTACGTCCTTCGAGGCTTCATTCCGTCGGCACGCGTGGCTCCCCGTGTTTATACTCGTCTGTTTTCTTCCCGTGTTCTTACCAACAGCCGTTTGCGTCTAATAAACTGACGTACACACGGTCCGAATCTCATTGAAAGAGCCTCCGACGATACACGGAGCCTTCGATGATTTCGATGACGCGTGGTCGAGCCAACGACCCATTGTCAGAGTTCGACAGATCGCGATGATCGAACGCGACGATAACTTGGCCGCATTCTCGTTTCAGATTTCGTACGTAGTTAGAGACGATCCGGTAGAAGAGTGCAATGATGGCGAACGGAATGGACACGGTTGTGCAACAAAACGGTGGTTCCAACCTCGGGCATGCCCCGCAGGAAGAGTCCAAGACGAACCTGATCGTCAACTACTTGCCGCAGAGCATGAACCAGGATGACATCCGTTCACTCTTCTCCAGCATAGGCGAGGTGGAGAGCTGTAAATTGATCCGCGACAAAATCACCGGTAAGTTGCTAATAAACTCACATTTTCCCAATTTTCACTCACCATTTGTCAATAATTATCCTCCAATACAAGATAGTAAATACAGAGACAATAAAAAAAAATATTATTGGATTGTGCACAAATTAATATCGCCATTTTTCAAATCTATCATCAAGCAATTAAGCCTCTAGAATGTTACAAATTGAAAATCTTTTTTCCAAACTATAAAACGTTATGGGAGTAGGTTGTGTCTCTCCGCGCCATTCGTTTGTTTGTCGATGGACGACGTCACGCGAATGGTGTTTAGTCTCCACGGGGTTGCTGTTTGTTTGGCTCTATCTCGAAACGATCGGGGGAGGATAGGATCTACTGGACGAGACGACGTTGATGTGCTCGATGAAAATTGTCGGATGGAACGATCGTCGAAAGTCGTCAGCAACGGACACCTGTCGATGGCAGATGTCAGCTATCTCGCGGTTTACAGCGTTTCATCAATTTCACGTACGCAGTGGTCCACCCCATCGACTCCAAACCAACCCCCCCATATTCGACAGAATTACATGTTCAAACACAATGTCAACAACCACTCCCTCGACTTCTCAGGACAGTGAAAACTCATTCATCGATTCTACTTTGTTTTATCTCACATCTCTAGATCTATCGATGTCTCATCGTCCTCAACATGATCAAAATTCGACTCTCCAGGCTTGCAAATCTTTCAGAATTGCTGAGTCCCAAAGTCCTAGATCGTCACAACTGGTTCTGGAATATGAATTTTTAAATAGTGTATCTATCGATGTACGCGATTATTATGCCGTGGGTTCTCGAGTTTCAAACGATTGCGTAATGTTGTGATTTTTCGTTTACCAGAGGCTGCATATTCGCCGCGTAATTCACCGTAATTTGTACGCGCGTACGCGTCTGGATTCCGTGCGTTAGTGGCCGGTGTAGCACGTGCGCGCGGACGTCGCGACGCTATTTCGAGCGGCGAAGTAGCGGGGGCGTCGTTTGGTTTTGAGGCTCCGCTGCTTTATATTCGACCTCGCGATCCTCAGGGCCGTACTGCATCTCGACCGTTTCCTGTTTTACGGAAACATCGATGACAGCGCGCCACCTCGACGGCACATTCAAAACTCCCGCGCTTTTCCCGCGTTTACGAACTTTTTATACGCAATACAAAGTTCTTCTCTATTTATTACTCGTATCGAACTCATAAATATACAAATTTCTCAATACCATTCCATAGAAGTGACTTTCAACTCTTTTCAACTCATTCGCGACGCCATTTTGTTTCTCTGGAATTATTTATCGTTTTGGATTTTAAAAGTGTCATGAAATGTTCGATAATTGTCAAGAATTTCTTGATATCATTCTATAGGGGCGAGTTTTAACCCTTTTCAATTCATTCGTGACGCCATTTTGTTTCCCTTATTTATCGTTTTAGACCTTGGAAGAAATGTCACGAAATATTCTCTAATTATCACGAATTTCTTGATACGATTCCATAGGGGTGAGTTTCAACTCTTTCCAACTCATTCGTGACGCCATTTTGTTTCCCTATTTTATCGTTTTAAACCTTGGAAGAAGTCTCACGAAATATTCTCTAATTATTTGTCAAGAATTTCTTGATAAGATTCAATAGGGATGAATTTCAACTCTTTTCAATTCATTCGTGACGCCATTTTGTTTCCCTAAAAACCAATTATTTATCCTTTTAGACTTTGGAAGAAGTCTTACTAAATATTCGCTAATTGTCACGAATTTCTTGCTAAGATTCCATAGGAGTGAGTTTTAACTCTTTCCAACTCATTCGTGACGCCATTTTGTTTCCCTAAAAACCAATTATTTATCCTTTTAGACTTTGGAAGAAGTTTTACGAAATATTCTCTGATTATTTGTCAAGAATTTCTTGCTAAGATTCCATAGGGGTGAGTTTTAACTCTTTCCAATTCATTCGTGACGCCATTTTGTTTCCCTAAAAACCAATTATTTATCCTTTTAGACTTTGGAAGAAGTCTTGCTAAATATTCGCTAATTGTCACGAATTTCTTGATATGATTCCATAGGGGTGAGTTTCAACTCTTTCCAATTCATTCGTGACGCCATTTTGTTTCCCTAAAAACCAATTATTTATCCTTTTAGACTTTGGAAGAAGTTTCACGAAATATGCTCTAATTATTTGTCAAGAATTTCTTGATAAGATTTCATAGGGGGCGAGTTTCAACTCTTTCCAATTCATTCGTGACGCCATTTTGTTTTCCATGAATTATTTATCGTTTTAGCGAAATTCTGAGATTATCGAAATATAAAATGGCGCCTGATGGTTGGAATCATAGCCCCCTCCATGTTTCTCTAGTCTCAAGAAATCGTCATCGAAATTCGTTTGCACTCTTCTGTTACAGGTCAGAGTTTGGGTTATGGTTTTGTTAACTATCACCGGCCGGAGGACGCTGAGAAGGCCATAAACACGCTCAATGGTCTTCGTCTGCAAACCAAAACGATCAAGGTTCGTTTCCCATGGATGCTCCGAATAAAAAAATGTCGATTTATAAAGATCTCGTGTTCGATTTCTTCTAATTATAAGCTAGATTTTAGTCTCGTTCGTCGAGGAACGTTTTTGTGAACCAAAATCGATGTGGTCGTCGATCAGTGTCGTTCTTTATTCATCCAATAATGAAATTGAGATCAAATCAAATGACGCCATTTTGATACTTGGAAGTAAACAAGTTAGAGTCGTAGAAAAGCACAGTAAATTTTGATTTGTTATTATAAATAGATAGATAAGTGTTTTTTATTTGCACAAAGAAAGGTAATAATGAAATTAAGATCAAATAAAATGACGCCATTTTGAAACTTGGAAGTAAACAAGTTAGAGTCGTAGAAAAGACCAGTAAATTTTGATTTGTTATTACGAATAGATAAATAAATGTTTTTTATTTGCTCAAAGAAACATAATAAATGGCGCCATTTTGATTTTAAATCATGAATGGATCATTTTAGCCACTGTGGTGGTTCTCAACATCGAAAAATGCGTTGTAAAACATCATATAAACCGAGGTTATCGATCAGTGACGTCCTTTATCTGTAAAAAGAAAAAGATTAAATGGCGCCATTTTGAAACGTGGAGAAGCGCGGTAAATTTTGATTTTTAAATTAGAAACGTATCGTTTTAGCCACCGTGGTGGTTCCCAACGTCGAAAAAAAGTTACTATCGTCCTTTATTTGTAGAAAAGAAAATATCGATTAAGTTAAATGGCGCCATTTTGAAACGTGGAAAAGGAGGTTAGAGTGGTAGAGAAGCGCGGTAAATTTAGATTTGAAATTACGAGCGGAAAGTTTTGGCCCTGTTTGGTGGGCCCTTCGAGCGTCGAGCGGCGTTTCGATTTGGACAAAGATTTAACAATGGCTGGTTTCCCCAGGTGTCGTACGCGAGACCGAGCAGCGAGGCGATCAAAGGCGCGAACCTTTACGTCAGCGGTCTGCCGAAGAACATGACGCAACAAGACTTGGAGAATCTGTTCTGCCCTTACGGCAGAATCATCACGTCGCGGATACTTTGCGACAACATCACCGGTGAGTTGTCGTACGTTGTCACTTGGCAGTAACGAGGATCGTGTTGACCAGTTAGCGAAAAAAACGCCCCTGCGGTGCAACACGGGGGCCCCCCGAGGCCCCCGGGAGGGCGAAAGAGACAATAATGGTCCGATAAAGCAAAGTCTCTGCTAAAAAAAAAAAAAAAATAAATAACCGAGGAACGAATGTGTAGTTTCGGTATCGGTGCGAGCCCAGACTCGCGATCGAGCGAACTTGCGTGTCCGATCGAGGATCGACAAAAAGAGAGTAGGCCATGGGGTTCTAGTCGTTTCACGCGGGGTGGATCGGTGCGTCTGCAATCAGAATATGCTCGTCGAGAAAACGAGTCGAGAGTGTAAAAAAAAATCGAGTTGTAGCCAGCAGCGAACGAAACACTGTGCTTTCGCTACTTTTTGCGTTACGTCGATTCGATCGAATCGGTTTCACTTTCATTTGCTTTCACGGTTTCTTTCTCTGTGTTTTCTTTCATTTTTTTACGAACGACCAGAGAGGATATCTCGTGATCGAGAGGCGAAACACACACACACGATCGCAGCTGGGACTTGTTTGCGATCAGAGAAAAAAAAAAAGCCTCTGCTTTCGTTTTATCGGGGTTTCTTTACTTGCGTTGCGTTATCAGCGTTCTGTTTACATAATCCTCAGTTGTACGCACAAGCCTCATGGCCTAGCACCCTCTTGTTTTTACACGTATAATTATTGATTTCTATTTTTTTTTTTTTAAATTCAACTTTATTTTCTGTTTCGTTTGATTCGAACGGGTTTACTTATTTCGCCGCTTCCTTTTATTTCTCTCACGCCTCCAACACTGGCATAATTTTCTATGTTACACACGCCACAGGACGCGCTGCCATCCCGTTTTTAATTTTCTCCCTTCGTTGCTGGTTTGCTTTTCACTACTTCCACAGCGCGGTCCTCGATCCATACTTCTTAGCCTCTATTTTAGTTTCTATTATTATTATTATTTTCGTTTGTTTTTCAGTTCAACCTCGAGTATGTTTGTTTTCTACCGTTTCACGATGCGTTGAGAATTCTTGCATACTTAAGGATGAAGAGAGAAATAGCGTAATTAACACAAAGACTCGCTCGCCCCTTATTCATCTCATCCTCTTTTGGGTTGTTAAAAAAGAATTTGGAATATTGGTTCATTTTTTCGATCTCGTTGGCGTCGAATCGTGTATCTTTTCATTTAAAAATCGCGGTGATTCGACGCCAACCCGGAAATAAAAAAAAAAACGCCCGTCGATGTTTCGCCGTCTTCTTATTACTCTCTATCCATTCTCTCACGTTCTCTTTCGTTTACCTTCGGCTATATCATTTGTCGCATCCCTCCGTCTTAGAATCAGGGGCGAGCGAATCGTGTATGCTGCCAGTTGAATTTTAACGTGATATGATTTTTTCCGTTTCTGTTTAGTTCGACAGATTCTGACCGGCGGCGGAGACTATTTGCCCGGTACGTAACTCATACAACTCTCTTTTCTTTTCCCTCATTCACGTTCGAGCTGAAACAAAAGCAGCCGCTGTTAATTCGTTCTTTTTTTTTATTTTCAAGCCGATTGCATTTAACCTCTCAAGGATCGAAATTTTTTTTATTTCTCAACAAAAAAGAAAACAGAGGGCGAACATTGGGTTCTCCTTTTATATTTATTTTTTTTTTTATTTTTTTCCTGTCGGCTGCTTTGTTCGCGCGATCACGTTGCCAAAACAGTTACGATCCAAAAAGTTCCTCCCGAGCGCCGTTTTTGTTTCTTTACGCTTTTTGTCGTTATTATTTATTTTGCGACCGTGGTCTCGATTACAGCGTATCGTTCTTTTCGTTCCCCCATTTTACCGCGTCGTCGACCACGTCCTTTCGCGCGTTAAAAAAGATAACTTGGCTTCAAACGGCCAGGGAAACCACACTCGATCGGTAAACATACGGCGAAAAGACGCTCGCTCGAGAACACGACGTAAAGAAACGAATCTGCGCGCACCGAGCCACTCGATCTAGAAAACCGCATCAACGACGGATTCTGCGGTTGTTCGTCGTTGATCGCGGCGATGGATAGTACGCCACGGTTCTAAACGACCGGAGAAAGGTTCGTTAGCGTTCGAATAGATCGTTAACAAAACCAACACGTCGACTAAAATGAGGCTTTCACGCCGCACCCCCCTCCGGGTTCTTCCGGTTACTACCACCTCCCCACGGAGACTTCCGGCGTCCATTTTGGAGAACTCTTCACCCAGCATTGCAATTTTCATAGTTTTCACTTACATTGCAGTATTTCGGTTCGATTATAATTTTAATGATATTTGCTACTCTTGTAACTTTGTTTTGGTTAATAATATTTTGGTTAATATTCTTTTTAGTAGTCATGCTTTCTTTTAATTGGGATGTATACATTGTATAATAGTATTTAGGAGTAACTTTAGGGTTGAAATTGGAGTGAAAGTCTTAAATTGAAGGATAATAAGAATATTTTATTGAATATTCTACTCAATATTCAGTTTCTGCTTTTAATTAGGATGTATAAATTGTATAATTGTATTTAGGAGTCACTTTATATTGAAATAGGAGTGATAGTCTTAATTTGAATGATAATATGAATATTTTTATCAATATTTTTCTCAGTATTCAGTCTTTCTTTTAATTAGTATTTATAAATTGGTATAATAATATTTCAGAGTATATTTAATGTTGAAATAGGAGTGGAATCTTAAATAGAATGATAATATGAATATTTTGTTCAATATTCTTCTCAATATTCAGTCCTTCTTTTAATTAATATATATAAAAATTGTATAATAATATTTAGAAGTAAATTAATCTTGAAATAGGATTAAAAGTCTGAAATAAAATGAAAATATGAATATTTTGTTGGATATTCTTCTTAATATTCAGTTTTTTTTCTAATTAATATATATAGAAATTGTAAAATAATATTTGAGAGTAACTTTAATGATGAAATAGAGGTGAAAGTCTTAATTTGAATGATAATATGAATATTTTGTTCAATATTTTTCTCAATATTCAGTCCTTCTTTTAATTAATATATATAAAAATTGTATAATAATATTTAGAAGTAAATTAATCTTGAAATAGGATTAAAAGTCTGAAATAAAATGAAAATATGATTATTTTGTTGAATATTCTTCTTAATATTCAGTTTTGTTTTCTAATTAATATATATAGAAATTGTAAAATAATATTTGAGAGTAAAATATGAAAATATGAATATTTTTGTTCAATATTCTCCTCAATATTCAGTCTTTCTTTATAGAAATTGTATAATAATATTTAGGAGTAACTTTAATGATGAAATAGGAGTGAAAATGTTAAATAGAATGATAATATGAATATTTTGTTCAATATTCTTCACAATATTCAGTTTCTTTTTTTATTTAGGATGTATAAATTGTAAAATAATATTTGAGAGTAACTTTAATGTTGAAATAGGAGTGCAATCTTAAATAGAATGATAATATGAATATTTTGTTTAATATTCTTCTCAATATTCAATATTTCTTTTAATTAATATATATATAAATTGTATAATAATATTTAGGAGTAACTTTAATAATGAAATAGGAGTGAAAATGTTAAATAGACTGATAATATGAGTATTTTGTTCAATATCCTTCTCAATATTCAGTTTCTTTTTTTAATCATCATATATAAATTCCTAATAAAATGTAGGAGTAACTTTAATATTGAAAAAGTAGTATCTCAAATAGTATGTTTATACACTCCTCCATTTTTATCATTCATATAATACCTATAAATATCCTTTTAATTAGTCTCAGAATTTTGCTTTAAAAAACGACTAACCAGTCTTAAATACCTAAAATTTGTATAATAAAATAGCTTAAAGAAAAATTATAAGAAAGAGGGTTGCAATGTTGGTGAAGCTTAGCAAACGAAGCTGCTAAGCTGCTAAGCCCCCCCCTCCCCGGAAGTCTCTTAGAGTGGTTGACCGCGTAAGACGTGGAAGAACGAACCCCAAAACGAGAGGGGAACCCCGTCGAATAACCAGCCTGACCGATTCCGACAGGATTGTCGAAGGGGGTCGGTTTCATAAGGTTCGACCAGCGGGTCGAGGCCGAGAGGGCGATCCAAGAATTAAACGGTACCATTCCGAAGGGCTCGACCGAGCCGATCACCGTCAAGTTCGCCAACAATCCAAGCAACAACAACAAGGCGATACCGCCGTTGGCCGCCTATCTGGCTCCGCACGCGACCCGACGATTTGGCGGCCCGATCCACCATCCAACCGGCCGCTTCAGGTACATTCCACTGTCGCCACTATCCAGGTACCTACTCGCCTCTACTCGCTCTACCCAAAAAGATCTCTCTCGTCTCTTTTTCTCTATTTTTCTACACTATCATGCTTTCCGTTTCCTGTTTTACGTTCCGTTTCTATTTCTATTTCTATTTCTATTTCTATTACGTTTCTGTCTCTTGTCTCTCTCATTTCTATTCTCGGTTCATTCTCGTTCTTCCGTATCGTTCGATAGATACCGCGTCGACGCGCGATCGGTCGATCGATACTCTCGAACGCAGCCTCGACGCGCGAGCGGTCGATAGCTACTCTCGACACCCGCGATAGGTCGACCGTTCCATAACCACGGAGAGTCGATCTATCGCGACGAGATATCGAACATCGAACTGAAATTTTTCACAACTACGAAAGTATCTAGCGATCGTTCGATCGTATCTTTTTTCCTGGTTTAACGCACTCACCGTTTGAGTACCTGAGTACACTGCAGGCTCCTCCTTCTGCACCTCATCTACCGTACATATTTCATCACATATTTCCGTTTTTTTTATTAACTCGATCTTACGTATCCTGGTGCATGCCACGTTGCGTGTCATCCTCATCAGAATTCGATTTCAGTTTCCGTGGTTTTTCTTTTTCCCGCGATGATAAAGAAATTTTCCCCCTCCCCGAAGAGAAGATAATCGATAGAGTCGACGGGTCGAGCACACTCGGGAAGCCATTAAATCGAACGCGATCGATGTTCTCGATATCAATATTTCAGCGACACGAACGTTGCGTATCGGGTTTAATCCGATCGTGAGACACGCGATACGCGATACGCCAGAAATTGCTGCCTTTATTTTCACCTTTGTTATCGTCGACACCTGCGAATCGTCCCCTCAATTCTCTGTTATTTGGATATTTTTGGATTTACCGATCCCTTCGAGAAACTACTCCCCTCCCAGTTCCAGACTCCCCACTCCCCCCTCTCCTTTCCCGACCAACAACGAGTGGTACAAGGTGGTCTCTAAATTAGATACTAATTATAGTTAGAAAGTATAGTTGTAAGTCCGTCGGTCGTGCAAAACAAGTCACGTCGTGCGATAAGACTGATCCTTGACCACTCTGGAAACATGGAGGAGCAAGGCACACACAAACGTTCTGTTATTTCTGTAAGTTTTGTTGGTTTTTTATCCTCGCGATCCACGGTAAGGTTCATCAAACTCTAATAAAAATAAAATTGCTTACCGATCTCTCGATTTCCAATACCGATCATTCCGATTCACTCCGTTTGGAGCGTTATGGTGGACCGCGAGGCCGACTAAAAATTCGAAATGGCGTCGAGGAACGTCGGTAACGATAAAGTTCCGCGGTACACGCGCGTATATGCACCACAGCCACGATCCTCGCCATTATTTAAACGATGACGACGATTAACGAGCAAATCGAACGTCGAGCTTCTTACAAGTCCGTCTGTAAGGTCCAATGCCCGGTTAAATGAACGCGAGATAACTTACGAGAGAGAACTCGTTCATCGATCTCTCGATAAATCGAGAAACTTTTTAAATTACGCTTTGGCTTTTTGCTTCGCCTCCCAAAACTCCCTTTATCTCGATCTCACCGTTCGATTTTGCGCTTTCCTGTTCTTTTATTTCCCCTCCTCCATCGAAAGAAAGTTTAAAACCGTTTTGGAAGCTCCGATTCTCTGTTTTTTCCCCCTCACTTCTTCCTCCACTTTTGTTTCCTTTTCTTATCATTTCTTACGTTTCACTCTCGCTGTATCTTCCGTTCTCTGTTCTCGTCTTTGTCTGTCTGTCTGCGTTTTAATTTTCCCTCCCCCCAAATTTAACGAGAAAAGCAAACGGAGAGGCACCATAGGTGGTAGTTCGGTGAGAAAAAAAAAAAAAAATTATGGAAGCGACACACACTTTATCCCGACCTTTTTCTGGCTCGTTCCCGGAGTATCTCTCTTCTTACGTTGTTCTTTTTGTGTTTTGTTTTAGCACTGGCAAGGCCATGCTTGCCATTAACAAAGGCTTACAGAGGTCAGTATTTTTTTCGTTACTACCACTACGTTCCCTCCCAGTTCTTTCGTTTCGTATTGAGTTTTTTTTCGTTCTTGTTTGTGTGGCTTCGTTCTGTATCCTCCCCACGTGCTTCGTGTTAAAAATTTCATACAGTCTCTGTAGAAGAAAGTTTCTCTAAAAAAAAAAAGAAAAAGTAGATTCCAAGGGAATAATAAAAATATTGCTGATTTATTTCATTTATTATGTATTCCGCCATTTTGGGAGAGTCTGTGAATTGTTTTAATCCTGTATGAAACTTTTAAGGCTCTTTCTCACTTTTCGTCTCACGCTTTTCTATTTTCTCTCGTCTCTCTTTCCTTCGTTTAATTTTCGTGTCTCTTGAGTTGACAGCCTTGATGCGTTTCTCTGCCCTACGTGATGTCACCGAGCATACATACGCGTAAACGTTTTTTCGAGAGGTCGATTCTGTCGATCTATCGACCGAATCGACCTCTCGATTTCCTTGTACTCGTATCGAGTATCGATATATATCGATATATCGAGAGGAATGAAATGAGAAACGAGTCGATGCAGTCGCGCCGGGACCGTACAGACGGATTACGAGCGATCTTTCTGGATAGATCCATAGATCGTCGCGATCTTGTCTGCGATTTAGTTGCACGAAATCGCAGCTGACTCGAATCAACGTTCCTCGACAGGCTTCGCATTTTCTTCTCCCTTGTTTTGTTGTTTCTTTTCTTTCGTTGTCTGTATAAATCGATTGTGGCTCGAGACCGTGCACCAGCGATCGCTCTCAATATCTATAGATCAATTAAAATGAAAAGAAATCTCAGTTGAATATGAGATATATTTTAATCATTTTAATTATTTTTTCTGTGCACATAAATTATCACACGCATTAAGTATTCTGATTAGATTGTAATTTCAATAAAAAATGCGTGATGATCTTTGAAATAGAGTGATCGAAGAGCTAAGCAGGATGCACGATCTCACAAAAGAATCGAACTCACCGAATCGTAGATATATTATTTCGTTTTGGCGCACATACCGCAAAAGAATCGCACTCGATCATTTTGAGAACGATGGACCAACGGTGTCTACGACTTCCGGTGCCAGAAGAAACGACTATAACGTTCGAATAATTGCGAGAGGTCGTTCCCCCATAACACGATCTGGAAGATTCAGGCAGAGATGGGCAATTTCGAAGAAATAAATTCGTACAGAATATTAAGTAATATTTTTTGGACAGTAAAATTCCGATTATGTGGCACACTGGGAGCCTGGGGCAATGCTATAATATCAAATATGCCGGATAATTGTACTATACCTACATTTGAAGTGATAAAAACGAGGAATATTATATCTCAAGTATTATACTTTCGGTAAAGAATTTTTTTCTCGAAACTGAGTAGGATTTCGAGGGTATGTCTGTTCATAAAAAATTATTGTAATTGGCCCCTGCAACCAAAAATAATTTTTTTAGAATCATTTGAAATTTTTTAATTTTGTTGAAAAATTTCACAACTTCTCGAATTTTTTTCTCGAAAGTGGGTAGAATTTCAGGGTTATGTCTAATGATCAAAAATTAGTGTAATTGACTCCCCTAGCTAAAAATAATTTTTTTAGAACGATTTGAAATTTTTTTTTTTTTCGTCGAAAAATTTAGGGACTTCCCCCTGTCGATATTCCTTCGAAATTAATTTTCCATTTTTAATCAATTTGTTTGGCGCGATACGGAAATTTTGTTTAATACTTTTTTATAGGTACCCATGAGCTCTATTTCAGAAAAAAATTTCATTGAAATATATTCACTATTATAGGAGTTATGGCTGTTTGAAAATTGGACCATTTCTATGGGGTTCTCCTCACTTCACGGGGTTAAGGAGCAACTTTTCGAATATTTTTGGAATTTCTACATATTCTCCACTAAAATACGCGTTGTTTGCCTTTTTAAACATTAAAATCCTTCGATCCGTTCAAAAGTTATGACGTTTTAAAGATACGCACGAAATTTTGGAGTAACATTTCTGACCTGCAATTATACTATCAGTAATGAATTTTTTTCTCGAAAGTGGGTAGCAAATCAGGGGTATGTCTATTCACTAAAAGTGATTGTAATTGACCCCTTCAACTAAAAATAATTTTTTCAAAATGATTCAAAATTTTTTAATTTCCAAAAATTTCTCCTCCTACTCGAATTTTTTTCTCGAAAATGGGTAGCAATTCGGAGGTATATCTATTGACCAAAAATGATCATAATTGACCCCTGCAACTAAAAATAATTTTTTCAAAATGATTCAAAATTTTTTAATTTCGTAAAATTTCTCCACCTAGTCGAATTTTTTTCTCGAAAATGGGTAGCAATTCAGGGGTATGTCTATTCACCAAAACTGATTGTAATTGACCCCTGCAACTAAAAATAATTTTTTCAAAATGATCCAAAATTTTTCAATTTCCAAAAATTTCTCCTCCTACTCGAATTTTTTTCTCGAAAATGGGTAGCAATTCGGGGGTATGTCTATTCACCAAAAATGATCGTAATTGACCCCTGCAACTAAAAATAATTTTTTCAAAATGATTCAAAATTTTTTAATTTCCAAAAATTTCTCCACCTGCCCCTTCTCGATTTTTCTTAAAAATTTCTTTTGTATTTTTATTAAACACAACCGCGGGTGCCAGATAATCGGAACTCTACTCTATCTTGACAATTGGCTCATCTCTGGTTTCAGGGATACCAATTCTCATAATTGTCGCGGGATGAACTCCACCCCTAATCGATTTTCTCTTCCAAAAATCGTAAATTAGTCGATATTTTTATATCTTTTCATTCCAAGAAATTTACGGAAGAAAGGGAGACGCTTGTTAGGGGTCGAGTCCGTCCCCCGCGTCATTAAGGAAAAACCACCCCCGACGAAGACGACGCGTGTATATACGCGCGTGTTTGTATGAAAGTCGCGGTTCCTAACGAGCGTTTGTAACGAATGTGTACGTAATTACTGTTCACCACCCCCGGCACTATACTGAAAACTCACTGAGATGTACCCTATTTTAACGCGGCTGTGACCACAAGCAGGTACGTAGATACACTTTTTCTACGTCTGTAAATATACTCTACGTTCACCTACACGCCCGTCGATGTATTCAGTGTTCGTAATTTCCGCATGTCGATTAACGACCGTCCACGTTGCATGTTCACCGCGAGTTTTCTTTCAGTTTTACCTTTATTAATTAAAATTTCAGTCCGTCGAGACCCCCCCACCCCCCACGTTCGACTTCCGGCGTAGACTTGCATGACGATCTTTTCTTTTCTGTACTTCATCTCTCCAACGAGGCAGTAGCGTTTCTTTGTCATTTATTATTAATTTTTTTTACGATAATTCAGAGTGTAAATGATTTGAACCCTCGCACGACTTTGGTAGCATCTGTCCCCTCAATAATAATTACTGTCTCGCGAGACAACGCGAACCTCGGGTGTTTCTGGGCTGAGTCGCCATTTTGTTGGTCGCAGACTATCGCTGTTTACTTAATTTGTAACATTAAACATAGATCACTTGCAAATTTTTACGTTGAATACTGATTTTTGTAAGAAAAAAGAAATTTCTGGGTATTTGCGTTTAATATTTTAACGTCTAAAATCGTTTATATCAATCTTAATATCTGTTTATTAGCATTTTGAGAGTTAATATCGAGTAAAAGCTAAGAATAAAAGTCGTTTAATTTGTTAACACTTTACCGACCGGTAGCGGTTGATTAATCGGCTATCGGTCGGTAAGCGTTGGTCGGTAAAAAAGTCGATTAACAGGCTATCGGTCGGTAATGTGTTAAGATTGAGAAATATAATGATATGGAGGTTAGGAACATTCGTAAATCCCATAATTCCCTTTATTTAATTTACAACAGAAAATGGCGTATGATTAAACATGGATGACTTGCAAATTTTGACGTTCAATTTCTGGGTATTTGCGTTTATCATTTTAAGGTCTAAAATCGTTTATATCAATCTTCATATCTGTTTATTTGTATTTTGGGGGTTAATATCGAGTAAAAGTTAAGAATAAAAGTCGTTTAGTTTATTAATGATATGGATGTTAAATGTGGAGGTTAGGAACATAGATCCCATGATTCCCGTCGTTTTTGCGCGCGTAATTGAAATCGCCGTAAAGCGACACCGTCGTTCCCGGTTGCAATGCTCGGAACGACGGCGGAGGATCGATGGCCTGGGTGGCGCGAATCGTCGATGGGTGAACGTTTTCGACTGTTTCAGGTATAGCCCGCTAACAGGCGATCTATTGGCGAACTCGATGCTGCCCGGACACGCGATGAACGGATCCGGCTGGTGCATCTTCGTCTACAATCTGGCGCCGGAGACCGAGGAGAACGTGCTGTGGCAGTTGTTCGGTCCGTTCGGCGCCGTCCAGTCGGTCAAAGTGATCCGCGACCTCCAGACGAACAAGTGCAAGGGGTTCGGTTTCGTGACGATGACCAACTACGACGAGGCGGTGGTCGCCATACAGAGCCTGAACGGTTACACGCTCGGTAACCGGGTACTCCAAGTCAGCTTCAAGACGACCAAGAGCAAGGCGTCGTAGGACAAGCAACAACAACGCAAACAACTCCACGCAACCACAGCCACGAACGCGGACACGGACACGGGTTCGAACACAAACACAAACACGAACATGAACACGAACACGGATCTAACCACGACCACGAACACGACCACGAACACGAACACGAGTACGACCACGAACACGGACGTGATCGTTTCATCGACCGCCGCCACGGCCTCGGGGACGTCCGCGACCGCCGCGATCGCTGTGATCACGACGCCATCGCCGAGGACCGTCGAGGCGCTCGCGGCAATCGCGCATGCTTCCAGTAAGAAGATGGACCACCAACCGAACCAACTAACTCGTTATAGCGTCAGGGGCGCGGTGTACCGACCGCCGCGCAATTACGAGTACTTGTACGACTTGATAACCGACTCCGATTTCGACACGCCGGACGAGAACTGCTGGTTGTCAGCCTGCTTCGACGAATGAGGCCCGGAGGTATCGTTAGACCAGGATACGACCACGACGACGGGATCCCTGTTACGTCGATGGGCTACGATGTCGCGGAACAAGACGGGGTGAGAGGGAGAGAGAGATAGAGAGGTGTGCAAAACGTGCACGTGTGCGTGTATGGCGAGATAGAGAGGCCGTGAGTATGGGTTACGTGCTGCGTGTGTGCGTGTGTATGTATGTGGGCCAGAAGGGGGTAGAGTTCGGGGGTCGAGGAGGAAACCGACGGGGCAAGTAGATCTCGTGGACCGTGGCTGCGGAGACAACCTGTGGAGGAACTTGGCATTTTCTTTCCGTTCTGCTCCCCGTTGTCCCTCTCTTTTTTCGGGCAGCTCGACACACGGTAGCTTTACGGGCCCTGCCGTTGCGTGTGGCGAACGAAATTCTATTCCAATTCTGCTGGGAACCTCTTCCGGGGGAAGGCCACAGAACGCCTGAAACGAAGCAGCGCCATCTAGAATAACAGCGCCATCTAGAGCAGCCATTAAGAAGGCACACGTTTGTACGAGCGTTTCTTTCACTGTTTTTTCGTACGCAGAGTCCCACACGCCACGGAACGGCCCTGTATCTGTATAATAATACGTGCGCTGGTGCACATGGGGGGTAGTTTCCGGCGAGGATCGATGAAAGTAGCGCGAGGGCTGCGTAGAACCGGGGGAGGTGGACGGGGAGAGATACGATCACCGGGGGAGCTCGCGACACGCGATAAAGGACGCGTGGTCGCGACTTCCGGTGCTCGTTTCTTTTACACCTCCGTTCCCCCCTCCCCTTGCACGACACCAAAGAGTCACCGACGTCAGGCTGTGAGCATGAAACGGAATTCGACGCGAAAATAACGAGCATCGATCGACGAGGTTCCGGAATTAACACTTTACCGGTCGGTAAGCGTTGGTCGGTAAAAAAGTTGATTAGTACGCTATCGGTCGGTAATGTGTTGGTCGGTAAAAAGGTCGATTAATAGGCTATCGGTCGGTAATGTGTTAAGAACCTCCGAGCCGCGTTCTCGGCTCGACCGGAAGCGGAGGATCGTTGGGAGGTCGAGGGCTGCGCGGGAACGTGGCTTTTCCACGCCTTTCCGATCGAATTCCCTTCGCAGTGATCTCATCGAAGCCACGGATCCCGCGTTTCGAGGACGTGGCTGCTACCCCTTAACGCTCGAACAGGTTTCAAGGTCTCACACGCACAGATCATTCGTCTTCTGAGGTTGTGGGAACGTACATTCTGCAGTTTCGGGCGGTCCGCGTATTTTTAACGGGATGAAGAGAGAAATAGGAGGGCGTAACCGCGGTTGAAAACCGTGCACGATATATTTTATAACAGGGGCAACACAGTTTTAGATTCTCGATTATTGAAAAGAGTAATAGCGCGCGTCTGACGGCGCGGGGGGTGTAATCAATCTCTAAAGTAGACAACAAGGCACTATAAGAACGAAGACTGAACCGAAGTAACGCTGGTTTGTTCATTCGATGTACAAGGATTGGCGGCCAGACTGAAACGGACGAGCGTTGAGGGGTCGAGACGATTCTAAACGAGGCATCTCGCGTTCAAAATGGCGGACTAGAAGTGTGGGTGGTTGTATCCAATCGAAACACGGAACGTGCACGAGGCAAACCCGAGTTAAACATAATCCAGTCTACGTAGAAACGATATTTCTATTGCAAAGTATAGACAAAGGGAAATGAAAATTGCACATTGTTTGAATGTGTGTTGAACGCGTCTGTGAACGTTCCGTGGACAAAATGGACGATGTAGATCGTGTCTGATGCGAAAGAAAGGATGGACAGGCCGTGAGGCGAGAACGGGACGGGGACAAGATCGATCTATCGATCAGCGAAGTAGTTCTCTCGCGCGCGACTTACGCGGAAACCAAAGAAAAATTTAAAGAGAACGATGAACGTACTTAAATCTTAATCCTCCGTATTTAAAATCCGTAGTTGAATTTAAGACGTCGACGAGTACCGGAAAGACGAATTATATATTATCGTACGCTATTTAAGGAGATACTTTTTAGGGGCTCACGTGCATACGAGAGATCTCGATAGATCCCGCGGTAATAAACGAGGACATCGAGACGCTCGACCCGAGTTTTTTTTACGTTCGTTCGGTTACGTAAAACTGTACTTTTTTTCGTTGCTAGTCAAGCTCTTGTACTTCTCTGTCGGTTCTGGCCAAAGAGATCCGCAGCTGGTCGCGTTGGTCAAAATGCGAGGACCTTATTTTCATTATTTGTTTTCTTTTTTTTTTTTTCTTCTTTACGTATAGGCGAGATGTGTTAGCTATAGTACAAAGTGCATTCTCGAGCGCGCAGTCTGATTTTACCCGGAGCTTTTTCTGTATAAAAAAAAAAATAGTCCCTTCGAGTGTGCACCGTTTCGTAGGAAACTCGTTGGCGCCTTTTTTTAAAAAAAAAAGAACGCGCTTGCGCGACAGGGACGTGTGTGAAAGGGAACCGCCGTTTCGCGGCCGAAATACTCCAATTTTTATAAAACGCCGAACGGGTTCGTTCGCTTACTTTTCTTTTTAAAAATACAAAGATAAAAAAAAAGATAAAAAAAAATATATATATATAAAAAAAAACACAAGTCTAACGTACAAAACGATATTCGATGAACGAGATGTGCTTGCAATATTATCATCGTACACGCTCGAGACGGTGCACGGTCAATGTGATACAGATCGAGGGGGGGCGAACGAATGATCCCGTCGATCGTCGCAACGCGTGTCTAGTCTACGTGCAAAGGGGGCGCTGTACGCCGCTGAACGCGAGTAAACGACTCTCCACGGGGAAAAAAGAAAAAAAAAAAAAACGACAGATCTTTTTAGAGTATTAAGGTTAATCAGACAGGATCGATAAGAAGGCGCGATTTAGGCGGTACGATGCGTAAGGTAAGCGAAACCGGTGTCGCTCGCGCGAATCCCAACGACTAAAATATCAGGAACAAAGCTTGAAGAATTTTAAACGGCAATTTGATACGAAAACACAAGTTTTCGCTTGTAAAAATCATTGGATTTTGTAAACTTTGATACGGGACTGATTAATGCCGATTTAATTTCGTTAATTACTACTCTATTGTACTATGGAATGTCCCCTGGACGAATCAGCTTAATGGAAATCTAGGCCAACGAATTCTTCGTCGCTTTTCCCGATCGCGGCGGTTTGAAATTGCCGCGCGCGCGCGCGCAGAGTCGTGTAGTTCGATCGCTGGCCGGTGGCGCGCGAGTGTCGCGGAGTGGCGGGAGACGGTCGCGTCGTTGCGGCGCAGCGCGAGCGTACGCGGATTTTGTATGTACTTAATCGCGAGTAAAGCGACAATTTCTTAAGCTCTTAGATTTAGTATATTTACGTGAGAGAGAAGAAAGCGTAGCGTGTATATGTTGTCCTATTTATGTGTACCTTCTTGTGTCTAGTCCGGGAACGAGGGATCGGGCCCCTCGGCGCGACCGTGGGCAAAAAGTGAAACGTGAAAATGGCGGCGCGTTCGGGGGGGCCCGCGTTCGGGTTTTCCCAAATGAAACGTAATTTTCAACCTCAAGCAACAAATGCTATCAGCTAAGATTTTTATTTTATTTATTTGAAAACCCCGGTCGACGAACTGAGTCTCGCGCCGGGGCGAAGAGGATCTCGATGATTAGTGCAAATTATTATACACTGTCTGACGATGCAGTGGCGTCGGGGCGTGCATTGGCGTAGAGGCGTACGCGGAGAAAAATTATTCGATCGAAACGATCCGCCCTTCGTTCTCGTGGGTGGGTCGAGACGGATGTTTTTATTGGGTGATGGGGGAAACCGGAAGCGTACGAATTTCGAGGAACGAAGGGCGAATCGCGGGTAAGAGAATTTCTCCGCGACTTAGGGTGCGAATTCATACACCACGTGCAGTTACATTTACTATTATAAACAATTAATCTACTCCTCATAATTACTATCAGTATATTAATTACATTTATTATTCTGGTTATTATTATTATTATTATTATTACCATCGTCATCGCCATTATTATTATTATTATCATTATTATTATTATTATTATTATTATTATTATTATTATTATTATTATTACTATTATTATCATTGCTATTAATTATGATCGTATATATTTTTTGTATCTCTCGTCTAGTAGCTACGTGTAACCTTAAACACCTTATTACTAACTTACTCTCACAACCATCAACAAAAGTGAACAAAAAAACTCTAACACTATTTTACTTTTAAACAAATCCGCTATCGCTATTTTCTTACCACCCCCCTCCCCCCCCGCTATATAACATTACTTACTATAACTATCACCACCACCACTACTTGCTATTATTACTATTACTACTACTACTACTATTACTACTACTACCGATTATTTATTTATTTATTTAATTATTATATAACATAACAAAAAAAAATTATGTTTTATTTAAGGATTAAACTGATTTGTGTTTGGTTCGAATACGTCGTTCGTTTTATTTCGATTACTTGTTTCAGTTGCCACCAACGGCCCACCCATCCGACAGTCATCCACGGTGCATCTACATATCTCTCCATCCCCGATATACTTCTTCCCGACATTCCTCGTTACTCAGACTGACTAGTATGATAAACGGCACGCGTGTGTGCGTGGGTGTGTATACACGAACGATTCGCCCCGGGCCTTCTGATCGCACGGTTCGTACAATCACAATTATATTTGAATTCGTTGCAATTGGGTGTGTGTGTATTTCGCCAAGTGCCGGAAGAACCGACCATTTCCGGTACCGATCGACGTTTGAACGAACCAGCGAAGACCGGAAGGCTCGCGACACCCGGAGGACAAGACTATCGAAAACGCGCGCCATCTTGGGACGAGAACGTGGCGCCACGGCGAACTTACGTACCACGTTGAAGATTCGAAAGGGGACGAGACACAATTCTAACGTTGTTTCTTCTCCTCTTTCGAGGGAAGCTGCTCAATTTCGCGCACAGTAAACCGGAAACCCTAAACGCACAATACGGTCGGAGAGCAAGAAACCACATCCTTGGTGTTTTATCACGCGCCCTGTCCCGTTCTTACCGGGGAATTCCCTGTAAAGATGAGTGATCGAGAGGAGTCTGTGAGAAGCTAGAAGAGTGTGAGCAAGAAAGAGAGAACTGAGAGATGGGTAACATCTGAACTTACAAACCTATATTAACAAATATGGCTATTAGATATTACATTATGTGCATTGTATTTTCAAGTAATCGTTAGTTGCATCGCTACGACGACGACGACGATCACGAGTGCTCATCGTCGACGACACTGAAGAAGAACACACAGCGAAAGGGCCAACGAGAACCTTCTGGAGTCGCAAACCGGTTCGAATTATCCCGCCAGGATCGCGCTAGTTACGAAACGCAACGCACAATCGCGCTGTCCGCGTCGCTCACGGTCGTCGGGTGCAGCTCGTGGTCGTCTTCGTTTCGTCCCCGCAGTCGGCCATCTTTGATCGACGACGCTCGCGACAGACAACGACAGGAAACGGTATTAACGTTCTCCGATGGCCGCGAGCCGTGAAACCAGAACAAAAAGGGTAAAAAGAAAAATCCTCTTCCAATTTGTACCGAAGCGACACGCATACCGCTGAGACTGAGACTTTAGGCAATGATAAATTAGCAACGATCGCGACACTCTGGCCCGAAACTTCCAGGACGTCAGAGGATATGTTTTATCGATGGACTCTGGAGAGTCGAGAGCGTTTGAACTACCGTTTAGGGTAATCCTCGTCGCCATTAACGGCTCCGCGAGTCTGTGAGAAGCGAAAAATAGGCTACGGGACATTTTGCATACGCGTGCGGTTTCTTTTTATTGTTTTCTTTCGGTATACCGCCTTTAGGAATCTCTTCGGTGCGTTTCGTCGGTTTCTTCTTCGATGTCTCCTCCGGTTATCCGCGATTCCGATGTCTTCGATCTTTCTGGGGGGATGGGGAGGTTTGTTTTCTTCGTAAGGGAAAAGAATGGAGGCTGTCCGTCTTTTCTTTCTTGGGTCAGGGGTGGCCGTTTCTTCGATCGTAAAGGCGGTGTACTCGATCCTCCAGGCGAGCAGAAAATTAAAGAGTGAAGGGGGGGTGAGTGTGAGTGAGTGATAGAGAGGAGAGTGCAGTTATCCGGGCGCGGGAGGATGGAAATTATTTTAAACGCGAGTCGTGGAGAGAGAGGGAGACACTGTCGCGGCAGCAGATGCAGCTCCAGCTCACCGTAGGCCTAACTAAGAAAAAAAGATGAAAAGTATTTATATACTAAGCTAACTAATTAACGGGGGCGTGATGGGGAGAAAGTTGAGAGATTCCTGACGAGCGAACAAAGACTAAAGAGAACGAGAGAGACTGATCGCGTGAGTGGGCACGAGAGACTGCGAGAGGGGGTACGGAAGGAAAGGGGGTAGAAAATAACTTAAAAGAAGAAGTACTCGAGAAATTTACTCCGAGCGCGAGTAACACAACGATCAACAAAAACTGATAGACTACTCTATAACAAAAGACGAAAAAAATTACAAAAAAAAAAAAGATGAAAGGGGCGATGGGCGGGAGGGGGGCGGGGGGACGACGTGCGTGGATTGAATGGGGCGGGGGGGTGGGACGGAGAGAGGAAGAAGGGAGGGGAAAGATGGGGCAGAGGGGAAGGAAAAGATAATCTATAATCTTCTGTACATGTTTTGATTATTCTAATTATTAATTATCGTAAACTTATTATAATAACTATTAATTAATTAAATTAATTGATATCTATGGAACTGTATTTAAACGACAAAAAAAAAAAACGTTGTAGCTAGTTTGTCAATGGGTGTATAAATATTTAATTACGATAACTCTATAGTGATACTAAAAGATGAAAAACAAAAACAGAACAAGAAACAGACAGAACAAAAACATACAGAATACAAGGAAGAGAAACGAATAATAATAAATAAAAAAAATGAGAAAAAAAATGCGTGAACGAGAATAGAAGAGCGAGTACGCGCGATGCTGTATGAGAGAGAGAGAGAGAAAGAGAGAGAGAAGGTGAATGTTGTCTGAATATGCGACGAAAACACACAAACACACACACACACACACATATGAGCATCGAGACGATACACACACAAGGCACATGTAAAATTTATTCAAAACGAGGAAACAAGAGGGAAACAAGAGGGGCGAGGAACCTGTGCAGGGGATGTTTAAAAAAAAAACGATTCAATATTTTGGGAATTTGGGGGGAGGGGGGCTGATCGAGAAACAGCCCCCCCTTGCAGGATATTATAAAGGGTGTCCCGGGGAATTTGGTTTATTTCCTGGACACGCGGTGTGAGTTTCACGGTGCTTCGTGCGGGGGGCTTCTTCCGTTTTTTCGTTTTCGTTTCGAGAATTTCGACTCGCGAAACCATCGTCGACGATCATTTTTTTTCCGAAAGCGTCGAACTGTGCCCCGTGAAAAAGACTCGAAACCCTAACTAGCGCTTTCTCCGGAAAAAAAGAGACTTCCGTTTTCTTGTTTCTTTTGTATATTCGCGCTCGAGCAGCGACTCGATTCAACCCTCGAGGAGCGAATCGAGCCCTCCTCGGGGCTGGGGTGCGAAATTTCTTTCAAGAACGGTCAGAGTCCAGCGTTTTTCCTTCACTTCCGGTTGCCTGAAAACGAGAACGCGAATCAACCGGAAGTTCCATTCGTGTTTTTGGGGGGGGGGGCGAGCGGGTCGTTTAAATAATTTATATTCTGCCGAGAAACAACGCTTCGTTGACCTGGGGGGTTTGGGGGGAGGGCGAGGGGGGTGGGGGGATTTCTTTCAATCGATATTTTTAGCGAGTCGACGCGATCGAGAGACGGAAAGACTGTCGGCAATCAATTGCTCATACCGAAACGCGATGTATAAATTATTTAAATTAAAACGATCTAGAATCCGGAGACAATCGAACTCCGCTGACCTATCGACCCTCTAACCTCGACACTCATCGAATTCGACCAAAGCGTTGCATATTTGAACAAAAAAAAAAGGAATCGAATTAAAATTTAAAACGAGGAAAGAAAGGTCCTCCCAGGAAGAAGTGACTTTCGCTTGGAGTGTGATTCTAAATAGACTATAATTTCTTCCAGGACCCGGTGTCTCTTTCCTGCGTGGACACGTTTCCCGATTAGAGGGTCGAGTGTGCTGTCGATGAAGCGCGATTAGGACGATCGACGCGGAGCGGAAGTAGGAAGGAAGGCGCTTGCTAGATCTCGATGATCACGTAATATCGAAGATACATTCCATCCGAGTTTGGAGGGCTCTCGCGCGGAATACAAGACTTCCTGTTCTCGTCTACGACCTTTTCTCCATTCCGAGATGCTCGTTTTCGACGCTTCGAAGCCCTTTTGTCTTTCTTCGCTCGCGACGCGGATCCCTGTTCGGCGCATTTTCAACCGGTTCATTGTCAATATAATGGCCTCCGCAGGGGCAGACATTTTGTTTCTCTTGTAAGTGAAATTAACACTAGAATTAATGATTGGAATTAAAATTAGAAAAATGGAGAAATTAATCAGAATTTGCTGGGAACACACCATAATTGTCGATAGTTCTAGTGTTGATATGGCCTGATTAACACTTTACCGACCGGTAGCGGTTGATTAATCGGCTATCGGTCGGTAAGCGTTGATCGGTAAAAAAGTTGATTAACACGCTATCGGTCGGTAAGTGTTGGTTGGTAAAAAAGTCGATTAATAGGCTATCGGTCGGTAATGTGTTAAGATGTTGAAGAAGTTTGAGACACTGAACGGGTTAAAAATGGCGACTGTCGCGGTGAAAGAACGCGTTCTTGATTCTTTTCTATAAAGATCGAGAAACGTTTATAAGGTAGACGAGAATCGTCGAATATCTCCACATTCCAAGGACGCTCAGGCCCTCGAGGTACAAAAAAGTTCGCGATAAATCGTATATTATATTATACGCGTATCTGATTATCGATCTCGAACGGAGCCATCGCCAAAAGACAAATTAAATCCTTTCCTATTGAAAGGATCCGGGGCATTTCTATAGGGAATCGTATGAAAGTTTATTCGTCGACAGTATTAAGATTATAAAGAGGGGGGGATGGGATCCCCCGAAAGGATCGACGGACTCGGATAGATCTCCGCGCTCTCGCGGTGTGTCTCGGTGATTCCGTAATTACTATTATAATACCAGAGATTTTACCATTACGATATTATAACGTTGTATGTGTTATAAGTGTTCATAAAAAAAAAGAGAAAAAAAAATAGCGAGGAGTTATTATCACCCAGGATGAAAGGCAGTGCAATACAATTTTTGTCGTTCGTCGAACGGAAACAGCGAGAGAAGAGTGAGAAGAATGATACGAAGAAATAAAAAAAAAAAATAGAAGAGGAAGAAATAAATGGAGATATAAAAAACCGCGCGGATCCTTTATTTCCGGATGGACGAAGGCATGGAGGAAAAAAAAGAGGCGACGGGGGACCGCTGATTTCCAATGGGATCACGATCAAAATCACGCGAAACAATCTGTCCGACTGTTACGAATTGTCTTTAGAAAACGTTTTACAGCTTTAATGGGAAACAACCGTAGACGTAAGCGAACGGAGGGTACTAATTAAACGAAAATAAATAATACTGATAATAAAATAGAGAAAAGGGAGAAAATAGAAAAAAAAAATAAAGAAGAAATTTAAAAGGAAGAGCGTAATGAAAGGGAAGAAGGAACGAACGAGAACGCGAGGAAAGCATATAAGTTTACATATTGGTTCACCCGTTATATCGAAACTCAAACGTTTTCTCGATTAATAATTTTTCTGAAATGGAAAACCCCCGATTTGTTCATTCGATACTTCCGTTCGCGACTTCTCGATTCAGTTGCGTCCGTTTACCGCGCCGTGGCGCTTCGATCGATCGACCACGACCGTATCTCGAAAATCTCGGTTCTTTCGATATCGATTCGCGATCGATCGACGCTTTCTCTTCCGTTTCGTTCGACTCGTGTTTAGCGTGGTATCTCGTCATGTAAATTAAGAATGTGATACGCGATATTATATTGATAGATCGATGAGCGAGACCGGAAACGGAATTATTGGAACCAATTTTGGTGGACGCCAGCGTTCGATCATCGTCGCGAGAAAAACGATCGATTTCTCGAAACAACTAGAATAACAGTCGAATTTTAGAAATCCAAAAAAATCATAGATTTCTCTTCGAAGCGTGAAGACTTAAAAATCGTGTTTTTTTTTCTGGACGATCGATCGACGTTGGTGTTGCTTATTTAATTAGACTTCGGATGAAAACGAATTGAATATTGGTGCGTTTTAGCGCCGGCGAGCCGAAAGAGAGGAAGGAATTATCATCGAAAAAACTGTGTTTCGGTGTTCAACCCCGATGGGAACGAGAAACGAAAGAATTTTGGACTGGAATACAAAGGGGGAACGAGCAGATTTTCTTCGTAATTTTTAATCGAGCCGACGAATCAATAGAAGAGAGAAGAGAGGAGGAGAGTGGGATTTTCGATCGAGTAATGGCGGTCGTCGAGGCTGATTGTAACGAACCGAGAGAAAAGTCTGATTTATAGAAGCGTGTTACGAACGAAACGTGAACGAAAGATGGTGATCCATAGGCCGAGGAGGAGATAGAAACGAGATAGAAACAACGTTGGACGTTGGACGTCGTAGACGCGGATAAGGGTTGGGGGGGGGGGTGGGGGCGCGGTGGAAAAAAAAAAAGAAAAAAAAAAGTACACAAAGAAAATAAAACGCGGATTATAATAGAGTAATGTATTTTATGACGGGTTTTAATACGGTATTGATAGCGATATTTAACTGTAACTGATAAACAAAGGCGCTATTTAAACGTGGTGGGATATAAAACGAATAAAAAAGAAAAAAAAGTAAAAAAAACGTATGAACGTCACACGGTAATGGTAAACTATAAACGCTACTATAAGGATAACGATTTACGCTAGGCGATAGACGTGCGATCGACGTCGAGACAAGGAAAGAGTATGGACGGAAGAGTTATTTAACGAAAAAAAAAAGAGAAAAAAAAAAAAGTGATGATAGGAAACAACGGCGATCGATATCAAATGGGAACGAAGGAAACGCGGTGGCTTTTTACTTTGATATCCGATTGGAGGCGTAGACATCTCGGTTTACCTTTTGTCGGTTTGTTTTCGGTCGATTACGCGTACGTGGGACTGAATCGCGTCGGGCGGGAATCCCCCCGTAATGTACGATTATCGAATTCGACTCTTTTTTTTAATTTTTCTTTTAAAAAAAGGGTCGAACTCGTTCGATTCTCGCCCGAGTCTTCGATGCTTCCAGTAATAAATCACTCGGGAAAAAAACGATTCCACGAATTATACCGTACGTTCAGACGCTGAACGATCATTCTGTGTGCATAATAACGTTACCAACGGACGTACCGCACGAGGGACTGCACAAACCATAAGTGATAATAAACAAACGACGGTAATCGTCGTCCAGAGAGGAGAGACTATTCGAAATTTCGAAATTCTTACACCGAGGATCGTGATAGATCGGATAATTAAAAACAGGACGTACGATTTAACAAAAAAAAAAATAAAATTATAGCGATTATTTATTAATTAAACGAACAAAATTTAGGGTGGGAGAGAGGGTGGTCGAACGGGGGAAAAAAAAACAAAGTGGGTGGACAAAGTAAGACTGACCGCGGATTGGGAAAACCAAGACGACGAGTAGAAAAATTTTTTGGAGATGCAAAAACCCCTTTACAGGGGGTGGGTCGTCTTTCTTTGCTGAGAACATTTGGTCCGCGTCGAAAGGACAAAGATCGTGGAGAGGGAAAAGTCTCTTCTCCGTTAGGAAAGTTTTGCCTGCGTCTGATCATGCACGGGCTACCACTGTTGGCCGTGCACAGGCCTAAGGTTCACGCATCGACCAACAAATTCGATACAACCGAGCTTCTTCCTGTTTCTATTATCTCGTTAATATCAGAAATGCAAGTGAGAATCGATTTCGGAACGTTTTCTGTTCGACTAGATTAACTAATTCGTCCGCGGTGCGACTGGCGCTCGATTTTATCGATATTATCCACTGTATCGAACGCGATTGTATCGATTTTATCGACTGTATCAATTGTATCGATAGTATCGAACGCGATTGTATCGATTTTATCGACTGTATAGACTGTATTGATAGTATCGAATGCGATTGTATCGATTTTATCGACTGTATCGACTGTATCGATAGTATCAAACGCGATTGTATCGATTTTATCGACTGTATCGACTGTATCGACTGTATTGATAGTATCGAACGCGATTGTATCGATTTTATCGACTGTATCGATAGTATCGAACGCAATTGTATCGATTTTATCGACTGTATCGATAGTGTCGAACGCGATAGTATCGACCGCGAGCGACAGTAGCGCCAGTTGCGACCGATCGACGCGAAGACACGATCGTGGGGGGGGGGTGGGAAAGGCGAAGCAGAAATCGAAATTCTTTTCGAGGTTCAGTGGACGATAGCCGATGGAAAGATAACATTACTTTTGATTTCTTTCTTCGTAACGTTAGACCTTTAGCAAAGAGCACCTCCGATCATCAAGCGTGGCCCCGACGAAATTATTTTACGAGGATCTAATTTCGCGGGGAGCCGTCGCCGCGAAGGATACCGTGTAATCACTGTTACCATCGATCCGTCGCGAATCGATAGATCGACGCGGGTCGACCAAATCGATTCGCGGCTGGGATCGATTCTGTTGGAAACGTCGCGCCCAGCAGATTAACTTAACCTCTTAAAGAGTAGAATCTCAAACGACTAAAACGCTCCCGAACGGAGATTAAAATCGTTATTTCTTTATCGAGTGTTTCGCGAGTATACTTTCTTCGAGTACCTTACGGGGCCGAGCACGGGTTTTTGTTTTACGTTCGCCTAGGCGCGCAACCGCGCTATAAATCTAACCTATATACGTGTATCTGTATTTAATTATCGTCATTTATCCATATTACTGTGTACTTATCGCATGATTATTAATTACTTACGCGTATTATTTATGCAACTACAAATAGGTATCCATTGAAGTATTATGTGGAATTTAGATATATCTATATACACATTATATTACATTATATTATTATATTACATTATATTATATTATATTATATTATATTATATTATATTATATTACATTATATTGTATTACATTGCATTTACATTACGACACAATGTATTTCTCACGTGAAATTTTTCGAGCATCTCGTAAAACACCGCGACGGCTATTGTTGTTAAACAACAACTATATATACCATATATGGGCGTGCTTTTTAAGAGGTTAATCGGGATACCGATTTTTAATATGTAGTTCAGAGCAAGAAGCTTCCTCTACATGCACACATATTGACACAATGTCCATGTACACACGTTCATGCATACATTACGCGAAATCCGTCTTGTTAGTTCGAGTCGATACCTCGAATCGCGCTCGATATCGACGTCTCGAGATCTTACGCTATCGAGGATCGATACATCGATCTCGTTCCAAGTCGAACAACCGTTTTGAATTTTGTATCGAAACTCGAGGCACGTTCGAACTGAAAAGAATATATCACGAATACAGGCGGGACCGACTTTGAACGAAGAAACGCAATTTTTCTCGTTTACAAGCGACCCCCATATCGATTGTTCCATCGGGGCATTCTTCGTCGTTGCCTCAAACATCTTTCAGCGTGAAACTGATTGCTATTGAAACACGAGTTCACGATTTTGAGGCAACGAGTCAAGGATATGTCGAGAGGATTCACACCAAGGTGCAAACGACACACACATACACACACATACGCAGCACGAGCAATACAAATTAATAAGACGTACTTTCGCGCGTTCGAACTCCCGCGAAGAAAAAAAAAAAAAAAAGAAATTATAGAGGAACGCGCGACATAACGAAAGGGGGCTCTCTGATCGACAGAAAAAGTCATATAGTCACGCAACAAGTACAAACATACATACACAGGTGGGGAGAGAAAAAAAAAAAATGGAACAAAGGGGGAGATCCATTCACGCACACAGAGGCACACACATAACGATAATTTAAAAAGAAAAAAAAAAAAAAAATACAACATTCTCGAGAACACGTGCGCGCCATCACAATTGTTGATATAAATTGCGATCCATGATTATTACTATTTACGATATAATTATTATCTTGCATTGTCTAGTCATACGTTATTATTGTATAACTAACGATATTAATTATTAATTAATCTGTACTACCTAGTCGCATTATGTGTTGCATAAAAGAAAAAAAAAAAAATTATGAAAATTCCGAAGGCGAAAAAAAAATACGGAAGTGGGAGAGAATGATGAGAGTGAACGAGAGAGAGAGAGAGAGAAAAACGAGCATGAATGAACCCGAGAAAACGAGGGATGAGTGGCTAGAGAGAGAGAGAGAGAGAGAGAGAGAGAGAGAAAGGGGTGATGATAATAACGAAATTTTTTCGGTGATTAAATTGCGAAGAACGGACGAGTGACGATGATTTTTGGTGATGATTGTGGGCGGTGAATACGGTCGTGATTTACAACCGAACGATGTGAACAGGCAACAACGGTAGGCACAATATGTTCCCAAAAAAAAAAAAAGAAAAAAAATTCGATGAGATGATACGATTTAGAATATAGCGAGAGAGAGGGAGAGAGTGAGATAAAGGCGCTCGATGCAGCCGTGGCGCGATTTGAGCATTGGCGATTGTTTAATTTTAGGGGGTTGGGGAGGGGAGTTGAACGTTTCTCGAGGGTGCTTTTCGGGGTTTTTGTTCTGTGGCCGCGATCCGTCGACGGTTCCGACGATGTTGGACGTCAATTTTCGTGCATTGAAGTGCAGACGGTTGAAAAAAAAAAAATTTAATGTAATTAAGCATTCCGCGTGATCCGTGATCCGTGATCCGTGGTTTGTCGAGTCATATCCGCCCACAGATAACGTCGAGCCAAGTCGAGAATGTACCGCCAATCGGACACGGTCGAGAATTGGACGAACGGGCGACTCGACCCCTCGAGCGGTGGTCGTGTATTGGGCATCGAGGGGGTGGTCGAGTCGCTGTCGCTCATGCGAGTCGTTTCATCGGTCGACGGACCCGTGGCGGGAAAACGGATTCTAATCGAGCGATCCACGACTGCAGGGGCAGCCTATTTAGTTAAGGAACAGAAAGTGAAGATGATAAACAATGATAATGATGATGATGATGATGATGATGATGATGATGAAAATGATGATGATGATGATGAAGATGATAAAAAAAAAAAAAAAGAGTAATAACTGTCGCGACACTCGCGCGCGCGTCGCGTGTATCAGGAATGGCCTGAACGTGACGCGCCCGCGCGTACCGCTGGCAGAAAAAAAAGAACAAAACGAGTATTAAATATATGCGGGGGCCGTGGAGAGGAGGGAACCTTCCTTTACTCAAGAGAAATCTCGACGGATCGTTCGCCGATCTTCGACATTTTCCCCATCGTCGGGCAAACGAAAGAAGAACTTATAAAATGAAAAAGAAACAAAAAAAAAAAAAATGAAATGAAAAAGAAAGACCAGAGGAAATGCATCAAATCTGTAATACCTCATATGAACCCTCGGTTTCGATACATAGCAAGCGCATATTCCTGTCAGAACAAAAAAAAGAAAAAAGATAACAAAAAAGTCTCGAGATATCTTAACATGCGTTGTCTCTCCTTCCTGTGAAATTGTACCCTCCTCCCTCCCTCCCTCCCTCCCACCCGAGGAGAGCTCGCGGGCCCTATATTGCAATATTTGTACTTTTCCATGTTGAAACCTCGATATACAATAAATTATATTAACAAACTTTGATAATCGATTCTTTTCCGAGGGGGCGGACCGTAAATAAATCAAACAGTTTCGATGACGATTCATTTATTCGTCGACCCACGGATACAATCTCATACATTCCGTTCGCATTGTCCAAAAAAGAAAGAAATAATGTCTTCGTATTTTGTTTTATTTAGCAGATACAGCCTTTACAACGGAGATCCCTTAATTGCATAGAATGCTCTTGAATCCTCGTTCATTTTATACTAAATCGGAATCGAGAAAGAATAGCTCTCGATCTCGGGCAAAATTTTATTTTCCATTTCCGTTTGAAAGCCACTTTATCTTTTCTGAGAGCCTTGCTTCTTCGGTGCAAATTCTAAACCCCTTATGTAAGTCTTTTTAATTTGGTATTTTTCTGTAAAAAAAATAGATCCATCGTAGTTAAACATATCTAGCATAGAATAAGAGTTCGTTGCTTACCGGTGAGTAATTTATACACGTATAAAATCTGGTTTCCTTGTACAAGGACGCTTGGAGTTTTCTTTCCAGGTTCGTCCGTGATCGTTGCACTTGCACCGATACTTTGGCATTCCTTGCTGAACTCCTTCGAATTTATACCGAAAGTTTCCAAATTATTTACCAGCGTTACCTTCAATGTAAAACATATTTTAGAATCAGTCGGTCTTCGTTTTTCAATTCAAATCTTCAAATCGATCGTACCTTTTTCCCGCCAGATCGAACGGTGACCCTCATATCGATAGGTTCGAGTTTCCCGGTGTGCAACAGCTTATTTCCGGCTAACGTAACCTCGTGCATGTGCGTCATACGTCCGATAAACTTATTTATTCCGTCCTCCATTGTTATAGTCTCTTGATTCACTTTGGTCTTCATGATACCTGCGAGTTGTGGGTTTAATCTCAATATCCTACGAACAAAATAGGTTAAACGGTCGTGCGTGAAAAATGGCGGGGGGCACACAGTGTGTCGAGTGTTGCTTACTTTCCCTCCTGTAGATTCTCCGCTTTCACGTATTCAGTAAAACATTTTCTGATCTCAGCTCTTTTCATTACGTCCCCTTTTCTGCAATCATCGTATGGGAGTAAAATGTACATAATATGTATCACACAATAGAGCAAAATGGTATATGACGTAACGGTTGTCGACTTCTGCTCTGCACAGAAAATCATTCTCTCTGCAATTATTGTACCGTGGTAAAAATATGTCTCCCTAGCGTGGTGTCGTATACTCACTCGTATCTGAATTTAGATAACACCGGCAGAACGTCTGCTGTCACTCTGTAACACTCGGAGACCACTGCCGTGTTTGAAACTACTGGATCCGAGGGTGGTGCTGGTTCTTCTAAAACGACCAACTTCTTTAAAAGGGGATGATCAAACTACAACAAAGAATTTATTAATATCTATATCCTAAATATTCCTATTAGCCAAAAACTACAAATATTACCTTAATAGACAATATGCTTTCTACTCCTTTTATGACGGAAGTATTAATTACACCCTTTGCTTTCATTTCAGCTAAGAACACGGACAGCTTTTTATATCGTGACTTTTTTATATCTATATTTCTATCGGGTGGACATGCCGCCAATAAATGATTCTTCGAGAAATTGGACACTAACATTGGTAAATCGTTAGATTTCACAGACTTTTTGCACGCTTTTAGAAAGCAATACTCTAACAAGTTATCCATTTCTTGCACAGGATCTACAACTGCTTCAGACTGTTCCATAATTACATTCTCCACCTCCTCGGATTCTTCTGTCCTGGTTTCCTCCGCATTTTCCTGTCAAGAACAATATTAACGATTCTTTAGCATCGACCGGTCGACCCCATTTCTGCGAATGATATCGCAAATTACCTCGGTGAGAAATTCAGTTTCTAAAATGTTATCGTTACAAATTTCTAAATTGCTTGTTGCTTCCACGAGAGGCTGGTCACTGTTTTCATTGATTAGATCTATATTTTCTAATTTTTCATTATCCACGTCGAGATTCAGGGGCCCTAGATTTGGTCTGATAGGTGGCTTTCCTAGTTGGCAAAGCGTATCGCCTATTACGTGTAAAATTTCGACGCATTTTCCGTGGCCCCCCGACATATACATGTCCTCGCTAGAACGTGCGGTAATACCAACAGCAACGGATGCCTGTAAAAAAGATACACCTGTATCGACTTATCGCAAATTATGAGAACGACTAATACAAACCTTATTATCTTCTGTATCTACTGAAACGGGAGTACCTTTCTGTAATTTGCCAAAAGAGTATAACGTTATAGGTTCTTTCATTATCACTCCAGGCAACATCAAGTCTGCGCCGCTCGCTAGTTTAGGTACAACCGGAAGACCCGTTGTAAAAACTCTCAACAAATTTTGATGATGCCATAACGTATATATAGTTGGCAATAGTGTTTGATGCAAAGAGTCAATTTGAAAAAACATAGGTATTTTGGCAACACAGTAAACTTTCGCTAATTGTCCACCGTAAGTTATGACTTTCATGACGCTTATCGCCTCCTTTTTGGGAATCAATAGCTGGGTTTCTTCCTCCGTGAGCATCGGATATGCTGCCAAAATTTCTTGACATAATTTTTTCCTGAAAAACAAACGCATAAAAATACAAAATACATACGTACATTGCTTTGTCCATGTCATAAGTAATATAAAATATTTATTAACGGTTTGGAAATGTATTGAGAAACGCAGAATTAATTATTTGATAGTCTGACATGTGAGACAATGTTTAACGTTTCACGTGGGAGTTGTACCAACCTTTCCGTTCCCTTTAATTGATTATTCGACTTAACTTTAAACGGTTTTATAAACATCTTAGCTGCGCAAATTATTTAAATAAACTGCCAAAAATCCAGCTCGACCCACCTGCGGCTATCTCTAGACACAGCTGACAGCCGCTGCTGGAATCAGTGTTACCAGATATTTGACCGATGTCCAGAGGAAACTGTCCCTCTGTTCTAGCAAACTAAATTTTCCTAGACATCTCCTACATAATCGTTGATTAATCAATTTCAACGATAAAACAATTAACGTTAATTCCTTAAGTTCTAACGGTGCACCCAAATAACACGAATCCTAACCGTGAATAGAAAATCACTAAACCCTGCTTCAATTTCCTATGGGATTCTAATTAATTCTAATGTTCAAGAGTTTGCAAAGGACGTATAGGAATTTATTAAAAATTCAGATCGTATAATAAATACAAATATTCTAGAAAGCCTAATTACGTCCCCAAGTATTTTATAGCATACATAATGGTACGTTCTCACGTAGCAGTAAATCGTCATGATAGCGTAGTAGTTTTTCGACTATTTTTATACAGTCTAATGTTACATAACATTTAATTACTTCTAAAAATGGTGTAGGATAAAGTAATTTCCATATTTGTTCCTATTAATCACATTATTGCTATGAGAGTGATAAAAAGTTATAACGTAAACTATGTTTCGTTGTCGCGACATTAAATTTCTTGTGGGGAATCCCAATAATAACAAAACTATTTCATTCTTTAATAACATTTTACCTATCATCGTAATAATTATTATTATCAGGGAATCTTAGCTTAATTTTGGAGGGAAAATGTTTAGAAAGATTAAAGGTGTTTCAGTTTAATTTTACTATTCAGTATGAATGAACCATAAATACAATTAACCGCCATAATTTATAACAATGAAGGGGGAACGTGCAATTGAAATGCTAGATGCATCTGTAAAATGCAAATGCACTTCTTTTTATAATGGAACTAGAATTATAGATTTAGTACTAGATTTTCCCCCATAGAGCTTGCAACTTTTTCCACGTCTTGGGGCGGCGTTGCGATCGGTCGGAAGTTAGCTGCTTGTGAGGGCAACTCAGGCAATTGCATTGTTTCTCTAGTGAGAGAGTGATCGAAGCCCTGGTAAAAGGTGTAAAAATACGGATTGTAAACTGTAAATGTCAACTGATCGTTCGACAATAAACAGTGTTTGCGTGGAGAGAGTCAGTGATCGAAATCCCGGTCCATTTAGCGTTCCTGCGGCAGTAGGCCGTCTTCCTGTACTCATTAGGGAATAAATCCTACACCTCTCGCACAGTACGAATTATATTCCAAATTTTTTTGTTATACGTCTATAATTTTAGCGAAGAAATCGTTCTTGGTTGTTTGTAACCAATATTGTATGAATACATGCAGAGAGCACGTAAATAAACAGTAGAATAAAAATTCTATAGGATAAAAAGTATGTCCGCTGTGTATCCAGCTTTGCCTAAGTTGGCTGTGCGGGATAGTTTTGACGATGAAGATCTGACAGATATTGATGACGAAGTGTTCATTAGAGATGGAAAAAGTGGGCTAAAATTAGACGACGACAGAGGAGTCAAACAGCATTTAATGGCGCCTCGTAGAAAATGTAAAAAGACTTATAATTTTGAAACATATAGATTTTCGAACAAAGCTTTTCATCTATCTCTTTGCTTTGGACTCATGGCATTGATAATACTATTAAGTTTGATTACGTTATGTATATATATTGTAAATATAATTCCTATACCGATGTCAATTCTGAAAAATTGGTTGTCGCACGATTTTAAAGAAAAATCAAACGAATCCGATATAGTTCCGTGTACATCGCTTGCAACGGAAATTGTATGGACTAGATCGTTACCAAAATTGACATCCGAATCGCCACTGAGAAGCAGTGATGTTAACAATGATGGATTAGAGGATATCATTGTCGGATTTAGTACAGGTTCTTATTTATATTGAAATAAGTATATTATCTTAATAAAAATTACTTAGAAATTTCTTTTCGATAATATACTTTATTTTTATTATATTTATTTTCTGATTTACAGATTTTAATTTTCTAATTTTATGATTTTGTTGAAACTTCAATTAATGAGGTAAATAATTTTTATTACCTATTTTAATGGTAGCGAAAACAATTTTATAAAACATTGCTATTGTTTTGAAAAACAGATTTGGATATGGTAGATACTCCAGAATATGCTTATCCATTGCATTGCGAAGGACAAATCCCATGCTTTGGAGGAGTTCTAGCTTTAAATGGTAAAACGGGAGATACTATTTGGATGCATTGGACAGCTCATGCGATCTTTTCGGTTGACTGTGGTTTGGATTTAACAAATGACAAAATTAAAGATTGTATTATATGCGGATATGGTGGCATACTTCATGCAATTAATGGACAGGATGGATCTAGTATATGGGAAGTACCGGTCAAAGAACTATCAACTTCGGAAGAATGGAAACTTTCTGATATTTATGATGCTAAATTTATTGCGGACGTTGATGGAGACGAAGTTGGAGATGTTATCGCATCGCATACTATACAATCAAGAGAAATTCATTTGAGTGAAATTGTTTTAATATCAGGGGCTAATGGAAATATTATACACAGTTCATTTCTGCCGAAAACGGAGCAATTGTTCTTAGCACCTCAAAAATTAATTCATCCGGACGGAGAAAATATTTTTGTTCTTGTAACTAGTGGTCGAAACCATTCGGGAGGATTATATGTTGTTCCTCAGGTGAACTTAATGTATAATAATTTGGTAAGTTATCTGTTTAACGTTTAAAGACAAATATACAATCATATAACAATATATATGTTGTAGAAATTACGAAAACTGCATCATAATGCAGGAAATGGGACTCCTTTACCACCAATTTTGGTGGATATAACATTAGATGGAATCGAAGATATTATTGCTGCTACATTTAACTCTATGATAATAGCTTACGATGGATTAACGTTTGAACCTATTTGGAATTATACAGTTCCTAATTCTGAAGTAATTAGTATACCTATCCCTGGTTATTACAATGACGATGATATTCCAGATTTTATGGTGAAACATCATGTAAGCTCAGATTTTTCTACATATTACAACACAGTTGCGACGGTTATAGACGGAAAGACAGGAAAGTCTTTGCTAGAAAACCCAATACAAGATAGTTTAAGCAAAGAAATGTCCGGTTTATCTGTTACTGTCGAAGGTTTTGGAAATGACTGGTTTTTACATTGGTCGGTTGATTGTTTAACTTACGATGAAATTAAAGAGAAACATCAATTTGCATTTAACGAAACTTTTATACCTGAACCACGTGCTGATTTGTGTAAACTAAAATTTAACTCTACGCTGACTACAACCCTATATGCTTTGAGTCAACATGTTGGTCCACCTGGTATATCATTATATTATTCCGAAAATTGGTATTCTAGAATAAAATCGTATGCAAATGCGCCGTTTGTATCCGAAAGATTAGCTACCAGTTATAAAGAATATAAACCTGATATTATGAACAGTGAATCTAATAAAACGTATGAAAAATACATGGCACATAAAAAGTTTTCTACTACTGACTATCAAAATGATAATCCAGGCGATATTAACAATGATTATACTTGGAAGAGTGGAAGTAAATGGACGCACAAAAATGCGCAGACGAATGAGGATTATGATATCTCGTATGATGGCGATAGTAATATCAATATGGGAGAGGAACAGTCTGCGGATTATTCACAAGTAGATCAAATACGAAAACAAAGAAGTAACATTGATGATAAATTTACTAATAACCTCGTCAAAAATATAAATAATTCGACAGGAAATGTAGTCAGTAATCGGTCGAACATATTACAGCAACTTAATAATTACCTCACGAATTTTCATATGAAAAATAATAAAGTAACAGATATAGAAACTAAGATCTCAAAGAAAAACAATGGGAATAATACCAAGGAATCGACTGAACGGACTTTCGTGGTAATATTATTTAATGCATACATGTATAATGTTTTCTTAAATTTTGTTGGAAAATGCAATTTAATTCGTGGTATTATATTTCAGAATATTACACAAGCCGATGCACACTTTTTTCCTAATATTATACAAAATAAAGAGAGAGATGCAACTATAGAACAAAGCTTTAAACGGGAACCGTTAAAGATCCAGAATAAGGGAAGACATGTTAAACGAAAATCTAAAGCAAAATTATACAAACAAAAAGGGAAACGTGAAATAAAAGCTGAAAGTAATCGTATATATCTGATGTATGGTATACAAAAACAACCACCGACTGGAATTTTGTTACCTTCTATTTTGGAAACAAAAGGTGTAACGTCTGTTGATTTGGTATTTTCTACGGTTTTGTTATCGTCTTCGAAAATACCTGTAATACCAATTCAAGAAGATGTAAATTGTAAAAAGAAAATGCTTTTAGAAAAAAAGCTACACTACAAACAAAGTGTTGATATCATTAAAGATTGTTTAATTGTACCAGATACTGGTTATAAAATATACCACGAAGCAACAGAAAGGGAAAATTTTAAATCTTCTTTCGACGAAATGAGAATATATAGACTAAAACTGGAATGTACCTGCCCAGAAGATATGTTACCTAATCAAAGTTGTAAAAATATTTCCTCTCGTCAGAGTTGGTCAGAATATTTAGGTCCGCTTGGAAATGGATATTTCAAACCACTACTTCATAAGGCAAACGTTTAAATAACTTTCATTTGTGTTAATAAATATTTTAATTTCTAAAAGATTTACGTGCATATTAAGAAATTCGTATATTTTCGAAAAATGTCTATAATGTTTAATATACCTATAATAAAAAAAGTAATATAATTTATTAATTATATGTAAAGTATTTATAGAATATAAAATATATACTATAACCAATACAATTTTATTAAAATTTATTAAAACCATGTTCATTTATTCGTATATGTATGTATGTATTGCATAGTATATAATTCTAGTATTTGTTCAATTTCGAAAAGTCTGAAGTTAATGTTTGATCAATACTGGTTTCATGTCTGTGCTAACAACCATTATCAAATTTGTTTTCTTAATAAAGAAGTAATTGTACTTTTGTACCTTTCATAGGAAAGAAAATAATATTAAAATACCGTTTGTGACTATTAATTACTAAAAACTATGCATAGAAATGCATTGTATTATTAGCAGTTTCCATTTCTCTACATAATTTATATAGAGTTCTACATTATGTGTAATAACAAGCCAAAATTTAAAATGCCCAGCGCACAGGAAATTTGTACATTTGTGAGTTGCTTTGTAACATTATTACTTTTTTTTTTAAGTTCTTTATTAAAAAATTTAATAACTTTAACACTTGCAATTTTACAGAATACTTGCAAGAAACTATTATTCGCGTGTAACAGTCGAGCAAAGAAACAGTATAATATGGAAAAAGAAAACTGGATTTCAGAGTTTAAGTAAGTTAATACTTGAAAAATTAATCAGAGATCGATGAACTTGTAGTATAATTTTTTTCTTTTACAGGTAGGGTATTTATATTAATTACAATACATTGTAACAAAAGAGTAATTGTGATATGTAGTTATCGTTGGTTTTAAATCTCAATTCTTGTAGGATAATGGCTAGGCATCGTCATAAATCAGTTGAAATTATGTCAGCCGATAATTATAAATATTATCGACGACCAGTTATACCTTTTTTAATACCAGAAACACAAAATGAAGACATTCCTGATCATATTAATCATGATATCTTGAATAATGTAGTAAGAAATGCACAGAAACAATGTTACACATTTTCACCTAAATTAGAAGCACATAAAAATGTTGGAATTCAAACCGATTATCGGGATAGCGAATCGCAAACTGTACCATGGGAACCACCATATACCATTAAGTCAGGTAAAATATATTAAATATAATTTACATACAGAAACATCCTGTATAGTGCTATAATATAAACAATAATATTTTAGGTCATAATCCTGAAGTATTAACAATAGCACATTTAAGTTGGGATCATGGTTTACCAGCTGGACTTCATGAAATAGAAATTATTAATAGAATGAGAATGAAAAGGGCATGGGAAGCAATCCTTCCTCCTATGGATACATTAACTAATATAAAAATACGTTCTGCTATATTAACAAAATTGGAAATAGACGAATGGGCATTTAGAGAATCAGTATTTATCTTCTCACAAAAATATAATTATATACACATTCATTTAAGAATAAAATACATTATTATTTTAGGAGATTCAAGCGATAATAGATTATAGACTCGAGCTTATGGATAAAATATCAAAATCTCATGAATGTGAAAAAGAAAAGAAAGTAGAAGATCGCTTGGACAGGTTGAAAATCCTTTTATCCAAACGTAGAGACAAAGAAGTAAATGCTATTAAACATAATCTTAGAAGAGAATTAAGAAAACTTCATAAAAAACATTACCAAAAGCAACGATTTGTTAAACGTGATATTATTAAAGAACATATCGATCCAACATCTGAAATATATGCACCACAAATGCGTTATGGTGAACATCCTCAAAGAAGGCACGAAGTAATACGAAAAGAATTATTGAGAGAAAGTTACATTGAAAGTAAATACGAGTATATCATTGCTAATTTTACAATGTACTTTCTTGTCTTGCATTTTTTAAATACTCATTTATTTAGGTGTAGATAAAATAAATACATTGCCAAATTGGCTTCCAACGTATGAAGACCTGAAAGCAATTAGACCAAAGCCTAAACCAGCCGATTTTTGTATCAGAGAAACAAGATGGACAGAAGAGAAACTTAAACAGTTATATTCTGATTTGAGGGAAATTAGATTAAACGTTGAACAAGTGGAAACATCGACATTATTGAAGCGCAAATACAAACCACCATCATTGCCATCTACACCGCATATTTTAAGTACAGAAAATGCAAAAGACACGCACATAGATGAATTATCTACTCTTGTGCAAAAAATAGTTAAAGGAAGAGCTCTTCAATGCTTGGTAATTATTATATAGAATTGTGTCAATTAATTTTTATATTTCAATAAATCTTTTTGTAGATGTTCAAAGGTCGCAATAGATGCAGAGAATTAATCGAAGAATTGCAGTCGTTTCACGTACTAGAAGAACAATCGAAAAATCAATGTCAAAAAGAAAAAGAATGCACGATAAATTTACAGCATTTACAAAATGAAAAATCTGCACAAGAAGATCATTTGTGCGAAGTTCTAAATTCTTTAGAAGGAATGACTGTTTCAGGAATATTGGATTTTCTTAGTAAAGTGCGCTTTGTTTTTTGTTATTATCAATGCATTCGTACAGCGCGAACTGCTTGTACATCTGTGTCTTGTTTTCAGGAATTGATAAGATTGGAAGACGAACGTCGAATACATGCTTTTGCATTATTAGCTGAGAGAAAGAGAGCTATGAAAGAAGCAGCAGAAGCTGGAAGACGTCAATTGGAATACAATCGTCGTAGAGTGTTTGATGAAATGTTTAGGCAAATTGTAAAAGTTCATCAAGAGTCTGTGGAAATCTATTTAGAAGATATTATAAAAGAAGGCATCGAATGGACATCGGATGAGGCAGCCAAAGAATATATTTTAGACCTATGCGATAAAGTGGACGATATATCGAAATGTGCCCAAGACAAGTAATAGTTTGAATAACAATAAGATTTTTTAACTATTTTCTTGACTTCTTTTTTTGTATATTTCTTAGTGCAACAAGGATTGCGGAAGAAGAACTGGTAACAAACATGATTTATAACTTTGTATTACCCGAAGTAGAAAAAAGTACTATACGAAAAGCTATAAAAGAAAAACAACAAAGTTATTTGCGAAATGCGCATGCAGTAATTTATGACCAGATATTAGATTTACCACCTATTGAAAATATAAATTTGTCCAACGAGATGTGTACAGAAACATGTTATGAAAATGATTCAATTATTGTATCGAATTCAAAGAAAATTGTAATATACATCAATGTTTTAGAATACTTTATCTATGATTTCAGATATTTAACTTTGTATAAAATTCTTTTAGTTCGAACCTTGTTCAACAACGGATGCTACAGAAGAACGATTAGAGTCTCTAAACGCAATTGTTTTACAGGACATAGAGTCAATATTGAAAGATGTCATATCAAATGTTGTTTGAGTAGATATACATACATAATTGTGTTACAAGATGCATTTATACGGAGCAATTTTTTAAAATCATAATTACTGAAGTTGGTAAACAAGTCCATTAATATTACCGCATATCAAAACAATCATATACAGGTATAAATATATACATCTAATACCAGATTTGTTGCTAACTTTTACATAATGTAAAATAATATTAGTGCAAATGGAAAAGTTACTACAAATACAATAAATAAAAAGCAAATTAAATAGATGTTATCAATTTTGTTGAAATCTTATTAAATTTCAATTTTAAATTAATATCCACCGTTTAATAAATTGTCTAAAATTATACATAAATCATATTCTTGTAGTAGTTATAATTTTTAATACATTTATTAGCTGAATTATAAGTTTATACAATAATTTAATAACACAGTCCATTACATTTACTCACATATTCCGTTTGAATCATATGCTCGAATAAAAATGAAATAAATCATAGTATATTTTTATCTTTCAAATACGTGTAAAATACATCCATAATTGTTTATTAAGAATACAAATTTGAGTTAATATGTATTTAACAAACCCAAGATAGTCGATCGAAATGAAATATAATTTAAAATTTTACTTCGTATAGCACTTTTTTTATTAACTTTGTTAACTATTACGTTTTCTAATAATTTCAAATTGCATCTTGAAAATAGCTACATAGGTTGAACTTTAATATGTAGAAAGTTTAAACGCTTAAATTTATTCAGTTATAACATAAAAAATGCAAAGTACAAATAGAACAATTATCTCGTATTTCATATACAACCTTATTATGTACAAAGGACAAGTTAATGCAAAGTTGAAGCTTTTATAATATTGATTTTAATCTTTCTATTACCAGTTTACATCTTTTCGCTTGCAAGTCTTTCGTTTGATCTATAAGTTTTCTTTTACAAGTCTCTATAGAATCAGGTTTTTGTGTTTCTTCTCTTGCGCGGCTCAAACCAGTCGTCAAATCAACCATTTTCTGCTCCCATTCTTCAAGGTGCTTTCTCATTTCAGCCAACTGCGTATCTTGATCGTGTATCTTTTTTGCCTGTTCTTGTAATTTTAAACTTTGCAATCGCATTTGGAAACCTTGCCTTTTCATTCTAAGTTTCATTTTGCTTATTTGTCCTCTCATAGACAGGACAGACAATTTATTCTTTTTGGTACGAAAGAAGATTTTCTTAAAAGTCTGATTTAATTTTTCCGAATTAAAGTTATGTGGCAATGTTATACTGTTTGGATTTGTAGTATGATGAGAGATCATCAAACTTCCACCTGGTAATTCGTAAGAACCTACGTTACTAACAACAGACGTACAAATACTATGCTTTAAATCTGGTAAAATCTTTTCATCGAAGTGTTCCATAGCCATACTGCTAATATCTCTTAATTCTTGAAGTATTTCATGAGCTCTAGGTGGAGTTTTAGAATCACGAATCAAACGGAGGACTCGGAAAATTTCATCGATCACCTAATATATAGAAATATATTATAAATTAAATTATATTGCGTTAGTTATAGAATATTCACCTTTCCAGGAATAAAGCAACATAGATTGAGATCTACGTATTTTATAAAAGTCATGGATAGCATGGATATCCTTGTTTCTATCGCTGTTAATATATCACAATGACGTGCCAAAGGATGACTCCTTCTCTCCGATTCTCTTCGTGGTAATTGACTTTTTACTGCACGCAAACATTGTGCATGATATTTCTCCATCAAATTAAAGCCACGATTCAATAACTTTTTACATATCCGATCAAATTGTTTGCAAACCTATAAAAATAAATATTGTTTACCAAATAATGAAACGAAAGCACAAAATATAGAAAAGTAAATCTTACAATTCTGTATCGTGAAATTTCGTCGTATGTAAGGTTAGACAAAATTGTCTCCAAAACAATATCAGGAAGATTTATTAATTGCAACATGTCAGTGTTACGTAGTTTTACGGCCAGACTTATAACACTATCATTCGATAAAAATTGTCCAAATGTCGCATTAGTTCGTATCTTTTTCGATCAACAAGATAATGCGTTCAAACCGTGCAATTTCGGCCAGTTTCGACTAAGGTGCATACAATTACGATTACAATGTTTTGACCGACCGATGACCTATAACAAATATAGCTGTTGCATATGTCCGATTTCGAATACAGTTTACTATCTACATTTTTGCAATTCGGCAGGTCCGCCAGTTTCCTCTCTAATTTTCATGTGTTTAATGGCCGGATATAACGCAATCCGCTCTCGGCCGCCATATTGTTGTGTCACGTGACGAGGGAGTAGCGAGGTGAATGCGCCGGGTCGAATTCGTGAGGAGGAGTCAAAAAATTTAGACAACGTCGACCAACAGAAAACCAATTACAAGATGGATGTAAGAAAAGTAACAGAATTGTTGCGTGCCACGATCGACCCAGCGCAACAGAAGCAAGCTGAAGAGCAACTGAATCAGGTCGGTCAACTGATCGAAAACGTGCACGAACGACCGACACTACGACAGAAACATGTGCCTCTCCGCGAACTCTTTTTCTACGTTATCATTTCACCTTTCGTCATTTTTCACCGAATCTATAACATTGATTTTTGCAAACTAGTTTCTGCACGTTTTTTAACACCAACAGTTTCTTTAAATTATTTCATTGCCTTCTCTCCTCGAATATGACCTTTAACCACATTCATGATCATTTTCATTGAATTTTTTTTTTCATATTTATAGGTTCTGGTAAATACAACATTTATTGTACTTAGCCTTATTTAAATTAATTTCTTAATGGTATAAACTCCTTCTACTATCACTAGTGGAAAAACTGTACTCCTTTATTTGTGGTATAGCTGCTCCAACTTGCATAACTTATTAAACCATTTATGTTAAGATTACTCCGCATATTATGGGTTAATTTATTTGTAATTTTAATGTTATTCAATATCAGTTTATTATCCTAGCATTTTATACGACGAATACTTACGAGTAGTTATTGAAATATATATGTAATTATAATATTATTGGTCTTTTCGTATTAAAAATTATGTATGTGTATTTGTTGAAATTGATATATTTAAAAAATAATAATATTAATGATAATCGCATTAAGTATGAATGAGCATGAATATTTATTATTATATCAGTTTTACAGGAATAATTTCCTAACAATGTATACGATAATTAAAAAAAGGTTTTATTAGCTTTGTAACGCAAAGAAAATATTTTCAGATACACAAAATTATTGGTTTTGCACCAACATTACTACAAGTAGTAATGACTGCGGAGGATATGCCTGTGCGACAAGCTGGTAATTAAAAAAAATAATTACTATAGAACAGAAAACAAGAATTAAATAATGATAATTCAATATTAATGCAGGTGTTATATATTTAAAAAATTTAATTACAACAAATTGGGCTGACAGAGAAAGTGAGAATGGTCCGGTAGAGTTTAGTATCCATGAGCAGGATAGAGCAATGATTCGTGATGCAATTGTTGATGCTCTGGTGCATGCACCAGAACTCATCAGGCGAGTAGCGAAATTAGTTACTACGGTCTACGCGATGTAATTAAAAATGATTACAATGAATTTGTTCTCTTATCGATACAGAGTACAATTGGCAGTGTGTGTCAATAATATCGTAAAACATGACTTTCCTGGAAGATGGACACAAATAGTGGACAAAATCACAATATATTTACAGAATTCGGATGCTTCCTGTTGGCCAGGTGTTCTTCTAGCACTTTATCAACTAGTTAAAAATTTTGAGTATGTCGATATTTCTTATTATAGGTCTTTATTTCTATAAAAATAATCCATTAGTATTAGAAAGCAGAATACATAGTTAAACAAGTTGCTACATCTTTTATAATCTTTCTAGGTATAAAAAAGCGGAGGAAAGAGGGCCATTGAACGAAGCAATGAATCTTTTGCTTCCTATGATTTATCAGTTAATATTGCGCCTTTTACCAGATTCTTCTGAACAATCAGTTTTATTGCAAAAACAGATATTGAAGATATTCTTTGCTCTTACTATGGTATTTTATTTATTACGATAATTATTATGATAATTTTACATTATTATTATTCTTAATAATTTCAGTATACGCTTCCCTTGGATTTGATTTCAAAAGAAGTTTTTTCACAATGGATGGACATAGTACGGCAAGTAGCCGACAGACCCGTTCCGCCTGAAACAAATAATCCAGATTTGGATGACGATGAACGCGCAGAATTACCATGGTGGAAATGTAAAAAATGGGCTCTCCACATTCTTCATAGAATGTTTGAGAGATACGGCAGTCCTAAAAATGTAACCAAAGAGTATATAGAGTTTTCTGAGTGGTACCTGAGAACCTTTAGCGGAGGTATACTCGAAGTTCTATTAAAAATTTTGGATCAATATCGAAGGAAAGTTTACGTGTCGCCTAGAGTGATTCAGCAATCAATTAATTACATTAATCAGGGGTAAGCGGCAAAGCTCTTTGTCAGTTAAATGTAATACCATATTTTCTGAAGACACAGTCTGAAAGTTTTCTGTTTCGATGTACAGAGTGAGTCATGCGTACTCGTGGAAATTCTTAAAACCACATATGTTCGAAATAATTCGTGATGTACTTTTTCCAATCCTTTCGTATTCTGCTGCGGATGAGGAGCTTTGGAATAACAATCCGTACGAATATATCAGAGTAAAATTCGGTAAGACAGTAGTCAGAGTTTCCTTTACTTTGCTTAAAAATAAAGTATAGTTTTAAGAAATCTTTTCTAGCGTTTCGTTTTTAAGCCTTTATTGAAGAAGGAAATTGATTACTTTTTAGATATATTTGAAGACTTTGTGTCTCCGGTAACTGCAGCGCAAACATTATTGCATTCTGCTTGCAAAAAGCGTAAGGGTATGCTTCAAGAAACCATGCGATTCTGCATGGAAGTATTAACTAGTCCAAATGCAGACCCCAGACAAAAGGATGGCGCATTACATATGGTAAGTAGCTCTGTATAGTAGAGCTTTTCTTATAAATTTAATATTATTTAAAATCAAAAATGTTTTGTTAGGTTGGCAGTTTAGCGGACGTCTTATTAAAGAAGAAAGTATACAAGGAACAAATGGACAAGATGTTGTTACAATACGTCTTTCCTGAATTCAGTAGTCTTCATGGACACATGAGAGCAAGAGTAAATGATTCTTTTATATCCATAAACGTTTAATTTATCGAAAGTCTTTAATTGCTCATGAAATTCATAGTTAATTCATGATTATTGTATTTCAGGCATGCTGGGTGCTGCACTATTTCTCTGAGATAAAATTTAAGCAGGAACAAATATTAATCGAGGCAGTTCGATTGACGATGAATGCTCTTCTGACGGACCAAGATTTACCGGTTAAAGTGGAGGCTGCCATTGCTTTACAGATGCTTCTTTCTGCTCAAGATAAAGCACAAAAATACGTAGAACCTTTAATCAAACCAATAACGCTTGAATTATTAACTATTGTACGAGAAACGGAGAATGACGATTTAGCGACTGTTATTCAGAAAATTGTTTGTACATACTCGGATCAGCTTATGCCAATTGCAGTTGAAATGTGCCAGCATCTTGTAAGCGGAATCTTTTTTCAATTTTTCTTTTGTTATGTATGTTTGGATGTTGGAAAAACTATGTATCCTTTCAGGCTGCAACTTTCAGTCAAGTGCTCGAAACAGATGAAGGCAGCGATGAAAAAGCTATAACTGCCATGGGTATATTAAACACTATAGAGACTTTATTAACTGCGATGGTAAAACAACCACAAATTATGGCACAATTGCAACCTACCGTGCTTCAGGTCGTCGCTCACATTTTTGGCGAAAGCGTTATGGGTAAGCTAAATGATAAAGATAAAAGATACATTACATTACATTATATTGAATATTGATTTATCTATTTATTTTATACCCTTTTGCTTCAGAATTTTATGAAGAAGCCCTTTCGTTAGTTTATGATTTAACTGGGCAGACAATTTCGGAAGATATGTGGAAAGTCTTAGAATGGATGTATCAGCTCTTTCAAAAAGACGGCTTTGAATATTTTACTGATATGATGCCTGCTCTTCATAATTACATCACAGTCGACACGTCGGCTTTTCTCTCAAATGAAAATCACGTATTGGCTATGTTCAATATGTGCAAAGCCGTATGTTATCAAACTTTGTTTTCACGAAAACAAAAGAGGATCTGTCTAATAAAAATGATTTTTAATTTTGATGCGTTAGGTACTAACTGGGGATGCCGGAGAAGATCCAGAATGTCATGCTGCCAAATTATTGGAGGTCATAATTTTGCAATGTAAAGGTCACATTGATCAGGTAGGATTTTTTTTAAATGTTTATATTAATATATTCTTTTACAAAATTCCGTCATCTGACTAGACAATAAATAAAATCATTTTTTAGTGTATACCTTCGCTCGTGCAATTGGTACTGGAACGTTTGATGCGCGAAGTGAAGACATCAGAATTGAGAACAATGTGTTTGCAAGTAGTAATCGCAGCTCTTTATTACAATCCAGCGCTTTGTCTGGAAACAATGGATAGATTACAAGGAAATTTTGGTCAGTCGACAGAACCAATTGCGTCTCACTTCATTAAACAATGGATACACGACACGGACTGTTTTTTGGGGTAAGCATCTTACATTTTTAATATAATTTTACTACGCATGAAATACAACTAAGTGAAGTGAATCAAAGATTTACAACGTAAACAATTGTTGCATTTGTCTAGGTTGCATGACAGGAAGTTATGTGTTCTTGGATTATGCACTCTAATTAGCATGGGACCAGCAAGACCGCCAGCAGTGAATGAATGTGCTCAACAAATTATACCATCTTTAATCCTACTTTTCGATGGTTTGAAAAGAGCCTATGCGGCTAAGGTAACTGACACCGACGATGAAGAAAACGAGGACGACGACAGCGATATCGACGAAGGTAATTACTTTCATTTATCTTTGGTAATCGTCAATTGAATTACATTAATTCGTGTTAAATAATAAAAGTACGCGTGTTATACTTGGACAGAGGTATTATCATCGGATGAGGATGAAGTCGACGATGCTAATGAAGAATATTTGGAGAAACTGCAAGACAAGGTGACGAGGTCGTCTACGCAACACGGTTTTAATATATCTACTTCGCTTCAAGATGGCCATGGCGATCATACGTCGGATGATGACTATGATGGCTCAGAATACGATGCCAATGAGGAAACTCCACTTGAATGCTATGTCACACCTTTAGATTCGGAAGACACGAATCAAGACGAATACATTGTTTTCAAAGAAGTAATGCAAAGTAAGTAGCCAGTTTATACTTTCTTTTGTTGGTATATTTTATTAGTATGTATAATATTTTTTTTGTATATTTTTGTTTTTAGATATTGAAAGATCAGACACAGTTTGGTACAGAGCATTGACCGGTCATCTGACCTCAGAACAACAAAAAGCATTACAGGAAATTATTCTTCTGGCGGATCAGCGCAAAGCAGCTTTGGAAAGCAAAAGAATTGAACAGAGCGGTGGTGAGTCCGTTTAATTGGTTCCAATACCAATACTTGAACCTAACATCGTGAATGTATCGTTATATCGAAGTAACGTTTGCTTTTATTCTTTGTTTCAGGTTATGCTTTTCACTCGCAGACGGTACCTACATCGTTCAACTTCGGTGGTACGCCCCTGACCCGATAAAGACTCTTGATCGTTTATATTTTTAGCTTAAGTAAGTAAATAAATTGTGAAGCATCCAAGTCGCGTATCCTTAACGATACAGTAAAAATTCCCACTCCGTTAAAAACCGAGTTACAACGAGTCAAATCGAACATAAAGAGCTCTTTTTTTTGTTTGTTTCTTCACGTTTTTCTGGCTTTTCATGACTATAGCTCGGTACATACAACAATGGTAGCATCCTTTCGAGCGTTTGGAAATCCATTCCACGATGGAATCTGCGGAGAAGCACGCTTCTTCTCGTAACACACACTAGTAAAACGTAATTAATTCACATAATAGAAATGTATCATCTGAAGTAAATGAAAATAGTAACATCTATTTTGTCACATAAAGATATTCTCCTCTCTTGATCACTGTGTATTTCGATTTCCAGATTCCAGAGAATAAGTCCTGATCTCGATTTCCAAATCACCGTGCTTCTTCGCCGAGCTCTTAGCCAATCCATCGTCCAGCGCGATCGAATCATTTTTTTTTTCTTTTTTACGAAAAAGGAATAGATTATATGCGAGAATGAAAAAATTATGATACGAAAGCGAAGTAAAGCAATGATGTTTTGTGCGTGTATACATGGTGTGTGAAAGGGACAAGAAAATAAAAAAGGAGAAAGTAGTTCGATCGCTCTTGAAGCGCTCGAAAAAGTGCCTTCAATACACGCTCGACGCGGATGGGACCTAAATTAAGGACAGCAAAGTTGGATCGAGGCAAGGACGCTTCTCTAGTTTGTAAGTTTCGTAAACACTGCACTAAAGTATAATAAATTAATGCTAGTTAAAAAGAAGATATGTTTAATTCAGGTCTTTCCAGCTTTGATTTTCATTAATAGATACGACTTTCATAATAAATTGTAAATAAATGATTTCCAAAATATTACTAAATTGATGTATTTTCCGAAATTTGTCTACGTAGAATGACAATATCTATTTGTACATTGTTTTAATTAAATCAATTTGTTACTATAAGACTAATAATGTGGTAAATCTATTTGTAAAATAACAATGTAATAACTAGTTATTTTTTTATTTGTTAATTTGGAATATTTATAAAACCAATTGCCAGGAATTAAAAGTAATTTGTAGAATTCATATCTATGTTACTAAAAGGAAAATAAATCTCAGAAATACAGCTAAATTTTTAATAGTTTCTTTAAAACTATATTGCTTTGATATCGTATTTAAAATTAGCTAATAGAAATTGTTAATCATGGGGGGGGGGTAATGTTCAACGAAAATTAGAATACAAAATTTTTCCTTAACAGCCTTATATTCCACTTTCGATCGATACATAAATTAAATTACGTGGTTTCCGACGAAGAGCATAGCAGGATATGTATCCATTCTAGGAAAATAATTCATATCCTGCGAAGTGATCCTCAGGGCGGAGATACATTTTTTTTTTTTTTTTTTTTTTTTAAAGAGCTGTGACGATCGCAATTGCAGATGTGTTTGCAAATCTCATACACGCACACTTTTTCAATAAGATTGGTAACGAACGTAATGATAAATACTGTCAATAAAGTATAAAGTCAAACTTCGTTGGTCATAACTAGAAGTGATGTCCCAAGAGAGGCTGCAACAATTTTGATCACAACTTTTTATTTATGTCCAGGTGTGTTCATTCCATTGTATAAATTACTATAAATTTAGATATCGCAATCCGCAGATACACACACGTGGGAATTCAGGACGATCGTAGCCAAAAATACGTCTATAATAAAGTTGTAATAATATTTGTAATCACAGATGCTCTTTTAAGGAAACTTGTTAACAGCTGTTATTCGACAATAACCGCCACTTTAAATTGTATTTACCAATGGATAGATTCAAGTAAGAAACTTGCAAACGTAAATACAACATCGATTCTTTGCAGAGTACTGAGTGAAAGAGAAAACGGGAAAGAAAAGAAAAAAGGTATCCCACAGCTCCGAGCGAACAGCGCATCGGTGGCATTTTTACCGATGGTTTGTTGACCAACGGAACGAAGCACTCGATCAAGAAGACGCAAAGAGGCCCCGTCCACGAATAAACGTGAGAGACAAGGGAAACGCGTTTAGAGCAGGATGTTCTACTCTCGGTCTCTTTCCTCAGTGTGCCCTCGAGGGAAACGAGCGCTGTATCACTTGAGACATCGTTCGAAGTAAAACGAGCCAACATAGCCGCCTCTCATTGCCTTTGCTACATTTTGCTCAAACGCTCTCCTATTATTTTGAAGGACCTCAGCAGCATCTTTATTCAATGGATCTTCTGGATTTGGTTCCTAAATAAACAATGTATTCTTTTAATATATCGCCCCCTTTTTGTATACGTACAAAATAATACGTTACATTACATACAAGAAAAAGATACTGCAATCCATAGACAATAGAATTAATTGTGAGAACTGGTTTCCAATCTTCTCTTAAGATATTCAGACACACATTGCCATCCAAATCAATGTTAGGGTGGTAAACTTGTGTTTCACACTTTACTTTTGGTGGCTCATGTGGATAATTTGGCCCAACTTTAAAACTGAAGACAAATCTGCCACCCCTATAATATCCCTGAAAAAAATTAAAAAACCAGATTTTTTTTATTGGACAAACAATGTTTTGTACAAGAAGCCTTACCTCGTCTGGACAAATAATTAATTTAAAACTGAGGAGGTCGTCTGGATCAGGAAACTCTGTCCCACATGTTTTTGGAAGATTGAGTTCATTTATGTCTATGCAAAACAAAAAGCATCACAGAAGTCTTTCTTCTTATCATATGATAATCATAGTTCTCTGTATGTAACATTTGTAAATACAAAAAGGAGTATGTAAAAACCATATTTTAAGATCAATTTTTCAATGTCATCCAAAGGTCAAAACTTTATTTCAACGTAACAATGCTTCTGTGTTAAATTTTATAAACTAGTTATAAGTAGATTTAACAATATTGCATTAACATTTTCTTATATGTAACTTTATTACATTTTATATTAGTATTTTTCAAAGGAAGTAATTTAATACACATTACAAATTCTATTGATAATATATCTCAGTAGCAATATAATATCAAAAAAAGGAATATTGTTCTTTATATTATTAAAATTACAGTAATTTAATAATATAATGAACAATATACCTGTATATTCATAGGCATAATTGTGCTTGACAGGTTTTCTTATTTTAGAGAGTATAACCAAACAAAATTATAATTAATATCGATACGTTGCTTATTGATTAATTTAATGTCAGTTTACAGTAAAAATTGTTTGCTCTTTTAGTTCATTCATGTTTCTCACTATTTCTTTTTTCTTTCTTTTTGGAAAGTTAGCAAAACAGCTATTTATATTATCCCAATGAAATATTTAAATAAGATATCGTTTCTTAAATATTGCACATATGTTTATGTACAATAAAATAGGTTAAGAAATTAAATGTAAAATCTTATACGCATAAATGATATCACGAAAAGTTGGAAAGACATTAGTTGTACGAACAAGTGTTGCAAGACTTTATAGATGAAAACTTTACAAGATTTTAAAGAGACTCTTTCTTAAACAACACACTGAAGTTTTTGTGCATTATAGAAAGTCAATAGTTAATGAAACCAAAAAGAAATTAGCAGAAATACAATGGAATGGCCATCGATAAAACCTTTTGTGATTCTCAGTTGTGCTGCGGATGCCTTCTTTTGGGTGCCAGGTTTCGGCGACTCGCCATCCTTATTCGCCTGTTTTAACGAGAATAATTTGATCATGATAAAGTGACAGTGCCCGGCGTGGAAGGCATAAAAAAAGTCTCGTTCTTCCTCGATCGGCCACGCGCGCGAACTACGATGCACGCAACAAAACTCTTTTTGACAATGGAAACAACTACCATAAATTTATGACTGATTTCACGTGGACGTAGCTCAAGTCACTTCTGTTACTCTCACGGTATTAAGTTCTATTTTTCATGTTGCACAATTAAGCCAGTATTACATTCATATACATACACATATATATATACGTAATATTGTAACTTAAAATTAAACAAATAATCGTTTATTTTAGTTCAAGTAGTTTCAAACAAAGAAGATTTTATAGCGATCTAAGTAATGACGGAGCTATAATCTGTGTTTTTTAATTAATTCGGAACTTTGAGTAATACAATTAATCTTAAATATTGTATAAAGTATACTATCATCGGTGAAAATCAGCCATTACTATTATCATATATATATATATACATATTAGGAAAGAATTAATTAAATGTAACAATCAAAAACGTAGAATAAGAAAATTTATATTCACGTTACCATAAATATTACAATTTTTTCATGTATATTTCCAATCTTTTAAATATGATTGGAGAACAGTTATAACGATTTAAGATTCCACCAATCGTAATTTCTGGCGTGCATTAGAGAACTTTAGTTGAGAAATGAAAATATCTCTTCTGATATCGCCCGATATACGAACAATTGTTTGATGTTGCAAAGGAAAATATATAAACACTATAGATGGTTCAATGTTCGTTTAAAACTAGCGTGAGGTTTAAGACGTCAATGGCTTGCATTCATTGTGCATGTTGCTTGTAACGATTGTAAAGTAACAAAATAGTTTTTTCGTGGGTTGCGTATTTGCTCGAGTTTGACAGTAAACGTAGACATGATGGCTGGAACACGGGCCGAGATTTTGGCTGACTTTCAGGTAATCTATCGGAGCTTCGATTATACATTTACCCCAAACACAAATAAAATTTTAGGTTATGATATATACGCATAGTGACATTGACAATAGTTGAAATCTATGAATATAATACGACATTTTCCAATTGTTTTCTCTTTAATCTGTCAAAATTTCAACGATGTTTAGGAACGTATAACACCATTCGAATAACATTTTACAGTATTTAGTGGCGTATATTTTTAAACGTATCTTCGTGTGTACATTGGTTTCTTTGTCCCTTTGTATAATTTTGTTTATGAATCATGAACCTTTGTAAGACTATAAAGTTACGGATATAAAAAATTGCGTTCAAGAATTTATTTTATTGTGATGTCGTGTAGTATGGTTCATATTTTCAGAACAGTTATTTAAAAGTATTGAATTGTTTTAGGCATGTACTGGAATTGATGATGTTGGGGATGCCATCAAATACTTACAAGATTCGAATTGGGATTTATTGGTAAGTTTGTATGTAAATTACAGGTAAAAGGAATATAGGATTAAAAATTATTTAATTACACTTTACAGGCAGCAGTAAATCAAGCCATGCCTCGTGGTACACAACAACTACCTTCCGAAATGAGTCCAGATATAGAAATGATAGAAGAAATTGAAAGAATGCCTCATTCGTCTTCTTCGTCGTCACAAACTGTTCATGATTCAAAAAGTAATTCAAAAATGGATGTTGTAGAAAATTCAAAACCAGGAACAAGTAAACTTAAAAACTGTGCAAGAGAAAGAATACTCACATTCCGCATTAAGTATCTTAGTAATGTTTATAAAATAAATTTGTCTGAGTTATCCTCTTTAAGTAAGTAACTGAGTATTCCTTGTTTGGCAATGTTTCTTATTAATAAAATTATTACTTTTTAAACGAGATTTATTACTTTTAGGTGATCTCAAACAACTTATATGGGAACAAACATCCGTCTCTCCTTGCCAACAACGTCTTTATGGCTGGCCAAAAGTACCAGAATCACCTTCTACGTCGTTACAAACGTTAGATTTGCCAAAAGAAAATACTTTATGTATGTCTTCTCTAACGGAGGATCTTGATATAACAACCGATAGGTAAGTAAATTTATGGAAAATTATTTTAATATATTGTGTACAATTATATTATACTTGTATTTTTAGTGCAAATTTAGCAGAACATATGACTCAAACGTATACCTTAAATATCAAAGATGAAATACGCAAGGAAACATATAATTTAAAGTTTCTTGGATCGTGTACAATCCTTGATGTAAAGTCAGGTATTTACTCATTAATAAATGTTCCTATTCGATATCAGCAGTGGAAAGGTTGGCCAAGTTCAGTGAAAAATGATAGCACTATGCTAGCACAAAGTGGAATTTCTTACCCGGAACATGATCTTTCTGTCACTGAACTTCCTATGAAACTGGAGAAGAAGGTACCATCGATAATAATTCAAGATGTATATAACAGTTCGGTAATGTTTATTTACTTTTAGGATGTTATAGACCTAGTTGGAAGCGATAGTTCTGAGAACGAAGGAGATGATGTAGAAGAACCAGAATCGTTTAATGTCGATGATGATATTTTCATAGATATCAAGTCTACTAAAATTCAATGTCTTAGTAAGTAAATTCAAATCTTGATAAATTATTTATTTATTAATTTTTATGATATGCAGAATATTTAATATTAAATAAATTCTATAAAGTGCATTTCTTTTTATAGTGCCAGAAAATGTGACCGATGAAACAATGGGTACGTTGCTTTTTGCAGAAGAATTTGAAAACAGGTATGGACTGGGACATCCAGAATTTTTTACTGGAAAATTTAAAGACGCTGTTAAAGAATCGTGTTTAAAACCTGCAAAAGAGGTTTGTAACTAATATAATTAGAAATGATAATAGATAGTACTCGATGTGTAATGCTATAAATTTCAATCATTATAGAGGAAATTGTTGGCTGTATATTTACATCATGATAATAGTGTATTAGCAAATGTATTTTGCACGCAATTATTAGGCTCTGAAACAGTACTGCAAGTTCTATCTGCAAATTTCATTGTATGGGGTTGGGATATCACCTATGAGTCTAATAGGCAAAGGTATATTTTGCAAGAGAAGATGTTTCTGTTCATTGATACAATAATTTCTTGTACAATAAATTACTCTTAATTTACAGGTTTCTTTCGTCCGTGAAAGAAACGTTAGGACCGGTTGCAGTATTAGCTATGAAAAATATAGACATTGATACTTTGCCTGTTCTTGTAATTATAATGAGAACTAGATCTAATACAGAAATATTTACGACAGTTCATGGCAATGTGGGTGTAAATGAACTACTAACAAACCTAATTCATGCTGTTGATGTATTCCAGGTAAAAGAAAATTAAAGTTAACATTAATGTATAATCTTGTGTTATATTTCATATGTTGTTACCGTTTTGAAAAACAGTTGCAAAGACGCGCTGACATTGGAGTTGAAGAAGAAAGACAAGCTAGAGAAAGAGTTAAACAAGAGCAAGATAGAGCATATCAAGAAAGTTTAGCAGCAGACAGGTGAATTAGAAATAATAAATTACATGATTGAATACAGTTATGTATTAATAATAATTTAATACAACGCGTTATATGATGTTAGAGCGAAAGAAAAGGCAAAAGAGCAAAAGAAAGTGGAAGAGGAACTAGAAAAACGAAAAAAGTTAGAGGCAGAGAATGAGAGGTTGGCTGAAGAAGCAAGGAAAGAAGCTCATAGACAAACTGTAGAATCGAGTTTACCCCCGGAACCGCAACAAGGCGCGGGCGATGGTGTACTGAAAGTAAGAGTACGACTTCCGACTGGAAAATTTCTGGAACGTAGATTTCAATTCGACACACCATTACAAACGCTCCTTAATTTCCTCATCGTGGAGGGTTATCCTACAGAAGAATATAAGGTCCTATGTAGTTGGCCTCGAAGGGATGTAAGTAGATGATGTAAGCATTTGAGTTCTTATTATATAGATATTCCTTTATGGCATTTATTTCGTCAGATTAAATACAAGTGCAAAGAACCTTTCATAATTTTACTGTCAATTTGTAATAGTAGACTGAAATAGTTGCCCAGAACGAAAATATATTCAAAGGTATTCCTATATGTATTTTTAGTTAACATCCATGGATTCAAAACTCACTCTCATGGATCTGAAATTCTGTCCTCAAGAAACAGTAATTTTAGAAGAACGATAAGTAATTTTGTTGTAATTAAATTAAAAATGTAGAAATTAAGCATCGCAATGTTCTGAAAGTGTTATTTATTTAACAAGTTTCGAATAGTTGTCAGTTAATATGAGTTCTGTTTATTATGCAACTACATTTTCATGCTGTATTTTTTCGTACTATTAATTCGTACAACAAATGTAGTTTTATATTATAAAAAAAAAAAAGAAGTCCTTTCCATGCATGTACATTGTATATTTTAAATTCCTAAGAATAAATTACATTCTGAGAAACCTCAAACAAAAGCTGCCTTTTGTTTATCGTTACCATGATTGCAATGAGCATTTCAAAATATATTGAAAGAGAACTTAATTTGTAAAAGATATAAATGGAACTCGTAATAAAAAAAATATATTTTAAATAATAGCAAATCTTTCTAAAAAATTTTATTATAGATACAAAGATGCGGCAAAGACAATATCACGTTTTATGAGTTTAATCGCTTCGCTGAATTTATTCTCTAAATCCGTGTTTCCAATGTTCTTTGCTGCTTGACACAATTGTCTAAGAACTTCTTCTAAACGACGCATACATCGTATAATTGAACCTAGGATGAATAAAATACAATTAAGTTTACTATGAAAGAATGAAATATAAAGACATAATTAAAATCTGCAGTATACCTTCAAATACATCTGTCATTTTACAAATCTGTAAGAAAGTGGCACCTTTACTCCAAGCATATACAACATCCATTAGATATGGTTTAAAACTTTCCACATATGAGTCTTCGTCTAATTCTAAATTAGCTTCTGTAGATACTTTCGCTATTCTGCGGGCCAAATCTTGCATTTGTCTTAGAGGGCCACCTAATTCCTCGGTACTTTTAGGCATTTCGTTCGATTTATCGTCACAAACAAAACAACTAATTAATGCTATCATTTGCGGTACACTTAACGTATTAAATAATCCATTAAAAATCATTTCCGTCATTAACAATTCATCAGCTCCATTTAGTTCGCAAGCCACTCGGCCTTTTAATTCTATAACGTCTGACGTTGTGCAATAAGCCAATCTTCGTAACACTCGTTTTCTACATTTTAATTCATCCATTTGAAGTATCGATTTGGCTCGTTTCAATTCTAACTTTGCTTCTTTAAGCTGATTAGCTAAGTCATCTTTATGCAAAAATTGTTCGTATAATGTATTTATATTGGGATCCTATACTCGAAGTAAAATCAAACATTCATTGTCATTGTACGAGTATTAAAGATAAGTGAGAAGTAGCACGTAGGAACAGAACTATAGTTATCTTACCTTATGGAAAGGGTGAGCATATAATCTTTCTTCCAATACTTCGATTTTCTTAACGACATCTTTAAATGTTTCATCTTCTATTCGCATGTCTGTAATAGGATTCAGTAGCGGTGGTCCGTCTGGAAATCTTTTCTTTACTTCCTGTATCGTTTTTAATACACTTTTCCTGTTGTCGGATGGTCTTAAATCTTTTGGGTAGTATAATCTAAGTGAACTTATTTGTGAAATTAGTGTGTGTAAAACAGGGACTACTTCCATGTCACCCTCTTCTCCTTCGCGACAAGGTACTGGACATCCTTTGCTAGACTCTTTAGAAATATGGAGTAAAATGTCTATAATGATAGCAGTGTTTTCTTTTGTCGGATTTGTAGGATTCTTCTTTTTAAAATTTACAATAATACCCCAATCAAACATTTCATTCTCATTTTTCACCTATAATCGTTATTAAAATATTAGAAAATAATGCTATTACATGTAAGTAGTATATGTAAATACATACTTTTACTAGCCTTCCAGGTTGTAGGAATGGAAGTAAATATTCTGGTTTTGTCAAGAAAGATCGAAATTCGGTACAAAGACGATCGAGTTGTTCACGTATGTCATGGTAAGACGATATTTGATTATACTTATCAATATCCACCGCATTATACGCCGCTTGCAATTCTTTTACCTCTGTAATAATTTGTAAAAATAATAATAATCATTTTATACCAAATTGTAATATTTAATTGTTGAATAAACAATCTACTTACTGTTATATAAATCAGGAATGGAGGCTTGATTTTGGAATTGATAAAAACTCCTTTCAAGCATGTACTCCGGATTAATTTCTTCGACTCTTAGAAGATTTAAAACCATATTGTAAGTCAAGTGAAATGCTGAATTAATGGGGTCTGGTTTCCCTTGTACAATCGCTTTGCCAATTACCGGACTAACTTGTTCATCTATCATTAATATTACTATTCCTTTTTCATCTAGACCTCTTCTGCCCGCTCGACCAGACATCTGAATATATTCACCAGATGTAATCCAACGAAAATCTTTGCCATCGAATTTTCGCGATGCTGTGAATAGAACTGTTCGCGCTGGCATATTTAATCCCATTGCAAAAGTTTCTGTCGCAAAGAGCGCTTTTATTAACCCTTCGCCAAACAATATCTCGACAGTTTCCTTCAGTATAGGTAAAAGTCCACCATGATGAATTCCTATTCCACGTCTTAAAAGTGGTAATACATTTTCAACCTGCGGTAAGCGCCTGTCTTCTTCGTTAAGAACATCCATAGCATTATTAAAAACTTCATTCACTAATTTCTTTTCTTCTATTGTATTTAAATCCAATTTAGCCATTTGCATCGCATAAACCTCGCAATCTTTTTTTGAAAAGCTGAATATAATTACAGGTGCAAAGTTCCTTTCCATGATCATTTTCACCATTTTGAAAATATTCGAATGTCCAGAATTTGAGGAGCGCATCCCTCCTTTACGACCTTTTGTATCTCCTTTAGCAGGATCGCCGTGTTGCAACCAAGCCATTGCTCTGTTGAAATTTTCTTCTTTAAATTGTCCCGTTTCATCTACAACCTATGTATTAATATAATCGTAAGTTTTTTTATTCTTTAATAAATTAATTTTTTTATTACGTTTCACTAACCAAGTGAATTCCATCCCCACCAACAGGAAATATATAATGTTGTAAAGGAGTCGGCCTATAGTCTGTATAAACAACATGACACGGTTGTTTATGTAAATGTGCTACCCACTCTACGAATTGCCGTGCATTAGGTATAGTAGCGGAAAGAAATACATAATGCACATTGTCTGGTAACAATATTAATGTTTCTTCCCATACGACACCTCTGCTTTTGTCACGCATATAATGAATTTCGTCAAAGATTACCCAACCGACTTCACGCATTACCTGAACGTTAAATACATTATTGAAATTACTAATAATACAATAAGAAACATTTATATATATATATAGTTAAAAATTTAAAAAAAACCTCGGATCCTCTGTAAAGCATGTTTCTTAAGATTTCAGTAGTCATGATAAGAACACTGGCTGTTGGATTAATTGTAACATCTCCGGTTACTAAGCCAACATCCTTGAATTCCTCAAAAAATTCTCTGTATTTTTGATTACTTAATGCTTTGATAGGAGTTGTATAAATCACTCTTTGCTTATCCCTTAACGAACATGCTATGGCATACCTGTAAAATGTCCAATTAGCAATAAGTATATTTATAAATTTTCTATCATTTTCTATTAATTAAGATACATACTCCGCAACAACAGTTTTACCAGCCGAAGTATGAGCAGAAACCAAAACGGATTGATTGTTTTCGATACATAATATTGCTTCCTTCTGAAAAGGATCTAGCACGAATTTATATTCCTTAGCTGATTTGCTTTGTTTACTTTCCAATGGTACATATTGATAATCCGGTGGTACTGCAACTTCGTGCGTACACGATTCGATCGTCTCTATAGTATGTATTTTAATACGCGGTGCCAATTCTTCTACGCTGCATACAAAGACATACAATAATTTTTAAAAATGATAGATAAATAACTACGAGTTACATTTATTATTGTAGGTTACTTTATATCTTCCAAGACAGGATCGAATCGTAATTTTTTAGAAATTATTTCACTAGCATCAGTTTCCAAGTCTCGTTTCGTCCCACTCTCTGGATCAGTTTTTCTATATATTAATCATTTTTTTATTATTTACAGGCACGCTTCATACTCGTTCGTGAAGTTATGGGGATGCTTACTTTTCGTTCAATGATATCTGGAAATCCTTCTGTCTTACTGGGGCTGGAATTACCTCTACTACATCATCTGTTTCTTCGAAAACGTCAAACAAGTCTTCAGAAAAATTAGCCATTTTAAGGACAGATTATATTTACAAATAATAACAAACACCAAAAAATTCACACATGTGAAAGGTTAGTATTTACACCCTCTTCGTCATTTTATATCGATTGTCGGACATATCGAAAGGTTTATCGACCATATCGAAGGGCCTATCGATTAGCATTCGACTCAAAAACTTCGATAAATAATTCCAAAGTTTCGATTAAATATGTCGACAGTTAAGTACTTGGTCAAACGGAAATTATTCATAAAGTAATTTGTTTGTGTAAATTATAAATTATACAAACTAAGCTGCGCATTCAAAGCACGAAGTCAGTAGTTAAGAGTAAAAATAAAATATCGCTTTAATATGAACTTGTATATGATTACATAAATTGCGTACAAATGAAGTTAACGCGGTACAAACACACTTGAATTAAACGTACCAGTTCAAAAGCAAAATATACGTTCGAAGAAATTAAAGACGACTGCTTTGAAAATTACGATTAAGTCTAATAATTTGACGACTAAAGTTCTCGAATAAAACGTAACATAATAAAATTAATGATTTTCTTTTAGTTAATAAGGTTATACCAACAATATCGATTGTTATAGGAACAGATAAGGTAGTTGCTTGTTATTGTTGTACATAACTGCGATCGATGAGTATTGCACGATTTATAAATAATCGTACATAACGATTATATGATTCATATATTATTGTACGTGAGTATAGAGGGCATAGTCTATTAAACTAATTCTATGAAACAGCAAAACAATATTTATGGGATAATTATCGATAAAAAGGACTTTTTTTATCTAGATAATGATTGACTGTGGAGGAGAGAGAGCCTCTGATGATCCAGTCAAGTTTCGGGACGACGAAACGGGACTTTCAGTTTCCTTTGGACCTCCGCGAGAACAACATCGTAAGCGTAACGGTTGCGCTGATACGCGCGTGAAAGTTTTTGTCTCTCAAGCGTTCAGCCATTATCGTACATGCTGTCAATTTCCAACAAGGAGAGGACGAGAGAGACATAGGTATTTTACCATAGACAAAGCAATTGAAATTTAGCGCTAATTATAATATATATCGAATTTTTAATCAACATATAAAATTGTTCTCCTAAATTCTTTCGTGTAAAAAAATTGCTGAATATGCTTTTTCTTTTTAACTTCCTTCTGGTTTTTGAAATAGTAAATGTCATTAGACGTAATCAGAAAATGTTAATTATTAATGGATTTTGCTTTTAATTAAACTTAAAGAAAGCATGTAATATAATGGTTTCTTTTGCGTAAACAAATTATCTAGTACAGTAAAAATGATAAAATTTTATCATTTGTACGATTGTAATTATCGTTAAATATCTATATAGATCGTTTAATTAAATTGTAATAGACAATTATGTTTCGATCATATTTGCAATTTCAACTATTAAATCCTCAATATCTCATTGTTAAACTTTGAACACGAAGATACGAAAGAGCCGATCAAAGTTCACAGTTTCGAAAATAATTTTATCAAGCAAGAATTAAATTTACTATATTTTTTTGTAGAGGAAGAAAGTATAAGACAACTATTTTGAGTTTGAAATGGAGGGGACCGAATGGCCGATTAAAGAAGAAGTTAAATAATATATTTATCGAGAACTGCGGTGCGAGTATGTTGCGCGACCCTCTGCGGTGACGAGGGTTGCGAAACGAAGCGCGTCTCGATAGGATGGCCATATGTTAGAGTCGAAGGACGAGGATATAAGAACACGAGACGATCAATGGTCCCACGAGTCATCGTGCCGCGGGTCGAAAAGTCAGGGTCTGTCCCAGAGTCGATCTTTCTCAACCACTCTGTGCGTCCTCCGGAGGAATTCTGGTCGTTCACTTTCATGATCTGTTGATCTTCGCTCTTTCGTAGCTTAAATCGGTCATTTCGTCTTACTGTCGCGCTTCACCTGATCGAAAATCGTTACAATAACGCCAAAATTCGGTTATTGGTCCTTGCCAAAATTTATGTACCAGTAATTGATGTTCTAGCAAAAAAGGTTTCAATAATAGTGAATAATTCCGTTATTTTGAAACATTTTTATTGTTAAAAAATTGGAAAACAATGTTAATAGTTTAAAAATCTATTACCTTCCCAAGCTTTACCTATTTTTAGACACTTTAGGGTAGCGTCTCGCCTTAAGAATTTAAAGCAATTACGTACGCTTATTAAAACAAGCAGTTGTTCAAGGTGTATGTACTGATCGGTGGAAGGGGAATGATGAAAGTAAACGTAGGCGCCATATAATTTAACTTTGCTCTGTTGATTGTTGTTTCAAAGTAACGGTGACTTCTTGCCGCGTTACTGTTCATTGTTTTAGCCAAAAACGATATATCCATTGCCACATTTCGTATTACATAATTGGCGCTTGATCGTTAACCGATTTCATTTGCGTGTATTGTATTATTGTTCGATGACAAAAAGCACGTATGTATGCATGTATGTTCAAGCACAGGCCAGCGAACTGATGTAATCCTCGACTAGGCCGTTGATTACCGTACAGCAATTGTTATTTTTCTACTTTCTCCGGAGGAAAAGAAAAATCTATATTGCCCCATAGACATAATAAATAGCCAGCTGCGTGTAATTTACATAGCTATTCGACTGAGCGTACCGTGAATTTGCATGTATGAAAGTTGTGCTTCGCCCGGGGCTGTTTTACCTTTCTTTGCCTTCAAAAGAAAATCATAACATTCGTACGGTACCGTATAAATCTCTCATTTACATACCGTCGACCTCAAAATTGATTTTACACCGGAGTGTAATTTTAGTAATGTTTTTGAGGTGGAGGCAGGTCTGTTAGATTAGAAATTTATTCATGACACCTTCGGCGCCGTGAAACTAATCTCGAGAATCTGTTTTGGCGACTGTGACAGATGCGGGGATCGAGCATTTATTTTCTTCTTGCCACAGGGCGGCTTCTTTTCACAGGACGGCCCTGAATGAGTACCAGTGAAAGTTTGCGAGCAAAATATTTTTCGCGACTTCGTTTCGTGGACCATTCGTACTATCTTCCTATAAGATAAATTTCTACGAGTTTTGTACGCTCCGGTCTCTTCTTTTTAATTTTCTATTTCAAAGTGCTCAACATTCTCAGTCGAATAACAATGTATTTTAATCGATTGTATAGAAGTAAGCAACGAATCGTATATTAAATTAATTTCTACCGATTCGACGCGAAGACTCTTCAATTGTATGATGTGTTTTGTATGTAACTACTGTAGATATATCTCTGCGCGATATCGAGCTTCTGGCTCGAGTTGCATTCTTCTCCAAGCACAGGACTTTTGTAACGTCAATCGACATTCCAGGGTGTACCATATAATACGTGAACATCGAGGAGCGGGCTGTAGCGACGTGAAAGTGGTCGGCTGGAAGTGGCGGAATGCGGAGTGCTGGGCGCTACGGCGTGCACGCTGATCCATGGTACTAGTTAATTGGAGTACCACACTTACCTGTAACTCGTGAACCAAACGGGCTACTTTGGCACATCGTACCATGCTCATCGGATGTCCGACTTTGCAACGTATTGCTAATTCTTTTTAGACCGTCCTAAAATACATTCCCTAATAGCAAAGATAGTATTTCATAATTTTTTTATAGCTCAGAGTCAATCTTACAAAACTTAATTTCAAATGTACCACACTTCTACGATCTTTATATTGCAATAGAAAATGTAATTGTTGATTTAATTTCGCAATAGTACAGATAGTATTAATTTTTTTTATAGCTCATAGTCAATTTTACAAAACTCAATTTCAATGTATCAGTACACTACACTTCTACGATCCTTACATTGCAATAGAAAATGTAATTGTTGATTTAATTTCGCAATAGTACAGATAGTATTTCTTAATTTTTTTTATAGCTCAGAGTCAATCTTACAAAACTTAATTTCAAATGTACCACACTTCTACGATCCTTCTATTGCAATAGAAAATGTAATTGTTGATATAATTTCGCAATAGACTTAACAATGGTTACGGCTACGTTATATGCGGTTTAATTAGGGTGTAGTTATAATTACAGTCAATCGTTTCATAATGTATCATGTTCTGTAATAAGTCACACGCTTGCGAAGTAACCGATTACAAATTGCGCGGTTAATTTTCACTCTATGGCGAGATAACATCTATGAGTCTTTTAAGAGGCATTATTACCGAAACATAACATTACCCTACATTCTTGTCAGTCTGTGAGGAATGTCCTGGATAACGTAATACCCGTTTCACGTTGTCCAATTTGTTACGTGAACATGACGAATGTGAAAGCGACCTTGAAACATGGATCATCCACCGCATCAATACTAAACGGCTCGTCAGATAAATATCTGGTTAAACAGAAATCGGACGATCGTAGTGTAGAATATTTCGATGAAAAATTCTGATGCGTTAGTTCGCCCGATGAGTTGAGACACGCAACGAATTATAATTACAAATCGTTAGAATAACGAAAAAACTGCTTATAAATTCGTGTGAAATTCAAACGGGAAAAGATGATTCAATCTCCTACGATTTGAACACTTTTTTCCAACATGTTCATTCATTAATGCAACGTGTATGACATGCATGTAAATTTTCGAGGAATTACAGCAGAGGATCAGAGCGTCTGTCCTGAATCTCGATTACGCCACTAAAAGTGTTAGTCTTGAATATGGAAGAAGGAACGGACAAGGCGAGAATACAATAATATCGATTACGACACTTGTAATTTCGTGCGAAGACAAAGGTGGAGGAAAACCAAGGAGTTTAAAACTTAAGAGAAGACACGTTCTTTTACAACGCGGAAACGATTGATCTTTAGACCTACATTCGGTGCTAGTTTGTATCGCGAGCTGGCAAACATCCTGCATAAGATAGTCTAATGTTATCCTTTCTTCCAGCCCTACCGTTGTATCGAGAAGCCAAAAAGGGATGATGAGATGTCGGTGAGAATCGAGGAACCTAAGAATGAAAGCGCGCGGCATTTAGTCCGCTGCTGAGCATTCTACAAGAGCATGCAGCGGTGGTTACTGGCCCTAGACGAACCTGCATCTAACCCATGCGGTAACACCGTCATCAACCATCAATCATCCAGGTTTTGTACTTCTCGTAAAACATGGTATCTCTGAACGCTCGTCATTAGAAGTTCTATTCCAGCGCCGCAGTCGCGACGACCTTGGCAGTTTCACCTGGGAACCAGAACAGCCCCGACGATGATGGTGTAAAGTTAGCTTTGCGTCTACCGAACGAGCGATACGTTTGCAATCCCGACAGTCTGTACGCCGTGCCGAGAACAGACTTGCACGAAGCAGAATGGTAAAGGGTGTTACTCTGAGCAATGTACTATTGCATCGGTATAGTCTAACAGCGTATAAATTCTACAGGATAGAGCCCGACTCGATAGACGCTGAAGTTTCAAGATTCGTGGCCGGCTCGTCAACAACCACAACGCGAAACAATCTAAGAAAATGTTGCCGGACTTCGACCAGTTCTGGCTATTCCAGCCACTCTCCGCCATTGTCCGCTGGCTCTTACTCTTGTTATGCATCGGCAGTCCCTGGTCAGGGCATTTTCCGGGCTGTGCCTATAACGATGAAAGACCAGTTCGGTGGAGGGCTTGCTGTAATTCACGAGAGCGAGGCGATCCCGCGTCCCATTTGGCCGTCTGCGTTTCCTAGCCCGCGTGAACTTCATCAGAACGATGAAAACCCCGAATACGATGGTGAGCGTCGACAGCGACATTATCTTACGCTTGGCGAACGCCTCGAGATTAACAAGCCATGATTTTACGATTCACGATAGCTTTGTACGCGTGCTGCGGATGCGGTTGCGCGTATGCATATTCGTACTGCGATTGGGATTATGAAAACTCTGCAGGCACATCGGCGCGCGACGTCCTCCTCGAGTTATCCCGAACGCTGAACTCTGTGATAGAAGGCGAGACCGCTATGACGTCGGAGGAAATCCTGCATAGCATCTCGCAGAAAGTTGCTCAAGGAATCGGTTTGAAAGGAGGGATCTACGAGTACGTTTATCATAACTCGTCGTTCATACCCGGCAAGACATCGTTCGTAAGCGACAAGAACTCGTCGTTGTTGAGCTGTAACAATAGAATCTCGTCGACGAGAATCAATCCGGTAAATTCTAAGCTCTACGGTAACGTACGGCATTTTTACGTACATAACCCGGCATGGTTCACCTGTTTGAACTCCTGCGAACATGCTCACGGATTTTTATCATCGTCGAAGGTTGAGGAACGCGTCGGGACAGCGAACAACGAGCCAGAAAAGAAAGGAAGCCCGTCAGCTGTGTTTTTGGTAGATGATCATTGCCAAGAAACTACTCTCGGATCGGCATCGCAAAGAAATAGAAACATTTCCGGTTCGCGCATTTGCAAATGTTTGAGCCGTTTAAGTCATAACGTTAAAGAACCGCAGAACGCATTCGCGACCTGTTGCGTTGGCGTTGATGCGAAAAAGACTATCGTAACGAACGGCGAAACAAAGCAAAATCGAAATAGGCTCGTTCACAGCGAACCGGAATACGTGACGGTGAGTCCATGAAATATACATATGTACAAGGTAGAGAATAATTATTGTTCTTTGGTTAGATTTGTTTCTCATTCTTTGTGAGCGATATAGTAAGTTAGTCTCCGCAATGTAAATGTAACCAACCCATTAAGACCGATGTTTCAGCAGCTGGAGTGCAGCGACGGTGGTTCATCCAGCGAAGGCATAATCGTTTCGTCCGGTAAAAGTAACTGGGACCATCATATACGAGGGTTCGCCGGAGACTTAGACTTCACGTTGGACGTTTCTCGTGCCGAACGATTGGGCAGAGCGATCGCGAAAGCGAAACGAAAGCGACAATGGTGTAGGGTTCTAACCGCCTTCTTCGGACTAGTCTTCTTCGTTTTAAGTGTCGTCGTTGTCTCGTTGTCCGTGACAAGAGGTCGTAAAGTATTTGGAAGCATGTGAGACAATATGCTAACGAGTTAGTGAAGTGATATAATTGGAGATAGTCGCCTAATGACCCTGAGTAATCAATACTTTTTGTCCCGAGTATAATTTAATCGTTCAGTCAGGACGGTCTCACGACGGCTATTGTAAAAAAAACGCTGACTGATATACTCTCGCTTTATGTATTTCTCAGTACCTTATACAGTTAAGTGAAATTAGCAGGATTCAAATCCTGTTAACAATATGTGGCTGTGACCATGTTCTTATGTACGAATACTAATATACGATATATGCCCTAATAAAGCCATGTCAAATATTGAATCTATGAAAATTATACGATTCAAAATTTGAATAAATAAAGGAGAAACATTTACCCCTTATATTACTTTATAATGAACCACGTTTATAATATTGCATATTTCCGGTTTCGCAGTAACCGACGAAAAAAGGTAAAAATAGGGATTAGTAAAGAAATGCATCTAAAGAGTAGAGTACTGCAATTTTTGACGAGAATTTGCAGAATATTTTCTCGTTAGACGACGCAAATTATTACGAGTTACCAAGTATGTAATTAGTAATCTGCGCATGCGTACAGAAACTGTAAGCATACAACAGTACCTAACAGTGACGATGGTTGACGTTAAGTAGAATTTGATAAACGGTCGAAATTACAGTGACAAACCGATAAATTCAAAACTCTTTCGTCATAACTGTATTAATTTAGCTCTCATTCTCTTTTATCTAAAAGAATACGGATTAGTACAAAGTTAAAAATCAAATCCAAGCTACTTGTTCGTGATTGAAATTTAGAGGTTATATCTCCATTTGTTCCTTATATTTAGATTTTGAATAATCATAAAGAAGAGATATAATTCTTTTGACTTAAGGTAAGACTCAAGCATGGTTAATTAATAAATAAATAAATAATAATTTACCATGCACCATTTTAGGGTTTCTAATAAATTATCCTAAGATGGTATGTGTTCCATGCATAGCTATACCTATACTACTTATTATAATGAGATTCCTGATACAGCCAATATTGTTGAAATTATGGCAATTTAAAGGTAAACAAAAGGAGGTAGCCTCGGACGAACAAGTTCCACAATTGGTAAAAGAATGCACGAACGGAGTATGTACGTTATCTTGGAAAAAGGGCCAAGATGTTAAAAAAGAAAATTAAACACGGTTTGCATAAATTTAATTTAATTATCTATAGTTGCCGATATAACACTACTCTTATTTTCTATATGTATTGTAAACGTTCTTTGAAAATATAATAAAATTAAAATTCTGTATAATTACAAACGTACATTCCGACTAGATAGTTGTTATTCGTTTGTTTTGTATGTAAAATAGTTGACGAATAAAATTTAAATACGAAACAAGTTACACGGAACATCGATGCTTTTGTGAATTATTTAGAGTTAGTATGCGAAGTAAATAATTCATAAATTAAAAAGGTATTTTGGCACATAGACATACATATGTACATACATAAAATGCTTAATTTTTATTTAAAAACTTCAATTCTACTTTAACATATTTAAAGACAACAGATTATATATTGTACGATATACATGAACCCTTTGCGAAACTTTATCAAACTTATTTTTATTTCAAATTTTTTTTTATACTATGTGTAGAAAAAAACTTTTGCTCGAGACTATTAGAATCTTAAATTATTTTAATACGCGTAACTATTTGTAAATGCTATTCCCTAATTCAACGCTTAACAAATGATCTCACATTTTCGAGGAATTTTTTATATCCTTGTGTAGTATACTCACGATTAAAAGCCACAGTACAATAACTATTTTACTTACACTCGTACACGATATTTAACTATAAGAATACTTTCTAAATGATATTACGTAGTATAAAATATATTATAAATGTCATATCTTCGATAAACTTGAAGCTTTAGAGGACAATAGAAAAAGGGTGCCTTGTTCATTATTTCAAAATACATTACATATCACTTAACAAATACTCGAGAGTCTGTAAAATATTCTTAACTTTTAATGAACATTTCGAAGTTCAACTTCAAACACAAGTGTACTGTTGCCGGGAATAACGGGCGGCGAACCCTTTGCTCCATACCTACAACATATGTTATTTATAAGAAATCATATATAAACATAATCCTAAGTGTATCAATACACTTGGGATTTTATATAGTGAATGAGATAATACGTACGCCATAGCCGGAGGTATTGTAACACGCCGTTTTCCACCGACTCTCATTCCCGCGATGCCAACATCCCATCCTTTAATCACTTCACCTTTTCCAAGTCTGAATTTGAAACCCTCTCCTTGCATCGTCGAGTCAAATTTCTTTCCATTCTTCAAACGACCTACGTAATATACAGACACAAACTTTCCAGCTTTTGCAGGCGTACCATTACCTATTTTTAATTCCTCTACTTGAACTCCTCCTTCTACTATTCTTTTCTTCTGATCGCTTTGAACATTCTTATCGTTTGATTGCCTTTGCTCTTCTTTGCTTTTTTTTTGTTGTTTGTGTTGCTGTTCATGCTTTGCTTCTTTTCCATTTAATAATTTTTTCTGCTGTTGCTGTTGGCGTTTATTCTTTTTATCTTTTTGCTGAAGCTTTACAACCTTTTCTTCTTCGTCTTCCTCATCTTCTTCTTCCTCCTCCTCCTCATCTTCTTCGCTATCCTCTTCTTCGACTTGATTTACTTCATCCCCTTCTTCTAAATCATCCGTTTCGCTTTCCTCGTTAAGACCATCTAGTTCTATATCTTCTTCGTCCGAGGACTCTGCTTCAGGTTCTTGTCTAGGACGTTTTGCATTCTTTTTCTGACTCAAAGAATCCTTAGCTTTTCTCTTTGATTGTTTATCGACAAGTTGCGGCGCTTCTTCGTCATCCTCTTCCTCTTCCAATTCATCCAAATCCAAATCCTCGTCGGGTATCAGATATCCAGTTAAATGCACATGACCATGACCGTTACACGTAAATGCTATTTTAGTTCCCTCTTGAAAATTCAAATCAAGCGGTACCTGCCATGTTGCACTTTTTATCAAGCTACACAGCAGGTAATTTCTATTATCGTAGCACAACATTACTTGTACCAAATTGTCATCTACAACAAATAATAATATTACTTAAGAAATTAAGGAAAAAAAAATACAAAATATAAGTTATAAATAAAATGATTCTATATGATTTTATTTAAAACTTAAAGAAGACTTTGTGTAAGTCGTGACAACGAATCCAGTATGTTCGAACAATTACTACTTTTATACATACATCAAATAATTTTTAAAATAACGTTAAACTGATTTTTACCGGCTGTAGTGAGATCTAAGCTCGCCATAGACACGTGGAATGATTTTTCAACGATCTGCGTGTACCGTTTATTCGGTTCTATTATCAAACCTAAAAAGAATTAGAAAATTAATACGCTTGTACGTTAACGACTCCATCGTAATTTTATGTTTTTCAAATGTACGATCGTTTTTCACGACCACATGGCGACGCCATTCTAAACATTTCATTGCCGGCAAATTTTGGATAACCGATAATATATAATTTAATTCGTACTGGTTTTTACTTACCCCAAAACATCGTGGCTAATATAATTACTTAACTTTCGTTTGAATAAAATAAGACTATTAACAATTAAAATCCTAAAATATGTAAAACCGATATATATATATATATATATATAAGTAAGTGTGTCCGTGTGTAAATGTATATATATATATATATATATAGTGTCTATACTTGGATATGTACACGAGGTACAATAAGCTATATAAATCAGGTACTCCTTATGGTCTCGCGCCAACTTGCCGAACAACTAGAGCCTACCAAAGTCTGCCATACAGTATGCATCGCCGCCTAAACTCGATCTCTAACATGAATTATTTTTTTGCAGATGCAACCCCATATTCTGCGACAACGACGACTATCTCTGCGTATTCCCTCCAGAGGGCTACAGAGGGTATAGTAACGGGTAACGGATTATGATAACGAGACAGTAGCATTTGTCAACAGTGATGTAAGATTTAAAGAATTCTTGAGTGTTGTCCGTGGTGGTGTGAATAACCTTAGCTTGCCATAATTCTTACAATTTTGGGTAGTTTCGTACAAGATTTGAGGAAGCGGATCGTTTTCATGGAAAACTGCCCCATTGCATACACACTCTTAAACACAGCTACGTGAACGCGAACTTCGTTGAATCGCAATTGTGGGGAGTCAAGAAAAAAGACGTTAGCCTTCCCTTCGCGTTCTCGAAACAGGTGATATCCGGTTTTAATTTAATTTTTAAAATAAACGAGAAGATCGAAGGAACTGCGATTCTTTCTATCTTTTAAGTTTATTAATCTAGGTTATAAGATGAAACTTTGATTCCATCTATCTCTCTTCGAGTCTCCGAGTCGTAGACGTTAGAAAACAACATCCGTTTCTGCTATTTGGCGTTGTAATATGAATTCGTAACTTCTATTTTTCTTTATTAGCCTGTTTAATAAACTTTCTTTGATCATTTTTCCAATTTAAAAGTATGCGCCATTTTACGAGCGATTGTACCACCATCTACGGCAGAGCGGCCAAGTTTGTCGAGAAATAGTTGGCGCCTCCGCCGCTAGATGGGGCGTCCGGTCCTACTTTCAAAAAGAGTATTTTTCTGGCGTCGTTATTTCTGTCGCGCGGATTCAATTTCTCCTAAGATGTTGGATGTATCTTATACGATAGATGTGCGATGGCGCGTAGGAGAGACAAACGACGGTAAACGGGGAACGGCGGTTTCCGTTTCGAAGCACGGTCGTCCGGTGGAGTCCTCTCGAGGCTGAAACGGACCGACGATGGTTAGTTCGTTCGATGTTCGTTTACGAATCGAAAGTGCATAAACGGGGGCATAAACTCCCGAGCATTGCATCGGAACGGTAGTCGCAGTTAACGCGCCGCGAATAGCACGTTCGTTACCGGTCCGCTGACCACCGTCAAATTTTACGTATTAACACCGCCACCCCGTCACGGTCGAATATCGTTTCCGGTTTTGGATTCGGTCGCCGGACGAGAAGGTTGCGTTCCGTTGGGTTTCGTGAACCGTGATAACGTTTAAATAACATCGACGAGCGTAAAGTTTTTTCCACATTAAGTCCCCTCGTATATACATGTATATATACGTGTGTGTGTGTGTTTACGGTGAAAGTACGAAACGCATCGAGAACCATGACGGCGCGTCGTGTCATTTAGAAGTGCGCCCACGTTCGCCGTACGAGATCGATAAACGGTAGAGTGTTACTAGAAACGAGCATTCGCTTGCGCACCGGGAACGAACCGCTGGTGTACTCGTTGGAAAAATAGGAAACAATGGCCGTGATGAAAGCAACAACGGAACGTTAACGATAGCGGCGGTGGCGGCGACGGTGGCGGTGGCGAAGGTGCAGAGTGTCGGTACCGGTGTCCGGTGACAGTGATAACGGTGACAATAATTCCCATTCGCGTATCTCACGGATATTGCGACAGCACGGTAAGGTTCGCGGTAAATATTAATTTCAATTTCGTGTTGGTCGTTGACACGAATCGCGTATCGAATCTACGGTCAGGTCCGGATTATTGACGTTCTAGGGCAGACAAACCGTAACGCCGCTAAAAAGGATACGTATCGATTCGAAGAAGATGTGTTCCCCGTACGTGCGTCTCTCTCCGTCGTCCACGACGTCGAACGGAACGATTCGACACGTTTTGCCACGAACGTACGGATACTTGGATCGACGGTGGTTCTCGATACGTTCGGCGTGCTAGCCATACGTTCGAATCTCGCGATTATCCGTGCGTGGTTACCCCGCGCTCTGTTATGGTCGTGTACGAAATATGGCGTGCCAGTTCCACGACACGATCACTTAACACGATCGCCTAATCGATCGTAAGTGAATCGATCGAGCGTGTGTCCTCGCGGTGACTTTTATTTGTTTGTTTTTTTTAGCTGCATTGAAAATGAAAACGCTCGGCGCGAGCGGTCCGTCCGGCGAACGGTAACGGCACGCGAGACGCCAACGGAGTAACCAGAGACGCTCAGACAGAGACAGAGAGAGTGAGAGAGAGAGAGAGAGAGTGAGAGAGGAAAGAAGAAGCCACGATAATGAAGGAGCACGGAAGCAAACTTCCGCCGGAGCAGCCCGCGAAGATTCTCAAGTCACTGTTGAAAAAGCCCGGCCAATCGAAGGCCAGGTCGCAGAAGAACCGTGTGGTGATCAACGAGAAGCTGAACGAGTTCTTCGCCGCTGATTACATAATATTGATAAAGGAGGAATGTTGCGCGGATTACGAGGAGGACTGCGACTGTTGCTGCCAGGAACACGAGCTGATACGGCTGGGGAACTGCAAGGAATGCCGGGCCGAATTGAATTTACGTTTCGGCGTTTCCGATAACGGTCGATACCACGACGTGGACAGGGACGAGGAGATAATACACGGGAACGCGGTCAGGGAGCAGGGTTGCGGCAGCGAGCGGTTCGATTGCGTCGAGCTGCACGTGGAGGACGAGGAGGAGGAGTACGAGGTGGAGGTGGACGCCGATGAGGACGAGGACGAGGACGAGAACGAGGAGGAGGAGGAGCTGGACCTGGACGAGGACAAGGAGGAAGAGGAATCGAACGATCGGTTGTTAGAAGCTCAGACGAAGGATGCAAGAGCCAGGAAGAGACCAGGAAGGGGGAGGATCGACGGGGCGCCGGATAATGGAAATCGAAAGCCGGATGCACGCGAAACGAGCGTCTCTGTCCTCTTGCCACCGACGATATCGCCTCCGCCGCCGCCACCACCTCCACCGCCACCTCCACCACCGCCACCACCTCCCCCAAGACTACCAGGAACGCTGGACGGAACGTCGTCGCCGGTCCCGCGGCCGGAACACCAGCACGAAACTCTCAGCCCGCCAGAGGGCTACAAGGATGTTTACTCAAACGGTGAGCCCTCGCAATCCTCCTTAAACTCTTAACAACTTGTTAATTATCAGATTACAACGAGCACCAGGTGAGTCGCTATGTAGAACGGACGATTTCCCAAGCTTAATTCCTCGAAAGCACTCTCTTGTACCTCTCGTCGATCGATTCGACAAATAAGACGAGTGCACAGTCGATCGTTCGAGAGACTTACATACGTATCCTTGTTAGTTTTTCGTAACCGATATCGAGAGCAAAACAGTCCCGTTTCGACGAGGGAAAAAGCTACCGGATTTAACCGGGCTGCTTTCCCAACTAAAAAACCACCACGGTAGGTGTTATTAAAAATTTAATTGGGTCAATTAGCCTCGTGGAAAGTTTCGCCAACGAGGCTAGCCTTGCACACCAGTCGTTACTTTTCAATTTACGGTGATTCAGAGAATGGAATAAAATAAACGATAATAAATATATTTCAGACTTGATCGGAGACCGCGGTCTGATCGCAAAGGTGTCGGGTTGTCTTTGTCGAAGATCAAGGCGCCGACTTAAGAGGAAAAGCATTATCTCGGAAGCTTGCGGTCGTCTTATCGTTGCCTGTTGCATGGATTTCTCTCGCTTCTCGGAATACAAGCCAGTTGGATTAGTTTGTCGATTACTGGTGCATGGAACCCATTATCCTTCAAACGAGAAAATATTTTCCAACGAGCCGTGCCAGCTCGAGAGAGCTATCGCGAGCGTTCCCATAGACTCGGTTTGTATGGAACGCACGCGGTGGTTAATAATGGATGCTTTCGAACGAGTCGGCATAGTTTTTCCCACGACACGTGTTCGCAAAGTTGGACGACCGACGCGACTGTTCTCGCGGCGACGTACTTGTTATTCTTATTTCGTAATAGAGAAGCATCCACGGAACGTGGACGATGTCTACGTAACGCGTAAACATCGATCGACATGCCTATCGACGTACGCGAACGTTAAAACGATAATTCCCGCGCGCCTACGCTCATCGGAAGCGTGTACAACGTAGCGTGACTCCGGTGTTTTCACGGTACGCAGCAAGGACGAACGCGTGCATTCCTGGGCAAAAAGTGATCACCGTCTCGTGGAATACGCTCGTTGCGTCTCGTTTAATATACACTGCGGTGCATAACTATAGCAACACCCACGTTTTTAACATTTCCGACCTGTAAGAAGATCATTCGAAACAACCAATTATATGGTATGAATAAGCATTGTAAATAATGGATTTTAGGTGAAATTTATTCAAGTTGTCTACTTATATGTCAAGATTTAATCGATAAAGAAAACAATAGAACCGGTTCATTTTTAACACATTACCGACCGATATTAATCGACTTTTTTACCGGCCAACGCTTATCGACCGATAGCCGATTAATCAACCGCTACCGGTCGGTAAAGTGTTAACGCACTTGAAGGGTTTCTGTTGGAATTTTTTTAGTAAACTCGGGAATTATTAACATTTAGAAATCATTAGTTGCAACTACAAAACTCTTGAAGATTATAGTGGTGCTATAGTTATGCTCCACGGTGTACCTTTCACGCGCGCCAGGCCTGTACAGCCCGTTGAAAAATAAATGTTCCCAGAGACTTTGAGATCTCACGCATCGCGTTAAATGTCTAATAAACTATTAATAAACTATACGCTAAAGCCTTATGTAAGCTGGGGACCTCGATAGACGAATAGAAAGTCCGTAAACGTTTTCCTTTTGGTATATCCGAGGGGTCCCGTTTCTCTGCACGAGTGACTAACACGACTTGTGATTTCGCAGATTCGAATATCGAAGGGGAATCGCCGTACGAGCAGGAGAAGGTAGCGGAGAACGACGATGAGAACTCGAAGAAATTGACGGAGCAGTTGCAACGAACTACGTCTACCGGTATATTTACATTCTAGAATTAAGAAAAATATGAAATATCGTGTACGAGTCTGTGGTGTTTGTTTGCAGAGGCGCGTCATCGATATCTCGTGGAGACGATAACCATGACAACGGTCACGGAGCGGCGTATTGTTCGCGAGATCAGTCAAGAAGAAGAACGCGTCGTTCGGCGGGAAGATATCGATCCATCGAACGAGAGGAGAGGCGACAGGAAGAATGTCACCGAGAGGATGGCTTCTCACGACAGTCTTTGCCTCGTCGACGACCGTCAACGAACATTGCCCGGGAAACCAACGAACGGTATGGAACAAGATCAAGACGATCGACTCTCTCAAAATGAAACGCAGTCGGACGCGAAGGAACTCTCTCTCGTGTTCAAACTCGGTAGCTCTTCTCTAGCGACCAACAGCTTGAAACCGAATTCCGCGGTCAGGCAATTGTTTCCAAATCCAAAATTCGTTTCACCGCCTCCTAGCAAGCTGATCTCTTCGACGAGTTCCATCGACGATCCGCAAGACTGTCTCCTTGCACACGCTGGTACAGATAGCTTGCGATTGTTCGACAACGCGAAGAGATCGAAGCTCACAGAGAGCCAAAGCGCAGATTCCTTCGACGAGGACTCGAATCTGATCAGAAGAACGATCGAGAGAAACACGCTGCGCAGAAGTCTGTTCAATAAATACCGGTCGAGCTCGCGGAAGAAGAATCCGCCGTTGAAAAACTTGTCCCTGGAGGAACGAATACGCCAGCTGACCTGCGTGGATCAGGAGGAGGGCGACGCGTGTCCCAATTCGACGGACGTGAACGAATCGGTGGCGGTTCTCGACGTCGACGCCGAATTAGCGGCACGCGCCTCGCCGCTGGAGCAAGAAGCAGCGTTGACGTCGACGAAATCGCTTCTTCAGAGTCAGACTACCGATATGAACGAGATTCCAGCGTCGCAGACTGCTGCAGCAGGGTTCGGTCTATCGTCTGGCGCAACGATGGCGGCGATACCGTCCACGGCGGCGACGTTGCTTGCATCGAACGCGTCTACGACCGTCGCGGTTTCGAATTATCACAAGCAACACTCTCTAGCCAGTGGTTCGAACCCCGCTACGGATCATTCGCACAATCATTCGACTTATAGGAAGCTGACGGACCTGTTCGTGCACAAGAAGAATTCAAACATGCCGGATCTCGGTCTTGGGAACAATGGCAAGAGCAACAACATCGGCAAAGAGTGTCAACAGTCGCGTAACTCTGTCATGAAGACGAATAATTCGGACGCGCGTAGACAGTTCTTGGCGAGTCTGGCGCCATTGTCGTGCGTAACGGTAAACAGCACCGATACTCAGGAAGACTATTACAGACACGATTCTAGGATGATGGCTAACGAAAATCGCGATTCATCGGCTAATTATAACACCATTTCGCCGTACAGTTTGGAAGACATCGAGGCGGCTTTGCGCGAGGACGATCAAAGTTACGTGGGTCCTCCGGATGTTACCAAAGGTACTCCGATGCTCACCAGCAGACCCGACATAGGCGACAACATGTCCGACGAGTTGCTCGCGTTCGTCGAACAGGACAAGTTTAGAACCGAGAGAATAAAACGTCGTTACAACGAGACGGAAGATCATTACATGCCCAAGTTGAATAATGCCAATAGCTACGTGGCTGAGAACAGGCTCGATAGAATCATCGATGGGAAGAGCGACGGGGACGACGGACGACAGCAGTTTGGCGTCGCGCATCGCGACGACGTGAACAGCAACCGTGTGAATAACGAGAACAAGAATCGTGGCCAAGTACAATGCAACGCTGGTCATCGATACGATAACAATAGAGTGAACAAAGACGATAGAAACGGCGGCAACGACGACAACGACGAGGACGACGACGATGAATTGAACGATTATGGGTTCAATCGCAGACCATCGGTAACTGGCATCAAACAACGGCTCTCGAACAGCACTTCCGACGAAACCTTCCATCGAATGGTTCTAGAAACCAACGACGCCGCGGCTGTACCTGGCTCGAACTTTCAATCGCCGTTGCCGAGCTATCAGGAGAACAATTGCGTCAAGATCGACGGTCGAATCGCATTGTACGACGAGACGATCGATGACTCTGTCCCGCATTCGATCATCGGTACCTTGGTCACCGACGACCGCGACGCCAACACCATCAACAGAATAAACACGATGCAGAAACAGATCGACGATATCTATCAAACGATCGTCGAGAACACCAACGTCGCTGCTCAGAGTTCGTTGGAGCACGGTGGTCCCTGCACGGAGGACGCGTACGCGCGACAGCACGCGCAGCTACCAGCCAACCACGATGCAAGCTTCCGTTTCTATCAGGAGCAGAGAAACGGCCAACAATACTTCCAAGAGCAATTGAACGGTGGAAATACCCGAGCACAGCGCGGCGTCGCAGCCGGAGCAGAGGACATCGACGCCGCCAGCGCCCGGCGTCGCGATCCCGTCGTAACGACGCTCTCGAATTATCGGTGCAACATAATGCCCGCCGCGAACACTACGTTGCCCAGCAGCAACGGCAAGTGCTATCGCACCATGTATTTCGTCCCATACAACGGGCTCTCCGATCCAACCTATCAGAACATCCAACGCATTCTACCGGCCCATCCATCTCCAAGTTACGCCAGCCACATCGAACGGTATCCGTACCCTTGCTCGAACAAGAACGATCATCGGCCGCAAACGCAACCCCAGCCACTGCCCGCGTCGCAACAGCAGTTCAAGTATTACCAGTTAGGGAATCGTTCGCTGTCGCCTATATCGAACATCACGCAAACCAACCTTGCTTCACCGGTTCCTTCGGGTTCGATCGGCCACTCGGTGCCCCCCGGGCCCGGAACTTCCCCGCCTTTCGACTCGCGACTCGCTGCGATCTCGTCTCCCAACCCCATCGCGTTGCAACCAGCGCAACAAACCTTGCATCTTCATCTCCACCATCACCAACAGCCGGACGATTTCCGAATTTCCGGCGTAGCCTTCTCGCCGGTCCCCCAAACCGCGAACCATTCCTTGCAAGTCCACCACCATCAGCATCAGCATCATCGACACCATCATCAGCCCACCTTCTATCGATTACCATCGACCATCGCCGCCGCGACGGCACCCTCTTCCTCCTCCTACACCGTGATCGCACCCTCGAGATGCGCCACGTACGCAGGCACCGGGGTTGCGACCACCGAGAGTTCATACCGATTCTATCAAGTGCACCTAGGTCGCACAGTGGTCACACCATCCTCCGAGCTCCAGTCAGCTCAAACGTTCTTGTCCTCCTCCTCCTCTACGATCGCTTCTTGCGCCACCACCTACTCACCCTCGTTGCCAACCTCGTCTTCGTACACGTCCCCCCTCTCCTCGTTGCCCACCGTCACGGTCACCCCTCAACAAACGTCTACCCTAGTGCTTCCAAATCATGTTCCCGAACCTACGCGTGTAGCCAACCAACCCGTTCCCACGCCTTGCACCTCCGCCACCTCGTTGTCCTCCTCGTCCTCCTCGTCCTCCTCGTCTTCCTCGACCTGCTCGTTCTCCTCCTCGTCATCTTCCTCCTGTTCCTCGTCGTCTTCGTTGCAAATCCCTTGCTCCCCCTCGAAGCTACAACAGCAACAAGCTCTCGGGCCCTACGCGGTGATAGAGCGCGGCGTTCCGGAAGGAGCCGCGAGCGCGTCCTCTCACGATCTTCCACAACCAGGAGTTTTGCTCACGTCTAACACTTACGTGGCGCGCAATCCCACAGGCGTGTCTCTGCCAACCCATGCACCGAATTCGGTTTACTATGCGATGAACGTTTAAACACAGTCTTTACTTCGGTAAAGTTTCATATACCAAAGGGTTTCCCGGATACGCGAACGAATGGTCTACGCCTGCGGCATATATGTTTGTATATCGATGCATGGTCATTCATTCCACTCGGGTAAACAGAGTCTACGGTAAACTTACTACGCTAAGTATCCGCCTACGGTTAGAGACCCTTACCCCCCTTCTACGTGCCGTATTGTGTTTGATGGGCCGCGACGCATACGTAATGCGTGTCAAATGGCGTTCCTTTATGGCGATAGCGATGCGACGATCGGTTTTCTGCATCACGGTAGCCCTCGCGTCACGATTAAATTAACTTTCCAACGGCAGCAAAAGAAAATAAGTCTCAGGACCCGGCGCGTTATGCCGCAAAGCAACTTTGTTTCGTCGTGTGTCACACTGGCAACGTGCATACGTTGTCATCGATTCTAGTCACGGTAAAATACGTACGCTAATTAACCACAAGTATAAACCAAAGTACGTTTCAAGACGTTTATGTATGCGTGTAAGTGTATAGCTGACGATTCAAATTTAATTCGATATTTGCGGTGGAATTGATACAGTAATTAGGAATGTCATGGCGAGAAAAGAACAGGTACAATGTGTATCGTGAACCAAAGTTATTTTATTTCGATTAGCGCCACGGTTTCGTACAAAACAAATTACCTTAAATTGTTTCGTTAGAGTGTCTGTAAGAATGCGATACAATCAGTACCGTACGCTCCAGGATTCGTATTTGCTTCAACTTTCGTCGTTTACGTTTGTGCAATATTCTGCCGTCGTCTCTTCCGTTTCCTCTAAGCACTCCCCCCCCCCCTCCCCCACTTATTTCCGTTTTATGCTTACGAGAGAAAGACTAAATGTTCGAAAACCTATCGTTGTAAACGGCAGTACAACGAAAAAGGCGATAACGAAAGAGATAATTGGAAAGATAGGTGACACAGTTAAACAGTATTCCGTATTTTTTGTATTACGAAAACAATACAAGTGTTCAAACGCGAGGATCGAAGGAACCATCCCGCGTCAGGTAGTCGAGATTAATTTGCCCTCTCTATATTTGAAACGTACGGATAGTGTACGTGAAAGCGTATGTACACCGAGATACACGTTTCGTGGTAATCGCTTTGTCCTCTTTTACGGGGAAGCAAAACCATAGAAGTATACATCGTTTCGCAAAAAAAAAAAGAGTATTAGACGATTTGGACAACGGTCGATTTGGGCGTGTGCATTATCCAGGTACATGTGTAATAACAGTGTATCGCAATCGGTACTTGTAGCGACTTAAATATAGAAATGAAGTATCAACGTGTTAGAGTAGAAGAGTAAGATAACATTCGATATCCGAATGTAATCGATTTCAATCCAAAGTTAGATACCAAACATTCATGGTAATAAACGGCCAAATTTAAGAACAAGTTTTACATGTACTATAGTTTAATTAATCATTCAACGATATCACCCGTGAAAAAAGCGAATGTAAATAAAGCTTTAACCACACCACCGTGTTAATCTTTTATGGATGTCCGTAGAAATATGGTTTTCTTGGCGATATAAATAAATTTTTAGAGAATGCATTTAACGGATGTTTCAAAAATTTGGCTATTAAACGCGGAAAGGATCAACATACGTATCGAAGTAGAAATCGTGAGAAATGTATTCATAGGTTCGAATCGTTTTTTAAAACTGATTTATTAAAAAATTCACACTACCAATTTATCAATAAAAACGTCTTACACAATAGTTGAATGTTTTGCAAATGTTTTGTTACGAAAATCGTATGGATGTTCGTAGAATCTCGGTGATTATGCCATTTCTTTCGTGCGATCGTCAAAGTATCAATGCTCGCTGCCATGAATCGATATAAGCGAAACCGGTCATTGCTTATATTTATTCAACGAACGGATCGATGGCTGGAAATGCGTATACTATACATTTATACGGATCTCCATTTATATATAAAATGTCTGTTCCTCATCTTTTTGTGTGAATTTTTTCGTTCAAGTCGAGCACGTATCGAATGCGTCAGAAACGAAAGATGAATTGTACCGATACTCGGATATCGGAACTACCGATCGTCGAAAAATGTTCTTGCATGCACCGTACGATGGAACTCACAGTCTTCGGCTGAATAGCGCTAATAGATTTCAGAGAGGATGTAGGTTCTGCTCTACAAGATGACACATCGTCTTCTTCTCACTGGCTCCGGAGGCTCTAAAGCTGCTAGGATCGCTTCGTCGAACACATTTTTCAAGCCTTTCTGAAATGCGAGAGAATAGGTATTAGAACGATCGATAAACAATCAACCGCGTAAAACAAATTTATAACAGATTTCGTTATACCTGTGTAAGAGCACTGCATTCGACGTATTTCACCGCTTTCAGCTCTTTGGCGAGCTTTTCTCCTTGTTCCGCCGATATAGGTTTCTGTTTATTTTTTGCAAGTTTCTCGATCGTCGCGGCGTCGTCTCGCAAATCGATCTGAGTACCAACCAATAGGAACGGTGTCTTTTGACAATGATGAGTTATCTCTGGAACCCACTGGCAAAAGATTTCTAATTGATTCGTTGGGATGTTTTGCCGTAATGATTACAGACTAACCTAGCGCCAAATTTCACACACATACCTTTTCTTTAACATTTTCGAAAGACGAGGGCGACACGACAGAAAAACAGACAAGAAATACGTCGGTCTGAGGATAGCTTAAAGGACGCAAACGATCGTAATCCTCCTGACCTTTGAAGAAACAATTAGGTGTAATTGAAACTGTACTGGTACAATTATTCGGACATATAGAAGATAATCTATCACGATACGGTTATCAGTAAACTCATTCGGAGGTAGATTAGATTTGTAATAAATTGAAAGAAATTTCCAATTACCAGCTGTATCGAATAATCCTAAAGTATACGGTTCTCCCCCAATCATTACAGTTACGGCATAATTGTCGAATACTGTTGGAACGTATTCAGATGGAAATTTGTTGGTGGTATATGAAATCAACAAACAAGTTTTACCTACTGCACCGTCCCCCACTACGACGCACTTAATTGTCTGCATTTTTCTTGTTCAGCGTTTAATTTTTCTGTACAGAGAAATGAGCAGTATATTACTAAACGAGGCTCTTAGCTCGACAAGAGGAAAGCTTTCTTACACGGGATTACTTGTCAGCCACACGAGATGAATATTTGTCTGATTTCGTTCCATAGTGTTCGGTCTTGGTTTAGTCTCGTCGAGTCTCCGTCAAGTCTCGTTACGTTCCATTACATTCGGTCACGTTCGATCACGTCCCGTAACGTTCGGTCGTGTGTTCCCCGAGCAAAGAAAATTAAATGCATTCTCGTGAAAGTTTCACGGAAATGAATCTTTTCTGCACAAGAAACTAGAATCGCGTCTGACAAATTTCAACGGGAGCCAACCGATTACACACATAGGTTTCCTATGAAATAATTGTGTTTTCAGATCGCCATTTTAGATATTCCGTCAAATATATCAGTTTTTCTTCCTAAGCAATATCATCCAAATATATGGCCAGATACATCCAATTGCATTTTTCACGGTTCAACGTAGTAGAAAGCGTACTGCATCAAGGAATGTAATATATGAAATTTAACCGAAACACTCACGAGTAACTGGGCGTCGACAACACACTTTACTGTCACAAATTTTTCGAATTAGTATAGAAAGTCGACGACTTTGCAATTCAGTGATGCTCTATGTGACCGCCATCTACTATAGTACTTGTTTTAAGCCAATAACCATGCGCCCAATCATTGATGCATTCACTGTACGATCGTTGTCAGGAATGGATCGATGATTGAAACAATTGTTCATTGTTACATTGTTCGTCGTTATTTCATTAGAGCAATGATCGAAAAATTGTAAGATACGTGTAATATTTAATATTGTTAATGTTTTAAACCAGAGGGCACCAATCAAAGGTGCCACATGTGGCGACACTGCAGTCTTAGCATTGCAGCGACATTAGGTGGAGAGGAAAAAAATATTAGCTAATGGTCCGGAGTTTTATATAAAATAGTTTAAATTTACAGTTGATTAGCTCGTATGAAGGTAATTAATTCGTTAAAGTGGACGCTTCTTTCTTTTTCTGTAGATTCTTCGATTGTAGGTCAACCCCATGGATATTGAATTTAGTTTGCCTTCTCTCCGATAGGTGGCGCAACGATACAGTATTTCTACCATTCGCGCGCGTTTGGCGCAGTTGCGATGTGATGCTTGTGATGTGAGGTTTGAAATGGCGGTCAGCTGCGGAGATTCGAGAAAAAAGGCGAATGTGAGGCTTCTTGCTCTTCAAAACTGCTGAATTTCGACTTGCTTCAATCAGTATACGATTTCGAGTCTCGACTGGTCAGGTATTTCCATTTTCTAACGTATGTATACACCATAAATGCATCCTATCGAATTCGTATTTCGATTCGTTTGTGATATGAAATTTGTCTTCGTTGAATTGAACTAGTAGCCTCGTAAGTATAGTTTTATAGCGTTCTCTAAGTACAGAGACATAAAAATATGCTTCCAAGCACGAAAATCTTTGACACGCATTTTTATTAGAGGAATTATTAGAGGAGAACGTTTCTATTTCGTGTCAGTGATTTCGTGTTCACGATAATAAGTGACAGACGAGGTATACGATGATGACGTATTGATATCAAGGTCATCGGACCAGTGAAGATCGAGAAATGGTCAAGAGGTAGGATAAATCGAAATAGTTTCTTTGTAGACAAGACAGTCCTAACTGTTAGCTTTAACTTAGGCTCTGACTAGTCTCCCCACTCTTTCAGCACCTTAGACATATAAGCAAGGTCATTGCGAAGAATTCTTCAGTCTCGTCGTGAATTCGGGAGCGTACAAATGGCCAGAAGTGAACCGGGGGACCGCTGCTGACCTCTGCTGGCCGCTGCTGGTTACTACTGACCATGGCTGACCACTACTGACCACTACTGACCACTACTGACCGGTGATGACCCTCTCCTATTCTATCTTTTGATACCAATTTCGCATAAATAAACTAATTTTGCCTTCCTTGTTTAACTGATGTTGCAATAATATGAATATTTTCTTACTTTTTAGCTGGCCCAATGGTAACTACCTTATCTACTGACAACAAGTAGTAAGTCCACTCCACTTATTAACATTTTATCATTTTTATTTGTTTGATTGGGATTGAAACACACGGCAAGTTGTCAGCAATCAAGGCCCCTACACTTGGAAAAATCGAAATCCACCAATAATGCCAACATCGAATGGACCGATAAGGATTGGTAAGATTTAATATAGAGATAATTTTATAACAATTAAAATTTGTACATTTCTTATATATTTTCATCATGTCATCGAGTTACTATGATAACACATTGTTCTATTCCGTCCTATACTTCCTTTGGTGATAACATTCCTCGACATCGCTGTATTATCTTCTCTCCCCCTGAACGGAAAGGTTATGATAACTTTTTCGGAGTACATTCTTCTTGCGGTGGAAAGTTATACTCCTATCGAATGCTCGAGTTCAAGTTTGGCAAATTGTTTCCCGTGAAACTGAAATTTGTCGAATATCAGACGCTCCACGTGTTCACAATTTTATAACCCAGAGTTCTATCAACGCGAACGAGGTTCGATCTTTCGGTTACGTAGACGGGGGATCGATGGAAATGCGGTTCGTTCGTGAAAAATGTTAGATATTTTATCGCTTGTATTACAGATGTATTCTAATCGACTGTTAGATAAATTGAAGAACCCTCAAACGATACTAAATGTATTTCGATCGAATTTTTATTGCTATTGGCTAGGCAAATAGAAGCAGGAACATCGAGATCATTGTTCTCGAATTCTCGAACGTGGAAATAGCTCGTTCCAGTAAACAGCTTGTATCGAGAGTTGATTATGTGGATTCTCGTCTTCCCCCGCAGTTTCGGGATCGGTTTTAGGGTTAAATATCTCCAATAGAAAGAGCACGCTAAAGTAAACGATCTCTATCACGCTGGTTAGGCTAAAACCGACGAAAAATCCGCATATTCCGCCAGCGTCACCTGTAAAACACTGTTTGTTAACACTTGAACCTGTAAACAAATTTTCCAATAGAATATTTGAATTATACTCACTCAAATACTCGTACCAACGGTAGCTCTCATCTTGTTTCAGATACGCGGTTCCAACTTTCCCGAAATACACTCGAAGGATACTGTGATTTGTTACGTTAACGTTGTCGCTAAGGATCATCAATATTAATTTAATAGTTCAATCTGGCTGAGAAATATAGAACAGTTGAGCTTACAGTAGGGTCGTTTTAAAGTAGCCACTCCTGAGTTCGAACACAGTGCTCTTGGCCAGATAAAAAATTTCGTCACATGAAGGATAACAGTTTTTACAGTACAGCGTTTGGTTATTGTTTACCAAAGAGTTTAATGTTCTTTCCGGGTAAGGCACTATCGAAAGTCTTTTATCTGAGTTTAGAAAAAGAGTGTAATATTTAGTAATTTAGTGTATTGGTATTTAAATTCCTTAATTATTAATATAGATTGTGAATGTTTATGTTCAGTAAATATGCAAGAAGATTTATGCCATAATATGCAAATTTTACACGAATAATATGCAAATATATGGTACATTAATATTCAATTTCAACAATATATTGTAATATATTGTAATTCGAATCTCAGTAATGAATAAGCATTTTCTGTTTGCCCTGTAAAAATTCATTTCTAATCATTCAACGTCGTTGGAATATAGATATTCTTGCATATTAACACTTTACCGACCGATAGCCTATTAATCGACTTTTTTTACCGACCAACGCTTACCGACCGATAGCGTATTAATCAACTTTTTTACCGATCAACGCTTACGTCGGTAAAGTGTTAAATTCTACAGTGTAATTGTAAAATAGTCGCTCACATTTGTACTCCCTTAAGCACGGTATGTCCTCCATGGTGCAAGTCCTGTTGGACCCTGAATGACCAATAGAATAATAATTGTACGATTTATTGGGCACAAAGTAAAATTGTTTCCATCCGGAAATACGTTCTATCGCGATGAGAATATCTACGGATATCGGCATTACCTCAATTTCCTCGTTCTTTGCGTCGATCTCTATAAAATTATTATTCCTCTCTCTCAAAAGCATATTTCGCGCTTTTGATGAAATTTTTGTTATTTAACGAAACACGCATCGACCGTGTTTTGTTAATACCGAAATATCGTTACGTGTATTCCCTTTGACGCGAATTTTAACATAAAAAAAATTGTACAGAATTTGTTCACTAACGTTCCGTGGGCCGTGGATTGTAGAAGAACGGTCTGCATTTGCAGCTCTTCCATATATCGGCTACTTTGCAGGCAACTATGCAATCGCTGGCGGTGTATATCGCGGAGATCGATGGCCTTTCGTTCGGAAAGTAGCATCCGCGTTTCTCGATCGGATATGAACGAATGTTCTCGCTGCTGTGCAACCCTAACGCGTCCAGTTCCACGTATTTATCGTTCAATGGAGACAGCAAAAGCTCCACTACGCCGCCAGTGGTCGTGTCAGGGTAGTCGTAGGGATCGAACACCATCACCTGCCGAATAATCACGAAAAACTAATTACAGAGGGTCGTAAATAGAAATTACATTATGAGATATCGCGGGAGAGTCGTTAAACGGTTCGAGGGAAATGTAGCAACTGGTCCGAACCGATTGCAACGCTAGTCCATGGTTTTTACAATGTGCAGCGAAATGGCGCATCGTGCCGCTAATGACTTTCGTTGACTTTTTATCAGCGGAAAATACGATAATCGTTGATAACCGAGAGCGGGGAAGAAAACGATTAGGGTCGCGGAATTGCTAGGTATGAAACGGTACAGTGATGTTTCGGTGGAAAATTTCAACGATTATTCGGGAAATTTACCTTCCAACCCGTGGTAGAGATAATGGGGTAAAAGTAATCATCCATCAGCGGGTCCAACATCAGTGTTAAACCGCTCGTTTTGCCCACGTGTTCTACCCGACGCGGTGAAAATGATATCGTTGCTCTGTCGAGTTTGTTCAACACTGTCAATACCATGTAAAGTTAGTAATTTGGTTCGAACTTACTCGCGCGAGTCGTATCTTTCCGGGATGTAGTTGAAAGTGCAACAAAATCCAGTCTCCGTTTGGCTGACCGTGAATATGTCCGAGCAGTTCTGCTTCTCGTTTTGAAAATAACAGAGCACAAGCATAGCGGAGCAGTCCGGGGTCAGCTGAAATTTCGTTCATGCTGTTAACACGCCGTGTTCGTAACGGGGAGCGTTTTATAATTAACACTTTACCGACCGATAGCCTATTAATCGACTGTTTTACCGGCCAACGCTTACCGACCGATAGCCTATTAATCGACTGTTTTACCGGCCAACGCTTACCGACCGATAGCGTATTAATCAACCGTTTTATCGGTCGGTAAAAGTGTTAATACGCGAATTACAAAGCTAAACGCTACTCACGCGCATCATGAGCTCGGCGATGTCGTAATCGTTATCGTAAAACTTGGACAGCAGTTGAGTAAGTTGCGTGTAATTGTCAGCCTTCGCGTTCGACGTCTCGTAGAAATCACCAAGCGTCCAAAGCACCTCGAGAGTTTCGTCGAGAGACAAGTTCGAAATATTCGCGTTATATCTGTCTCCAAATTAATTAAAATTCCCTCGTGAAAAATTGATTCTCAGATAAAATATTAAGTAATCCCAATTAGCGTAATATCAAAGTGTAATCATAGAAATGCTAAATAATTTGAGAGAGGATTTTAAAATAAGCTTCTAGAAATGTGATCGTTCTAAAATAGCTGGATTAAAGTTTAATGTAAAGTCGATAGTCAATTCTCTATTATATATGGACCGTTTATTTTGAAGTCCATTTTCTCTCGTTTCGAGAGAATTAAAGGTTCACATATCTGTTAATTAAAAAATTCAGGCAAATTATACGAAGTCTGGCAATGTTTCAATATGTAATTTGGTTATAGAAATTTTAAGACAATTGTAAAAGTCGTTTAATTTCAATTTTGAAAAATCAAATATCACTTAAAATATACTTCGTATTGATCCAAATTCGTTTTCAAATAATAACACGACATAAAATAGAAGTAGTATCTTTAATTTTAGACGCTAATTACATTGCTAAAATTACAAGATATTAATACAATTTAATAGTGGCATGATTATGCAATTTCATTTATCAACCAATTTTAAATTCTACAAAATATGGGAATTTTTTACGAAATTAAACACGGACTAGTTATGCATAAAAAATTTACATTAAATTAAGCATGAATTATTTTTTCAAAAATGGACACCACTTTCAAAATGAACGGTCCATATATTACTCTCAACTTCCGTTCAAAATTTCGAGCCTAGATCAATGAATCCTTCGTATTTATTAATGTTAGAAACAATTAGGTCGCGATTATATTTTTCAAGTGAAATTTTGTGCATCGTGTTCGATCCTTACATTTCAGTCGCCAGTTCTTTGACCATTCGAAGACTTATTCTATTAATGCTGCAGATAGCGACGCCTGTAAGTGCAGAAAATTAGAGTTTGTCCATTCTTCTGCAGATCGAGTATTTATTAGAGAAATTCCTGTGTTTACTTTCTTATAAATTACGATACCCCACCTGGAAACTGCAAATTCTCGGTGGGGTAGAGCTCTGCCTCGGACGTGGTCGTTATGGGTGTGTCGATAAACTCCTGATAAACCACCAGGGAAAAGAAGATCATCGCGAATATAGTGCACACGTATGCAACGATCCACACGACTCTAAAAATGTTCAAAAAATCAGCTTTCCAATTAACCGTTTCGACCTATTATTATTCCTTAATTATTGAGCATTCTCTGTGTCCTGTAAAGTTTCGCGAAAGTCTCGTTGGAGGGTAAACAAGCAAAGTTTGCAAGCGTTTTTCCGGAGAACGTAAAACGCGTTTGATCGCTATTAAGCACGCCCGATCGCAACGGAAACTCCCATAAAGAGTAATACGTAAAAGTCGTCGTAAAGCGCGTCGATTGCTGCTTTACCTCGTGAAATAAGGAACTCGTTATCGAATTTGCGTTTCGACGCGTCACAAAATCAACGCGTTTCATTTGTTTGAAGGAAACGTTACAGTTTCTTTGATTCCGTGTCGTTAAACTTGGTGTGAATTTTCATTTACCTGTCGAACCACGTTGCTTGATCCTCCGCGAGATACTTGAGGCCCACCAAGCTGGAATGTTTGCAGTACTGCTTCAAGTATTTTATAAACGTTTGAAAGCAGCTCGATTGCGCGAACCGTTTGCGTAAAGTTGGGGAAACCCAGCCGTACGAAAGGCCGAGTTTTCCTCTGTGTTGCGGGCTTACAGTCGCTATTTCGCTATTCCTTGTAGTCATCGTTCCCCGTAACGAGAACCACGAGGTATTCGTACAAATGCGTGCACGCTTCAAATCCTACGAAAACGGGAAATGTAATTAGCCGCGATCGTTCGTAGGAACAACTCGAAATATCCACAATGGGGCCCGCGTAACGTGAAATAAACGAAACGTTGTTCCATCGGTAACAATACGAGAAAATTCCAAATTTCAATTCAAAACGAAACGAGCTTGTTTTAAAAAATTCAAACATGCTGTGTATTGGACGGCTCCAACGACTCACCGTGATAGAAACGATAGTATATTTCGCAGTTAGGCTCCACCTTTAGGAGTTCCTCGACGACTGCGTGCAGCGCAGTGTTTTACATCGTAAAAACGATCGCTAGTTTGTTTTGCGTATTACACGTGTCGCCTATGCAATGCTGTGATTCGTCTTCGCAAAGGTCGCGTATCTTGCATCGTTAAATTATGGTTGTAGCCTGCTTATCTCTCGTACGGTCAGCTATTTGTCCTATTGTTGGGAGGTTGTATCTCTCGATCGAATATTAAGTTACCTGTTCGATGAAAAATGGATTTTCTACACACCGCATATATCGTATAGAACCAGAAAACTGTATTAAAATCGCGTTAACGTCGAAATTAACCGGTCTAATTACAGTAGAACTCCGTTAATCCGAATTCCATTTGTCCGGACTAATGTCGTCACAGTGTCTGGTTTACCGAACATGTCGCTGAACTCCTATTAGGTATTCGAACCAATAAACAGCAGTAGAAGGGATAATCCGAAGACACCTATCATCCGATAAATGGAGGTCTCTGATTAAAATAATCGTTAAAACTATAATTATTATCTCTGTCTCGCGCGGAACGGGTTAAAACCGATACTGCCTTCAGTTTCACCGCGTCGGGGTACTAATCGCAAGAAATAAATCAGATAAACGTGAATCTTTGTTCAACAAGTGAACGACGCAGATTATCGCGCCGACTGGCCTTGAACTTTGCCTGTAGCTAGATTATTAAGGTCGTAAAAGTTCAGAACTTCGTCAGGTGGTAGGTTCGTGACTAGAATGGGCCTCCCAGTTTTCCTAATCCAGCGTATCCGACGGCAGGTCGTTGAAAGCACGACTACCCTATCGCGTTGCGTACGTGTCTCGTTATGAAAATGCGTCGTTCGTCGGCCGTGACGCTCGTGAATCTATTATAAGCAGGGAGATGCAGCCGTAGCTGTCGTTGGTTGCAACCTTGCAAACCCCGAGTGCACGTAAATTAGATCAAGTTTACACGACGTTAATCGAATATCCGAGACTCGACCGTTTTACCTCCTGTCCACGCCTCCGACCATTCTATCGTTGATCCTCGAACGTCTGTGCGTGGTACTAAAGGCTTATCCTCCCTTTACGGTGCTCCATGATTCGCGATACAAGATTTATGGTGCTACACGGCTTACAGCCAGACTTGCGAAGCAATCGCAAACGCGTTATTCGTCAATTTCGAGGAATTTTATGCGTTGTTGTTCCGCTTACGATCATAAAAGAGAAGTAATTTCAATCTATTAATTTAGTGCCAAACAGCGCTGCGTCTACTTTTGCCAGTATTTCGATGAATAAACTATTCAACGTTTTACCGCGTAAACAAGTAGTCTGAATATTTTATTGATGAAAATTGTGTTTTGTTGCCTTTACTCTCGGATACGGTCAGTTTACGAGCGATAGACCAGCGTTACTTTGGTCGCAGTTAATCTACTGTAAATGTAATTTAAGAAAACCCCCTGTCGAAGTAATCTTTAATGCAATGTGCAATTTTCTGCTTCGACTCGTTGTCCATTAGCGAGGCACAAGTCCGACACGTTCTCGAAAATATCAAATGCAAACAAACATTAGAAAATAGATACAATTACAAACGCATTACAAACAAACATTTAAATCAACATTCGGTGTTTACACAGCCGAAGGTACACAATCATTAGTACTAGAACATAATTACTGGACAACGTACACATCCGCGGTAAAATAAATACCGAAATTATTCGGCCGCTTATGTTTGCGACATTTAACGAACATCAACGAATCATAAAAATCTTCGTAAATAGTTTTCTGAATGGTGGTTTTGGCCCTTGTATCAAAGCATAGCCGGAATAAATAATTAGTAACGGTGCGTCGGGGGCTTTGTTTCTTGCGATCACGTCGGGGCTGTGTATTAGATCAGACCAGGCGATTATTCGCGGAACGGGAACTGCATGCTTCCATGGAACCCTTTGTTGTTCCGTGCAGCTTTGTGGAAATCAATGTAACTGCGTGCGCGTATCGCTGGGCGCCGTTCATTTTCCTTCTGCGCCGCGAGAGCAATCCGACGTTCGTTTATCTCCCCATATTCAATATGTGTTTTCGAAATTCACAGATAATTAGAGAACAATGCCACGCAGCGACAAAGTAACGATTTATTAAACGCGGCGCGATTTCTGCTTGATTTTTTTATTCTTTTTCCGCGAACACGCGTTTAAAGATATCAGTCACGATTGAATGAAACTAACGTCACGGAAACGGATCAATTTCGCTCCGTCGATGCGACAACGCAACATCGAAGTTGCCGAACAAAAATCCCGGGAATGTCAATGTCTGCTGTGTCGAAATAATAGCGTAACAGCTGCTCTTTTGCCTGACGAATCTGTTACAATCTACAGCATTTTCGCGCGCTTCGTTATTTTATTTTTTTTTTTACCCCGAAATGAGTACACGCGTCGAATCAACTTCGGTAGAATAAGTCGACTGCTAGTGTTGGTTCGCAAACATGAACAATTTCTAGATCGATACGTTGCAGAGAAGCTCGGCTCGAAGGGTTAAAGGGTGGACGAATATAAAAGCATTATTTCGCCGACAGCCGAGTGGGTTGGATGGGGATTTAAAAGATAATTATACAGCCTCGCATGATGAACCTCGGAAACTTACGCACGCGTTTATAAAACTATAACTCAACGTCTGATTATACGTTCCTCATGGCGGATCTCGCGAGACCGACGAATAAAGCGCTAATAAATTGCGGCACCTGGTTTGATTTATAGCACAGTTGCCTGATTAAATAAAGCCTCTTTCATTAAAGAAACAACAGCCTGCAACGTATAAATAAAACGAACGAATTCCACTCGAGTTATTTCGATCGCTTGTATCATTACAAATTCTCTATGTTTTTAATGAAAACAGGAAATGTTTCGACGTCGCGTTACATCATATAATTAACGTTAATGCTCATTATCGATTCAACCCGTTAATTAATACGAACACGCCATATTTATAGAAATGTTGAAATAATGGCCCCCGCGCGTGCAGAAAGTTTCTGGTATATTTGTATAATTAAAACTCGCAATATGGCCCTCCCATACACACGTTTCCAGGAAATGCACGTTAACAGTCTAGCTAGTGCTAACAAATTTAATTAAACTCATTCTTTCGGACGGATTTTATTAAATTTTTCCTTTCATAACCGATGCCACGTTGGCATCTTTCATCGACATTAACTAACATGCTTTATTAAATTCTAAGACACGCGAAACTTGATTAAATCGTACGGAGGCTCAAACAGACTTTAACGCTAAACCTACCACGACGTTCAAATGACCGTTTTTTATATTAATATTTAGAATTTCTAACATACAATCATAATTTAGCGCCATTTAACTTCACTAGTTTTCTTATAAAAGTTTAGACCTGTGCAGTTCCGAAACTATTAGTGTTTTATTAATTATCAAGGTATTGTTAGAAGCGGCAAAGCCTCCCCTTTAAAACGGCTTTTGGTTTTTGACGATCGGACTTTCCGTTTTCGAGATATCGCAATTTATGTAAAAGGTAATTTTTCTTAATCCGCCTCTCTCACTGTCCGCCGCGTGTACAATAGCCTATTCACGCGTATTAAAAATACTAAAAGTTTAGACCTGTGCAGTTCCGAAACTATTAGCGTTTTATTAATTATTAAGGTATTGTTAGAAACGGCAAAGCCTCCCCTTTAAAATGGCTTTTCGTTTTTGACGATCGGACTTTCCGTTTTCGAGATATCGTAAGTTATGTAAAAGGTAATTTTTTTAATTGGACTATCTCTGTCTTTGTCTGGCGCGTCGGACCTCTTTGTCGCACGTGCATCGTGCTGACCTACCTCACGAACGTGACTGGCGTGACCTAGTTTCTCGGGCGTAGTATTTCCAAGAAATTACTACGCATTGTTTACTTTTGATGCGCGCGCGAGAGTTCATTGATCCCGCGCTTCCGCATCTGGCCAGCGCATCGACTTGAAATTAAAATCGCTATATCTTCGGAACTAATTAAGCTATCGACTCGTACGACCTCTCATTTTAAAGGGCATTTCATCCCCTATCCAATGACTATACCAACTACCATAATTTATGCTGTCTTCTATGTTTATTTTGCAATTTACTTTGACGTTACATACCAAAAACTGTTTCAGCAATTCTTATCGATTATACGTGCGATAAAATTAGATTATAAATTGTTCATTTAATTGAGAATGAATTTAACTTTGCACACAGGATGTTTGCGTAATTACAAGTAAAGTTCAAGTAAAATATCTTACGAAATAAAATTCAAAACACAACTTACTATACATATAATGCAAAAATTACTTGGTCATTAGGGAATGGGTATACATGAAATATCGATATGTTTAGTGTTTAGAAACTCCCATGAGTCTTCAAAGAGAGCCGACTATTGTTCATATTGTTTATCAGAAATTGTTCCCAGTGTAAGCAAGTTCCAAAATTATTTGCCCCCGTTGAAAATATTTTAAACTAACGCTAATATTTATTGGTAAATCGACCGTGCCGGTTTGTTGTTATATCGGGTCTCGTTCTCGGATACAATTCGCCCCAATAAATTATCTGTAACGCCGGCCGTTTACGTTTAGTTTTATTATCGATACCGTCGGAGGATGTTGGTCCCTTTAAAAGCTCCCACGCGAAAAGCCCGACGAAGTAGCCGAACTCCACGATGGCAATGAGGCTGAAACCAATAAAGATGCCACCAATGCCGCTGGCTTCGCCTGGAAAATAATACGAACGCTTTATTTTGACGATCGAACCCCTCCAACTTGCTTCATTGTTCGGCGTGACTTCGGCTTTAATTCTGCTAATATTCCAAAGTTCGACGATAAAATTGCCAATTCGCCAGTTCTGAGATACAATTTTCAACGTAAGAGTCACAGAGTTCGAATCAAAACGGGGAATGGGATAAAACACGGCCGATTAATTTGTAGTAAAAACATTTTGCTTCGTCCAAGGAACATTTTTACAATTATAATCCCTCGGGCGCTTAGGGGACCAAATCTCCCGCTTTTATTCAACGACGAAATTTCCATCGAATTTGCGTATCTAAAATCCTGTTAACCACGTAAGAAGAGTGGTAATATTTTTCTGTTACGCGGACGCGAAATTATGCACGTCGTCACGCCGCGACGCAAAAACGTTCCGCTTTGGTGCGCTCCACGGTCTAGGCGGATCCTCGCAACAAAAGATAGTAAGTCCTTTATCCCGAGTGCATTACACCACTTGTAACACGTACCGGGCGAGTGTGTCTGTAACATAATGGATCAACTCGTACCGGAGCAGTTTCGTTTCGCTTTTATTTCCTCTGGCTCGGGGGCAACCGATTACATTCGCGCGGAAACTTTATGCTACGAATCCATGCGTTGCACAACCAAATTCGAATCCTTTGCAATTTTATTTACAACTCCCTTTAACGACATTCAGGCAAAGCAAAACTTAATTATCTCGTCCGATATAAAATACTCACTCAAAAGTTCGTACCACTGATTGACCACGTTCTGCTTCAATTTTATCGTCCCGAAATGATTGAAATACAAGTGCACTGCACTTTGTTGCACGCAGTCGACGCCGTCCCTTGAAATCGTTCGAACGATTAGACGATTCATTAATATTTTGTCTCGATACTTACAACAGTTTGGTTTGATGGCGACCACGGTTCAGACGAGCTTCGAACGTATTTGCATTGTAGGTGACGTCGGTGCATAAAGGGTAGCATCGTCTGCAATGCAAGATCTGCGTGTTGTTTTTGACATCTTGTAGATCTGCGTTCGGCACGGCGGTGTACCATTTATCTGAAAAAAATCAATTCCCTTCGAGGCAGACAATTAAACCCGATTTGGACTTGATTTCCGCGACTATCGCCGTGTTAATTAATCAGCCGTGGTTCGCGCGGAATGCAACGCGATGCGGCTGCGAATACTAAACAGTTCGGGGGTTCATAATTTATGCGAGTTTCGATTTCGAAAGTGCTTACATTTGTGCATTGACAAGCACGGCAGGTCCTGTAAGTTGCAGACCCTCTTGGAATCTGAAAAGGGGGGCATTGAATTATTCAAAGGTCGTAACTTTGATCGAATTGGAACGGGTAACCAATGAAATATATTTGGAAATTAGAATTAATTGTGAGAAGAGTATCGTTAAATAGGAGGCAAACTTAGTCGATGAAGGGGCTTTAACCGAAGACAGGTTTTGAAAATACAATGCACTAAAGGGTACTCTAAATTACTAGAGATACTCTTCAGTTTCTCAACTCCCAGGGCGCCTGACTTATTTAACGAACATCGAGTAACTCTGTAAACTATAAAGTTACGCAACCGAAGTAGCTTCGTTCGAAGATAAGTTTTGGTCTCTTAAAAATTACTCAAACTCGTTAAGCCACGACAGTGACAAAAAAAGTTACGCGATATTTCCTCTTTAAAAAATAATACGCGGTGAAAAATCCAGAAACCTGAAATCCTTTCGCGCGTCTTTCGGCGTAAAACGTGGCTCGTCGTGCGTCTCCATTTTCGCCTAAGCTGATCCTTTCGCCAACGAGCCGCCTGGCATGCAGAATTTTGTTAAATATGACGAGCAAAGGGACGCCGACGGCGTAGCTTACCAGTTTGTTTCTGAAGGGAATTTGCTCGGTAAATAACTCGTGTAAAATTAATCAAAGGTCGGGAAAATGTGTACACACTCGTTAATATCGCGTCGTTTCTGCAGCATGTAATCTACGATATAAGCTTCGTGTGGTTTCTATGCAGGGACGTACTTTTTCTAAGCTAGTTAAAACGTTGGTAGTAAATTTAATCGGTTAGAACGCTATGAACTATTAAAATTTTTATATGTTTCAAACCTCACTCTATGAGATCAAGTGGTCTTCTTTTAATTTTAAAAATTAGGACAGCACTATATTGGTAAATTTTGATTCCAGTCGAAACCTGAGTGCAGTGTCTCACCATGATTCGGCAGATAGAACGGTATGCATCTGCATGTGTGCCATACGTCCTGGATTGTGCACTCGACGAGGCAGTCGCTGTGAGTGTAAGAGGCATCCGGCGAAGTCATTTCTTCGGGAAACACGCATTTCCGGTGCTCCAACGAGTACGGTAATATATTTTTTGTTCCGTAAGACACGATCGCGTCTAGTTCCACGTCCTGGTGAGTTTCCAAGGGCACAAAAATCTCAATCAGCCCGCCACTGTTCATGTCCGGATAATCGTGAGGGTTAAAAACCATCACCTGTTGGAAATTTTAATCTTTTTTTAATTATCATGTTTAAAGCGTAAGATACAAAATTTTTGACGGCTCAAAGGTTTAATATTCATATACAAAACCTTTGAAAGGGCGTTTAAAGTATTCGTGTATCGTGCAATGCATTTCTATATCCAGAAAAACATCGGTTTCTAGTTTTGGAATGAACAAAGCTTATTTAGCGCCGTATCGGGGGATTATAAGCTTAATGCATGACAAAGGCAGCCGTGTTTTGTTTTAAACAAGATATATCTTCGCGTCGAATTCCCCGGGACACGATTACCGGTTTTAATATTGAAAGGCCGTCGACGCGATTCGATATTAATTCACGCCGGAGATCACCGAGTTGTTTGATTCGTCGGAGCAATGAAGGTACAATTAATGGGTAATTAACTCATCGACGCACTTTGTTTGATTTTCGATCAACGCGCGGCTTTAGCGAAGCGATGAAGTTCGCTGAATAGAGACTAATATCAAAGTATAATAGAAAGGTTTAAAAAATTCGTGGTAAATATTCTTGAATTCTAAAATTATCTTAGAATTTTCTCCTGGGAAATTCCGAGGATTTCGATCGTATTTACCTTCCAACCGGTGATGGGAAAAATAGGGTAGAAGTAATCGTCTAGGAGCGGTTCCAGCAAGACCGATAGTCCCTGGTCCTCGCCAAAGTTTTCCACCTTCAGTGGATCTAGCCTCAGATCGACGCCATTGTTCCTACGGAGATACAGGAAAACGAGAATACGCGAACGAAAAAGTAGAGGGTTGCGTGCACGAAACGGTGCCGTTATCCGCGAAATAATTTCGAGGGGGAAAGAAAGGGATAGAAGAAAGCTGCATCGTGGATGGGAACAGATACGAAACACGAAACGTCGAGACTTTACATGCACTCCGCGCGAAAAGTGAATTCTCGGTTCTCGAGTTCCTCCCGCGGTGCGATATATTCTTTAAAAAGTGAGAATTTCCACTCGTAACGCGCGTAAATTCTACAAGAAATATACGTTGTCCGTAGAAATTAGAAATTGCCCGAAACTCACAAGTATGCGTCGTCCTTTTTGATGGCGTAATTGAAAGTGCAACAGAATCCGTCCTGCGTTTTGCGAGTTTCGAACACACTCGAGCAGTTTTTGTTCTCGCCGTGGAAACGGCACCTCGAAATCATGCTCGAACATTGCGGCGTTAGCTGAAATCCCTTTGATAATAATATCAAGCTTCTTCTAACGTTAATAAATATTACTCACGCGCTTCAGTATGTCGGTGACGTCGTAAGGACCTTTATAAAACTTGGCCAGAAGTTCATCGATCTCGTACGATCGTTCAGTTATTCGAAACTCGGAGTCGTAAAGGTTGCCCAGTTGCGAAAACATTTCTTGAATTTTTTCGACGGGTAAATCGGTGATGTTTAGCTCGAAGCTAAGAATATCAATAATAATAAGAATATACTGCACTCTGTTTGAAAAATTGATTCTGTTTTCACAGATTTTCCATTTTATTGCGAAACACGCTAGCTCGGTGTGGTATATACTCTTGAAAAAATTGTGTGAAAAATTCATGGGGAACCGTCGAATGCGTGAAATATTTAAAAAGCAAGCTGCGCGTATTTTTCAATCCGACAGGGAAATTTTTGCGAAACTACGTAAACGATAAACCACGATAAAACAGAGGGATAGGAGTTTCGAAACGCATCGGTTATACGCGTGAAATTAAAAATTCTATTTCGCGGGAACAACTGACGAGCTTTTGCGGTGCAATGTTGGCAGTCTATCGTATATTTCGCGACGAATAACATTACAGGAGAGGAGCAAGGGAGGGGGTAGATATTTATTCCCATTGTTACCAATTACGATTAATTGAAATCGCAAATTCCCGGTTTCAATATTAATGGGCGTTTTTGCGGGCCGGAATTAATTAGAGCCGCGAGTGTACACTGCATATTAATGAAGATTTTTTCGAAGCAGACTTAAAGTAGGTCTTGCAGACTGCATATTAATGGAGTTCTCGGGAATTTGAACGTAACCAGGCACGTGTTTATGTATTCTCGTTCAACGAATACCTTTTCTTTTAACACTTTACCGACCGATAGCCTATTAATCGACTGTTTTATCGGTCGACGTTTACCGACCGATAGCGTATTAATCAACTGTTTTATCGGTCGGTAAAAGTGTTAATCTGACTCGCGACTACCTGGTAATCAACGAAAAATATTTATTCGGGATTATTTTTCCACGATGCCGTTCTTGAAATTGAATTTTCGTACTCGAAGTAGCGGTCCAATTTGTTTCGAAATGAAAAGCCAACTCTAGCTCGAAGCGCCGGCGGTTGGCACGCGATGCAACGTCGACCACAATCGAAATTATCTATGCAGTGTAATTTGGTGCTGTCCAATGAACCGACTCCATTCAATTGCACTTTTTCAACGGCGTCGCGGACGGTGCACGGTGGCCACAGTGCACTCTTCGTGAATTGCACGCGTGCTCGTTTAATACCGGAAGTTCCTCACATTTCGTTCGCCATTTCCAGAGCGGCCTCGCGACTAATACGATTAATGCTGCAAATCGCCACGCCTGAAATAAAATGCTTCAAATTCCCAAAAAACCAACCTTCGACGCCTTGATCAAGTCAGAAACGACTTTCAAAGTGCATTAAATTCACCTGGAAAATCTAAATCCTGCGTGGGGAAGTGTTCGGTGTCCACGCTGGTGACGCACGGATGATCGATGAAGTCTTTATACTGGTAGTAAATCGTGTAAATCATCATGGGCACGACGATCGAGTACAGCACCATCAATAGAATTCTATAAACGTTGGCAGATTTCATTGAAAAATTCACAAGTCGTTCGATCAGCCAAATTACCTATCCGACAACGTCATTTTCGGATCCACGAAGTATTTCAATCCAGCCAGATTGCTGTATTTGCAGTACAGCCTCAAGTGTTTTACCAAAGTTTTAGCGAACCGCGATTCACCGGGACGTTTACGTTGATTGTCGGAAGCCAATCGACGGGGAACGCGGTACGGCTTCTTTCTGTACTTCTCGAGCCCGTTTTCATCGTAGATTCGCATTTCATCGTCCTCCGCGATTAACGTTTATCGTTAACCGACGCCCTCGAGAAAGGATTTACGATCTGATTTTATCGTTCGATGCTATTTCGACGCAACCGTACGCGAATTAATTGCTAAACGAAGTTGCGGAGACATTCAACGATTTTTTAACGAAGCATTCTCTCTTGACGAAAAAAAAAAAACAGAATGAACGTTAGAGACACCGACGAAAGAGAGAAATTTTGAACTTTTCGAGCTTTGTTCTATCGCGTTACGCGGTCGACCATAAGCTTTCGGTATTTCCACGATGACTGTGGTCTACGACGTTTACATTCAACCTCGTAAAAAGCTCGTCGCGTCCCTCTCTTCCATTGTAACTATCGTTCCGCCGATAGAGCGATTCGCGAGCAGCGTAGCATATATCAGGAATCGTTTAGTTACCGATGGCCATCGCTCGTTTCACGCACGTTCACATGATCGCGAAATTTATTCGAATTCTTTTCCTTTACGTTTTCTATTTTACGAACAAGCACCGCGAAACGTTCGAATTTCATTTTATTTTACAAAATTAATTCGTGGCACATTTTTAACAGAATCAAACCCTTTTTAGAATAGTGTGTATCGCTGACAGAGAATTGCGAATTATTTTATCTCCACACGCAATCATTTCGGGGAAAGATCACCATCGCGTACGTGCATCGTCGCGAAACAACTTCATCAAGAATTCGTTATGAATATTATAATACGGTGATAGAATATTCAGTAGCAACGTTGTAAAAAATTTATCGCAACTTTAAACGCAATTCGGTTTCGTGCTTTTTAATTTTTATCGTGTATCGCGTGAAATAGATAGAATCTGCGCTCTTGAAGGGTGGAAGGAGCTATCTTGTAATTCTCGTTGCGCGTCCGATCGTTGGTCGGTTGATTAACGAAGATGGCAGGTCTGATCGACGAGAGATAGTTGAATAAAAAAAAGGGAAGAGGAGAGAAACGAAGTTTCGTCGAAGTTGCCGAGCTTTCGCGAATCGCTGATTCTCCAAGCGTCTCTTCCATTAACGTCCTTACCTTTCATGGAAAAGTTCGGCCGGTGAAATCGAACAAATAGATTTTCCGAACGCTCGTGCTCTACTAAATGACCCGTGACTGGAACTGTATCGCCATTGTCAATTAGAGTGCGCGGAATCAACCTACGTTACGTTCACGTGCGTGTCGCTGTGATTAACGACAATCATCGCAACAATCGATTCGCGATGGAATAGAACAAGCCACTGCTCGAACAACGATCATCGATCATTGTGAAGTTGTTTACGCGACACCCGTGAAATATTCATCGAATCCTTCACCCACGCGGCGGATACTTTCGGAGACGATAATAATCCATACGAACGTAAAAACGAAATGAGTATCAGACTATTGAATATACATATTAAAATGTGTTGATTTTAATATTAGATATTGGAGGAGTTAATTACAATCATTTTTGGTGAATACATATACTACTAAAATCGTATGGATTTTCGAGAAAAAAATTTAAGTAGGTGGACAAATTTTTCGGTGAAAAAAAAATTTCGAATCGTTCTGGAAAAATTATTTTTAGTTGCAGGGGTCAATTACAAGCATTTTTTATCGATAGACATACCCTCGAAATCCTAACCATTTTCGAGAAAAAAATTCATTACTAAGAATGTCTGACCAGACGTTCATCTGTTCCCCTTAAATTTTTCGTCGAGAAAACAAACTGTCAAATTGTTCTGGAAAAATTATTTTCAGTTGCAGGGGTCAATTACAATCATTTTTTATCAATAGATATACCCTCGAAATCCTACCCACTTTCGAGAAAAAAATTCGAAAAGGAGGACAAATTTTTCGGCGAAAAAAAAATTTTCGAATCGTTCTAAAAAAATTACTGTTGGTCGCAGTGGTTAACTAGAATCATTTTCGGTGAATAGACATATCCCCGTAATCCTGCATCCTTTTGAGAAAAAAAATTCTTTATTAAAAATTATATAATGTGTGGCCAAAAATGTTTCTAAAGTTAAGTTCTACTTGCAGATTCGAACGTGTACGATGGGTAATTTTGTTGCTAGGATTTCTTTGCGTGGCCGTGCATCCTGTAGCTCGTTTGTTTCAGAATTCGCGTATCACAGCAGCCCTGCGTATGGTTGACGCGCAACGTTGCATTAAATCACAACGCGACGCTAGGCGTCGGAACCGCCGCATTTTCCAGAACATTATGGCAGTTTTTTCGCCGCCCTTTTCTCGCCACCCGTGATTTGCGACGGTGCTTGATTTGCGATACGCCGCGGCTTCGAGGATTCCTCTTTACGACCGAGCCGTATCTCTCGCGGCGAAAGATTATCGCGATAATTTTACTACGAAACATTAAATGCTCGCCGCGGATGCAATTATGATCGCCGAGAGTCGCGAACGTTAGATTTTAGTGGCGCTACATTTTACGGGGGAGAAGGGTTTCGACGCTGTTGTTACCGCTTGTTTATCGCCGCCGCGACAGTCGTATGTATTTCAATTACACCGAGTTAGTTGACTCGATCCACGGCGAGCTTGAGTAAACCGCCATACCTGCCGACCTCGAAATATTTTATTAGTGTCTCGAATGATTTACCGCGTTACGCCATGTATTAAGTCAACTCTCAAGTTTCCAACCCTGATTTTTGCAAATTTTAGCGTCAGAGTTTACGTCGAGAACCGTTGTTTTGCTCTTCGTATTTTGTTATCCCCTATCATCCACAAATAATAGAAACTTTCCTCTCTCGGGAACAATTTCGTCAGTTGTTTGAATTAGTAGATTCCGTAAACGGGGGCAAAGTAAGCGTAAAGAGAGAACCGGGCAGAGATTCTTGCGAACGTACATGGTAAGCGACGTAAGTCGCGTGAAAAGCAAGCATGACTTTCCTCGAACGCAAAATTTCAGCAGACGGAGCCACACAACGGCTGCACTGCCTAAAGGTCTGCATCCAACAGCTGGGTGTCTACCTTCCGCCTTCATGATTTCCTCGGCTCGACTCGGCCTCGTTTACATTCCGGATTCTAAAAAGCCACTCCCACGTGCACGTGCCACCCTCTGGGGGAGGGGGGGGGTGGAAGAACTAACTCATGACGTGTTTTCCCCGTTTGCAAGATATTCGAGTATATTTAAGGGCGGATCTCATATTTTTGAGGAAATAATTATATCAAACACCGTGCATAAGTGCCTGGATATCGGATATCGGTAGATGGGACACGTTTCCGTTAGTTTCCACTTTCCCGGGAGTCAATAACACCGTTTCTGGACCTATGAAAAGCTGAAACCGGAGTCCCGTCGTTCGTATCAGGTTTTCCAAAGTTCAGGGTCGTCGATATCAGGTTCTCAGTGCCACGCGTCCTCCGTATCGAATCTCACGAGATATCTGTTCAACAATAGAGGGACATCGAGCGCCTCGAACGTGACTGTTGTTCGTTTCGAGCGTTTCAAGAGGCGTCGCGATTTGTCACGGCGATCTAAACGGATCTCGACACGCGTCGTGCTCGTATCATTTTGTAGAAAATTGCGAATTTTAGCCACCCGCGCATAGAGAATCGCTCTGGTAAATTGGAATCAGAATTCAATTGTCTCGCGCAGATATATCGCCGTCGCGAAAATTATTTTAAATAGCCCAGGCAATCGATTCCCCTTCCCCCCTGAAAACGCTTTGGAACCGTCGTTATCCGCGCATTATGTATCGTCCCATTAATCGTGCGTACAAATAGTTTTGTCACCGCTATTAATTTACAATGCTCTAGTAATATCCTCCTATAAATTCACAGGGGAAACAAGCGACTCGCCCCGCTCGCCTCCCGATTAAACAACACTGCGGATTTAATAATTAATATCGGTAATTGAGAAGCCGCGGACCGTTTCGCCGACGAAGGGGAAACGTAAATGGAGATCGCGACGGGTAAAACGAAACGTTGGACAGCAGATAAAAGAGTTTCAGCCCTTTTCACATCGACGTTTAATTCCGCTCGATGGGGAATTTCGCAGAACGCGCGGGAAAACAGAAAAAGGGCGAACCGTGGCGCGAGCAGAAAAGATTAAGCGGAGAGTTAATTACGGTCTGCGCGGCAGCGAGAGGCTAGAAGAACGCGTACGTAGTCGCAAACGGCCACGGAGGCGGTGGCGGAGAGATAAGGGAAAAGGAATTAAGAGAAACACGAGCCAAGAGAGAAACCCTTTTGTTTGCCCTTAATTGCGTGACTAGTCGCGTTACACGTTCTTCGTTTTATCTCCGCCTTTTGACCATCTGCACTTCCCGCCACCCCTTTGTCTCTCTTAAAAAATAATCCCACCTCGTTTAGTCATCGCTCCAAACGGTTCGTGGATCTAATTTCTCGATCCAAAAACCTACGAGTTTGTTTCCAAGTATTTTTGGATCGAAGGGTGGAATTTTTCGACGGGAACGAAGCGACGAGGTGAAGAGAATTAAGAGGAAAACCTGCTGCTTTTCATACATGAACGAACGCGGTCGCGTCGCAGCGGGCTCTAAAAGAAGATAGGAAGAAAGGAGGAGCTTTGTTAAGGGAAAATTGAATGGGTAGTCGCAGCCCCCGGCTTCCTCTCGTCGTTCCGTGTAACCAACCGAGGCTGGTTTTTTAACCGGCGACGATCTCGCTAACGAAGATCGGTTCGATAGTCTACGTTCGGCGCAATTTCTACACAAATTTTTATACCGCCAAAAAGACGGCTTCGATCGACATATTTCTTCCCCGAGTTGTCACGAAATGATCGTCAATAGGATTTGAATAAATCATTAATATATACACACGTAAATATTTGAGCCCATTTCGTTGATACGGATGAACATAATCCAGGTGTTTGCTGATTTCAAACGCGATAATTCGCTGAATGCGAGCAAATACGGCGTGACGTTTGAATAAAGAAAACAGAGAAACATTCTGAAATTATTCAAGAACTTTGCGGGGCCCGAATGCAACGATTTTCGGCATAATTGGAAGTTTTTGGGGAAAAATTGGATCCGCTTAAATCGTAGATCCGATCGCGACGAGGTGCGCGGTGAATCATAAATTGGGGAACCCGTTCCCGAAGTGTTTCTCCACCTTTTCTCGCCGCGGAGCCGACGGAGGGGGGCCCCCCTCATTTTTAATGCATTAAAGTACGTCGCGGAAGACACGAATTCTACAAGAATCTATCGGGAAACGATAGAAAGAAGGGCGAAGAAGGAGGAACCGATCCGTGTCGAGTAAAAGAGGCACGATCATAATAATACGCCGTGGACGTGAAAAAGGTTTATTCCCCGGCTAATACTACACCCGTGCGTTATGCTATTGTGCATTATATGCGACGTCGCATGTAAATGCAGCCGTTCGAGCGTTCTTCCGCGGAAATCGTAAGAATTCCGAGCAACCAGCAACCTTTTCCACGTGAATTCCGTTGAATTTCAACGCGAGAAGGTAATTGCGATTCAGACTCGATATCCGCGATGATTACGTTCGTCGTTATATCTCCCGGACATAATTGAATTCGCGATAATATCGCCGCGACACGAATCGATTACCTTCGATCCCGTTCTCTTTGTTACTCGAATCGAATATTTGTGGATTTTTTACGAAAAAGCTGTCGTATCAAGGACATTCGTGTGGTCGTTAACCTTGGACGATCTAGGATTGATTCCAATCGCGAGAACCACTTTCGCGCAGGGTGCTTTCCGCTTTCCGTTTACGCTGCCCATATAAAGCAGCACGCGAAGTTGGTCCTTTTACGAGCATTTCACGACACCCGGAGCCCTTTTTCCTGCAAACCTTTCGGCGGTATAGTCGGTCCAAAGTCGTCTATCGCGACAACAAATAAGAGATTGTAGGATTTGCAGTGCAACCCGTGAAATTCGCCTCGATCGTATTTTATTCGCAGATTACCAATGGTATATTGGAATACGAACTAATAGAAGGTTTAAAGGATAAAGACACGTTTATCGTAATGAATTGTTAGGGAACATGACAGTGCACAGAGGCCGTCGGGACTTGGTGCCAGCAATCCGGCGACCAATCAACGATTTCGTTGGAAATTAAGGAGAGTAGCACCGTATCGGGCCAGCCGCGATCGACCGGCCCTAATCGGTGGCTATTTCGCTCCGGCCATGCACGTGTATCTGATGCACCGAAATAGTGATTTAGCGTACATCAGTCAAACAGTGCCACATGTTACCATTCGCCGTCATAACCGTGCGTCATATCGTTGTCGCCGGGTGTGTCGCGTGTCCCTAGTTTTGACCAACTATTTCGTGCGATCCGATCCAACCAGCGACGGGGAATTGCGTGAAATTTCGCGCTACAAGCCCCCCGCGGGCTCCCGATAATCGAAGATAATTGGGATGATTTAGGGTGATCGAAAAGCAACGTCGCGCGGTTCGAGCATTAAGAAAAATTAATCCATTCAAAGACTATTTCAATCGCTCCGTTCTGCATTTTGCGCTTATGAAACGCGTTCCACCTCTTATGCACGGTTTTATGGAGAGGATGATTTAGCATAATGAGAACGCATAACCTATTGTTACGTTCCGTATAGCGAGAAGGAAAGTAAGATTCCGGATTAAGGAGAATGTGGTATCGCGAGTAAGTACAGTGTCGAGTAATTTTATCTTAGCTGACTTTTCTTTTTCGAATAAAAAGTAATACCACATTCCGTTGAAAAAATCCAGTCGTTTGGAATAAAATATTTTTTAAAATAAATCATACATCGAACATGGCTCGTCAAGGTGCAATTTCGCCGCGTGAAATCGTGCGGCAAGAGAGCATTTTTGTCATCGGTGAAATCAACAGGAATCGTGCCGATTTTGTACGCTGTAATTTTGAAGAATTTGTATTAAATCCTGGCGTTGAATTAATGTCGCGTCGCGGCTGAAGATTAAACCGATACGTTTCTGATCGCGGAAGCAAATAATTCCTGTCCGATGTTTCCGGAAGCTCTTGGAATCGTCGACGTTTCGCTACGATGCAACCAGACGTAAATTTCCGCGGTGCAATTTATTATATCTCGGGGAATAATCTTTATCGCGTCGTTTAAAATTTTGTAATCACCAGTTTATTAAAAAATGATTGTCCAGTGAACGTTATATTTGGGTAAAGAAAATCCCACGTGCATATTGTAGCGTTTCACGTTGTCAAACTGAAATTTTCACCACGGATTCGTGGACGCAGATCGTAAAGACAAATGCGAGGCATAAATCATTATCAACGTCCAAGCGTAAAGCGTAAAGTCGTAGCTTGGTCGTGTATCGAGATTCGAATAACTCGGTCTCCTATCCGACAGCGTTTCTTCGAGCCATTCCGATTCGTGACTCGACACCGTAGATAAATCTCGGGAAAAACATGCAGAGAGCGGCGAACGGACCGGAGGATTTCGCCGCAGAAATATTTGAGTAGTTCGATAACGCCGGGCTAGGATTTACGCGCGACCCGTCACCGAGGATCTCCAGGCAGCTGGAGATCGAGCAACATCCCCGTCGAGGATTCCGGGATCATCCTGTCGATGCGCCGACGTAGACCTCGTAAAGCGTGTGCTCTTGAAAGATATTCGATTCGAGCGATGAACGAAAGAGGATAAACGCGAAAGACGAAGCGTCGGTTAATCGATCCCCCTTTCGAAGCTACCGATCAGCCATGAAATCGTCCGAATCTTGCTCCGATAGCCTGATTATGTTGCATTCTCGTAAAACTTCGCGGTCCATAAACTCGATCAAAGGACGATGTATTATTCAGAGACGGCGTTAATAAAACAAGTTTCCTTTCACGGTGCCAGAAGTGACGCGTGCTCGTAGGTGCACTGTCGTTTCTAAACCTTAACACTTTACCGACCGGTAGCGGTTGATTAATCGGCTATCGGTCGGTAAGCGTTGGTCGGTAAAAAAGTTGATTAATACGCTATCGGTCGGTAAGTGTTGGTCGGTAAAAAAGTCGATTAATAGGCTATCGGTCGGTAATGTGTTAATGGAATAAATTATGAGGGCCATTGTGGGACGCGCTGGTAACCAGATCTCGATTTGAAACTTATTAAACGTTCCGCGCGGATCCCATTACTGGGCCAAGGTAAATACAATTGGTCGCGTCCATTTTACGGGAACGAACCGGACGTTATAAGCTACGTGCATTGAATACGCGAGATGAAACGTCGGAATATCGAGGTTTTATGCTATACGATATCGGCCTGGAAGCGGAGCATGAGTTACCGCGAAGGAAACTACTTTTTTGACGCTGGAAATGTATCAAGTCGTTATGTAAATGGTAGCTGTTGCGGACAAATAACAGTCCCCCCCAAGATTTACATTCGTGGATACAAAAACGGACGATATTTGGGATATCTTAAAAAAAAGATTCGATCTATTCTTTGCGGCGAGTTTAGGGTAATGACATTTCAAATTCTAATATTACCATAAATCGGATTGCGTAGAGAAAGTTTGCTAGCGAGAAGAGGGACAAACACTTTACGTAACTTGGTCGGAAACAAGAGGAAGTAACCGATATACCGGGAGCCAAGTTTCTCTCCTTAAAGTTCTGGCTCGGTAAAGTATACAGCACATTCTACGCCGCGGCCGGTCGCCCGTGAAGATTTATACGAGTGCGGGGAATTAAATAAATACCAAGAGGCCAATTACTATATCAAACGGGGTATAAAGTGGACGCGGTGTGATTTGATTAAACCGCCGGATCCATTCAATTCATTGAAATTCATTAGAAGCGGCGATAAAGTCGCGTGTCGGCCATTCGTTGCTTCCGGGCGATAACTGCGGCAAAATTGAAACACGAGACCTGTTCCTTTTACCGTGGAAAACATTGCGTTTGGTCGATTTCATAGATCTCCAATGATAGAGCGAAAAAGGATCGCGTCCACCTTTTTTTTCGTTTGGAGAATCACCTGAAGAGTTGGTGAAACCAATCAAGAGGTTTCTAGAGGGTACACAGAGAGTGACCATAAGCGTCGAACCGAACAATTTTCAAAGTTGGTTCGGAAAACCGGTTCCGGAAAAGCGTCCTTTTTGGCGGACCAGGTTCGACAACGGGTGCTTCCAGTTTCAGAACGACGTTAAGCACGCGGCAATTTCAGAGGCCATCGATCGGCCGCACACAGCGGCGGCAATTAAATTTTCTCCCCGGCGCGGCGGACACTTCGCGGAGCGAAAAAGCGCGAAGGTTAATCGCTGTAATGCGGATTTAACGCGTTGGCTGGCACACGCGAGTTTAACGAAGTCGAGCGAGCGGACCACGCTGCCGCCGGAAACGTTCCCGCCACTTTAAATGTTCCTAGGCTCTACAGAGGTCCGCGAACTTTTCTCCCCGACAATAATGAAATGCAATTTTCACCGGCGCCTGCCTACGAGAGTTCAGCCTCGCACGAATTGCCGGGAAACTAGCTGTCGATAGTTTGTCTCTTTGCTATCGAGGACATTTTAAACAGTTCCTTTTCCGCGAACGTAAAATGCGGCAAATTAGTGGGTCCGAGTGGGTCGTTAACTGCGTTCGAAACTACCGGGAGCTGTTAACGTCATAGTGTACGATAAACCACGTAACTCAGCCATCACAACTTGGGTCTATTGCATTAATTTGTAATAGAGATAGCCTGGTTGCCTAGCGCGATAGTCGAATTTTAACAAATACTATCCAACTATTGTTCCACCCAATTTCCTGCCGTAAATTTTTCCCACGCTGTCCGTAAATTGGATTACGCGTCTCCGTTTCTGCTGCATCCTCTTCCCGTATACTCCATCTTTGCTGTCCAACTTCGAAAGTTTTGACTTCCAGAACTCCATCTTACCTCGTATAACTGTTATACTCTAACTCGCATACTCGCCTCGGACTACTCAACGCGACACGCTTCTGTCCTCGTTGCTTCGTTTCTAACGCTCATTAAAATTTCGAAACTCTCTCCACCTACTTTCGCAACTTATTATTAGGAATAGTTTTATTATTGTGGGATAGAGACGTTGAGATCCTAACGAGGAAGTAAATTTCTGCTTTCGAGGCTCTCGTACCTTTAACCAGAGAACCCTACCGTTTAATCGCGTTAATTTCGCGAACGTTAAAGCGCGACGGTGACCGGAAATCTTGTTACAACTTGTTAAAAATGACATTCCAGTCACGTGGCGGATAAATTGCTCTGATATTTCCGACTCGCGCGGGAACGACTCCCGGCTGCTTTTAATTCGATTTCTCGGCTACTTTGGCCGCGTTTGCAATCCCGAATGATTATAAATTAAACGCGGCAGACGGTGCATTGTCTCAGCAACCCGTTGACGGACGGTCTGATACTTTGTCGTTGTATTTACATTGCTAATACAGACATTAACTGTTAAACATAATAGGTGTAATCATGAACACGCGTATCACGTGGCCGATTATAAAACGTCGAATAGATTCGGATTGCAACGTCCAAATATTTGCACCCCGAATTCCGATGTTTGCGCGAATCGTATCGACGGGGCGATTGATTTTGTTTCGATTTCGGGGTATTAACAAATAGGGTGGATCCCCGTTGAGGTAAAAGCTCAAATTTGCTGACCGAATGCAACGAACCACGGCTGTCAATCGATCGATGGAATATGACGAACGACGAACTATAATATAATATGTTCAGTCGTGGAATTCCGTAGTTTGTCACCGAGGCGGAAACCGCAACACGTGGCCGCGAATTTTCATCGGTGAGCTACGGGGTAAAGTACCATAAGGAACCAAGACGATAGAAGGGCGGAACAAGGATCGCGCGAAAGCTCAACCGCCGTAAAACGAACCGCAGTCAGGGTATTTTAGCCATTGTTAGCGCGGTCCTTCGTTCCCTTATCGCAGACCTTTCGCCACTGGCCGGAGTTCGTGATCATAACGCGGGGGGCGAAAGGACCGAGCTAGGGCAGTTGGCACGTTCCAGGACGGAGAAGAGGTTTATGACCTTCGTTAAAGGATTGCCACCGCCTAGGCGTCTTGGAAGCTGGATTCGGGGGGGGGGACGTGGCTTTTGATTTGGATCGTCTGTGCCTCGAATACCCTCGAACGAAGGACTGATCTTGCGGAAAATTGAGATTATCGCGGGTTGACCTGGTTCTTTGTAGTCGTTGCGCCGATACCCTTGCCTATGCCGACAGATTCGAGGACCTACGGACATGGTCTGATTACCCCGAGGGTTGTTTCGCGTTAATCGATCTTTAAACCCCCCGATAGGCGGTTCGTTTAGGACCCATGGCAGGATTCTCGTTTTGTTCGAAGGGTCTCCGTTTGCCCCTACGGTCTAATCGATCACGCATTATCTTCGTTGTAGCAAACGATAACGATATTCTTATCAAAAACGAAATTTGTAACATTCCTCGATTTTATCTTGCTTACGTCTCGAGCGTTCAATTTCGGGATACAACCGTAAGCCAGACGGGGAAACTTTTATTTGCTCGATCACGTTATCGAACCCTTCCTTCAAATAAGGTCGATTCCTTGTAATCGTTTCTGCACATAACGAAGGTTCGTAGGGAATACACGAATACCCTCTTGAATCGATCGACCATCGAGGGAAACTTCATTCTTCTCCTATTTCTCGTGTGTCAGAAACGAGGGGATCATAAGTATTTAGATAAATTCTCGTGTTATTCGTTCCAAGTAAAATCTAAAGAGCAATTATGTTCTCGAAACGTTCTCGAACGGAATAACTTGTGGATAGTAAAATAATTCCTCCCTTGCAAAAGTCTGTTAGTTATTTCCAGCACGTCTTCGCTTCAGGTTCTTTCTAACCTGGTATTTTTCAACCAGGATTTTGCCGAACGTGTCCAAAAGGATCGAGGATTTGTTTAAAAACGCCGTGAAAATTCACGGCTCGTCTTTAAAGCGGTTTCGGACCAGTTCTAGTTTTCTATTAAATAAAACGACGTTAACTAATTAAACGGGCAGTTGAATTAATGAACGTTCCTCTAGGTGTGCTCCGACTGTAAGATTTCCATTAGAATCAAGTTTCTGCCGCGAGTTAGTTGAAATTCCGCCACACCTATGTAAACATTTTACCATAAGTTAATCGAGGTTCTACTCGAATTTCATTAGCATTCCGCTACAGGTGTTCCGCGGCGTATGTTCTCTTGCAATCCAATCATAGCTTTAGTCACGGGATCGTGTCAAGTAAAAGATTAACTTAAATACGAAATGCAACGAGATATTTTTCCATTTATACGCGACGCATCAAGTTTCCAAGTATTTAAGGAGAAATACATTCTTTCGGAGGAGTCTGTTCCGTTGTTTGGTATCCGTGTTCACCTAAAAATCGAGGAAAGAAAGGGGAACGTCGAAGTTCGCCGACGTGGCAGAAAATATGAGCTAAAGTTGGTAGGAATCACAGTAATAAGCTCCGCTAACTTGTGCTTTTCGAGTAGCCGTCGAGAGATCGCTGGCTCCGGGGTTCGCTTTTCTTCCTCCCCTGGTCTCGTTGCTCGAACAATTGAAACTTAACGCTGCGAACGGAGATACAATTAGACGTTTAACGTAGACGGTAAAACAATTCTTATCGGCTGCTACATAATTAATTTCGCGACAACTGCGTCGCCTGGATCGCTTTCGCTCGCAGTTGGACGGGAGCCTTTGCGAAATAATACGCTTTTCGTTCCTCTTTTAGCATTCTTCGCGACAGAAGAATGTAACTCCCAAGTGGCAGGCGTCGCGGAAGTATGAAATTTCGTGTCCACTTGAAATTGTGTAATCGACGAAAAAGAGCAAAGGTTTAAGCGTCGAAAGTTGAAGCTCTGTCTCTCGTGTTTTGCAAAAACTCGGCCCGCGATCGCACGAATCTGCGAGGCGGCCGAAAAGGAATGAAAAATTCCGCTCAAACAATAAAACAGTGCAAATAATGCGCGGGGTTTCCCAGTGGGAGAACAGAGAGACCGGAAGGGGTTATAATTACTCGGAATGCTCTTGCACGGTTCCGTTGAAGACGCCGTGACAGCTCTTTTCGCTCGATTCGTCCCCACGGGCTGGACTTGGCCCTCCCTCTTTGTTCTTCCGATCCCGTTTGCTCGAGGGAAGACAGCGGTACCTAATTCTCATCGGGAGGATCGCCAGAGACAAAGAAGCCGCCGATGATGATGTGTCTGTCGGACCGTTCGGCCGGATAATCTGGCTACCGTTTCAGAAATGGGATCGATGAGGAAAAGTGAACGAGGATTCGATGCCAGATTTCGTACTCCGCGGCGAACTGGAAATAGCTGGAGACCCCGCTCCCCTCTTGTATTCTTTTCTATCCCATTTCTATGGGAAATTAGTCGTTTAACACGTTCTCCACCGCGTCATTTAGGTATACTTCTCGTTGCTGCACATAGTTCGTTACTACACATATTGTTATGATATTTAGATTGTTGTCCATTCCGGCTGCACGCTTTAATCCCGGACTCTAACTCTTCATTCTTTCACTTTGCGACCACGAGAAACTCTTTGACGCTTCAATTCCGACTAACGAACCAACTCTCGTTCCTCAAACGCACTGCGCGCTTAGCATTCTCGCGTGCACACGTACACACACGCGAGATGTGTTGGGAAATAAATGGTAATCCATGTACACGATCCTGATTTTGCAATGCAAGAAGCACCACTGATCAAAGCGATGAATTTACAATGAACACGAGAGGCAATCAGTATGTAATTCCGGTAAAAGGCTGAAAGCTACGGATTTTCAACTTACGTCTGTCGTTGCTCGTTGCAAACACAATTCGACCCTCGCGGAATTAAATATTTTCTGGCCGTTAAACGTTTCTTTGGGTCGAATGTTTGCCTTCTTTTCATCGTCGAAGACTTTTGTTCCATGCAATTAGCGAGTAGGGTTGAGCGGGTGCTGTTGAACCGATGTTTGGACAGACCATAAGCGGATTCTGACTATTTCTGTTTTTGAATCTAATCAAGTTTTGCTCGTTAGTAGAAGTAGGCTGTGCATGGCCAGCCAGCACGAACAGGTATCAGTAATACCGTGAAGCTTGTTACAATCTCAAAATGTTTGAAAAGTTTTATTAATTTTACGAACATTAATATCTTCCAGCGCGTTGTCAGAACTTGGAATAAAGTCATCATCCCGTTCTCGTAATGAATATTACAAAAATAGTATCAACCGGGCTCGCGAAACTCGAACGCCTTAAATATTTATTGACTTCTGCAACTTTCCGCATACTTATTGTGGAAAGAGCCACCGGGAAGATAAATCGGTCCTCGGTGGTATGCCGATCGATGGGAGTTCGCCACTATCATAAATAATACTCCGCAACGTCCGCGGACGGTCGTATGAAGTATCGTAAACATTTCTTGGTATCTGTTTGAACTTCACCTGCTCCGAATCCCATTGTCAAATATTTTATCGTAGCACGTTAGCAGCTATCCACTATTTCTCTAGAAAAAATATCGCCAACAAAAGCATAGTCTAGACGGAATAAAATCGCGAAGAAATGAATTTTCCAGTGATACAGCTCAACGAATAGTCAGACATCGAGTAAACGTTTCGATTGCAAGTTTAATCGTCGATTTTCAGGTTTAAAAATTGCAACAGGATTGTTAATTCGGTGGAAGATTAAGAGGATTATTATTCGTCTTAATCTATGTAATAATTAATTCATCGACGAAGAAGTTAATTCAGGAACGCTGCGGGCTCCGGCAAAGACTCGGCTGTAACCGACGTTTCAATAATTTAACCGGGCATTTTGCTCCTGTGTGCGTAACGAAGGATCCATTCTAAGCGCTTCGGAGCAGAAAGAGTTCAAAAAGACCGGAATCCGCAGCCTGGGCTGCGAGGGGGATAGAAGGTTTTATTGGTTTTGCCCGTCAAGCACCTGTCAGTCGCTCAAACACAGTCGTAATTACGAGCACGCCTCATCGAGGACCCTCCTTCTGAAACAGATCTTGTCCTCCCTTTCGTTCTGCTCCTTTTCCTTTCTATCCGATAGACTCGAACCTCGTCGAGACCGCTTTCGAGAACGTTCTCGAACGCGACCTCTATTTTCACCGTGAGACAAGAGCTCCTAAACTCTTTCGATATTTCATTACGTACCACTTTGAAATTTACTGTTCATTACCCGTCTGCCTTTTGCTCGGTCGCTCCCCTCTATTCCACAATTTTATCGAATACATTTCTTCTTCTCTCGGGTCCTCCATGAACGTTCAATTTGGATCTCGAGCGCTACACTCCTACCGCTAGTTACACGCTATCGATCGCCTAGGCTCCCTTTCATCTTGTCTTCGTGGATTTGTATCGAATGTACCGAGAAAAATGTCCAGAAAAAGCGAGTCAGGTGTTTCGCGAAGTCCTTGCGCTCGATCAACGAACAAACGAGGACTCGCTCGCAATGATATATCAATTTCGAGGCTTGGAAAACGCACAAAGCTGTCCACGCCGTTTAATACGATTACAGCCGGGTTATAAACGTCACACGGAATAAAACGTTCCTTTTTGGCGCCACGACGAAGGGATTTTCGATAATAGCCGAATTTATAGCGAGGGGGGGCCAACAGACCCCGATTCCAGGGGAGCTTTTAGCGATCGCGGAATCGGAAGTTTTCGAAACTCCACGCGCGATAATTTACGAGACAATTAATGGACCATTCAAGGCCATCGAGAAGTTATCCCGGCCATAACTCCTTACTCCTGGCCTCGACCTTTCCCCTTTGACGCTCGTTCGAACCTACAATCTGACACAGTGTGCTAGAATGAAATAATTTAAGCCTTCGAGGGTAAAAATCGTCAGGGGAGAAACTATTTTTTTCGACGCGTAATTCCCCCAGGTCTCCGTGCTAGGCGGAAGTTACGGCGTGTTAACGCGCCGGTTAAAATTGCGATCGGAGGCGTCCGGGCGCTCGGGAGCCTCGCGCGACGTCGTAATATCCGGGGCTAAACTTCATGAAACACTTAATAATTCTCAGGTAGCGCGCCCGGGGGGAGCCTAGGTTCGCCGAAAAGTTCGGGCAGTAATGCATACGGGAGTCAAGGAGACGCGGCAAAGTTTTCGTTAACAATTTTTATCCCGTCCGGCGAGCGGTACGGAAATCTCCTCGGTCTCCGAGCACATAAATTATCAGCCGTTTGGTGGGTATAATCTGTTTACAGGCTGCCTGGGCTTCCGGCGTAACGACGGGCATTTTTAAACCGTCTGCAGCCCCCGGTCCTTTGTCTCCTGTCCTCCGCGTTTCCGGCGCCTCGATCTGTTCGGGCTATCTCGGCGAAACCGGACGCGATAACGGACGACGCTCGGAGGAGGGCGACGTCGTTAATTATCGGGAATTTTTAGAGGATCGAAATTTCAGAGCTCGATTTTCGCGATTTATTAATCAGGGAAACGCGTGTCACGTGTTGTTTACATCGAAATCCAGATAACACGGGGCGAATTTATCGTTCTGGACGGTCGTAAACAACGCATCAACTGTACAGGGTGAATCGGTAACTCCATCACCTTAAATAGCCCCATCGATTCAACCCTGTACATCAGTTTGCACGGCGGCGCACTCGATAAAGAGCTTTATCGTACGTTTAATTTTCCGACTCGCCATTGTTTCCGTCTAAAAATGTCTGGAGGTGTGAGGGACGCGTTAAACGGCGCGTTACGACCCTCTCCGTGCCGCGGACAAAGCTTCCAATTTAGCTCCTCTTCAGCGGCAGATTTGACAAAGTGCTCCTGGGGCTGGCTTCTTGGTCCCGCGAACATCGGAGCGTTCGCTTCTTACGACGCGGCCATTATCCCCTCAGTTAGACGGCTAATTAATCGATGATATCCTCGCGTTACGATACCCCGGTAATTGGGGGCTATTAAATATTTAACGAGCTCGCTTTTCGCCCGATTCTGACGGACCGTGTCGCAGGGCTGTAAGTTATTTAGCGAAAGTGGACGCTCGCAAACGGAATTCGAAGGTTATTCTTGATCAAAGCGAACCGCGGAGCATTCGATTTAACGCCTTTGTTGCATCGTTTGCATCTAAGATCTCGTGGTTGAAATTTTAATTCAACTAATTGTCTGGAAATTGTTCCTGGTGTCCTCTGGCGATCAAACTGCACGTCCGTGTTTCCGGTTCGACCTATCTTCGAGCCGGATGTCCCTGGAGAGGCGCGAAACGTGCTCGCGACGTGGTTCGCGGGGGTCTTAGCCCCGGTCGCGTTCGCGAACGATTATCGATCACCATCGAGAGGCAACCGGGTATAGATTAGTTTGAAACTCGAATCAATTATACGTACGGAGAGGAGGAGGGTCGGCGAGCCGAGCTCGGTATACCGAATCTAATTAGTAATGCCGATTTAGCAAACCCTAATTGCGCGCCAACATATCACCGGCAATTTATGCGATGCCCGTGTTATGAATCACTCTGCCCCCTTGTTTTCCTACTGGCCACCTATGTATACCAACCAACCGCCTTTCCAACATACCCCTCCTCACCCACCGTTTCTCTTTCTCTTTCTCGATTTCATATTAATTCCAGCACTTATCGCGCGATTGTGAACCGAGCTCTGCATTGCATCGGGTCGAATCTATCAACCGGGATGGTCATCGATGAGCCAGCGTTAAACAGCGTACCGGTTCGTAACAAATATAAATCGACGATCGCCGCGAGTCCATTTTTCGCTTTATTAAGTTCCCCCCCTGGTCGTTTAATCGAGGAAAGTGATTAATCGATGGGAAAAACTCTCGACGCGACACGGCCACTGAAAAGTTGGTATTTAGCCCGGCTACAATCGAATCTGTGTACGAACGTATCGATGGTCGCGTTATTGGTCACAAATACAAAACGAAAACTGAAAATTAATCGTCCCTGCAACCCCATTTCGGTTTATTAGCCTCCTTTAATTAACCGAACAGGGGGGGGAAATGATTAATCGTCGGCGAGAATTCGATGGCTAATTAATTGGAAGTTGGAGTCTAACGACGTGTCTCGTCATCGAGCGCAGATCACGCTACAAATTCCTCTATTTTTCGGTCAAATCGTGATTGCAAATAGACATAATTAAACGATGGAAGATGTAACGATTAAAGCTGAAACTGGGCGAGTCGATTAAATCGCGGTGCACAGTTTACGTTCGGTAATTGCAAAGCGACTTCTTCCCGCAACATCTTCTTCGTCTCGGGCGTAATTAGTTTACCGAAGTATCGATAATAGAATTCCAGCTTCCAAAGTTGGCCCCACGGTTATCGCGGTGATGGACGCCTGGTCAGACATTTTTAGTAATGAATTTTTTTCTCGAAAATGAGCAGGATTTCGGGGATATGTCTGTTCACCAAAAATGATCATAATTGACCCCTGCAACTGAAAATAATTTTTTCAAAACGATTTGAAATATTTTTTTTTCAACGAAGAATTTAAGGGGAACAGATCGACGTCTGGTCAGACATTTTTAGTAATGAATTTTTTTCTCGAAAATGAGCAGGATTTCGGGGATATGTGTATTCACCAAAAGTGATTCTAATTGACCCCTGCAACTGAAAATAATTTTTTCAGAACGATTTGAAAATTTTTATTCAGGCGAAAAATTTAGGCATCTATTCGAATTTTTTTCTCGAAACTGTGTAGGATTTCGAGGGTAAGTCTATTCACCAAAAGTGATTGTAATTGGCCCCTTTAGCTAACAATAATTCTTCCAGAACGATTTAACAAATTTTTTTTTCGTCGAAAAATTTCAAACATATTCGATTTTTTTTCTCGAAACTGGGTCGGATTTCGAGGGTAAGTCTATTCACCAAAAGTGATTGTAATTGGCCCCTTTAGCTAACAATAATTTTTCCAGAACGATTTGACAAATTTTTTTTTCGTCGAAAAATTTCAAACCTATTCGATTTTTTTTCTCGAAACTGGGTAGGAATTCGGGGTTATGTCTATTCACCAAAAATGGCTGTAATTGACCCTAGTAACTAAAAATAAAAAGTTGGCCCACGGTTATCGCGGTGAATGTTTGAAACCATCAAAAATCATCGAATAGATGGCCTTATTGTACGATAAGGGTTAAGTACGCGGAAGTAGATTTCGCGTCCCCTTAAAATCGCGAAATTTGTCGCCGGTTCTCTAGTGGCCGGACGGGATTATTACGGGTCGGCGTGTTAGCCGCGGTTTTGCATCGAAATAAGGTGTCGGAGTTTAAATTAGAATCTCCTCCAACTCCGGGGGGGGGGGGGGGGGGGGGACGGTCGTTTCCTCCTTTTCCTCCTTTTCCATCCTTTTCGCAGCCGGGCTATAAATAAAGTCGATCTTAACTGCGATATAGACAAGGATATATCAATGTCGGGAAGACGGTCCGCTTTAAATGCAAATGGACGCCTGGCCCCCGAGATCCGCTCTACGCGTTACCAACCCTTTGATATCGATTCGGTGCAAACTTGCATTAATTCTTAATTATCGCCTCTCTCTGGTCGTCCCCGTAGTTTCCTTACCCGAATTCCAAAAGCTGCGAACATTTTCGCGCATAGTTTAAGAGCACGGCTCGCGGGAACGCTGTCTGGCTACGTTGATCGCGTCCAAATTAATTTAGACAATCTTGGGACCCGGAGAACTTTTCGTTTTATCGTCGACGTAGTTTCTGGTAAACGAGGCTTTTAGAGTTTTCGAGAACTTCATAACGGTATTGCTCTGGTATGCATAATTAATACGGGATAAACAAAGAAATAGGTGACCAAGCAAAGATTATAAATTCCACTCGGAGATGTATTAAATGCAGGAAGACAGGGGAGCTTGTATCTTTCATGCATGTCGGAAGCCCGGGTCCGCAGTAAGTGCCAAATGAAATTCATACCCGGTAAATTGGAACAAGGGATTGTTTCAGTTTGGTACAGTCGAGTCACACGTACGTATCTAAAGCACGCACACAGGACCCAGCGTATAATCGTCTTACAGTAAACTACGCGTCTGACCACATGCGCTCCTAAACTGCTTAACTATATATCCACGGCAAACGTAGCAATACAATGTATGGTCAGACCACTGTAACCGTTCACTCGCTACACACTGTTTACTCGACGCTGATCTCGAACGAGTTTAAACCACATCCAGAATCACGAACAAACATATCGAGTTGATTTAAAAAAAAACTCGTCTCTGTCGGATCTGAATAGGAAAAGGCGAGGCCGCAATAAATGATAATCGTGAAACGTTTCCGCGTTACGAGATCGTTCGTCGTGGAATAAGAGATACGGCGACCAACGACGACCCATAACGCGAGCACTTCGTTACGCTTTATTATGATTTTTCCCTTTCGAACGCGCAGCCAGCAATATCTTTTTTTATTTTTTCGCGGTAAAGCCACGGCATTTAAATTAATGCAGCTCATTCGCTTCGCACCGGCACAGTTAAAAGAAAACAGATTGCGAGGGAACATCGTGTCCAATTTCTATGCACATTTTTAACAGTCCGTTGTTTTTTGTACGGATAGATTCGCGCGTTGTTCGCCCGTCACTTTTCGTCGCGCTTTGTTTCCATCGGTAATCGATTACAACGCGCACGGAATTCGTTCTCGGTTCCTCAGTTACATTTGCAAAAATTCAAGGGAACCGTACAATTTTGTTCTCGAGATCCTGACAATTATTCACGAATCTTGCATCCAGCAAGGATATTCCATTTTGGGCGGTATCGCGATGGAGTCGAGAGGCAATTTGGGGTTTAGCTAAACGGAAGGGCGCTCGTAGTACACGCGCGACGACATTGCTTGGGAAGACACAGGGGATTATAAAGGGTTAAACGTCGCCATGATCCCTCGTCTCTTTTCTTGCCCGAAGGAAACTTAGTTTATAAACTGTGGCGCGATTAACTCGCGCTATCAACGCGACCAAAGCTAACGGGGAAGGGGAAGGGAAAACTGGGAACGACGGTAACTTCTCCGACCCTAATACTAGCGTTTCGTCGTTGGTAATAATTACTAAGAGTCGAATCGTTTGTAGGAATAGTATATTCGATTTTATGAACAAGGATACATTTTTTGGATCCCAGCCACAGACTCGAAGAGAAGTTTGGCTTGGAGATTCCTGGTGTGAAACTTGTGCAGCATCATTGGCCCGTAGAACTCGTCGAGATCGTCGATCCTGGTGTGCACGGAGGCCTCGTTCGCGGTCAGGAGAAGACAGTTCCACGGCGACCACTGTACGTTCCTGCGAAGCCTCACGAGTCTCAGCTCGTCGAGTCGATCGCGCTGGGAAATGGCCGATTTACCGTGCCACACGTCGTTCACCAAACGGTGAACGATCTTGGCGTCGACGACGAAGGCCAGGCTGGCGTAGCAACGATTTCCAGCCTCGCTGCGTCTCAGATCGCGAAGCATCTTATCGTAGGGCCCGTAGACGACACGGGGACCGGATCGAGTCCTCGCGTCCTGGCAATAATTGCAGGAGGCCGCTCGGCGTCGTTTCACCCAGGAAAAGTTATCCGCGGATAGTAATCTGCCGCAGCTGGCGCAGATCGTTTTACGACCGATCAGCCTCGCCCCCTCCGAGTCGTTTCCCAGCGCTTCCCTCGCGAATATCAGAAAGGCGATCTTCAGTCGATTTCTCAGCCAGTTTAATTTACTCTCGTCGACGTCGCGCCCCAGAAGATCGATCTCCTGGTCGAGCAAGCGCACAAGATCGTCCGACGGTTTGCACGTGTGAGCCTCGACGACGTTTCTGAGCCGACGCAGCGTCCCGACGCGTTCACCGATCGGTCCATCCTCGTTCGACAGCGCCTCGAACGCGTCCCTGAAGCGTCGTGCACGCTGCACGCGTGGAGTCTCCACCAGAATCGGTTCACCGTGGCCGGTTCTCCAAACTATCGGCTTGGAAAGGTCGTCCAGGAACTTCCGGTAGACCTTGTTCTTGCTTTTAAGCTGCAGGCCTGTCTTTAGAGAGTCTATGCCTCGCAGGAGCTCGATCTCTTTCGACAGGATCAGTCTGCAGAACGCGGTTCTAGCTGGATCCGAGTGTCGTTGTCTCGCCCTCTCCGTTTCACGGATACGCCAACGATCCAGGAGATTGTAGAGCAACTCGAAGTCCGTCCTCGTTCTCGGGGACGTGCGGTTTAGTATGGCGAAATCCTGGCTACGGTAGGACATCGGCTCCAATGGTATTTCCTGCTTGGCCGTGTCCTTATCGCCGAGTGGCCGGATCGCGGTGAACCTGTAGCGGTGAGCTCTGCGGACAGGATCCAACGAACGCTTCGCTGTATATTTTAGGCTATTTTAACAAGCATACGATAGATCTTTGAATTTGAAAACCTCGACGATCAACTCTCGAGCTACTCGCTACTTTAACATAGTCCATTACTCCACCTGTAAAACCTCTGTATCTTTACGACACTCTCCAGGATCTTCTCGTTTCGGGGATCCTTAAAGCTCGTGGCTTCCAGGAGTCTGTCTCTCTTGTCAGGAAACGAATTCGCTTGAACCGTGACGTTGCACGGCGTGTCCGTGCATTTGTCTGTCGAGAATTCGGTCTGCGTGGTCCTCTCGCTTACGTCCTGTCTGTTTATCCTAGTTTGCGTGCACGCGTTGCAGTAGACGGTTCCTGTCAGCCTGTTCCTCCATCCACCCAGAAACGGTTCCGTTCTAGCGATCATTGCTCGTTCTTCCTACGATAGAAAAACCCTCTGAAATTCAACCCAGATTGCGTTAAACATTCTAAAATATCGCGTCGTCGCGAAGGAGTTGATCAAACAAAAATATTTAAAGGAAAAAACCACGGTTTCCACGTATATTTCCAGCAAAAGTTCTGTATATTTATCACCGAGTTTGCGCAGCACGTACAGCTTTTAAAATATTTACCGTCGTACTTTGTCATCGCGGGTGTTAACGTTCTATTTTTTCCCGTTAGCTCGCAGCTGCGGCTTGGAAAAGCTCGGACGCGTAACTAAATAAGCATCGACCCTTTGTTTTTATTTTAGTATCTGGTACTGAAATCCGAAGACGAAATCTGTTGCACGTGGACCACGTGGTAGGGCGGAGAAAATAATTTCTCGACGAGTGGAATAATATTTCACAACAGCGTTTCCTTCGGCGTGGTACCAAGTTATAAATTCCCGTTAATTCGGTCCAGAAGCGTCGCTTAATTCCTTGTTATCCTGCCGAACGTCGGCGAGAGAGCTTAGCGTCCGCGGGGAATAGAGGAATGCACCCTTGGAGGTTTTATGGCTAATGGAAATCCGGCCAGTGATTCCAGTACGGCGCAACTCTGCCGGGGGGGGACGCGGAGAACCGTAAAACTTGGCGCACCCGGTGCATTAAATGCATTGTGTGTAATGCAACCCCTTAAACAAGGGAAACACGCATGGATGCGCGTCGCTCTTCGTTTATTTTTCCGTTGAACGTCGCTTTAATTGAGCTACAGCGACGGGGATTGTTGGATCGTTTCGATGGAACTTTTTTTCCTTTCGTCCTGTCCCTTTCTTCTCGAGCATCCGGTCGAGAAAACATCGGGAATTCGACGAATAAAGTAGTCATTTCTGCGCTCCTTCTCGATCGTGCAAAGTTTTAGCGTAGGTGTAAACCTTTTTCGCGCCGTTGAAAGATAATTCCGATCTTCCGTGATTGCAATTAAATTGGATTCGCGGCGGGCGATAATGGGATAATATCGGGAATCAATTTCGCATTGTAAAGCCGGGCGAGATTACCTTAAACGAGGCCTCCTCGCGAAATTGTAAGTGTTTATGTTTTGGTTATTAAACGTTCGCGCGGTGACCGAACGCGGAAATTTAATTTCCGTTTAATTGGATCGCCGACGGTCGACTGCGCGTACGTACATCTGTGCATGAAATATTCATGATTCCCCGCCCTCGGGGACAAAGTAAAAAATCCAACAACCGACCGGGAATGACGCGTGCGAGTCACGCGTCTACTCTGTATCCCTTTTTATCCCCGGGCTTTCTCATTAAAAGAGAAAACTGGAGGACCCGGCGCTGATCCATCTTTTTTCGCAAGAATCGACAGCTCGCCTTTTCTTCGCGACGTCCCCTTTCCCTGTCACATTACTCCACGTTCATAACCTCGGTCTAAACACTTCTAAGATACTCGCGAATATTGCCCTGCTTTGTATTTAATTTAAAAAAGAAACCTTTCCTTTAACGAGAAAGTAAAACTCGAATTGCTCCGACAGGTGTCAACGATCGAAACGTTCTGACAATTTTAAATTTTACGTATCGATCGCTTTAAAATTCTTAATAATTGCGTTTTATTTTGGTAAATCCACTGTTTATCGAGTTAATCAGAGATCGAAGGATTTCGCGTACGCGTTTCACTCGTTTTATTCGCAGTTTGCGGAAATTGGAGAGTTCTCGAAATTTTTAAAGGTCCTGCAAAAGTAATGCTGTCTTTGAATTTCCGGCGTACTCGAGCGGCAACTGGAAGATTGCCGAACTGAATGTTTCATCATTTTTTGAAATTTTTCAAGGGACGTGCACGCAAGCCGACACACTCCGCGTGTTATGAATTATTTAACGAGTCGAAGGAAATAGAGGTTGCTAAGAGACGACACGAACGTGAAACCGTTCGAGCAAACCGCTCGGGGCATCGAAGAGATGCAAAAACGGAATGGTTGATGTAACAGCTCCGGAACGCGAGAATATGCGCAAGAGAGCCAACACAAGGGCCAATGGTTTTTCGCCCCACGGTTAACGTTTTTTAACGTTCGAATATAAATATTCTGAAATAATATTCCGCCGCGATAGCGTAACGACCGGCGGACAGGGTCGCCGTTTGAATTTCAATTCGATAAACTTTCGTTAAACTTTGAAATAATATTAACGAGTGGGCCTCGAGAGAACTCACTTCTCGAAAATAAAATACGGATTTAAATAAAATTTGCATTACCTCGGTCGTTGATGGAAGACAAACAAACGAGTGTCTGCATCCCGATGGATAATTAGTAGAAACGATAATTGAGGGACCGTGTTTCACTAATAACATCGCGACGCCGGATCGTCGAAAAATCGCGAAATTGATTCGACGCGATTGCAACGCGACGCAATTACTTCGAGTACATAAATATTAAACGGCGCTTCTCGTTAAAATCGCCGCACGGGGAATCTGTTCCCGCCGATCGGTCGTTCTCTGCAATTGATCCTTTCCACGACAAGCTAAATATTGCAGCAAATTATTACGACATTACAGGACGTTCGATCAGCCCTGGGAAAAATTTTAATGGATGATTCTCGATGCCAAAATCAAGAACACTAATTTGTTGATCATTAACGTTAAACTAAGAGTAGTCCTTATGTCCAATGTATTTTTTTGACCCTTTTTTCTGGGACTCTAGAGCCCTATAATCATGAAATTTCTGACCACACATATAAAGAATTTTTTTCTCGAAAATGCGTAGGATTTTGGGGGTACGCGTATTCACCGAAAATGATCATAATTGACCCCTGCAATCGAAAATAACTTTTTCAGAACGATTTGAAATTTTTTTTTTCCGACGAAAAATTTAAGGGGAACATATCAATGAATGGTCAGACATTTATAGTAATGAATTTTTTTCTCGAAAATGAGCAGGATTTTGGGGCTATGTCTCTTCACCAAAAATGATCATAATTGACCCCTGCAACCGAAAATAATTTTTTCAAAACGATTTGAAATATTTTTTTTTCGACGAAGAATTTAAGGGGAACAAATCGACGTCTGGTCAGACATTTCTAGTAATTAATTTTTTTCTCGACGATGAGTAGGATTTTGGGGATATGTGTATTCACCAAAATTGATTGTAATTGACCCCTGCAACTGAAAATAATTTTTTCAGAACGATTTGAAAATTTTTTTTCAGGCGAAAAATTTAGGCATTTGTTCGAATTTTTTTCTCGAAACTGTGTAGGATTTCGAGGGTAAGTCTATTCACCAAAAGTGATTGTAATTGACCCTAGTAACTAAAAATAATTTTTTCAAAATGATTTGAAATTTTTTAATAACTTTTTAACGAAGCCTCAAACAAGAAATTGATATTCCTGATTTTCGTCTTATTTTGGCCTCTTGAATCTTCCATTAAAATTTGTTCCAGTGGCCAAACGTTCGGTTCAACGACCAGGGAATAAAAGATTCATGGAAAAAGTACCAAACACGAGCGTGGAACAAATTGACGTCGATTCATATTCGGTTACCCCGAAACGGTAATAAATATAAATCTATTTCGTGTTCTGTACTCACCACCCTCTGTCTCCAGGAGCGTTTCCGCGGTGTGCTTATTGTGCGGATAACTCCGTCGTAAATTACTTTTTATATCGGTGGGTGTTTATCAGTCACAGTCGCTATCATTCTCGTATGCGTGCCTAAACGCTACGATTCGTCCGTCGACGTGAGAATTTGATCTACTCGGTCCCTTGGGGGAGGGAAAGAGGGGGGGGGTCTGAATCATTAATGAAAGTTTGGGGCTGGGGGGGAACTGGAGATTTGAACTCATTTCCGTGGGAGGGGGATAAGAGGCTCTCTGTTGGAGTCCGGGTGCCGATAGGCAGGGGGGGGTGGGTTATCGGGGGGGGCGACCGTCCCAACGGGCAGGGGGTTGGGTGGCGGAGGATTGAAGACGGGGTGAGAGGGGAAGAGAAGGTGTCGGGGGAGGGGGAGGATGGACCAAGGGGGGGTTGGCTGCGGGAAGGCGTTTCGTCAGGGAAAGAGGCAAGGGCAATGCGTTTGCGGGGTGAGAGGGGGTGGGTGCGGAGCGGGGGGTGGGGGGGGGTGCGCGGTAGGGCGGGGGTGGGTGAGAAAGCGGGGGGGGGGAGGGGTAGAAATAGCGGTCGGGAGGATGGGGGAGGGGGGGGTGGGTTCGGGGCGATAGGCGGTCTGGCGGCGGTGGTGTGTGACGTGGGCGCCAGGCTCGGAGCCGGAGACTCGGGGTTCGGGGGGGTATTGGTGTGGGGGGGAGGTGGGGGAGGGGTGCGGAAAGAAATGGCCTGTCCCTGGCGCGAGTGGGCGGCCTGGGGGGGGGGCGGGGGGGGGTCTGAGTGGGGTGTCCGGAGCGTGTCGTTGTGGATATTGGGGGGGTGCTGGGGGGCGGGGGGGGCCCGGGGCGTGTGGATTATTTAGACGGCGGGTTGGGGTGGGGGGGAAGGCCGAGTGGCGGATTTGGTTGTGGGGTGGGTGCGGGCTGGAGGCAGCGTGTCGGGGGGGGGGTGACGCATGGTGGGGGTGGGTAAATACGGGTTTCTGTACGGGGACGGGGCGCTGAGTAGGGGTTAAGGGGCGGGGGTGGGGGGCGGAAGTAAGAGTTGAGGCGTCGGGAAGGTTCTGATCTGTTGTACTGGAGTGGTTCTTAGAGGCGTGGGCGATGGATGCTTGGCCGGGGATGGTGAGGGTCGTCCTCGGGGAGGGGGGGGGGGGGGTGCCGAATGAGAATTGGCGGTGTGGGGCTTGCTCTCCCGCTGGTGGGGGGGAGGGGGGAGGGGGGGGGGGGGGGTAAGGGGGGAGGGGGGGAGGGGGGGGTGGGGGGGGGGGAGTGGGCGGGGGGGGTACGGTGGGGGGAGGGTGGCAAGTGCTCCGTCCGGTTTCCTGGGGTGACGTTGGCAGGCTGCGGAGGGAGGGGCTGTTGATGGCGGCTGGGTGTGGGGGGGCGCGATTACACACCGCGTGGGGGCGTGAGGGGGGGTTTGGGAGTGTTTGGGAGTTGCCAAGGGCCGTGATGGCGTTCTCCGGAGGCGGGTGGTGGTGGGGGGGGGGGGCAGGGGGTGTTGCTCTTAGTGGTTGTGGGTCGAGTTCTGTGAAGGAGGGTGTCTTGGGGGTAGTTAGACTAGGTCTCAGGTCAGTTCGGTGGGCCTTTTACTATATCCTAATTCCTAGTGTGGGGTGGGGATTTGGTCGTTGTTTTCTACGGCTTTTTCGTACGTTCGTCCCAGTCCTCTCACTAGCTTGCTATGCCGCTCTTTCTGTCTTGCGCGTTTCCTGCTACAACAAAACAATATCTAAACCGCGAAATTGTCTATCTACTCCCGGCTGCCCTCCCCTCCTTGCTTCGCGGTTGTTTTGCTTGCGCGCCCCTTTTGGCGATGGGGATTCAAAGCTTTTACTTACTTAGCCTTCTACACAAACCTTTCCACCCTCCCCCCCCGCGTATTCTATGCTATTGCGCGTCTCTGTTTATCCTTCCTGCCGGCTTGATCTCTACTCTGCTTTTTTGTTCCTCTATCCCGCCCTCGTCTCTTCACCTCCTCGACTCTCGTTTTCTATTTACTATAGTGTTTTTTAAATTAATTCTCTGTCTCATTATCCTTTTTTTAGTATTGTACCACCCTTTCTTCTTTTCTGTCTCCAATATTTACTTTCCCATTCAATCTCTCTGTACCCTCGTTGTTGCCTTTTCAAGCGCAACTGACGAATCGAAATGGTATCTAGACAATGACAGTCAAGATTCATTCTTTTATTTAGTCAACTATTCTTTTTATTTACTTTAATCATTTTCCTTAATCTGTATTTTCCTTGCTTGTCCTCATCCTAATACTCTGTTATTGCTTTATATTACAAGCAATTCTCCTTTGGCTCTCACGCTCGAATTCCTACCTTTTCTTCCCTCTTACACCCCTCCTATTAATACTCTATCATTCATGTAGACACTTTTTCTCATTCCTTTCCTTAATCTTTCTTTCTTTCTCCAAAGTCGGCGACTTTTGCGGGAAGCGAATTCGTCAATTATTCTCCGCCAAGCTCGATTCAAGCCTGACTTCTTATTTAATCTTTTAAACATCCCTCAATTCGTATTCCCTACTAACTTAGTCTTTTTGATGTTTAGTTCTTACTTACTCTCCGTGTTCCTCTATTGCCTTCCTGCTAATATCCTGTTGTGACTTCCCCTTCCGGGTGGTGTCCACCCGATATCCTTTCTCTCTTCGCCGCACGTGCGTTCCCCTTGTTCTATAGAATTCTTTATCAATGGAGTATTTTATACGTCTGGTATAAATCACGAACGTGACATATCCAGCTGCGCCGATAGTGTCTCCTCGCTTCATATTATATGGACGTGTCTGTGCATCGCCTTATACGTAGGATATTCGTCTGCTCGCTTTTGTACAAAGTTAACTCGTCGCACTCCTCAGAGCTTTGAGATATTAAGATAGACTGACGCGTAATCGATCCAACGGATTAATTCAGCCTCCCGCTCTCTCTTGCTTTCGATCCTTTGGTCGCGTCCCTTCCGGTCCTCGCTCGCGATCTTCGCTGTCCCTTCTCCCCGAAGGCTCGTCTCTGCTCTCCGTCTCGTTACCCTCGTGCGCTCTCGTGTCCAGCTAGTTTCAGTTACTGCTCCGTGCACTCTTTCTCGACGTGCCTTGGTGTTTCCGGCCGTTTGTTGGTACCACCCGTTTCGTCGTTGCATGCTTTTCACGAACTTTAAACGCCTCGAGTTTTCTTCTGCGAATCTGTGTCAAAACGTAGCCGCATAAAATATCTTCGCTGCCAGACCGACAAAAGTCGAACGTCGATTCGCCGAGGGGGGAAAGGAGCAATAAGAGAACGGATGACTTCCAGAATTGGACGCTACTTAAACGGACGTTTAATTTAATTCCTTTCGATCCGGGTCAAAGAATCTTTCCTCTGCGCCGAATGTATTGGATCCTTTGATGTCCGCGGATCGAACAACACACGCTGGACGCAATAACAGCACCCTGTAGAAGCATTTCCAGCGAGCCCGAGACCCGTAGAAATATTAATGCGGGCCATTAACACTTTACCGACCGGTAGCGGTTGATTAATCGGCTATCGGTCGGTAAACGTCGACCGATAAAACAGTTGATTAATAGGCTATCGGTCGGTAAGCGTTGGCCGGTAAAACAGTCGATTAATAGGCTATCGGTCGGTAAAGTGTTAACAACGGCCGCGGACTCTTTCGAGCGTAAAATGAAACGTTTAAGCGACCTCCGCCGTTTACCAGAGTGTTTTAGAACGAGAGCGAAGGAATCTGGTCCCTTTCTTTGCCAAGTGACCGCGCTGGAATAATTAACGCCCTTGTTAACGTTCCCTCGGTCATTTTTATTCGCGAGGCCAACAAAAGGTCACGATCCGACGAAACGGGAGGGACAGAGACGGATCTCTGGCCGATCGATGGAAATTTCCCAACGTCCGGAAGCACCTGCGGCGAATTCGGAAGGGCGTCGAACAGAACTAATGTTGCAAGGCAATTTGTAACACGGAGGACCGCGCGCGCGCGCGCGGGGCCAATTCGGAACGTGAGACAGCGGATCCTCGCGTCACAGACCAGATAAATTACTTTGTTTTGGCGGGGAAGAACCACAGCCCGGGGGCTAGCAGACATCAATATCAACGACCGACGAGTTATCCATCGTAGTTCTGCCGTCCTGCATCAATCCTGCGGAGCTAGAACTTCCTCCTATCCTCCCGGATTCAAAATTACTGCGAGCCATTCGACAAAGGAACCACCTTTGGAAAGATCACCGAATACGAAGGAAATTGAATTCTGCGGAACGTCGGTACACGTTTCAGGGGGATCCTATCGTCCGTGAGAAAAAAAATTTAATTAATTAAATGTGCCGTGCGACAAAAGGGCTGGGAAAATGATACTTTGAAACGGAAGCACCGACTTGGACGAGCAGGAATTACTTGCGGCGAGTGGAAGCGGTGACACGTATCGACGAGGGGGATGGGATTCCCACGGGTGAGCGTCCATCAGAAATGACCGATTCAATTTTTATCCCGGTGACGGGCCTCGGTACTTCCGATAGATAAATCTATTTCAACCACCTTTTACAACGTCTATCGACAGGGATTGTCTTCCTGTCGCGAGACAGAAACGATGCTCTCGCGATGCCTGACCGGCTCCGTTGATAAATTGTTTCGATCGTGCTGTCGCAATTAATGATACAACGTTCTGATTCGTTTCGATTACTCGACGAACGTACTTTGCGTGTCCCGTGAAAAGGGCGATGCTTGTTCCACGAGATTTTCGAACCGATTTCGATTCTCGGATACCGAGGAGCTAAGGCAATATACAGGGTGTTCGGCCACCCCTGGTAAAAATTTTAATGGCGGATTCTAGAGGCCAAAATAAGAGAAAAATCAAGAATACCAATTTGTTGATGGAAGCTTCGTTAAAAAGTTATTAACAATTAAATTCAAAAATTTCAAATCGTTCTGGAAAAATTATTTTCAGTTGCGGGGGTCAATTACAATCATTTTTTATCATTACACATACCTCCGAAATCGTACGCACTTTCGAGAAAAAAATTCCTTACTGAAAATCTAATTAGGTGCCTTTTCAACGGAGAAAAAAAATTGCAAATCGTTCTAAAAAAATTATTTTTAACTAGGGGAGTCAATTACACTCATTTTTGGTCAATAGAGATAACCCCGAAATCCTACCCATTTTTGAGAAAAAAATTCGAGAAGTTGTGAAATTTTTCGTCAAAATTGAAAATTTTCGAATCGTTCTAAAAAAATTATTTTTAGTTAGGGGAGACAATTACACTCATTTTTGGTCAATAGAGATAACCCCGAAATCCTACCCATTTCTGAGAAAAAAATTCGAGAAGTTGTGAAATTTTTCGTCAAAATTGAAAATTTTCGAATCGTTCTAAAAAAATTATTTTTAGTTAGGGGAGTCAATTACAGTCATTTTTGGTCAATATACATAACCCCGAATTCCTACCCACATTCGAGAAAAAAATTCGAGAAGTTGTGAAATTTTTCGTCAAAATTGAAAATTTTCGAATCGTTCTAAAAAAATTATTTTTAGTTAGGGGAGTCAATTACAGTCATTTTTGGTGAACAGACATACCCCCGAAATCTTGCGCATTTTCGAGAAAAAAATTCAGTAAGGGCGGCACTTTAACAAATTGGTATTCTTGATTTTTCTCTTATTTTGGCCTCTAGAATCCGCCATTAAAATTTTTACCAGGTGTGGCCGAACACCCTGTATATCTTTATAAGCCCGTATTTTGTTCGGGATGAATACATTCGAGGGGGATGCCCCAGCCCTTCGTAGTCGATCTCCTTCTTCCGTTAGAAGAAAATGATCCGGGGAAAGAAATAGATTTGTCAACGGGTATGAGAAATCACCATTCATCCCCCATTGCCTAATGTAGCCACAAGCAATTGCTCGATTATTGAATTTTTTACGGCGTTAAGATCGTAGTAATAAATCTATTTTCCACGGTGGAGTTTCGTCAACGATAGGTCAAATTGCTGGCCGAGAAAGTTTCGCGACAGCGAGCGTAAAACGCGATGCCCGGTTAACGATTATCAAAGCTGCGGAAAAGCACTCCCGGGTCTGGGATACATTGAAGCGGGAAATTTGCGCCGGCCGGTAAAAAGCGTCAAGCAGGCTCGAAACTTCGGGTTGTGTAGCAAAGTTTTCGGGTACGGCCAGTTTCCAAATTTATTCACCGCAGCCGCGGTTCCTGTGTTCCAACGAAAATTAATATATTCCGCTTATATAAGTGCTGTCCTCCCCGTCTGTCGTCCCTTCTCTCCCCACCCACTGGGCGTCGTTCTACATTTCAAATCGTCGGGAATCCTTTTCCGCGTTAATATTAATAGTACCGTCCAACGATTGCCCGGAAATAGTCGCATTATCATATTTCGAATCGAGCGATTTAATCGTTTCCAACGCGCGATAGAAAAATTTCGAATTAAATGAAATTTATTTACGTTCGTTCCGATTTCGTTCGCTGCTAAAATTTTCATTCGATCCGCTCTCTCGTCAGATTTCATAGCGTATCCGTTTCTCTTTTTATCTTCCCTTTCCCGCCGTGCATTCCAAATGAGCCGTAATCGTGCCTCGAATTCTTTTTTGCGACGATAAAACGAACGGGGGAGAGATCGAGCACGAAATTTAAGCGGTAAAAAATACGGGGGATCGAAGACCCCCGAAATTCAAACTATATCGCGGGTCACGTGCTATATAGATATATCTATCCATCGCGTAACTGGTCGTGAGGCGAAATAGAGATCCTACTTGGAAAAAAAAGAAAAACAAATTCTTCTGTCGTTTGAAAACCACTGAAATTGAAACAGATCAAAGACCGATGACTCTGAAAACATGTCCATGGGCCCAAATGGACCCCAAGCTCGATGGGCCGTTGAGTTGGCTCGTGTAACGCTGAAAAGGCGAACGAACAAGATATCGCGGCGACGACAGCCGGACTTAACAGAAATGTCAGGCGGATCGATCTCGGACAAATCGGTTTACACCGACCTCGGACAAACACTCGCATCGGGAGTTACCATCGGGGGGAAAAAGACACGTTCCGCGGCGGGTATAAATCCTGGTGCTAGCGGAACACATCGATCGGCACTTTATCTTTCCGTTGAACGACTCGGAATCACGGGCCAGCGAAAGAATCGCGAGATTCGTTGCCGATTGCCGTAAACTTTCCACGATTTCCAATGTATTTTTTCGCCCACGAAAGTCCACAAGGTGTACCATGTTCTCGATAAGTCAAAAATAGCCACTCTGTCCTGAATGGACCACTTTTTCAGAAATTTTCAAAAGAGCAGCAAATCGTTATCATCATCGAATGAAAAGTGCATCGCGTATAATTAATCGGCGTCGAATCGAGAATATCGCCGATAATTCGATGTTAAGCATCGTGTTTTCGATTATCGAACATCGTCGAACGCTTGCGTCGCTACTTCCTGCTCGCGTTACAGGCGAATAATTCCAGAAAACGATCACCGGTCCCCCGTGATCCTTTATAACGGAGATCCCACGACCTTCCACGGTTATGGATTTACCGTTCGGTATCGCGAATAAATAAAGTCGAGGCCGGATAATCAGATTACATTCCGCCTACGCAATTGTTGGCTGTAATACGCGGAACGCGCAGAATTTCCTCGAATTAATCGACGGAGGCTTATAACTCGGCGTAACGAATTGTTGCTGTAATTCTGACGCGTGAAGCGTTAAACGAGATATTATCGTAATCGTTCCCGTGGATTTTAATAATAACGTGAACGGTCATTTAAAATACGATCGAGTTATTCTTCGAATCGCACGTTGCTCGTGATTATTAATAAATTAAACGCAGTGAAAGCACACGCGTATGAAAAGTTACATTTTTAAAATTAATATCAAATTACGCGAGATCCTTTTAAAGGCAGAAATGCACCCGTAATTAGATCGCTGAATTACCATTTGTACAATCATTAACTGAACGTATTCGAATTTAATTACAACGATTTAGCACGAATCTGGCAATTAATAGAACTTGATGACCACGGAATAGAAGATTTGCACGGACAATAGCCAGCCGCAAAATCTCTTCTCCCATTTGATTCATTAACTAATATCCCGTCGAGGAATATTTATCATTCCACGTCCATTCGGCGCGGTTTGCACAGCTGTCGAATGGCCACGGAGTTCTCTGTTGAATCTGGCCAAAGTTTCGAGCCATCGAAGGACCTGTCGCGACTCTGTTAATAGTCAAGTCTGACCCGTATTTCGTCGGAAGAATCACTCTAAAATACTATCGTTTAGTTGCAACGTGGCTAGACGAGAACTCGGTTTTTTTTTGTTTACGGAAGCGTAAATTGGGATTCTTGAACAGCTATATACATCGTGTGCATCCGCACTTGCCCGCTGGCTACTCGAACAATTCGGCGCAGCAAGAGAATCCCAGGAAAATGCACGCAGGAAGGAGAGGGCGGAAACTTTCCCTCTGTTTCACTTTCCACCCCTTCACGATTACAACGGAGCAACGTTGAGAAATTCTGCGCCGTGGAACAGAGCTCGTTCAGAACTCGTTCAGAACATAACTCATTCGTACGGAACACAAATAAAACTCGTAACAAATAGCGAATGGACACAGAACACGTTACTAATAATTTCACATTTTTCGAGCGTTGTATACTTACCTGGTCGCGCGAGATTCGACGTCTTCGATTCCGCGTAAATCGTAAATCGGAGATCGGAAACTGCGCAGAAATATAATAAAAAAAAAGTAAATAGGAGCTGGTGATAAATCGTCCGGCTATGACGTCAGCGATCATTGGGGGGGGGGAAATTGAGAAAATTGAAAACGAAGTGCTTCTTCCGCGTCGAGGAACCAGCAAAACGACCGGCAAATTGCTCGGCCAAACGAGCGGTACAGTTTTCGGCCGCGTTTTTCCAAATTGTAACGACACCCGGGGGGGACCGCGGGAACGAAATTTCGCGGCGAGGAAAATGGCAGCTGAAATGGTGCTTTCGATTCGTTTATTTAATAACTGACAATTGCTTTACATATACAGCTCTTCTCGAATTAATCCGTCGTAACGTTTCTTCTCCGTTTTCTCCGCTTCTCTTCTCTTTACAGCGATGATGTCGATAAGTGCGAGGGACTTTAAGGTATTACTTATCATATCGTATCGTAGTTTTATATAGAAACAGCTATACAACTTATGGCTAACTCGTAGTTTCTTAAATCTCTCTCTATCTCTCTCTCTCTCTTTACGTCCCTTGTCCTTTCGTTCTCTGCAGGCAGCAGTGCACCGATTTCTTTCATTCAGTTCCTCGTTGGCGTAATTATCCAACGTCGAATAACAATGATTTATTTACGTACTTATATTTAATTATGATTCGAAAGATAATTTGAGCGTATAGAATTCCCTTTTCCCTCGAATATACGGTCAGTTTTCAACAATGTTTAATTGATAAACGCGCCGGACATTCGATCGTAACTCTGACCATAATATTACCAGAGACACAACGAAATATACATTTAACGACGCTTCCGGCGCGGATAACGTAACAGGGAGTTGTTAATTAAACATCAGAACACGTCAGCTGCTACTGTAAATACATTCGCGCAAATTAAAATGCGGACATGGTATCGTGCTTGTTACGTTCTTCGAAGCAACGGGTTTAATTTAGCAAATAATGGCGTTTCCATATTCTCCGTACGATGCGAGCTTTCTCAAAATTCGTGTGGTCAGACGCTTTGTACGACCGATGCAATCGATCCTTATAATTAATTCGGTCGAACGGGCCCTGGGAGACTTAGGTACAATTACATCGGGCGTAACTTGAAACAGGAAAACCGTCACAAAGGATTCCCCTGTGATCCGACTCGGTTCAAACGAAGACATTCGCTCGCGTTACGCTTCTTTCCCCGCCCTTGGTCGCGAAAAATTTCCAATTACCTTTCGCGGCAGTTAGGAACGAAACGAGGGAGCGTCGCGGCGCATGCCTCCGAGAAATTGGTGCTCCGATAGCGGCCAAATTTCTCGCTGCAAGCGAACCGCGCCGGTGGAATGCACTCCGCTGCCGAAAGGTTCGCCCCGAACTGCTGGAAGAATGTGCAATTGCATCCGGACCTAACCGGCGCTTCCGGTCCCGATGGATCCCACGTGTTATTGCGAATACCGCGTTCGCGGTTCTCGAGTCGTTCTTTCAAAAAATCAAAAACATTCAATTTGCGTCAACATGTAATTTGCAATATTTACATTTCACACCCAAATGTATAAAATAAATAAACATCGAGATTTCGAAACGTCTCCTTTTCCGGCGCGCATCAAAAATCACCATTGTCCGTGCTTTTGTTATCGATGGACGAGGTGTTTTCCCGTTGATGGGTCCATCCGAGAGATAAGGGAAGAAACAAAGGTTGGGTCATGGGGGTTAACCGCGGGACGATTTTTTTCTGCCGTCTGGCTGCTCGGCGATGGGATTTTTCGCGATTTTTGGGTCGCCAGGGAGGTCGCGATCGTGACACGCCGCTGACAGCGCAATTTCGCGGAATCCTGACGCATGCATCACGACTCGTGTGTGTATGTTTTCTCGCCGGAATGTCGGGGCCACGATTCGCCCATCCAGGATCAGCATACCGCGAGAAAAGTAATTCCTTTTCGGTTTGAAAAAAGTATCCGACCGATATTTATACGGCCAACTAATGTCCATCAAACACGCAAAACCGAATGTTCCGGATCGGAATTTTACGAGAATGAAGCGTTTAGACATCCACGATACTTCTCACTGTCTCTACGGATTAGTTAACTTGCTCTGAGAAAATGAGAAAGCACGTTAGCTTAGGCGAATAAGCTTCGACTGCTCAAAGGGATACGGAATGTTGCGTTAGCCTGGGGACGGTAAACAAGACTTTGAAGCAAAAAGGAAAATTGGATCGGTTGTAGCGAAGTAGAGAGGATAATGTGGAAGAGAAGGGAAGACCACCCTTCGTGATGAGGCTGTTTTTACGAGAGATAGCTGAATAAACCCAGGGAAAACTAGATTTCCCCTGTAACAAGATTTACTCGAGTCACAATTCATGACTTAATGGTACATAGAACGTTTCTAGAATAAAGACTGTTTAACGCATCGACTAACCTGTAACCGATCGGTTCATAAAACGTGAAATACGTCGAACAACGGCCACGTATGAAAAGTTAATGCATTTCTATTTAAAACTGATTTCCCGACAAACGAAGCTCGGATTCGATAAAATAACCCGTGTTCTTGCATAAACTATGACACGCTCGATATTAAATGCAATTTATTCCCTCGTAATTTTCGTGCCGCGCTCTCTCGCCGGCGATATTAATTAATAATAAACACGGTTTGAATTTTTATTATCGAGCTTTTATTACGAGCCTGAAAATCGACGTACGTTTAAGCAATTTCGGTCCGTGTTTCTCAAATTTAGAGTTCCGTACGCTCCGCTATAAATGTGAACAATTGCACGGGGCCGCGAGCAAACTGAAATCGCTGTGAATTTTTGCTCGTTACAATCGCGATCTCGCTATATTCCCAACCCATTATAACGGAGCTCGGCCCTATACCGTTGTCGTTCATTAATTCCTCGCGCGATCGATCACAGAAATGTTCGGTTCGTGTCCGGTATATTTTCGGAAACTTTGCATCCGCGACTTAAATAAATGGATCGTGTGTCCGATAAAATGGTTCGACAAGAATTTAACGGGCGAAATCGAGTTTATTCTTCCCGTCAAACAATGCGTTAAAATCGATGCACTCTGCCTGCGTCCCGTTTCTTATGAAACATTCATAGATCTAAGCGATTCGTTCGTTTCGCGATCGTTCTCTGGATCCCATCCTTTCGTCGATATAATTTATTAAATGTATTAGATAACAAGAAGGAACGCCATATTTACATATAAAAATATAATCTTATCGCGATCGATCGGGACTACTTATAATAATATGTATAATCGTGTGTACGTTAACATGTATAGATAAAATCTTCCCTTCGACGTCGTCGCGTTCGTTCTGATACGTTTTCGCACATCACAATTTCCTTGGCTCGCTTTGTCGCGCCAGGAACGAAAAGGAAAATGATCGGAGGAACGATGGAACACTCGAAATAAAATCGAATCGAAAGAACTGCAAATACACGCGTTAGGCAAACGTTTTCACGGATCGTTTAGCGCGTGATCCTCTTTACACGAGATAGTTCTAATTGCATTTCCTCCTCGATCGATATACGCGTATCATTCTTGGAATAACAAAAAAACGTTTTTACGCTGTACATGTGTACTCGCGAGAGGATCGATAGTAACCGAGATATTGGCCCAATACAGGACCCATCCTGTCTTTAATATCCTACGAGGATCAGGAGCGGCAGAGCCCTGTTCGTTTATGCCACGGAAAATAAAATGAAAATATTGCTCGTCGGGGAACGGTAAAATAATTCCTGCTAAATCGCCAGCTTTTTCTTAGCTTTGTAATAGAACGAGAAAATTGATTAGCGGTCGTTCCGTCGTCGCTCGTCGGGGAAATATTATTTCGTCGTAATCGTGTTCCGCGGAATGGCATTTTACGCCGATCGATGTCGTGCTTCTCGCAGCTTTCAAACGAACCGAATACAGCTTCTTTTCGTTCAAGCGAGCACCAGTCTTCCAGTGCTTGGCTCTCCAAGGAGTTGGTCGTACACGTCGTATACTATCTCTCTGGTTCTCCTCTTGGCGGCAATCGTCTTCCATTTTCGATTCCCGAAGAGGCTGCGATCTTTCTCTTTGCCTCCGGGCGCGAACTATGGCGGCTAAAGCACAAACAATTCGAGCAGAAATATCTCGAGACCGGAAGTTCTTCTTGGAATCTAGAGTTCAGGCTACGCGTGCCACGTGTTATTCGTTGAGCAAACATTAGAATTTTAGAAGAAATTTTAGTCAATTAATTTAGAGGACCTAGAGCCTAGTTGCGACAGAAAGTCGATAGTATGCACCAGAACGTTCCAGTCAGTTTACGCGAGACACGATTACCGTCGAGACGAATTTATATCGTCGCAGAATCCTTTCCTCGAGCTGGGAGACGATAATCTTCGGGGTGGGAAGCGGTTGCAAAAGAATCTCGGTACCTCGACTAATTAATTATACCCGTCTGGGCAGCATTCTTCCGGTCAAACTATTCGAGAGAAGTCGGCGATACCTCTGGGGGGGATCCGGGTTAAACCGAGAGACTTAATGTAGATCGCAGGGAGGCGGGATCCAGGAGTCCAATCAGGGACCGTGTAATAGTTTACCTGTGCCGAGTGTTTGTCGATGGCTTCGACAACTGCAATTGACGGGTTCAAGTATCCCGACCAGACCATCTTCTTGGTTGTCAGGCTTGACTGGCAGCGATAGCGACCGTCTTGGACTTTGTCGCGTATCGGAAAATCAAAATCGAGAAACGACAAAGGCTCTGCCCCGTCACTCTGCCTTTTAACGCGACTCCCCTTTAGAACCGGGCAACAATATCCCTTTCGGGTTGACTTTCGTTCGGAGACACACGTAATCATGGAGGAAATACGATCGGAACGTCGGACGATTCGCTAAACAATCGATAATCTCCGTGGAAACGGTATTCGGTGGTAATCACAACGGAACTTCCATCACAGACGAGGTACACGAGTAGCCCTTACACCCTATGTATTTTTCTCGCCCTTTTTCTGGAGCTTTAGAACCCTACTACCATAAAATTTCAAGGGAACATTTCTAGCCACACATATGTTCGGTAAAGAATTTTTTTCTTGAAAATGCGTAGGATTTCGGGGGTATCTCTATTGACCAAAAATGCTTGTAATTGACCCCCGCAACCGAGAATAATTTTTTTACAACGATTCGAAAATTTTCAATTTTGACGAAAAATTTCACAAATTCTCGAATTTTTTTCTCGAAAGCGAGCAGGATTATGAGGATATGTCTATTCACCAAAAATGGGTGTAATTGACTCCCCTAGCTAAAAATAATTTTTCCAGAACGATTTGAAATTTTTTTTTTTGTCGCAACTTTCACATCTTCTCTAATTTTTTTCTCAGAGGTGGGTAGGATTTCGGGATTATGTCTATTCACCAAAAATGATTGTAATTAACCCCCTTAGCTAAAAATAATTTTTTCAGAACGATTTGAACATTTTTTTTTTCGACGAAAAATTTAAGGGGAACAGATAAACGCCTGGTCGGGCATTCTTAGCAATGAATTTTTTTCTCGAAAATGGTTAGGATTTCGAGGGTATGTCTATTGATAAAAAATGATTGTAATTGACCCCTGCAACTGAAAATAATTTTTTTAGATCGATTTGAAATTTTTTTTTTCCGACGAAAAATTTCAGGGGAACAGATAAACGTCTGGTCAGACATTCTTACTAATGAATTTTTTTCTCGAAAGTGGGGCGGATTTCGAGGGTATTTCTAATCACCAAAAATGATTGTAACTGATCCCTGCATCTAAAAATAATTTTTTTAGAATGATTCGAAATTTTTTGAGTTTCCATAACGTGCAAGGTCTGCTCGTATACCTCGTCTGTGCTTCTATTTTCTGGCCGATAAATCTCTCTCGACTCTCATCGACGCAACGTCGCGTCGTAAACCACGCGACCCCGTTTCCCACCAAATCTCAGCGTTCCACGTATCTTTTTTTTACCGCGCACTGTTCAACCTTCGATCCCCACAGACGGCTCATCGACAACGAACACTAGTGTATAATCGTGAAGAATCCACGTCCACTTAAATTATACTGTACAATAATGGCCCACTTTGTAACGGCGATCCGACCTTTTCTCGCTGGGATCACTCTCGAGATCCTCCGTGGATCCCTGTCGTTGGAACGATCATCGAGTCCGTCGAGGATGCGCTGCTGATCGATCGAAGAGACGATATTGAGAAAAGTAAGAATGATTCACCGGGGTCGTTCCGTGCGTCTGGATCGTTCCAGGACGATCCTTGATCGAATGCTGCGATTTCGCGCCGCGGAATTGAAGTCCAGGTTGACCACTCGGCGCTGGCGTAACATCCCTGCAACAAACCGAATCGTTTTGCTTGTACTTTCGTCGTGGATACGGAAGGTAGCGGGCGTAGGCTGGTGGGGCTCGAATCGACCGGTTGATTTAGTGGATTTATAGCGTGTAGCTACTTTGCTCTCGGTAACAATTCGGCCTATTATGCGGCCGCAACATGGGCACAAACAATCAGCGGCCCGTGAAATAGTTGAATCGATACAGCAGTCGAACGTGAGAAGTTCCGAAGAGCCACACGGCTGGGTCGCGCGATTCAGCCATGAACCAAACTATTTCGTAGCGCGAAGTTTACGGGGGATCTAACCCCGCACGATCGTCCCTCGAAAACACGATCTCGAACAATTCCTAATTAGACAACTTAAACGCCAGTAATAGCGCAACCTAATATTCCCCGACACACCCGATACACGTGCATGTATATATTCCTGGAGGGATAGTCACGGGATTTAATGCGTTAGGGTCGGAAACAAAATCGTCCCGGAGCCTTCCTCAGCGGGGGCGAACAGGGTAATAAAAGCGAAACAACGTATTAACAGTAAAAATAAAAGGGGGCACCGTGATGAGATTCTTTTAGCGCCCGTAGACCCTATCCTTTGCACTCGACGATTATTTCTAGGAGGGTTAACGTAACAACGTTCCAGGAAACAAACGACCTCCTCGTGGGCTATCTGGAACGGAATTATTAAACGGAAACTATTTTAAAATAGAGAAATACTGATCGTTAGGGGTTGGTGAAGATTATAACCCTAACGTGAGTGTGTCTCGGTTGAATCTCACCCGGAGATTGAAGCACCGACGGGGGGGGATGTAATATGAATACATTGAGCGTGTGTAAGAACGAGCACAGTGAATTGTCGGGGGGGGTTGTAGGCGCGAATTCAAATGAGTTTGCTCGCGTGTGGACGCGTGTAATGGATATTTGGACAGATAGGGGTGTATGCATGCCGCGGAAACGTCGGACGAGTGCCACTACACGGTTTAAGTGTGTTCCATTTGAATATATTAATTATTCATTTTACACGACGCGTTCGCCCCTCGCGCGCGGGGGAGGGGGGAGGCGGCTGTGTCGATTGCCCAAGTATTTTGGGCACGATTGAACGTCGATTCCGATTTATTACCTACGGATGCGTGGCCCGATACCGTCCCTGTAATGAGAACACACCGCGGGGCTCCAGGTTGCGAGGGATTATTGAATGCGTCATTACGAGGGGATTGTCGAGCGCTACCAGGAACTCGATTATCCGCTGGTTTGTACAAGGTAAACCGCGTGAATATACTAATTACAATTCCCAGAGAAAAAGACTGTACTGATCTAGCGTTTCCAAAGCACCGCGGAAATTCACCCATCGGATCTCGATTCCAAGCTTAAGGGACCATTCTACCTTGTAGGCATGAAAAATACGTGTTTCTTTGTGATTTTTTTTTTGCGGGTTATTAAAGAGCGATTAATTCCGGATTTTGTAGATACATTTATTATATATTTAGCTATATTTACGAATTTTTGCAACGCATAATATCTATCGATTACGCTGTTTTTGTTGATCATCGAACAACAGTTTTTACGAACGGCACCCCCGACTGCGTACGTGATATCTTGCGAACAAGTTATTCGAAATCCTAAAACCAACGATATTCTTAATATAGATGAGTGTGGTTATAGCATGAACCAGGATCTTTTCAAAAAAAACAAAAAATGGCAAAATGGCAGCTATTTTACGAAAAAATACTGAATATTTTCATATATTTGGTTGCTTTTTTGTTAATAAAAGAAAAAGTATTGCATATATCGCAATTATCCTAGTTCGTGCTATAGGGAGACCAGTTCTGAAGATACTGTATAAATTTGATGTTGATATCTTGAATAGTTTTTTAGTTATCACGCACGCAGTGCCGAAAAATGTAGTTTCGAGAAAAACAGCTTTAAAGTTTCACGTCCAGTTGTTATAACTGCGCGCGGTACATTTCAGCAGGCTATAAATTCGTTAGTTTTTCAAATTTTAATTCAATATTTGGTAGACATATTTTCGAGACTACATACTAAAGAAAAATGCAAAAAAAAAAATATCGATTTTTTTAATCCCACAAGGTAGAAAGGCCCCTTAACGCGCTCAGAGAAGGCCCAGTTTCGGTATCGATCATTTTCCAAGCGTGTACATATCGATAATAAGTATATTCGGATGTAGCAAATTTCGAGAAGTTCCTTTTGAGAGCACGAATGAATTAATATTCAACACGAATTAGTTATAATTTCAAGTCCAATTAGCAAATAGGGTTATCCGTGGCTCTATCGCGAACGATTCGGTTTCAGTAGCGAATTCATTCCCGGAAATCGATACGCGTCCTTCCCGAGCCCATCCGCGGGCACACATTTATCAACGCGTCACTGTAGCGCTGGTATAAATCAAACGAAACGCGCGCAATCCTAGATGCACTTGAATCCTGAATGCAGTGCCTCTTTTAAATCCTAACGGTCGTGCCTCCCTGCCCCCCCTGGTGGATTAAAACCTGCGAGGGCAGAACAAAGGGCATTGTTTGGCTAACATTCGCGAGAATGTCCCAATAAAAGGATAATAAATTTTCGAGGGAAAAATTGTCCGCGACTCTCGCGGATTCGTAATGGATATTTAAATTCTGCGGCCATCCGGTCTCGTAAATATCTTACGCCAATGTGTCCGCGTGTTAAAATTGGTCATTTAAATAGCTTCAATTGGATATAACGACTTTGTTGCCTCCGCTGGAAAAGGTTACAATGATATCGAGAGAAGTGGCTTTTCCCGGTTGTAGCTGGGAAAGTTCTGAAAATAGAGCGTGTCGTGTCGTTTAAAAAGGTCGACTGTGTTTCTCGAATAGCGTCAGATTCAACAGAACCGAAGGGAATCGTCCTGTACACATGCCCGGGACCAATAGTCGCGTCGATGCAGATTCTGCAAAACCTGCGTCGGCGTGCCGCGATTGCAGGATTGACAGATAAAGAGAGGAAGAAAATTGAAAATTCGGAGTCGTTCGCATAGGAAACCGGTGACGAAGATAAAGCGCGACCCGGACAATGGGAGTGCGTCCGTTATAACTCTTCCCGAGGAGATTTATGGCAGTTTGACGAGTGCCAGTCACGCTTCTATTACGGAATTTTTCGTCGGTGGTCATTCGTTCCTTAAATATTTATAATGCTGCACTGAGGTGATTCGAACCGCTTCCAATAACGTACGAGTATAAATAATATTCAGGATTTTTCGCGAACACCGATCGTATGGAGTTAGTTTCCTTTGGGCGAACTGTATCGCGACAAATGTGATTTAATGTCGGTCACGCGGAAGTCCGACGACACACGAGCACGCGGGATTCGACAAAATTCACGGTTCCTCGATGGGGTCGTCGGGAAATTTAACCCGGTTTTCCAATTTCGCGTTTCGTAATTCAAATGAAAATTGCTATGAATTCCAACGCCGTTCGGAAATTTCTAGTCGTACGGGCCAAGATGCAATTCAACTTTTTAATCGAGTTGAGAGATCGATACGGTCGATGCGACTCATTTTCGAGTTTCATGTGAACGAACTGTTCCCTTCGAAGGGCCAATTCTTGATTCATTATCTTTGTTAATTTTTAGAGATATATCGTTGCACGAAATTAATAACAAAACGGATTTTCCATCACTATTTATTTAAACGCATACGCAGGATCATAGAATGCGGGTCTCGTATGTGCTTTGTAAAATTTGATATTATGTATTGAAATTTCGAGCAAATTTGACGAGTGGAAGCAGACTGTCGATAAATTTACCGAGACTGATAATATTCTACAAACATTATACGCGTTATCGTTGTAATTCTCCAGGGAATAATAATAAGTGTCGGTATAATCGAACGCCACAGTAATTTCGATACCATCCATAAAGTAGTCGAATTTCGCCAGGACGGCGTTTTCTCCTCTTATCTACGCCCCAGGCCACGTTGTATCATCGTGTCCGCGTGATTCGTTTTATTTATATTTTCCTTCGAAACGTGATAAATTGTCCGCGCGTGTGATACGCGCGCGATTCTGCACGCCGTTCGCTGCAGTTACAGAATTAATGAGCCCGATGAACGCGCTTGTTGTTCCATCGATTCTCCATTTGCGGTCATTTTTTTCATTTTTTTTCTTTTTTCTGGACCCCGGCCAGAAACGGGGGAAAAAAGGAGATCTCGACACGTTCGAATGCGCATGAAAAACGCGTGGCTGTTCGTTAAGCCGACGAATCCGCTCGGCCGTGCCTTTCGTCAAATTAATCGCGGTCCTAGTTTTCCGCAAGGTCGATTAATTGCTCTCGTAATGGGCGCCGAGGCCGATAACTAAACCAAAGAGGGGAATAATAATTGCAACGCGGACCGATGTGAATTGATTCTGTTCTAAATACAACCGTCGTATCTCGTGCGGACCTATTTACCAACGATCGATTCTCTTGCCGCTTTCCCGAGAGCTTTTCTGCTTTTGTTCCAGAATTTTCATACGAAGGTATTCGTATTTGCCGATATATTCCACGGACTTTTTTTTATTAAAATAACTCTGTTATATTTGGAATAACCAATGTATACTGGACAGCGTAAACAAAATGATGTTCTAATTAGGCGACTATCTTCGTAACGAGTTTTCTGAAACAAGGCAGGATCACGATAAACCATAGTTATACTTAATTGGAAGTTTCCTGGAAGCGATTCGAATAACGTGTAATTAAAAAAACCTCCAGGAGATGTAATGATAAGTCTCTAGAAATATTAAGTTAGAGCATCCGCGTGGGATAAAGAGAAGGAGTGTCCGTGCGGGAAACATTGTTGCTTAGGAGGGCGGAGAAACAGTTTGTTTCTTGGAATTCACGGTTGCGCGAACAGAGAGCGAAGAACGGGATAATGAAAGCCCGATAAAACCCGATCTAATTTCTATTGTTTGCTCGAAACGGTTCCACGTTTCGTATCGAGACCGATCCTCTTTTTCTATCGGAATAAAACGGCTGAAAAACGCAACGCCTCCCGTTTCTCCGACGAGAGAAATTTCAATCTCACGGCGAGAGAGTCACCGTAATTGCTTTTACTCTCGCGTTTAACACGTTGCCCCGTCTATGCCGAGAAGCGAAAATCCAAGAAGAGAAAACATTCTAATTTCGCGTACACGTTTTGGTCCATTTTTCCGGCACGCGGTCCCGCAAAGAGCCCCGCGGTAATTTCCCGCTTTAGCCGCCTCCTCTACCGAACTTGTCAAAAGAGTGATAACACGTGGGGATGCTCCTGCCGCGGTAAAAAATAAAGAAACCGACCTTCAGCATTAATTAAGTTCAAGTGCCCGCGGGCGGAACTGTAAATTTTTAGCGTCTAAATTAAGGAACGACTTGCAACCGACACTCCGTGGACGAAAAATAAAAAAAAACGTGACACCGAACACGGATTTAGCGTTAGAAAAAGGAACCGTCCGATTTTCAAAATTCCACGACCCGAGAAGCTTTCGCGGTCTGAAAGGGAACCTCGAGAGGATCACGCGCGTCGAGAATACGTTCTCGGGAGATCGTGTAAAAAATAACTGGATCGCAAAACGTTCGAAATTCGTCGCGTTATGTCGCCGGAGGTGAAACGTTTCCTCGACGACAGTTTATCCGGTTTCATTTTAGGGCTTTTGATCTTCTTCGCGTCGGATCTGGCGGACAGCAGGAGTAAAAGTAGACTGGCCACAGGATTTAATGAGGAATCCGCTTTGCGCACTTTTACCAGGGTAATTGGCACTTCGCCCCGCGTTAATTGACAGATTCATTCTGGGCCCTTTATCGCGATTATGAGAAATTGACTGTAGAAAACGGGGTTACAGTTAATGCCTGGCCATTTGCCGCGCGCTCGTTCCCGATAACCCCATTAAAATCACAGTCAAACTTTCGAATCGAGTTCCCCGGGTCCGTTTCAATCGTTTCCAAAGATGTAACACGAACTTTTACGCTTCCTTCGACATTGTTACCCGAACATTCGTGTTTTAAGACCGGTAAACATTTTGTATACAAGAGTATAGTGTTCCACGGACTGGTCGTTTGATACGAATCCACGCGCGATATCCGCGTATCGTATCACCCGTTCCGTATCATCATGGACAAACGTTGCATCGTGGAAATATCTGAAATACATACATTAAAATAGAACGTGTTTCTGAATTCTCCATAAACACCAGGGCAACTGGAAGCTTCCCTAGAGGGGCTGAGTCAACCGAATCCCCGGTATCGTTGTTGCTTTGAACAAAGGATTTTCGTACAAACAATATTTACGTGTGCAATAGTAGAAGGATCACGAGAATGCTCGAGCCTCGAGAATCGACGGTGAACGATGAAAATTTATGAATTCCTCCTTAAAGCCGGTCTGCGTCTCTCGAGATAGCACGGCTCGTTTCGTAATTGGATTAAACCAATGAATCATGGTCGTTAAACTGTTTACACCGCGGATCACCTGTTCTTCTACATTCCTTCGTTCCTGTCCGAGGTATTTTCTCGCTGTAGGTAAACATTGAGCCTGATCCCTAACTGTTATGGCACGCACCGACATTCGTTTCACCGATAATATTTATTCATCGACGCCGAGTTCCGTCGACGATCGTTTCGCCAACAATTTCCACCTTTCACAGTTTTAATTTGTTCTAGCATGTATAACGAATGGTATTTTTATTCAACTGTTGGTGTACATACGCGAATGTGTCGAATAAAAATATCAAATTCATACTGCAACGCCGGTCGATATCTATAAATAAATAAAAATAAATTCTGGCAATTCAATTTATTGATTTCATATTATATTCTTTATTGCAATATTTATAATCTTTGATTTAAAAATTTTTAAAGTTGTCCCTTGTTTCACAGTAGTATTAAATATTTGTCGAATCACAGCGAATATTCGTTCGAGGCTGGAATTTTCGTTTCGTAAACCAATATAATCGCGAAACGAAGGACGCCTGGTCGATCGAGCATCGTAGATAAACAAGGACGGTTCCATAGCGACAACGTTCGATAGTAGGTTGTCTTTGTCTCGTAAATTCCAAGGACCAACCTTGTAAACAAAGTCCAGGCAGCTGTTGCTAAGACTGATAACACGACCATCGCTCAGTGTTCAAGGAGACGTTGTAAATAACGTTTAGGCATCGTATTCAACGCAATCGTAATATATTTAATTTTATTTTATTCGATATACGACGCAGGATGACGATCTATCGTGTGTGCTCTTAAATAATTCGTCGCGATTCTTTAAAACAAATCAAACTTTACTACAAGTTCTAACAATGGTCTCTTTGGAGTGTGTTTGTTTTCTGTTGGTAATGTACAAAGTGATAGAAGCTGTCGATATTGATAGTAGGAGGATTAAATTGTATAATTAGTGATAGAATAAAATCCTGTGTGCTTTTAAATAATTCGTCGCAACGCTTTAACACAAATTAAACTTTGTTGCAGGTTCTAACAATGGCCTGTTTGGAGTGTCTCTGTTTTCTGTTGGTAATGTACAAAGTGATAGAAGCTGTCGATATTGATAGTAGGAGGATTAAATTGTATAATTAGCGATAGAATAAAATCGTGTGTGCTTTTAAATAATTCGTCGCAACGCTTTAACACAAATTAAACTTTGTTGCAGGTTCTAACAATGGCCTGTTTGGAGTGTCTTTTCTGTTGGTAATGTACAGATACAAGGAGGATTAAATAGTGTAATTAGTGATAGAATAAACGAGAGCTCGATAGAATAGGATGAAAATTAAATTTCGTTTTTCTGCCGTTTCATCTTTGTTTTAGTTCGTCGAGGAAGTTCGTTGGATCGTCATTGGCCGAACGATGTTTTGCGATGAAGGATGGACGAACGGATGCGACGTCATCGGGGCTCACACAGTGATCTATGGTAACTGATAATGAAAGCACGGAAGGCGAGATACCGCGTTGCAAGCTCACCCGCATAAGCTATAGTTTCCGCGGGAGACCCGTCACATGGCACCCCAGCTTCCTTCTCTGCTTCAGCTTTGAAATTATACCCTCGCAATACAAGGATCTCGCTGATAAAAGCTTGAATTATGAATATCGGTTAATTCACTGCACAGGATACGCCTTCGTGTCGAATGTCTGTTCATTTGTTCGCGTGTCCTCTTGTTCAGTGTACCGTGACAACGCCTGAGTTTAACACATTACCGGCCGATAGCGTATTAATCGACTTTTTTACCGACCAACGCTTACCGACCGATAGCCGATTAATCAACCGCTACCGGTCGGTAAAGTGTTAATAATTCCTAGGTTATCTTCTAGTTAGGGAACAATATTGTAACGAACAGCGTTTAAATAATAGGGAGAATAAAAAAGTTTGACAAGGTGGTATTCATAGTGCGCGTTGAAGGTGAACGGGGAAATTTAATGCAGCATCTCGTATGCGCAGTGACGTGTGAAAGCCGCGGGGCAATTTGTTCCTCATTAAAGCGTCACCGTATTCTTCCGGTTCCTGGTGCCGCGACGGAAGTCCGCGGAAGATTTCGCATTAACCCGGAAACTTGGCGCAACTTTCTTATGACCCGATGGGCTCCCAGAGCCTGAAAACTCATCTGAAACTCGGATTAGGGTATAATGTTGAAAACAAAGAGAGAAAAAAAAAGAAGAATAAACCGGAAAGCGCGAGTGGAAGGGACCGGACACGTTCGTCGCGAAAGTTGAAATTTCAAATGCGGCGAAACACGTCGGTGGGGGGAAAGGGGGAATCGTCGTCGGGGAGCAGAAGCAAAGTTTGTTAAACAACGAAGAAAGTAGAAGTAAAAAAAAAAAATGAAGGAACCGTCTGGATGGAGGCCGAAAGCGGACGAACGAAACGAAAACGAACAGCGGGTTACGGAAACAGAGTTGCGAGCGGAGCTTTAAATCCCGGAGAAACGAACCAGGAAAAGCGCAGCGCGCAAAAAAAAACGCGCCGGGAAAAGTAAAGAAAAGGAAAGTTGACAGAAATGAAGAACGAGAGACGATAGAAGGCTACCGGGAATCGATCGCGGCGTTCGAAATAAAACCGAAAGGAACGAAACAGATTTTTCGCGGTTAATAAAACCAACGCTACCTTTACTAGGATTTATAATCCCATATTTATAAGTTACACGACTCGTATATTTGGTTAAAAGTAAACGAATGAAAGTCTCTGTGGTTAAAGAAAAAACAAAGGGGGACATCGAACGATATTTAAGTGCTCCGCATCACGTTGGCGTTAATAATTACGGGAAATCGACCAAGTTCTCGCGGAAATCCCAACGGACGTAATAATACTCGGCCATCGTAATAATCGTAGTTCGCGGACGGTTTTATGCGAACGCCAGCCTGTTCGCGCGGAGTTTGCGCCAGCGGGTCCATAGCGTTTCCTAGGAAGACCGTATCATCGAATTCGACAGGGTTTTCTTCGCTCCTGGAGTCGGCTCCGCGAGGAGTGAAATTGAAATTTCGCCTCAATTTCCGTACATCCGATCCTCGGCAGAGTCACTTTGAATTCTTCGATGTTTCGCGACCACGATAATTCGTTATTTCGCGGCAGAGTAATTCCCAACGAAATTTATTTCAGTTTCGAAGACGAATAGACTCACCTTAGTATTGTCATCTGGAGAACACGTAACTCATCGTTAAGTGAATTAGCCACAGGTTCAGAAACGCCCTTGAGACTCCGTTCCCGTCGTGCACCGCGGCCGGCAGTTCCCCTGAAACCACGGAGAAGAAGGAAATAAATGAAACGAAATTCCCACCGAAAGTCATCGAAAGTCGACACCATATATTAGTAAAAAATACGGGAATTTTTATACCTCCACCTTGGAAATAGAAACTTCCTTCCTAATCATTGTTCCCCGATCCCCATAGACGTTTCTACGCGAGATCTTGGCGCGGTTCGGTAAATCACGCAGCCGAATATGTTTTATTTCGCTTGCGTGGCCGGCGACAGACTTGTAAACGGTGCCCGTGCCGGCGACAAGAACACATTTGTCATTTCATTAATGGTTGTTCCATCTATAGGTTTTCTGTCAAGCGCAGCCCGCCGCAGCCCGCCGCAGCTTGATGTATTTTGGCGGCGTCCGTTTAATCGCTCTTCGACCGAGTTACGTTTCCTAGATAATAGTTGGAGGCTCGGAGCTTTCATGAAATTAGGCAGTCCTTATTAATGGCTCTTGCGCCACGAGCGGCCTATCCGCTCTCTCCTCTTGTTCGTTCGTTCGTTCAACCAGAAGCGCATCGACTTAAGCCTCGTCGCGCGGGTTAACCGTGGCCCCCCAAAACTTTCCACCAACGTTTCCATCCGTTTCCTTCCTTTCCGGGACGCTCGTGATGCTGACTTGCCGCTTCGGACAGATTACAGACCCGCGACAGCCTTCTCGCGTGTAATTTGCACGCCGATTCTTTTCTTCGTTCCAACCTAAATTAAGGGCCTTCTTATTCGCTAAAAAATTCCAACACAGATTGAAACGCAACTTGATCACCGGCGTTCGAGATTCGAGAGATTCTCGGGGGTGGAAAAATAGGAGCCGTGATTATCGACCGTCCGATTCCTCCCGGAGGATCGACGGCAAGTCTCTTCCGGTACGTCGCGAGTCTCTGATAGAAAACGTGCTTCCGGCCGGTGTCCAGGATCGCTCGAGAATTTGTCTCTCTCGATTCCCCTTTCCGGGACCAGCGAGCTATCCTCGTCCTTTCGGTTTCTTCTTGGAATTTTTCAATTCGTCCCTCCCGCGACTTCTCGCCGGATACCTTTACGCGTCTACTCGGTTTCCTTCTCTTTCCCGAATTTTTCCTTCCGGCGTTTCATCGGCTGCCTCCTTTGATCTCTCAATTCCGCGAGCCCGTGTCCTCTCTTCGAATTCGAGATTTATCCCCACGGTTTCCGGCCAAAGTTCCTCCGCTCTCCGTTGTCTCGCGTTTTAGTTTCTATATTTTCTTCTTTTCCCTCGCGCAACTTACCCGCTGACTTTTCATTGGACTTTCAATCGTCTTCTGTTCCAGTTTTTCTCTTCGTACAACTTCGCGTTTCGTTTTTACATTTCAACGTCGAAAGTCAAATTCCCATTTATTCATCCAGCATCCACGCAGTCGATAACAAATGGCTCCCTTCTATATCATTATATGGGAATAACAAGAACAAAGAAAAGACAGTCTCTCTGCTCTTATTGTTTCCCTTCATCAAGCTTCTTTCGTTTTCTTCCGGTCCATTGCTCCTTCGCTAGCAGCGCGGGTCCTTCCATCTTCTTTAAATCTGTCGTCGCGGCTTCTTCCCCCATTTCTTCCAATTTCATATATATTTCCCATTCAGTCTCGCGGCTGCAAACGGCAGAATTTCACGTTGCCATTCTTAATCCGGCCATTCGTCTCCGAACGCATCTTCACGCGCGGATCTTTCGCTTCGACGATCGCCTAGAAGCCTAATCGTTCCAAGACTTGCCACTTTATAGCTCTTGGCTCCGACCCATATCCCAGAACCTTTTAATCTTCCTTGTCGTCGTCGCGCGAGAGAAAGGGTTTCGAGTATCGTCACGGTCCGCTTTGATCGACCTAATTTTATTCCTCTTCTCGACGCTGTCGCGCGTGCTCCGATTTCTGCTTACAATTAATATCCAGAACGAGTGTTTAATCGGATCTCTCGAGTCGTACATCTTGCTCGATATCAAAGAATGGAAGAGCAAATATAATCTCAGGATTCCGATACTCTCCTTTCGATCCTTTGAACGTTCCACGTGGCTTTCAAATATTTAAACAGCTGCTTTTTAAGCATCCCGAGAAATCGAGTTTGAAGCTTCGCTAGATCGATCGAGCCGGATCGATAATTGATACAATTTGCTCGCACCCACGCCGTGATTGAAATTTGATGAAATTCTTTCGAATGCTGTAGCCGTGGTTCAGTTTCCAATAATGCTCGTCGAAAAATTTGATCTTTCCGCGAGCCACCGCTAAGCGGATACGAAGCCAAGGATTTTTATTATTAGAGTTTCGTGGACGGGGGGCCCGGTGGTTGGTCAATACCACTGGATAAAATTGATGTGTGGCCAACACAGATACCCACTAAGACGAAACAGGACCTCGTAATTTTCTTACACGATCTACTTTGGCCGCCAAAAATATAGACGCAGGTCCTTTTAAGCTACGCTCAAAATTATTCCTCGAATTAATATCTATTGATTTTAATATATCGGTAACAAGCCAGTAATCGTGAAAGTTTGCACAAAGAACTTACTACGAGTACTGGGTTAAATAAAATAGCTTGTAGGGGCTGTAATTGGGTGTTTTATCGTACGTTGTGGAAATATTGAGATAACAAGAAACAAGTAAGCAACGAGGCGTGCAGTGTCACGGCAATTGGTCGCAAACGAATGGTCCGCTAATCAATGGACAACGGGGCGCGTTCGGTGAACAATGTATTCGCAGCTTGTCGTCCCTCGCCAGTTCATTGTTGTTTCGATTCAGGCCGGTTGGATACATTTCCTGCGCGCGGTCGAGTGTTCCGCAGCCTCCGCGACGAGAGTGCACGGAGCAGAACTTCCTATTGACCACTTCCTCTCCGACTGGAGTCAGGAATTGAAATTCCTGGCCCCCCGGAACGGAAGTGACCGATCGTCCGGCTGCTTTTTCGGATCCGCGATCGTACGCGACTCGTTTCTCACGCCTCGACGCCACCGATCCTTCTTTCCCTTCATTTTTTCCCCGAAACTTTCCTTCGAACCACTTTGCCAGGACTACTTTCCAAGCGTGCACCAACTTTGCGTCTTCCGTCGAACGCGAATTTTATCATAAGCGATGTTTCTTTCTGGAAACACAACGATACACGAATCGATTTTATCGAGGACGGGGATCCTCTTCGAAGCCTTAAATTTAAGTCTATCGCGGCCATCGAGACAAAAGCTTTTACTTTGGAAGATCCTTTGGTGGTCCCTGGGGCTCTATTTATTTTATGTTCATAACTTTTTACGTTTCTTTATCGTGTTTCGTTTCATTTCACGCAATGGAATATTGTCAGTCATCGTTGACCACTATGGTAGCGAACAGCTCGTGAAATTGTCAACTGTACGAGCATAAATGGAAGAAAAATCTCCGTGAATTAAGCTCGCCGCGATTTAATCAAGCGAGACACGAATTATCGAGACCCCCGGCGAACTTTAATTAGACCCCGGTGATCCTCGACGCTCCCCTCGTCGTTTGATTTGCCCCGGCGGCAGCCGAGAAAGAGAAATTAGTGGATTAAGTCGCGACACCGGGACCTGGTTTCTTTCGCCTCCCGAAGGATTTCTCTTGGCGAGAGAATAGTCCTTGCGAGCTTCAGGGGTCCTCGACGCCTCCTGAAATAAACTAGCCACCGGGCAATCGCGATCGAATCCTCGATCCTTTCCTCTCTTCTTTGATTATCGGGGTTCCCTCGAATCCGAGGCACGTACCGCTAGTAAGTTATTTCGTTTAAGAAGAGTAGACGTGACGCGCGTTAGCCGCGTGATCCTTTGGGTCTCGTTGATGATAGTCGAACGAATAAAGCTGATGCGACACTCGGGGCTCATTTTCAACCGAATGATTTTCTGCCAACGAACTGACAAACCCTTCTGGCCATTCGTCAAGCTCAATTTTCAAGATAAAATTTACTCCAGTCGTTTCGTCAGACTGCAGAAATGTTGCTAAATTCCTTGGACGTATGAAATTTCCATATTTCCGGATAATAATAAATCCTGTTCGATTTCAGTCGAGAATGTAAAAGAGGATTTTATCGTAACTTGCATCGTTAATCAGCAAGCAGGATGGGTCAGTCTACTCGATCGTTCGTGAAATTAATATCAAATGCCCGATTTTTCCAACTGAATTCGTTTACAGATTGGTTACTGTAAAAATATATTAACGTTCTTAGTTTTAGACTCCAAAATGAGATTAAACGGATCCTTTGCTTTTACAACTAATTACCGCTAACCAAGTCTTATAATTCTTTCGTTGTAAAGAAGAATGGAAGACTGTAATAACAAACGAAAGTATAAAGAGCCTGCATAAATTTTTGAATGCATCTTGCCGACAGCGGTGGTTAAGTACCGTTACGAATTAAAATAAATGAATATTTTACGCGCCAGTACTAAAATCGACCGATAATCTGGATAGCGTAACAGCACGCTTACAACGTGCGGCGGCCAGTCCGCAAAGAGCGTACTTAAGCTTATGGTCGTCTAGGGTTTAACAACTTGGATAAAGTATCTCGTTAGTGTGTGCGAAATTCTCCGTCGCGACGTGCCGGTTTACGTTAGCGTGTTTTTCCTGTAACGCGAACAAACACAACGATAGGCAAACCCCTAACAATTTACATGTATTTTTCAAGATAACAAACGCACGGAAATTTACAGAAACGTGTTTGCTTTTTCTCGATAAAAATTCCGTGTAACAAATCGTCCTTCCGTGAATAATCCAATTACTTTCTAACGTTTGCCTTCGTTAGCAGTTCCGATTCTTAATTACGTATTCTCCAGTTTATTTCCAGTTGCAGGGGTTAATTACAATCATTTTTGGTCAATAGACATACCCCCGAATTCCTACCCAGTTTCGAGAAAAAAATTAATTACTGAAAATGTCTGACCATACGTTGAGTTCTACCCCTGAAATTTTTCGGCGAAAAAGAATCTATTCAAATCGTTCTGAAAAAATTATTTCCATTTGCAGGGATTAATTACAATCATTTTTTATCAATAGACATACCCCCGAATTCCTACCCAGTTTCGAGAAAAAAATTCGAATAGGTTTGTAATTTTTCGGCGATATTAAAAAATTTCAAATCGAAACAAAAATATTATTTCCAGTTGCAGTGATTAATTACAATCATTTTCTATCAATAGACATACCCCCGAATTCCTACCCAGTTTCGAGAAAAAAATTCGAATAGGTTAGAAATTTTTCGACGAAAATAAAAAATTTCAAATCGTTCTAAAAAAATTATTTTTAGCTAAATGAGCTAATTACTTTCTAACGTTTGCCTTCGTTAGCAGTCCCGATTCTTAATTACGTATTCTCGGCTGAAAAATATCCACGTCGTCGATCAGGCGGACGGGGTTCGATCTAAGGACGTCGTGCAGGATAATTATCAATTTTACGTTCGTCGATAATTAGTCATCTTATGCGGGATGCATCCGACTCCGCCTGAAATTGGTCCAATTCTCTAATTGCGCGAATTACCTAAGGAGCTTTGAGCAATTAGCGTGGTCGGACGTTTGACGTTCTGCAAATTATAGACGAGTCTGATCTGTGCTCTATTGTCTCGTTTGCCCCGTTGCTCGTGGCTAATAAAACTTAAACCAGCACAGAGGAGTCATTAAGACGATGCGCGACTCGTTGAACTTCCCTTGGGCTTCCCAAATTCTACCCGCGATTAAGATCCTTTGGCGCGGAGAAGATTTCAGACGAGGACTAATATTTGCTCGTACGCTGGCAAGAAGGTCTCGCGTGGCTTCCCTCTCCCGGAAGTTAATTTGTTCGGGTGTTTCGATTCGACGCGATAAAAATTCTCGTGCCCCGGGGTCAGGAAGCATTAGAAGTGTCCTGGCGAGTCACGAACAGTCAAAGATTCCGCGGAACCTCCCGGATAAGGCTGGCAAATGGCGGAAAAAAGTGGCCCACCGATAACTGGCACGACGTTACCTTTCATCCTCGTTGCTCGCTATCTCTCTCTTTACCGGGCACTTCCGGTACCCGTAAGTTCCATTTTTATGAAACGCCGGGCAAGTACGGTCCGTCGACGGACGAGCATAAAGATTGCATTCGAGTCGAGCCCATTATCGCGCCATGCTCGAGAAATCCGGCAAAGAGGACTCCTCCGATTTTTTCGAAACAGTCGATAATTTACCACCGAGATCGATTCTCGCGACTGACCTTCTTTCCGGGAATGATTGTAATGTTTATTCAGAGATCGTCCGCGATTTCTATGGAGGGATAGAAAAGAAGTCGATGCCTCTGGAGACATTTTGAAGAGGCTACGTGCTCTCGTCGGTCGAGCAATCGATACCCGTAGCTAGCTGCAATGCTGACGGAACGCTCGAATGAATTTCGGCTAGGACACGACGTATACCCGGAAACATGGCTGACAAGGACTGCAAGCGTCAACCAGAATTTAGGCCAGATACGTATTTCAAATTCGTCACGCGCGATCGATCGATTATCTTGCCGGATAGAGCCCCCCCGGGGTGACTTGTTCAGAGATCGTAAATAAATAGAAAGTAAATACCAACCGGCGAGAATATTCTTCGAGCTTGATGCACGCAGAGGTAATCGAATTTACGGATCGATGGAACCGAAGAAAGAGGTCAAAGTAATTCGATGGCGGATTGCCTTTCTAACGACCAGATTAATCTCGCGTTATCCCTCGGTTACTCTCGGCATAGCTCGGCTTGGAAGAGATTTGTAATTCCAACGAGGACGGCGGTTATTAAGGCTTAAGTTAAAGACGATCGGGGGACGTATAACTTGCCAGGAACGGTGGAATTCCGGAAAGGATACCGAAAGCAAAAAACCTCTGTTATGTCTACGTGCGCACAATCGAACCGAGGACAGCAGGCTTCTTTTCTGTATCAAGAACGGAAGGATTTCTGACGAGAAAGAGCTTCATCGCGGGAGCTTTCGGCTCCCTTTTATCCTGAAAACGTGAGTCGCATTGTCGCTTACTTTCTAGGGACGTTCGATCGCTTCTCTCATTATTATCCCGTTTCTGCTTTTGTAGGTACTCTGTGCAACGTTTCCTGTAATCGTCACGTAAGTAATACGCAGATTGCTTCCAACGAGCAAACCCTTTCTGTTTCAGAGTCGATGACTTCTGATAGGTAGTTTCAGTGTTCGCGTGGACACGATAAATCAGGCTTTCGGTGGTCGAAGGTACAGGGTTGCATAAAAAGACCGATCGTATTTCCATCCGCTTGTTTCCATAGAAGGAAGGATCGCGAGCATCTGCATGCCCGGAGATGTCCCCCCTTAATTGTAAGAGAAAAACTCGACGCAACGATAAATCGCGACCCTCCCGCGGAACGTACTCCATTTTTTACGGGTGCTCCGGTTTTTATCATCCTCCGAAGCACTTTAATATACGATCGCGCGATTTAAATTAATGAATTTTCCAACGCGACCGCCGCCACGACAAAGGCATTAATTTCCGTTCCGTAGGTATTCGTTCGTTCGATCGTTATTAATACGCGTTCGCGTAAAAATTCTCGCTCGAGGGGTAATTCGAGCCGGTCGCGTGTCGCATTTACGAATATCCTGGATCAATATTTTTTTTTTAAATACTCTAAACGCAATTCTCTGGCGAACGAAACTCACCGTTCAGTACGTGTACCGCGATGGTGGTGTTGGCTTTTTCGGGAACCACGCAGCTATAGTTGCCAGCGTGTCTGGGGCTGGCTCTCTCGACGATCAGGGTGCTGACGATCACCAGGACCTCCTTGCTGCCCGTGATCTCCGTCGTTCTGTTCTCGCTGGAATAGAGATACCCAAACGTGACCCACATCCGATTCGCGTATCTCGGATCCTACGTTCTCGAGAAAAGGAGTCGAGGGGTGGTCCAAGAGTCTTGATCTTAGGTGTTTTCGCGCTCCGGTTGCAACCCGCGCGGCTGATAATTTCATTAACGCGGGATTGTCCTTTGGGAAATTGCTTTCGGTCGACGAACCTTATCGCGCGTCGCTTTCGAATCTCCTTTCGTTTAAATAAAACATTTACTTCTCCTTTCACGGTACTACGAACCGGGACGAGCTATTCTCTAATCAAAGATACAAACGGGAACTATCTTTCAAGGCTCTGTATTTTTAATCCCGGACAATGGAATCGGAAGGACGAGGGTAAAATGTACCTGACGTCTTCGGTGAGCGTTTCATCCCCTCTGGTCCACATGACAGACTCCTTGAGGTCCTCGAGGACGTCTCTGGCCTCGCACCTAAGCTTCAGAGCGCTTCCAGCCTTTAGGTGTCTCTCTTTAGGCACTACTCGCCCGGAATCGTCCGTTATCGTCAATTCCGGCGCTGAAAATAAAAAACAACTCTTCTAAAACATACTTACCCCTTATATATTATCGATCATACGTCGAGTATAGTTCTAAAAAGCTCACTTTCGAAAACGTACGATCGCTCCTTATTGCGATGTCGAAGGCACGGGAATCGCGGCGGTAAATTCAACCGGAAGCCAACAAATTATCAGGACTCGGTTGCCTTTCGGGGCAGCCAACACCGTGGGTGACAAATGGGACACGGACAGGAACGTATCGGTACGTGACCGGCCATTGAAATTAGGCTCGAAAGAAAGTAGAGGCTGCAGGAGGTTTCGCGAAAGAAAATCGACGTCGAAGAGCGTCCGTGACTGGGAACGCTAATGCCTCGAAACATCAACCCTTCGATGCGTGGGCGATCTTTGCGTTATCCTTCGATCGAACACACTTTTATCTGGTTACCCGAATATTTCGTTTCATTTTTTTGGTGGAATCTTACATCTAGATAGTGAATTTTCCCTATAATCGTGTTAAAACTTAAAGAGTTTCAGGGTAAAGAAAGCTACGTGACTGAAAAGATTTAATAAACGGTTATTTATACATTTTCTAGTCACGTATCGATGATTTTTTGGACGTCCAGAGCTAGTTTAATAGATGCTCTTTCCATCTTATGAAATTCTACCCAACCGGGGTGTAAACTACATTAATAATGGAGTTTACGCGTCGGTGATACGGCATCGAAGATCGATGGCGCGTGGCTCGCGACCCTTTTACTTAAACACAAATCAATCCCAGGGGATTTTGCGGTAGACGAAACAGATCTTGATTAATGTCCTTAATGCAGGCGACGATGATACGACGAGGGGACTTTAGGATTAATTCGCTAAGGACCACCTACTAGTCTTCTTCCCATCGGATCGAGATCGGGATTAAAAAGTCTGGAGCGAATATATTCTCCCAAAGGATTGCTGCACGTTCGAAACGCGGAGAATAAATCTTTCTTGAGTTTTCAATTTATACGAGAGGTTGTTAAGAAACAACAGATTTTCTCGAACGTTGTTTTCAACCAGTCGAAACCTGCAAAAATCTGTAAACTCGATCCGGACAAAAAGCTTGTAACATGAAAAAGCAATCCTGGACGATATCGTAAGGTGCACGGATGGATCGCCTAAACGGACAGGTCGCGCGATTAATCATGTCGAGCTCGAGCCAGCACGTGAGAGCTCATTTACCGATTGATCGTGCTGGATAAATAATTGCACACCGAATTCCTGTCAAAGTTTTTATAACCTGAACAATAATTATAATAGAATTCTGTTGGACGTTTACAACGCTTTTGAATAATGCTACCAGAGGGGATGGAATAGGAAAAATTGGCGACTGTATTTCGAAAGATAACCGCGGGCGGATAAATTCGCAGCGCCCGGGCAGTATATTTGTTGGTATTTTTATTCCCATTTAGCGAAGGACGTGATACGATTAAACTATTAACTGAATTTCAGTAGCGAACTTTATTCCGGTATACACAGCTGCTTGCGCGGATGGAACCGTCCGCGTGTCACGATGTTTAACTTTTTAACGTCGTTTTTATACGAAGCTACATTTTTCGAAAACTCCCGATATAAATGCAAAAGCAATTTTCGTTAAATGTGAATCACTCCTGTATTAACTCTTTCGAGAAAAAAAAATGTTTGATACTCGCGAACGCGATAGATTTGGATTTATTTCCCCCGCCATCTGCAATTACTAATTCCTTCCTCGTTATTGGCGATAAGATGAAATCCTTTGCAGACGTCGATTCGTGAAATAACAGTAGTCGAAGTAACCGGTTCCTGGGAGCATGGTTCGACGAACAAACGCGAGCAGGAATCGAATGGAAAATATAATCCGCGGAGGCGATAGTCGAGCCCGGGCGGGAGTTCGAAATTTCTTTCGATGGATCATTTTTTAAGCTCCTTTGGGAGGAACGGTCCGCGGACCAGAACGGGGACGACGCGGAAAGGATGCACATCCAGCCGGATGGTTTCCCAGGGGGACATCAGAAGTCGCGTAGAAGAAGAGGGATGGGAGAGAGGCAAGTACTCTATATTATTTAAATTGGATTCCGCGATTCCGTATGGCGCGGATTCCACGCCGCCCCGATCTTCGACTTTCTCGATCAGTTTTGCGAATTGATTTCTCGTCGACGCTGAAATATTAAGCTCCTTACGCTCCGTACATTTCGAGGAATGCTCCTCCACGCATGCAACGTTATTCCTTTTGGGAGTTATGGACGGATATTTCCATCGACCGAGTCATTGTTCGTCCGTTGGTCGCGGGACAAAGAGATCAGGCTCCTTTAATTACAACCTCCTTCGCGTCGATTGCTCCAGCGATCCTGGAGAAACATCGTCGTCTCTCGATCAGACTTTACGATCGACTCCTCTCCGTCCATCTTGGAACGATATTCTTTGTTCGTAATTAAAGTCAAATAGGCGAGACAAGTATCGTTGTTCCGGTCTGTAATTAGGCCTTCCCTTTGAACCCATTGCATCATTCTTTACGATTCCTTCGGTTAATTGCGGCAAAGTTCCAACTCCTTTGTTTGCAGTACACTTTGACAAGAACGAAAAAGGAGGCACCGAGCTTAGGAATCTGTAGAATTTAGTCTAAAATCCATCGTGCAAGGACATTGAGAAGGTTTCTAAGTAGAATAAGGTGGTATTGTGTTAGGTGGTAATTGAATCCGTCGCTCGCGAGACAGTGTGACTGCCAGAATGGTCTAGATTCTATTCAGGCAATTCGGTTACTCAAGGAGGACTGTATTCCGTTGAATATATATCAGTATTAGGAGAATGGAGCATTAATTATAATTAATTAGACGCGTCTGTTCGCAGAAGCATTCTATCGCTCGGTTGCGAGACGCTCGAGTAGAAAGGGTCGACGCCTGGTCGGACAAACGATCCCTTGAATATTCGTGGAATTAATAATTATAGGAATACTCTTTGATTCTTTCGTCAGCCTCTCTGCCTCGTACACTCGAACGAACAGTCCGCGTAAACGAGTTTAAGACCATTGAAGGTTAAAATAATTAAAGGTAGAATCCCAGGAAAACGTCGAGTATTAAAACTGGCACGCCTGTCGTCGAGTTTCCGTCTCCGTTTCCATATGTCTTTTATGCTTCGTGTTTTTGTACAATGATGCGCTCCCGACACAAGCGAAAAGAAGTCGAGGAATCAATGGAGGAGCAACGAAACGTCAACTGTCGCGGAAAGAAGTTGCCGGTGGATGGCCATTCATGAATATTGAATGTAAATTTTAAATAAATTTAATTCGCTATTCATGAAGCTTGAATATTCATGCGGACGTTATTGACAAACCTTGTTTTATTGACGCAGTTTGTGTCATTCCCACTGTTTCCGTTCAACCGACCGCGGAATTCATATCACCTGCGTCTTCTTCTTCTTCGATGCAACGTTTCGATCTCTCAATGGCGGGTTAAATAAACACTCCAGCTTCGTTATTTCCTTTTATTTAAAGTTGCTAAAATTGACAGAATATTTTCTTGGACGATCTAATAAAGCGTCGAACACTTTGACGAACGCTGATCAATCTTATCGATGGCCATCGTCCGAACCGTGACAAATATGCAATTTCGCGGTTCGCTTTTGCTTCCCGATCGGGTCCGGTTCTTTCTCGTTCCATCGATCTCGTAAAATTACTCGGATCCGCGAATTTCCTGGCCCGGTGGGGGGCCCGTGGAGCGGAAGGACCGCCGCCAGGAGCGGGTCAAAGAAATTCCAAGCAGCTCGACCGATCGACGGGGACGGAGACGGGAAAGGAGTCGTGTAACAATGTCGGTCTATCCGGGTTTGTTCTGCCCTACTTGGTCCTTACGGCAAGCTTTTGTTCGCGGAGCGGCCCTCTTCGGATCAGATCAGATTACTGGCCACGAGGCGCTTTAGTCGAGGAAATGCGGGTTTCCATTGCACCGAATTGGCGACGTAAGGGGATCCGGCGGACCTATCCAACGATACCTAACCCTTTCCATCGGTGGTGGCTAGCTCTCTCTCGCCTCCTGTTACCTCGATCTCGAATGTCGCCCTTGTAGTACCTTCCTCGACCACCCTTCGTCTCGCCTCTCGGTCAAGCTGTCTGGCCCTTAACGTCGATGGGAAACGACTCCGGGCGGAACGAGATCAGGACCGAGTTTTATTTCCAGTTTTGTTTACGTTCCCAACGATTCTGCGGACTCTACCGGTCCCGAGAGTGGATTAGTCGCGACGTACAATCGTTCTCGGCTTGCCCTAATCGCGTTACGGATTTTAGAACCGAGGATTCTCGAGGATTGCGGGAGGACGTTCGGTGGAATAACGATGATTAAATGATTTGTTGGCTTTCCTGCACCGAGTTTTACAAATTTAAAGCCAGAGCCAAGCGGAATTTTCGCTCACCCGTGACGATGACGTTGATGTTTTTAACCAACGGCGGATGAGTCGAGATTTGGCACTTGTAGAGTCCCGAGTCCCTCGGGGTCGCGTATTGTATCTGTAGCCTCCAATTGCTCGGGTACCTGGGGGATCAAACGTTAATTCACAAGTTAGAAATCATCTCTATAGGAAATTCATAGCTTTTTTTGAGCTAAAATTAATAAAATAAAATGAGGTTTACTTGAAATTGAGGCTGATCCGTCGATCCACGCTGTGGGTGGCCCTGCCGATCGTGAGGAGTCGAAAAGAGTCGTTGCTGTGTTGTTGCAGCCACGCCACCTGAACACAGAAAATATCCTTCGTTATTACCTCGTAAATCAGGGATTCGTTCGGGGGAGAGGAGGTCGCCTCGTCGAGCAAAGAGGCGTCGTATTGTTTCCGCGGTCCAACGACCAGGGAAATTAAACGGGATCTCTACGGAAAATTAATAATTTCGCGGGAAAAGAGTCGAGAAGCCGTTGGCTGAATCGTTGGCGAACGAATGCGCCCGGCAATTTCTTCGTAAGCGTTCTGGAAGAGACCGGCTTACGTTTCTCGTTTCTTCGCCTCCTTCGACCTTTTTCATCGCCGTGAACTCGATTCGATTCGTGACGAAACGTTGTCGAATTTTTAAACGCGAGGCACAACTAAAGCGAACCGATATTCGACGATAAAATAATCAATTTCGATGTTATAAACGATTTCGTTGCGCGCCGGGGAATCAAATAACGGCACGCGTTGACATTATGCCAGCACGGCCGCCAAATATGCGCGATAATAGCACGGACGCTATCGTTTCCGTCGTTATGAAAACGCCTCGCTTTGAACGGGGCCAAAATTATACGGCATTAAAGTTGTAACGTTTAATGCAAATGCCCCCGTAGAATTCGCGGCCGGATTTGTTAATTAATCGAGTGCGAATGGGCCGCAACGCCGATTTAAAATACAATACGTTACACGATTATCTCGTGTACGGAACATACGATCGTTTCCCAGGTATTCGCAGAATTCCTGGATAAACTACATCGCGGCATTATATTTTAATCCTCCCGTGCCAACGTTCCTGTAAGCGCTAATGATCCAGAAAAAAACAAAATGTTCTTTATTTTATACAGGGTGTTCGGCCATCCCTGGGAAAAATTTTAATGGAAGATTCTAGAGGTCAAAATAAGACCAAAATCAAGAATATCAATTTATTGATTGAGGCCTCGTTAAAAAGTTATTCAAAAATTAAAATAAAAAATTTCAAATCGGTCTAAAAAAATTATTTTTAGTTGCAGGGGTTAATTACAGTCATTTTTGGTCAATAGACATACCATCGAAATCCTACGCACTTTCGAGAAAAAAATTAATTACTGAAAATGTCTGACCATACGTTGAGTTCTTCCCCTGAAATTTTTCGGCGAAAAAAAATCTGTTCAAAGCGTTCTGAAAAAATTATTTCCAGTTGCAGGGGTTAATTACAATCATTTTTTATCAATAGACATACCCTCGAATTCCTACCCAGTTTCGAGAAAAAAATTCGGGAAGTTGTGAAATTTTTCGACAAAATTGAAAAATTGCAAATCGTTTTGAAAAAATTATTTTTGGTTACTGGGGTCAATTACAGTCACTTCTGGTGAATAGATATAACCCCGAATTCCTACCCAGTTTCGAGAAAAAAATTCGAATAGATGCCTAAATTTTTCGCCTGAATAAAAATTTTCAAATCGTTTTGAAAAAATTACTATCGGTTGCAGGGGTTAATTACAATCATTTTTGGTCAATACACATACCCTCGAAAACCTACCTGCTTTCGAGAAAAAAATTCTTTACCGAAAATATACTATGTGGCCGGAAATGTTTCTATAACTTTTTAACGAAGCCCCAATCAACAAATTAGTATCCTTGATTTTCGACTTATTTTGGCCTCTAGAATCTCCCATTAAAATGTTTTCCACGTGTGTATACATTTGAAGTGGCGTTTCGCGATTAGAAATTGGCTAGGGAAGTCGTCGATATTCTCGCGGCGTATCTTTTCGTCTCGCGACGGGGCTGTCGACGGAATCGGTTTCACATTACGTATTCCGGGGAATATGAATCCATCTGGAATCCCAAGCGGGCGCGTCCCCCGCGACAGAGCGACCGGAGAAACGCGGGATTCGACGGGAGCTGATTACGATGCGAAAAGTTTCTTCGGAAGGACCGTTCCGACGACGCTAACGAGAACGATGTTTGCAATTACAATCGGTTTTCCTCGCGATTCGCTGAATTTACCAGCTGCGCTCGCCCGTGCAAACGGGCAAACGCCTGGATTTCCCAAACTCCGCGCTTCGATGGTAATTGCGATCGTTTCTTCGAAGCATCGGCCCTTTCGAGATTGCTTTCCGACTTTGAGGCCAGCCACGATTCTTGGTTTCGTCCCTCGATCGCCGTTGTTTCGTGCAGGAAGATAATACTCGTACGTACAGTAGAGTCCAGAACAAATTTTACCGTCTCTCTGTCTCCCTGTGCAGTCACCATTTTTCCGAGAAACTAAGAATTACGGACAAGGCGTAATTGGATCGCTCGATGGGCTTGTATCAATCTCAATATATCTGATTTAACGCAGCGGAATATTTCAACCGAAGAGGGATCCGGGATATGGTAACGTACGATCCTATTCGTCATCGTTACGTCACACACTCCATTTATCCTGCTCGATGCATAAAAAGTCCTCCGCGGGGATGGAAATCACGAGAAAGGGAACCGTATTTGTCAATCCTCGCGTTGCGATACATTTTTCTTTCATCCTAATTCATCGTCTCGAGAGTTTGAAACAAAGCAAACGTCGCGAGCCCTTTTTGTGTCACGAAAACGTCGAAAAACGCGACAGGATGATCGAATATTCTCGACAAAGCAATGGTCCTCTAAATACCTGGAAAAACCAGTCTAAAAGCATTAAATTTAACAAGTTTTACTCACCTCCTTGTTTCCTAGCATGCCGATTCTGCAGTCGAGCAGCATAGTGTTCCCTATCCTGGAGGTGACGTTGATCTCCTGCTCGCCGTCCTCGAAGTACGGTCCGAATTTCCCGAAGGCGCTGTCCACGGTGGGCACGAGGAATTTTCTGACGGGCACGAGCGTTCTCTGGGTGGTGGTCGATAGCTGGGGATCGCGATCGTCCTCCGTCCCGGTCTTGATCAGCGGCTTGATCTCGTAGAAACCTTTGGTGGACTTGCCGCTCGACAGAAGATTGTTCAGCGGCCTGGAATGATCCTTGTTCGTTTCCTGGTTGACGAGGCGTTCCTCCGCCGGGGGTGGGACTTGGAACGAGATCGCCCTAACGTCCTCTATGTTCTTCTGGACGACGGGGCTCGTACCCGCGTCGATCGAGACCGCCGTCGAGGCAACGACCTCCGCGATCTTGTGTTTGTCCGGCTCCCCGGCGCTAATTTTTACGCTCGCGGGCTCGTCCGTGGCAGTATCGCCCTGAATATCGGTGCTGAACGTGGTTTCCGCTCTGGTCGAGGTAACGTAATCCCCCGTAGTGGGCTGCGGCTTGTTCTCGGGCTTGTCGCGCTCGGATATCCTCTGGACGTCGTTAAGCGCCACGGGAGTAGCCAACGACTCGCTTTGATCCTGCTGCGGCTCCGCCAGCGAGATGTTACCCGCGTTATCCCCCTGTCCAGGTATCGTACCCTCGCTAACGGCCTCCTCCTTGCTCCCTCGAACCGTCCAAGTCGTCTCCACGGTCACCTTCGTCAGCCTTTCGTCCTCCTCCACGCGTCGATCCTCCTCGTCGACCACAGGATGATTGATACTGTTCTCGATGGCGCCGTTCTCCGGCTCTGCGACACAGAAAAACACAACCGACGGTCAGAGAGTGGTTTTCAGGGGGAAAAAGTTTAATTTTCACGGATGCCTCCTCCAGTTTTTTAACGAACCCTTAACAGGATGGTTAGGCCATAAATACAGGAACAGATAGGATGGAAATATCTCTTTTTCGTAGCGATTCTGGTCGTGCATCTTTCAGTGCCCATCAGAAAAAGCGAATATCGTAACCCTCAGGCGGCCTCGGTACTCTATACTCTTCAGGACTTTGAAGAGAAATACCCGTCATTTGTAATTTTACGTCGAGCAATATACACGCGAGAAGTAGGTTGAAAATATCGACGTTTTTCTCTCTTTTTGTTAGCCTGTGCTTTAGAATGATTAGTTCCTTTTTCTCTATATTTTATTCGAATTTAAAGGGAATCGTAAAGGACGATACGTGGGACAATTTCAAGTTTATTCATTTATTTCTCATAGCTGTTACAAATGACAAATTGCTAACGTAGAATTTATTTTTTCCCCCCCCGAGTCTTTTACACTTGTTTGCAGCCAAATACTCGAAACGCGAGCTCGTTTGTCCGCAACACTTTTATTCAGCGACCACGCTTCGCGTCTTCTAGCCCCGCTACGGTCTTGTTGTTTTATTTGCCGGACTTAATGGAGGTTTTTTGCCCCCCGAGGTCCATCTTAGCGGGCTCGCCTCTTCGCTGCTGTCAGAGGGATCGATACACCACGATGTTGATTAATTTCAGCCACTATTTTCGGAACTGTTTTATATCCGAACGATTTTTGACAGATTTCTCGATGCATAATTAACTCCGATTTCTTTACAGTCTACTGTTATTTTTCGTATATTCTAAATTCAATTCCAGTCGTTCTATTCTTTGATTCCACAGATTATTTTCGTTGGCTCGATACATTTCAACCATTTTAATGACCTCGGGACGTAGGTTTCTCTATCGCGTGGGTCGTCGGAATATTTTAAGTAAATCGAGCACTGTAACGCTGTTTAAATCGTAGTCTAAAAATTATTTTCGGTCGCGGGGCTCAATTACAAGCATTTTTGGTGAATACACGTACCCCTGAATTCCTACCCACTTTCTAGAAAAAAATTCGAGAAGGTGTGAAATTTTTCAACGGGGAAAAAAAATTTCAAATCGTCCTGGAAAAATTATTTCCAGTTGCAGGGGTGAATTGCAATCATTTTTTATCAATAGACATACCTCCGAATTCCTATCCAGTTTCGAGAAAAAAATTCGAGAACGTTTGACATTTTTCGGCGAAAATAAACAATTTCGAATCATTCTAAAAAAATTATTTTTAGTTACTAGGGTCAATTACAGTCATTTTTGGTCAATACACATATCCCTGAAATCCTACTCAGTTTCGAGAAAAAAATTCGAGAAGGTTTGACATTTTTCGGCGAAAATAAAAAATTTCAAATCATTCTAAAAAAATTATTTTTAGTTACTAGGGTCAATTACAATCACTTTTGGTGAATAGACTTACCCCCGAAATCCTACTCAGTTTCGAGAAAAAAATTCGAGAAGGTTTGCAATTTTTCGGCGAAAATAAAAAATTTCGAATCATTCTAAAAAAATTATTTTTAGTTACTAGGGTCAATTACAGTCATTTTTGGTCAATACACATATCCCTGAAATCCTACTCAGTTTCGAGAAAAAAATTCGAGAAGATGTGAAATTTTTCGTAAAAATTGAAGAATTTCAAATCGTTTTAAAAAAATGATTTTTAGCTAAGGGGATCAATTACAATCACTTTAGGTGAATAAACTTACCCTCGAAATCCTACACAGTTTCGAGAAAAAAATTCGAACAAATGCCTAAATTTTTCGCCTGAAATAAAAAATTTTCGGAACTGTTTTATATCCGAACGATTTTCGACAGATTTCTCGATGCATAATTAACTTCGATTTCTTTACAGTCTATCGCTATTTTTCGTATGTTCTAAATTCAATTCCATACGTTCTATTCTTTGATTCCACTGATTATTTTCGTAGAACACGTTCCGCATTCTTCGCGTACGGTTCGCTAACGGTGACCACCGCTCGGACAAAATTCGCCCCATTACCCAGAGGAATTATAACGCGTATTAAAATTTCGTCGCATTCTTTCGCGGCCGTGCTGAAACGTTTCTCCGGCAACGAAATATATCTACTGTGCCTGGAAAAATTCCAGACGCTGCCCCGTACGCGGTAACAATGCTCCCGTCTAATTTCTTTGTTCCGAGGCCTTGCGTTTTTACCCCCCCAAAAAACTAGCGCCGTGGGAATTTCATTTTAAAGCCGGGAAACGCGTTCCCCACGGTTCCTCTGAAATGGAAATTTAAGAAAAATCGCAAGGAGCTGGTTTTCGGTCCCAGCCTCCGATTCCTTCGAAACTTTACATATTTTTATACATTATATACTCTTAACTTGGAATTCTATGTGATTAAAGTCACCTTTATCAGAGCAAGTTAGCCCTAATTGTTTAAATAGGCACAGAGGAGAGTTTCGAAGTAATCAGATACTTAAAATTATCTCGTTTTGAAAATGAACTGCTCACCGAATCCCAGCTGCATCGAAACACTTTGACAGTTGGATTTATGGTCCCGTATACTTGATTATCGTAATCCACGCGCGCTGCTTTTGCCCACAAGCACTTCACTTCATTAGCAAACTTCGAAATGGAACTGTTCTATAGATACCATGACTTTCGACAACCGCGGGAGTCTTGGAGCTCTCCGTAAATGATTTAGCACCGTGGAATATCGCAAACCAGTTCATTTTGTGGCCCTTCACTGAGAAAATTGATAACTAAATAAAAGTTCTCTATTAATTTTATACTTAAACTCTCAAACCCTTTGGATCTGCATGCATTTTCGAATAAACAACTCGTTTAATGTCCCAACGACGTCGTAAATACCACTTAAAATCGATTACGATCGCAGGGATTTCCTGGCCCGCGGAAGAAATATCGCAGATTCGGAATTTCGGCTCCCGAAAGGTGCTTCGAACTATATCGCTTTCGTTTCCCACTAGCAGAAGCACAAAAAGCCTGTCTATATTTCGAGAGAATAGGATTTCTCGTATGAAAGGGGATTGCGAAGTTTTTGCGAAAATCGAGAACATGAGCTCGATGTAGTTTCAAAAAAAAAAGAAAAAGAAAATACCTGTACGTGACGGGGATTGGTTCCATATCGAAGAGGGCTAAATAAGAAAAGTGCGGCACGTTTGGAAAATGAAAATAACTTTATTCTCGTCGACGCTCGAACGTGGCTTTTCGATTCGTTCTTTATCCTTGAAATTTTTAATCGATCTTGTTATTAAACGATCCATAAAAGTGAACGTTATTAGTAAATTGCGGTAGAAATAAAGTTAAGTAGAATTATAGATCATAGATCAAACGTGGTGCAAGTAGTAGCGATCGAGGTTTGGTCAGACAGAGAAATAAAATCTTTTTTACGGTAATACGATGCTTTTAACTGCATTCTGTGTTAAAGGAGGACCATAACATTGTTACAAGTACAGAATTTTCACGAATTAAGTACTAATATCCAATAATGGTCAGAAATGCTCGTAAAACGATCGATTATCAAATGATTTAAGTGTTTAAATTGTTCAGAGCTCTCGTTTGAGCTTCCAGTATTATGTCCAGAAAGAGTTTAAATCACAGCTCACGGAAAATTTCGCCAAATGAATTCTATCGTTTGAATTTCAAATCTATCAATGCCCCTGGTATAAAGATAAGATTATCTGCGTTCGAAATCAAAGATAGAGGTTCGAAATCTTGTTTCGGAGGTTGTTAACGCGACAACGATATCCGCTCGCATAAGTGGCGTCTTCTTCTGCCAAATCTCGCGCGGAATACCGAATGCTCGAGACTAGGAAGCAGTTTGCCAAAGATTCGCATCTGTTAGGATCGCCTGATCGATGATACGGTCCTTTAGTCCACGATAGATCTCTAAAAATACGCAATATTTCGTATCTCTTTTTGAAAACCATATTTATTCGCAAAGAGAACAATACTACTCGGTGCTCGTGTAATGTAAAAATAAAAATTGTCGTTAACAATAACTCTGTCCACTCAGTCGCTTCGTTAGTAAAGAGTTTACGCAACGATATTACCGATGAATATTTTTCAAAATACCCAGTGTTTTATTTCTCAACGTTATTGTTTAAATTTTCGTTCGATCGCCTGTCGCGTCCGTTCCTTCCGGCCGATTGAAATTGTAATGCGAATATTCAGAACACCGCCCCGCGGTTTTTACGAGCAGGATGCAACTTGGGCTCTGCTTTCCTGCCCTTTTATTCGTTATTGTGTTCCCATGCGCTCTTTGTGTGTTCGTTGGACGTTATTCGATCCTTAACTCGGGCACTTTTAAATCAATCCCCGAAACGTAACGATGACCCGATTGATTTAATGTGGCCCATGACCCGATTCGAACGAACCAGAAAACGCGAACGAAGCTAGGTCACCGGGCAGAGGCCACAACTTTAAACAACGAAACTATTTCCATTAAAAATATAAATATATTATTCCGTATCGACTGCATACTTCATCCCGGGGCTTTAAGATTAAGCTCTGAAGAGGATGGGGTGAAAAAAGCAACGTTAATTCGCCGTAATTACACGCCGAAGTACCGAGCAATCGGTCACGCAAGTTCGCTTAATTGCGAAATGCCGCTCGTCGATCATAATTTACCGATCTCGAGGCCCGGATTTATGGAACGTGCGAACCGGAAAATTTTACGGATTACTCCTGCAGCTCCTGTTTCGTGTTCTTCTCCTCCGTGGACAAACTTTCAAGCAGACCACGCGTCTGTATCATTTAGTAATCGTATCGGCGTGCAATCCGATATGTCGATACCAAGTCCGCGGCTTTCAATGCGTTTCGATTCTCTCGCGCGAGGGAATATCGTAAGTAGATTGAAAATGCGTTTGTATATTTTTTGGGGACAACTGGAGCATGGAATAAAACTCGTTCCGTCGTTGGGGTTTAAAAATATTTCTTTCCATTTCATATACGCTGGAATATATCTCGAGTAAAATTTAGAAAGATTTTTGGGCTATTTCCGTGAGAAGAAAAATAGTTTCTGGCTTTTAGAGTTGATTTAGTTTAGCTGGTGATGCCGCGGGGCTCCCTAAACACGGTGTGCTTAGGCGAGGGATTAGGCTACGCCCGAATCAGTTTGTTCGTGCACTATACACAGCCGTTGACTGTCAGTCGATAGCAGGATACAAGACCCTGAGCAGTTACGTTAGTCAGGACGAGGCCTTACGAGATCTAGCCACCCACGCAAAGACCTTTGGGCCCTGTTCCTCTGCTCTCAAAGCTCGACCTACTCTCCAACACTCCCAACAATAAAAAAACATTGAAATAGCGTGAAATATCTAGTCACTCGTGAACTCAACATTCGATTAACGAGCTTAAAAATTAATTCATCGATCTAGTATCTTAATTACCCCCTTAGCTGCGAAGTATCCTCTCAATTCACAGGTAAGGGTTCACTGAATCAAAAATAAACTGCAAAGATGGCCTCACTTTTTGAAGTCTCGTTCTACTGAAAGACCAGTGACCCTCGATGAAAGTTAATTAACTTAACGATGGTCCCTACAGTCGCTTATTAAGAATAATATATTGTAAATTAATTGTAAATTAATTTATTCTTGTTACGTTCACTAAGCGATAATGTTTGACTATGTAAAATCCACATCTGTAGTTCCTTAGATATTACATCGTTGTACTAAAGGGTTTAATTACCCGTTAATAAATGAATAATAATAATAGTAATAATAATAATATACATCGAAGCAAACTGATAGGCAATCGAATGGAATTTCACGGTCCGTTAATTAGTAATAGAGTAGAAGAGGCTTAGGATTCGTTCGAGTAACTAACTCCAAAGGGTGAATAAATAGCGCGGAGAGGATATGAAGAGCGAGTCGGAAAGGGTTGGGGTTCAGAATAACGGAGTAAACATTTTTCTAGCACGCTATTTGCACCGTCCCTTTCACAGAACGTTCAACAACGTCCCATTTCGGCCGCGCTCGCGATTGATCTTCAGCGCGTTGTTTGCGCGTAAACGAATTTCAGAGATTATTTCCGGCCTGGCGGATCGCGTCATAAAAAGCGACCAACTGCGATCTCTTCGGGTTACGTGTATTTTTTTTATTCGTCCAACCGAAACGAAATCGGGCCAGGGGCCAATATATGTAGGAAAATTAATAATTACAGCGTCCGAAACTTGATTCGAATGAGCTATTTTCAGTGGCACATGTTCGAAAGATCGATCTTAAGAAAGTTGGTACCAAATATGGGTCAATCGAATTTTCTTGGTCGAGCGGTTTATTTCGCCATAAAGATGCCGAGTCCATCGCGGATAAGATGATAATTCCGGATCTGTCGCACGCATGATGTAGCCCAATGTGTAGGAAATTAGGTGGGCGAATTTATGTCGGACCTTTTGTAACGAGATCCGATATTTGATTCAGAGCCCGTATATTTCATCCTGGCGAGCTCCAGCTGCGTATAAAGTATCGCGCAAACCGTCGAATAAAAATAAATAGCTTTTCATTACCGGGGTTAAAAAATTTGTTTTATTTCTGTATTTCAAATATTTTTATCGATTTCCCGAGGCGGCGAAAGAGGGTAAACCGAAGTGTCGGATATCAGGCGGAGATCGGTTTCCATATCGCGAGAGAAGCTTCGATGTTGGCCAGATGCTAAGCGATACCAGAGAATCACGTTACATAGCACTTCTTGGGTGGTCATGATTTGCCGGGAGTAATTTGTTGTTAGTAGTGTGAGAGAAACGTGTATTGTTCTGAAATCAATAAAAATAAGCTAGTGCTCACCTGACGCCGCGGCGGTGATCATGACGGAGACAATGGCGATGACGCCGAGCACCGATGCAGCCCGCATTCTCCGGCCGGTCATGTCGAGGATCCGCTCGCTCTCAGCCTTCAGGAATCTGGTCCATCGTCTCGTTCATCTTCCCTCTGCGCAGAAAGGCGAAATTGCTGCGTTAAAGCGTTACGATCGGAGGCGGCGCTAAGAAGCCCTCGTAAACCCTCCTCGCGAAACTTGATTTAACACCTCCCCCTCAAGCTTTTCGAGATCTAATTCCGTGTTTACGGGGGACTTTTCAAGTTGTCGAGATATACACTAGGACTTTGGAACTATATTTTCGGCTCGAGTAAAAGATCGAAGCGCCCATGCTGGACCCATGGAGGGTTTTTTTTCTTTCTCTCCCGGAGTTCGTCTCCTTATGCACGGAGGGGGGGATGTTAATTAAATTCCGCGGTCGTTCCGCCCCACGTTTAATTGAGAGAAACTTTTCCCCGGTTCCCGAGCTTTTAAGCTCCTCGAATCGGGATCGCGCGTACGGTATTTTCGATCGCATTCCAGCCTTTTTTAGGGATAGTTAAGCGAGTATGGGAATCTTTCGATCGTACGTGCATCGAGAATAAATCTAAATGTTACAGGTGTCTGGTCGCTGTGAAACGCGTCAACAGCTAGATAGCCACTCGTGTATGGGCATCTTGCGTTAAAAATTCTTTTTTATTCCGCTCCAGGACTGTTCTTTCCATCCTGGAATATCTATCGGCTACAAAATAAATAAACGTTGGCCTGCTTTTCGCGTCGTAATATAAATACCAGTTATTGGTTTTTCGTTTCACTTCGCCCACTAAAATCGCTCTCGAAAATATTTACTAGCTCCGGGTAAACACTCTGTTCCGTTATTTTCGACACTGTTCGTTCGGTTTCAGGGCCAAGTGGCTTTTAGAAATCGACCTACGGATCGTACAATTTAATTACATTACTATCATTGTACATTCGTATGCTTTGTACCTTTAAAATTGTTGAGGGTATTGTTCCAATTACATGGAAGCTGGTTCTTAGGTTAATGAAAGGCACAGTTCTCCGGAAAAACTTATATATATTTGATTATATCTATATTTGAGTGTACAAAGGAAAAATGAGCCCAGGACTTTACATGCGTCCTGTCCTAGCCGACTTATTGCTTCCAACTGCATTTTGTTACTGCAACAAAAATGAATAAAAAGGGATTCGGTATTCCCGTATCGTAGAACGTTTCCCAAGCTCGTTTCGCTCGTGACCAAATTACGACGCGATTTGGATTCCAGCTCGGGCCTGGAACAGACACGTCTGATAGGGGAGACCGCAAGGCCGCAGACGCTCGTGACAAATCTCGGCTGACTTGCAACTGTAATGTTTAATCAGACGTGTAATTATGTCTACGGAGCGTAATGGCGCGGCGGTGGCGGCGGCTGCCACTTGCCGACTGGAGACGGATGAAATTTGCCTTGCACGGGCAAGTCAAATATTCGCACGAATGCGATTACACGATTTAGCACGGTCCTGCACGCTGCTTTCCCCAGGATTCCGTATAATACTCACACTTCCGGCCCTCCCCCGCTCCTCTACGTCAAGTAATAAACGTTTATGAGCCCACCCACGACTGTTTCGCCGAGCAGACACTTTCCCTTGATTATTCGATTACGCGCTAGACCACTTTGAATCGATGGTCTCCTCTTTTTACGAACATTCCTTAGTCTCTGGGACTCGTATGACCTGCTCGAAATTAAATTGTAAGCAACCTTTAGGTTTGTAATGAATGAATTTATATTATGTGAGAGTTTCGATCGAAGGCATTGCCGACTATGTGTGTGTGTTTCGCGTGAAGTATGTATTAGAAGTTGTTCATTTTATTAGTTAATCGTTTAATCGAGCCAGCTTTCTGTACAAAACATTGAATTTAGATATTAAAGGGAAAATATCTTACAAAATATTAACCTACACTGTTTCATTCGAAAAGAATAGTTGAACAATCGCTTTGGAATGGCCCGTCGAAATTTCTCGGGGTCTTTGTCGCGTGATTTATTAGTGAAAAGAGAATCTTACCTACTGTTATTGGAAAAGTTGAACAAAGTTCGGAAGTTTATACATTTTGCCGCGAAAAGCCGAGGAAGTGCTCGAGATTTCGAGCTGTTTTAACAAGTTCGAGGGCGAGCCGGGGCGGTTTGTTTTTTCAGGAGTGTCAAAACCGAAGGCTGGCCTCTAATTTAAATCGAGACCGACCTTAGAAAGGTATCTCGTTAGTTTTGCCAAGTTTTTCGGCTGTGGATTTTCGCAGACTCCTGTCTCCAGTTTATACGCGCTCGAATTTCGGCCCGAAATATAAATAAAGGAAAATAAACGAAAGGCTCTCGATGGGTACGATCCTCTTTCGCGTCGAGGGTATCCTTGATCCTGTAAACATCCCGGAGCGAACGTCTCGAGTGTTTCCTTGGATAACAAACGAATTTTCATACGCATATATTCGCGAAAAAGTCTACCAGTCCAATTAAAAAATTTTACCGCGATAAATCTCTTGTAGGTTGTTCCCAGGGAAAGTTCATGTAAACACTTGGGTCGATACTTGGACGCAACGCAATCAAAGATTTCCCCGCGTTGCAATATCCAGCGGAAAGTTGTATGCCAGGTACTTTTCGCGACACTCGATGCTCACGAGCCCCATATATATTATAGCAAGCTTTCTCCGTTCGATCTCGCGGGACAAAACATCGAAACTCGATCGAACCAAGTTGAAACCTGGTTGGACACAATAGACGTTACTCGGCAAATGAGGATGATCGAACCTTTGACCCTCCGGGGAACTGTTTGAAGCGTGAATCTTGAAATACGTACGCGTGGCTCGATACATTTCAACCGTTTTAATGACCTCGGGACTTAGGTTTCCCTATCGCGTGGCTCGTCGGAATGTTTTAAGCAAATCGAGCACTGTAACGCTGTTTATTCGTAGTCTAAAAATTATTTTCAGTTGCGGGGGTCAATTTCAATCATTTTTGGTCAATACACATATCCCCGAATTCCTACGCACTTTCGAGAAAAAAATTAATTACTGAAAATGTCTGACCAAGCGTTGAGATGTTTCCCTGAAATTTTTCGGCGAAAAAAATCTGTTCAAATCATTCTTGAAAAATTATTTCCAGTTGCAGGGATGAATTGCAATCATTTTTTATCAATAGAGATACCTCCGAATTCCTAACCAGTTTCGAGGAAAAAATTCGAATAGGTTTGAAGTTTTCGGCGAAAATAAAAAATTTCAAATCATTCTAAAAAAATTATTTTTAGTTACTAGGGTCAATTACAGTCATTTTTGGTCAATAGACATACCCCCGAAATCCTACCCACTTTTGAGAAAAAAATTCGAGAAGTCGTGAAATTTTTCATCAAAATTAAAAAATTTCAAATCGTTTTAAAAAAATTATTTCTGGTCGCAGTGGTTAATTAGAATCATTTTTGTTGAATAGACATATCCCCGTAATCCTGCTCACTTTCGAGAAAAAAATTAATTACTAAAAATGTCTACCCATACGTCGAGTTGTTTCCCTTAAATTTTTCGGCGAAAAAAAATCTGTTCCAATTGTTCTGGAAAAATTATTTTTAGCTAAAGGAGTCAATTACAATTAGTTTTGATGAATAGACTTACCCTCGAAATCCTACACAGTTTCGAGAAAAAAATTCGAACAGATGCCTAAATTTTTCGCCTGAAAAAGAAATTTTCAAATCGTTCTGAAAAAATTATTATCGACTGCGGGGGTCAATCACAATTATTTTTGGTTAATAGACATACCCTCGAAATCCTGCGCGTTTTCGAGAAAAAAATTAATTACTGAAAATGTCTGACCATACGTTGATAAGTTTTCGGTACTCTTCGATCCTGAACGACGCGAATATCGATCGATAGGTTGAAATCAAGATCGTGAGAAATTTGTCGTAGGAACCGCAGGAAGTTCAGTTTCCGGTAAGACGGCCGATCTTGAATGTACATTGAGTTATAGCGAACGCGTGTCCCGGCAGAGATGTTAGTTAAGACGATTCGACAGGAACTTCTCTGATCGAGTTACGGAGGGGCCTGGGCTCGATATTCGAGTTAATCGTAATTCTCGGAGGAGCCGAGAGAGACCGAGCGACTGACTGATGGAAATTACGTAGAAGATAATCGAGCTTCAAAGGGTTGTAATACGTAATACCGGGCGCAATTTCGGTGCCGCGACGGGAACATGTGCCAAGAAGTTTCGCGAGTGCGTGCTTCTCTCGGTGAATTACGTACTTGTTCGACGGTAATATTTCCAGCGGGTAAATAGGGGAAGCGATAATCACGATTATCGTGCATGGGAAGTAATAATGTTGAAATTAGTAATCACTGATAATGTCGAAGCGCGACGAGAGCGAGACAGCGATTTAAAACGTTGGATCGTGGGTCAAATTGCGGTTTTAACTTGGCGCGTAAGTAACTTGGCTCAATTTTGTTAACGGTCGCGAAAATCCTTAGAGAAACTTCGGGCGAATGTATAACTTTCGGGAAGTTTAGAATGCGAAGAAAATCCTCCGGAAAACTTTGTAAGTAAACGCAATTTTCGTTGAGCTTAGAAAGTAAATTGAATTTTAAGATTGTTTACAAAGCAAATTACCGAGTAGCCGGAGAAACGAATGAACAATCGAACGAATCGTTTAATCGTGTACTTGTTTTCCCTGGTCCATCGCCGAAATAAGACACGCGAGATCGTGTGAAATTATTTTTACCGAGGTCGAGGAAGTTGAACATTCCGATTTCAGACATTTGTCTCGACATTTGAACGGTACTCGAGCTTCTAATTTTAATCTTAATTGTATCCCTGTTCGTTTCTTCGCGAAAAAAACACCTCGAAAAAGAACGGAAGCGGAAGGGGTAGGACTTCCCTTGGTATTCGCGGCGGTTTTCGGTATTCTCGACACACGTCCGATGGCCTGCCAAGTTGTCCCGCTCGGAGTGACGGATTTTATTAAATAATAAAGCCTGTCGAATCGTAGGCGCGTGTATTTTTGTTCGTTTCTCGTTTCGGAAGTGGACGAATCGAAAAAAGCGACGCGCCCGCGAAACAATATAACCGAATTCGTCGATCCGCGGTCCTTCGTTGCATGCTTGGAACCCGGGTTCCCCGGTCTCCCCGTTGAAAATTCAATTTTTAATTGTGTTCGATCTATTTGACGAGCTCCAGTTTAATCTCAGCGCACGTGTGCCCCTATGAATTCCACCGACGCCCCACATCCTCCCAACTCCCCATTCAGAATTGTTCAGAAACGCTCAAAATGTTGGTTACATTTTAGCAACTTTAAATTATATTAGTCTTATTAGAAAATGTGAAATTACATTATTCGTAATAACTATACTGCGGATCTTTATGCAAATTCCTATTTTTATCAATAGAATTAATAAAATGGGAGATTAAAATTTGTAGACGATTGTCTCAACCCTTAAATATAATAATTCGTATCTTACTTTAAGTATTTCTTATATTTTTCTTGAGAATTAAAATTCCCCATAAATGCATAAACATCCGCAGTCTACTAATAACCATTATTCCAGTTCAACCAAGTCGTTTCGTTTATCTCTAATAGTCATTTCTTATTCCTACCTGTACTCGACATTTTTGCCCTTTTAAATATTCTTTTGAACGATCAATTTTCCGAGCGAGTTTCCCTCGATTTAAAAAGCACCGAGTCATCCCCGGATATTAAATTATTAAATATCGAGTCACTCTTCTCATTGATTAGCGCACAGTGACGCGTGCCTTTAGAATTTTCCGAAATTATCCTGGCGTTCCTTTGGTAAATCGTAACGGAACGTAGACTCGTCTGCGCAGTATTTAACGTCACACCTAATCTGATCCCTTTAATCCTATTTGCCGACGGCCTCACGTTTGGGGCAAACGCGTTCCTGGGAGCAGATTAGAAACGTACGTCTCTTCGCTAACGTCGTTTTAACGATTCATAAATTTCGGGGCTTGTTGGCCCGGGCTATTTCCAAAAGTTGTCGGGAAAATCTGAAATCTGGGCCAGCAGAGCGTCGCGGTTGCTTCCAGGATATTCCAGGATTAACCGAGGATCGATTGGATTACGTTAACACACCTTCGCGAATGAATAATTCACGCATCCTCGTTTCACGGTCGATGAAATTTATACTCCTGAACGAACGAACGTTTCGATTCCTTCGTTTCTCTCTCCTTCGACCTTGGACCGAGTAAAAGTTAAAATTTATTCAAAAAAAGTCATCTAATTTAATACCAGACTCACTGCACGACAATTGGAAATTTCCTTTTGGCTTTTATTATTCCACAAAAGAACACAGCTTGATTCTCGCGAACGCTTATAACTCGACGATTCGTTTCGAGATCTATGTACACGGAACACGAATGCACGGTAGATCAGATCCTTTATTACGGCTTGCACTCTGTAATCCAGAAGTTGAAACATGATCCGAAACACGGGGCAAAAACTGGACCGCATTGCAGTATGCGTTGGGGACTTTGAGTCGGATCGGTACCGCATCGATCCTCCTCCGACAAAAACAAACGGAACCGGTGGCTTTTGTCGCGAAAAAAGAACGGGAAAGTATTGAATTAGCTCGCGAGCCATCGCTAACTTCCGTCAGGCTTTTTTGACCATCGATTTTCCGATACAGGGTTCAAAGAAACCTCCAAAGTTCCTCGGAAGCGCAGTAAATTTAAACTCCGCGCGACGTTCGCTTCTGCTGGAATCATTAGTCCCTTTCAACTCGCCAAAGAAATTAGTCCTTTAATTCGTTAATTTTTAACCAAAGTTTGTTTATAGAGAGCTCAACAATAATCGAATTCGCGGGGAATGGTTGTCCGTCTTTTTGTTAATTAAACAGGTTCGAAGGGAAGGTTCTAATTTCTAGGTTCTAATTTGTAGTCGCTCGCGACGTGTCCAGGGGAGGATAATTAATATATTGCGGGTGAAACGCGTAAAAAAGTTTTTTAACTGTAATGGCCTCCCCAGTAACGCGGCTTACACCCCACCGACAGTTCGATATACTCAAACTTTTCTTTCGAACGGCTCTAACTTTTACCGCGTTTAATCCTGTTTCGCCGGGCGAATTTCTGTGTCGCCGTTTCCCTTGTTCCAGCGGACGGAATTAATCGCGATCCTTAAAACTACTTTGTACTTTAAACAATTCGTATTTTCGAAAGGAACGAAGGTCGGGAAGACTGTTTCCCCCCGCATAAGCAGAAGTAATCAACGATCGATATTTTCCCTGCGGAAAAATCGTGGAATCCGCGAGCTTTTCGCGGTTGAATTTGCACGCGACTGTTGTCCCCCCCGTTCGCCTTACACGTTCCCTAATTAAACGCGATATTCGAGTTGGCCCTTTGTGCAAAGTTTCATCTTACCGCGGGGAGAGGACGACGGGGCACTAAAGAAAACTAATTTCACCCGGAGACCCCGGCTGGCACGCGTATTTATTTTCAAAAGTGTATTCCGCCGGCTCTAATGAATATATGGCGGGGACGGGACTCGTGAAAAACTTTCCTCTCCCTTCCTTCCCTAATGGATACGTTTCTGTTCTCGAGCGACAAGCCGTTTAAAAAAAGGAAATTTCGGGGAAACTTGCCGGGGAAATTTTCCAGCTGAAATCTGACGCGTCCGGTAGCATCGAACGAAGATTAATTTCCAGATACAAGCTGCTTTTAAGATCGACTCCGCTGATCAAGCTCGTTTACTCTGCTCTGGAATATTAACGAGAGACGTCAGCGTTCTCGAACCTCTTGGCCATATCGGTCGCGTTAACGCGAACTCCGCCGTTTTTTATTCTCGTCGGTAGTACGTATTTCGAACGACGTCGAACTCGTTCCCGCTATCGTTCGACGTGCGGGTAATTATTTCACCAGAGGCGGTGTTTCGCTCTCGAAACTTAACCAGTCGCTTCCGCGGCAAGTTTTTTGATTCCATTGCCGGAGAGGGTTTCTCGCGAATATATATCCGAGTGCATCGAGTAGGTAGAAGTTTCGGGTCTCTCAGTGGCCAACGATACCTCGATTCGTGCGCACGGAATGCATGCTGGAAAGTTTGCCTGGCAACCGAAGACGAGAAGCGAACAAAGCGACCGAAGAACTCAAAGTTTCTCACGTGCGTGCTTCATGGCTGATATCGGGGAGGATGGCCGGGTATTCGAGTATCTCACGGAGGTTCCTTCCCGTCGACCCGAATAACGATAGAACGCTTTTATTCCCCCGTCCGCGTCTTACTTTGTTTTATTCGAAAACCTAAGTAGGTGCCTTATAGATTGATTTTGAAACTTCCTTTCTTGGACCCAAACATTTCAAGAATCACCGTCTTTATTTACGTTTACCTTACAATTATATTCCAACGTTATTTGTTGAAACTTTATTGCACAGTATATTATTTCAATTAACGTTTATTAATAGCTAATATATAGTATTTAATTTAACTAACGAGAATTAAAATACGAGATCCAATAGGTGGCACGTGAGACTTACGATTAGGCTTTATCTTGGTACTCCTGACATTATTTACTATTATTAAAAAAGATGGTCGTCGCCGAACTTGAGTGCTAGTTGATCGTAAAATTAGACATATTATCGCGGAATAATTGTGGGAACGTATTCGCGAAATTAGATGCATTATCACGGAATTCCGCGTACCCTGACTAGTTTATTCGAGCAAGTACGGATACGGCAACAGACTATTACAACAATTTAAGCGATGGTTCGGTAGATAAACCCTGCGTTGCTCGCAAATAATCAACCTTACGTGTGGGGGGGAGTTGCCTAATGCATACCGGTTGCCTATATCGTACCCCTTCAATTTCTCTTCAGGTTCTGCAACATCCTTGGTTACGCGCGGTTTGAAATTCCTGTACCATTACCGACAATAAATGCCAGCACGATAACAGAATTTAACAGTAAATAGTTTAAATAATTTACTAATGCACGGGGGAAAATTGGTACACGATAATATGCTTTGTGCGTGCTGTGATACAATTTTACAGATTACGTATACCATTTTAAATTCATTTTCAATTAAATAAACAATTTATAATGTAATTTTATTCAATAGGAATTGCTGAAACATTCTAGGTAGGTTGCGTCAAAGTAAATTGCAAAATAAACATAGAAGGAAATATAAATTATGGCAGTTGGTATAGTCATCGGATAGGGGATGAAATGCCCTTTAAAATGAGAGGTCGTACAGGTCGATAGCTTAATTAGTTCCGGAGATATAGCGATTTTAGTTTCGAGTCGATGCGCTGGCCGAATGCGGAAGTGCATTATCAATGAACTCTCGCGCGCGCATCAAAACGTAAACAATGCGTAGTAAATTCTTGGAAATACTACGACTTCCTGGTCACGTGACTGTCTCGACTCACGCGCGACAAAGAGGTACCACGCGACGCGTCAGACGAAGACAGACATAGTCGAATTAAGAAAAATTACCTTTCACATAACTTACGATATCTCGAGAACGGAATGTCCGATCGTCAAAAACCAAAAGCCATTTTAAAGGGGAGGCTTCACCGCTTCTAACGATACCTTGATAATTAATAAAACACTAACAGTTTTGGAGCTGCACGCATCCAAACTTTTAGTATTTTTAATACGCGTGAATAGGCTATTGTACACGCGACACGCAGTGAGAGAGGCGGATTAAAATAAATTTCCTTTCACATAAATTGCGATATCTCGAGAACGGAATGTCCGATCGTCAAAAACCAAAAGCCATTTTAAAGGGGAGGCTTCACCGCTTCTAACGATACCTTGATAATTAATAAAACACTAATAGCTTTGGAACTGCACAGGTCTAAAGTTTAACTATTTTTAATACACCGTTTCCTAAGACATTGGGCACTGCAGATTGTCTTCTTTCACCTAATTCCTTCCGAAATAAATTTCCCCTGTACTCGTACATGTCCAATGAATTTTTTAAAACATTTGCCTTGCTTATTTGCATTGAGCAGCTCGATCGAAGGGTCGTTAGAACAAAACGGTCGCAATTAACACTCCCGAAGCGGTCGTTCCCCGGCGTTGATCGGGCCCCGCGAGTCCAACGTCTCGTTTTATTAATCGAACACGCTCGTCCGTTAAAATCGCTTCGCGGAGTCGATTGGCCGTTAACGTTACACGTGACTGGGAAACCGACGACGATCACGGAGATGTATTTTCGCGCGAACGCCGCGGATCGACTTGGAAATAGTTCTCCGGGGACCTCGGCGAGACGACGACAGGAATGAAACATTTCCAGCGGTCCATACAAGTCATTCTTGCACCCGTTATGCGCGTAGCAACTTTCGTTCGACGTTGAAATCAATGCCAGAGTAAATTAAAACGAGATTAAAATTCCTTCGTTGATTAAACGTACCATACATAAATATTGATTCGTGTTACGTGCAAAGGGTTAAATATTGATCGTATAAATCCGTTCCTGGACTCTTCAGCCTCGATACCTGTTGCTGGAACGTTTAACGCCCCCCTCGAGTGTTTTAATATCGCATTTTTTATTTCGAAGAGGTTAATTTTGCCTGTTTCGGTATCGAAGTGATTTCAGCTGGTAATTGGGGGGGGGGAAATCCGAGCTGTAGGAGTAATTCGTTCGCCGGGTGAGGTGGTATCGGACCTCTTGGTGGGCTCAGAGGGTGAAAAAGGAACGTGGCAAGTTCGCTAATATCCAGCGACGAGCTCGAGGACGAAACGTCATTATCGAAGTTACTCAGGTACAGGTAGCGCGAGGCGTGTGCTCGCTGGTGGGCCAAGTTTCTCGGAGAGCTTCTGTAATTGGTAGTGGCAGAGACAGAAGTGGTTGGAGGGTGCCTAGGCTCGGAACTATTGTGTAACACGGGACTCGCCATATTAATCCAATGTGTCTGAATCTGTAACGTGCTGATAATCGCGCACGAGCGAAATCGCAGCCTCGTCGGGGAGCTGCCTGGCTGGATCAATGTCGAGCCGACGAAATTTAACGTCATCGGGACAGGCGAATAATCGTTGTACGCTCGAGCGATAGATCGCTTTAAACGGTGCCGCTGGCCCACATAGAATGGCCAGAAAACGGCCGGAAACGGAGAAGAAAACATTGCTGACACGGCGTCTCGACGCTAGAGGCCGAAACAAAAAGCTGACCCACTTGAATTTCTGGAAAAATCCGCCGAATCCCTGCATTCCTTCGGGCTAGACGAAACACCAGGCTTTTTTTCCTCCTTTTAAATAATATTCGTGCACCCGTGGCTCGATATCATGGTATTTTTAAAATACGTCTCGTTTCTCGCGGAAAAATATTTCCAAGCCGGTCTTAATTCCACAACGCGAGATTTCAAAGGCATTTCGAGCAGAACGTGTTCCTCAAAAAGATGCGGAGATAAGCTTATCAGAGAGGGCCGAGGGTGGAAATATCTGCAGCTGACTGCGGTTCCGGGACCGGTCTTATCCCTCGTGAAAGCCGGTGACCACCGGTTGCCTGGAATAAAACCAACCTGGCGTCTCGTGCAAAAAACAGGATATGCTGACCGACGCTTTACAACCATCAGACTTCCGCGAAACTCCCTACATTCCCAAAGAAAGACATTTAGAACTAGCTGCGTTCATTCTTCCCCAGACATCTTCTTTCATTCGATAAAAGGGCGAGAAGAGGACCTTTCGAGTGTCGACGAGTACTCTGGATGTCGCTGCATCGTTGGGTTGTCTTTCCATGTACTGGAGTAGTAGTTTCGAATGTTTCAGAGGATAGGAGACCAAGAACCAGACTCGATTCGTACATCGAATCAGTAATATGTATAAAAATATATGAAAAAAATGTGTCTATCATTTATTTTATCCCTTCCTCGAATATCAGCCATCTTCTGCTCGAGAGAATCAAGAGAGATTGCAGTTAGTTAGTTAGTTTGTCAATTAGTTGGTTAGTTTGCAGTTACTATGTTAGTATTATTTAAATAAACAGAGTGAAGATCCAAAGTTTACGTGGTAGCGATATATCCAAAGTAAACTACTATTCCTCGAACCAGTAACATGTATAAAAATATATGAAAAACCTGTGTCTACCATTTATTTTATCCCTTCCCCGAATCATCAAGCCATCTTCTGCTCGAGAAAATCAACTTTACAGGTAATATTTAAATAAACTGAGTGAAGATCCAAAGTTTACCAGGGCGGAAATCGCGGTAGCGATATCCAAAGTAAACTACTGTTCCTCGAAGTTGGTTCGCGTTACTTCCCCGTCATTTTGCAGTGACCACTCGCACTAAAGAACCGATATGCAACGCGGGGGCATTACCGGGAAGGTAACCCGGTGTTATCAGGAAAGTTCGTAACGTCGTCGAAGCACGTGCATTAAGTGCATCAAGTTTGCGTATCGTTCTAGTTCACGAAAGCGCACTTTACGCGTCGATCGTAAACATCCGAGTGGGTGTCGTAAAAGTTGCCGATTCGGCGATTTAACGCGTTAAGTGCGCCTCTTTGCTGTTTCCGACGCGTCTTCGCGCTCGTTTTTCGATCATATTCGCCCCGGGGAAATACACTGCACGAAAATCTAGGTCGCCCTGCCGGATAAGAATTTTTCTCCATTCTTTTTCAAAGAATAAGTTGATAATTAGTTGTCAAGAGGATAGAGAGTGTGAAAAGCGTTTCGTGATCAACAGGCAAGTAAAAGATTCTATCTCGGGGTCTTGGAGCTTTCCCCGCGCGGAAAGAGTGTCTCTGCGACGCGGTGAAATGAAATTCTTCGTCGTGTTTCTTTTGAAGCCAAGTGTCGCGCGTTAATAGGAAACGAGCCATGGTCGGTGCTCCGTAACGTGAATGGAGTCTCGGTCGAGGCATTGGAAATCGTCATGATCGTCGATCCGGGGTCCACGGAACCGTCGTTTATCTTGATACGGAACACGAGACGAGTCCGTGAGGATCGTGTTCGCCGATTCCCGGTCCGTTTTATATCGTCGTCGTCGTCGTCGATAGTCGAGCAACGTATTTCATAGCTCTCCCGGCCGAAGAGCTATAAATTCTATAGCTCGCGCGCTTATGAAGTATAAAAGGTTTGCTCGGTGTTTGCCTTTACGTCGGCTTTTACGTTTTTCGCGCGCGGAGGGAAATATTGTCCGTGCAGTCGGCACGCCGGATGAACCGAACTAGTATTGCTAGCTGCTAAGTGGCACATTACCCCGGAACGACTCTAAAAGGCGGTCGTACATAACGATACCGTGGCCATGTCTCGACTTGCACGCTACGATTTTACTAAATATTCCCTATTCGCGTCGATTGCATTTTTCCTAGCGTTTCCCGTCTCGCTCGAACATCCCCCGTTTCTTCCTCTCTTCCCTATTTCGCCTCGCTTCGTTCTCTTTTTTTATTTTCACCATTTCCCCGACGCGATCTCATCTGCATTCCACTTCTGCATCACGAGCATCCGACCTTCGCTAATGGTAAACGCGGAGTCCGGCAGGGAGGAGAAAGAAAGAGGGGAAGAAAAATGGAGAAATTCGCGGCGATGGCCTTCTGGTCTTGGTTTCGAGCCCGGTTCCCGTCCTCGGGACACGAACAACCGGAGTTAAGCGCTTAATTTACCACGCTGGCCCCGATCTCTCGCGCCCCGTTTCGTCTTCTGACCGCTCTTAAACGCTTCCCTGTTTTTACTCGCGAGCCAGTTGATGCTCCGCTCGGCCACCTGGAACGCAATTTCTTCCCTGCTCTCCCGTAGCCCCGTTCTTTCCAGTCGAGATTCTTGACCAAGGTAAACCAGAACGAAATAGCAAAGGTAAAATATTTTTTAAACAAGCCTGGCGATACTCGCGAGCGAGGACAGTTCAACCGATACTCGATCAATGCCCATTCTTTTTTCTTCCCTTCGTAGCAGGTGTTGGATGGGCCGAGTATCGCAATCTCCTGAGTGCATTAATCGACGAGGAGATCCGCTCGGCTAGTTTTACTCGTATTCTTGATCGCCACTTCCCACCCCCTCGTCCCCATCGCGGGCACAAAGCAGACGAGGCTGGTTGTTTATTTAACCCCTACTCTTAATTACTGCAACTCCGCCACCTGCTTATGCAGACCAAGGACGTGTGCGTGTTGCGAAAAGGAACGGGGTCGCGTTAATTTTCGCCTCTAAAACTTGCCAGCTTCGCTAATTTTCGCGTCTCTCGCGCTACGTGCTAACCAGCCCTGGCGAACATCCTAAATCTCGGCTCAGGTCGTCCAAACTATCTAACAATACAGCAATTTGTTAACATTTTTCAACTAACTGATTTGTCTCTGTATTGCGTCGGAATATATTATTTAACAAAGATTCCAAACACATAATTTTTGAATAAGATGACAAAACGTTCGGTAACAGGACCGATTAAGACTGAATTCGGGTCGGTTTGCAATCGGGCGACCAGCTATAAACCAACGCGAAGCTTCCGGTGTTCGGACAAGCACGTTAACGTCACCAGAACACCGCGATTAACTCCAGCAGGACGTTTACGTTTAATTTCCGCGGGAACGAGGCGCCTCGCGGTTTCGCTGTCCCCCAATTTTCATGGAAACCCACGGACCGTGGCGTTCGCGGCTCCACTTACCCGGGAAACGATTCAATCGAAACCCCATCGTCCCGGTTCATTTCAATTCGAACGATCGGACCTTTCCCGCATTTCCCACTGGTCAGTCTGACAATCTATACTTTCGGGGCTAACATTGTCAGGCACGAGTAGCGTCTGGTAATAGCACGGATAAATACTCCACTGTCCACCGGACTTGCGCAAAGTTACGTACATCTATCGCTGTCTAAATATTCTCGAACTGATTAAACCTCCGGATAATAGACGTAAATCACTCTTCTTTCGTCCTATGACTCTTAGATACTTTCGACAATCTCATAGAAAAATTAGGAACAGGTATAATAAATTAAAAACCCACAGAGAACCGTAGAAATAACTTTATTAGGTATAAGAATTATTTCCATACATTCAAAAGACCAAATACATATGTTCTTATAATAAATATATCGTGTATTTAATCTGTAATGCATTTTTATGTGCAGCTGATCACTGCTGCCCTTTGATTGACTCTGCCTGCATCTGCTGACCACTCCTGATATATCTGGCGACGTATAACGACTATGACTGGCTACTGCAACCCTCTGCTGATCTGTGGCAACATCTACTGGTCTCCCCTTGTCTCTGCTGACCACTGCTGACCACCCCTGATACTTCTGACATCGTACAACGATTACAACTGGCCTCTTCTTGCACCTGCTACCCTCTCCTCACCTCTGCCATCATCTCTGCACATCAGCTGCCCCCTGCAGACCGCCCCTGCCCTCCCCTGACCCCCCCTGATACTTCTGACATCGTGCAACGATTACTACTGGCCTCTTCTTGCACCTGTTACACTCTGCTCACCTCTGCCATCATCTCTGCTCACCTCTGCCAACATCTCTGGACATCAGCTGCCCTCCCCTGACCGCCCCTGACCCCCCCTGACCAACCCTGACCACCCTGATACTTGTAACATCGTACAACGATTACTATTTTCCTCTTCTTGCACTTGTTACCCTCTGCTCACCTCTGCCATCATCTCTGGACATTAGCTTCCCCTTTTCTGAACATCCCTGACCTCCCCTAACCCCCCAAGACCCCCCTGACACTTCTAACATCGTACAACGATTACTATTTTCCTCTTCTTGCACTTGTTACCCTCTGCTCACCTCTGCCATCATCTCTGGACATTAGCTTCTCCTTTTCTGAACACCCCTGACCTCCCCTGACCGCCCCAGACCCCCCTGACCCCCCCTGATACTTCTAACATCGTACAACGATTACTATTTTCCTCTTCTTGCACTTGCTACCCTCTGTTCACCTCTGCCATCATCTCTGGACTTTAGCTTCCCCTTTGCTGAACACCCCTGACCGCCCCAGACCCCCCTGACCCCCCCTGATACTTCTAACATCGTACAACGATTACTATTTTCCTCTTCTTGCACTTGCTACCCTCTGTTCACCTCTGCCATCATCTCTGGACTTTAGCTTCCCCTTTGCTGAACACCCCTGACCACCCCTGACCGCCCCAGAGCCCCCCTGATACTTCTAACATCGTACAACGATTACTATTTTCCTCTTCTTGCACTTGTTACCCTCTGCTCACCTCTGCCATCATCTGTGGACTTTAGCTTCCCCTTTTCTGAACACCCCTGACCTCCCCTGACCGCCCCAGACCCCCCTGACCCCCCCTGATACTTCTAACATCGTACAACGATTACTATTTACCTCTTCTTGCACTTGATACCCTCTGCTCACCTCTACCATCATCTCTGGACATTAGCTTCCCCTTTTCTGAACACCCTTGACCACCCCTGACCCCCCCTGACCACCCCTGATACTTCTGACATCGTACAACGATTACTATTTTCCTCTTCTTGCACTTGCTACCCTCTGTTCACCTCTGCCATCATCTCTGGACTTTAGCTTCCCCTTTTCTGAACACCCCTAACCTCCCCTCACCGCCCCAGACCCCCCTGACCCCCCCTGATACTTCTAACATCGTACAACGATTACTATTTTCCTCTTCTTGCACTTGTTACCCTCTGCTCACCTCTGCCATCATCTGTGGACTTTAGCTTCCCCTTTTCTGAACACCCCTGACCTCCCCTGACCGCCCCAGACCCCCCTGACCCCCCCTGATACTTCTAACATCGTACAACGATTACTATTTACCTCTTCTTGCACTTGATACCCTCTGCTCACCTCTGCCACCATCTCTGGACATCAGCTGCCTCCTGCTGACCACCCCTGACCACCCCTGACCACCCCTGACCACCCCTGACCACCCCTGACCACCCCTGACCGCCCCTGATACTTCTAACATGATGTATATGTATTAAACCTTTGTATAATGTAAATCTATGATAATAAATGATATAAATTCAAAGAATTCTATCTGTTCTCGTCATTTTTACCTTCCTTTACCTCTCCAAAGCATTCCCATAGTTATAAGATACGATTTCCCAATTTTTCAGTTGTTTCAGGACTTTCCAGCTGTTTCAGGACTTTCCAATTTTTCGGGATTTCTGAAATTTTAAGTCGTTTCAGGGTTTCCAGCTGTTTCAGGACTTTCCAGCGGTCCCAGGACTTTCCAATTTTTCGGGATTTCTGAAATTTTAAGTCGTTTCAGGGTTTCCAGCTGTTTCAGGACTTTCCAGCGGTCCCAGGACTTTCCAATTTTTCGGGATTTCTGAAATTTTAAGTCGTTTCAGGGTTTCCAGCTGTTTCAGGACTTTCCAGCGGTCCCAGGAGTTTCCAACTGTTTCAGGGCTTTCCAATTTTTCGGGATTTCTGAAATTTTAAGTCGTTTCAGGGTTTCCAGCTGTTTCAGGACTTTCCAATTTTTCGGGACTTCTGTAATTTAAAGTCGTTTCAGGGTTTCCAGCTGTTTCAGGACTTTCCAGCGGTTTCAGGACTTTCCAATTTTTCGGGATTTCTGAAATTTAAAGTCGTTTCAGGGTTTCCAGCTGTTTCAGGACTTTCCAATTTTTCGGGACTTCTGAAATTTAAAGTCGTTTCAGGGGTTCCAGCTGTTTCAGGACTTTCCAGCTATTCCAGGACTTTCCAATTGTTTCAGGACTTTGAAATTGTTTCAGGACTTTTCGAAAAGTTAAGTTTTGACTTCGGCGGCAAGTACGAGAGCTGGATACTTCGGGAATCCAATTTTAACCGGGAAAACGGTCTCTTAAGACTAAGGCAATGATTGGGAGAGGTAAAGGAAGGTAAAAATGACGAGAACAGATAGAATTCTTTGAAATTACATCATTTATTGCTGTAGATTACATTATACAAAGCTTTAATACATATACATCATCTTATAAGTATCAGGGGCGGTCAGGGGTGGTCAATGGTGGTTAGGGGAGGTCAGGGGTGGTCAGCAGAGGGCAGCTGATGTCCAGAGATGGTGGCAGACGTGAGGAGAGGGTTGCAGGTACAAGAAGAGGTCAGTAGTAATCGTTGTACGATGTCTGAAGTATCGGGGGGGTCAGGGGTGGTCAGCAGAGGGCAGCTGATGTCCAGAGATGGTGGCATACGTGAGCAGAGGGTTGCAGGTACAAGAAGAGGCCAGTAGTAATCGTTGTACGATGTCTGAAGTATCAGGGGGGGTCAGGGGGGTCAGGGGTGGTCAGCAGAGGGCAGCTGATGTCCAGTGATGTTGGCAGAGGTGAGCAGAGGGTTGCAGGTGCAAGAAGAGGCCAGTAGTAATCGTTGTACGATGTCAGAAGTATCAGGGGGGGTCAAGGGGGGTCTTGGGTGGTCAGGGGAGGTCAGGGGTGTTAAGAAAAGGGGAAGCTAATGTCCAGAGATGATGGCAGAGGTGAGCAGAGGGTAACAGGTGTAAGAAGAGGGCAGTAGTAATCGTTGTACGATATCAGAAATATCAGGGGTGGTCAGCAGTGGTCAGCAGAAGTCAACAGGAGTCGTTAGAGGGTGGTAGAGGGTAGTAGAGAGTGGTAGAGGATGATAGTAGCAAAAAGAAGCCAGTAGTAATCTTTATCCGCTGTCAGAAGTATCTGGGGTGGTCAGCAGAGACCAGCAGAGAGCAGCAGAGACCAGCAGGAGCAAGCCGGAGCAAGTAGTATTCGTTACACGTTGTCAGAAGTATCGAAAGTGGTCAGCATTGGTCTGCAGGGACTAGTAAAGGCCAGCAGTAGTTAGTAACAATCGTTATATGTTGTCTGAAATCAACAGTGTTAAGAAGAATCGTTATACCTTATCAGAGACGTCATCGTTGGTCAGCAGAGGCCAGCAGAGGTTAGCAGATGATCAGCAGAGATAGCTGGAGCAAGCAGGAATCGTTATTCGTTGTTAGAAATATCGCAAGTTCTTGTCAGGGGATTTTTATAGTGTCCAACAGTTGTCAGCAGTTGTCGAGCTGTTAATAACGACGAATTTTTAAGAAAAGAAGAAAAATCAGAGTCCACTGTTCTGTGTTTTAATCAACTAGAGAGGAAGATAGAAAGAAACTACCTGTATCTTGTACTCGAAGCCTGATATCTTAGAATAGACGCTTATCAAAATTTTATCCGGGTATGAAGAGCTTGATAAATTGAATGGAAGAATCGAAGATAACTCGGTGTCCGCGAATGAGAGAGAAAAATCCGATTCGGGGGATGAGCTCGCCATGAAAACTCCTCCTTTGTGCAGTGATCGAGATTTCGTAGAACGAGCCGTCCTTGGACAATGGTACCTGCATCACTACCAGCGGAACTTTCGTGTCTGTTCATAATTGACAGTCGAACTACGGGAACTAAAGTACAGTCTCTATGACGGTGGTCACGGAAGGTGAAATTTCTCGAGCGATATTTGCCACGTGGTTCATAGAAAACCTGATTTTTCACGAAATCATTCACAAGATCCACGCGAATCGCTATCGTAGAAAAAGGAATGGAAAAGATCGAAGAAAACTTGGTCGTTTGTCGCCTGACGAGAGATGTAAGGATTTCATTCGCATCTATTTCGTATCGTCAAGAGTATAGACTTAGAGGAATAAGGAATCGATTAGTTTTGACGATGACGAGAGCTTCTGTAGAAATTGGACGAATTTCGGAATTTCATCCGCAAAGTTTCGCAGTGAAACTTTCACAGCGAGTCCCGTTTTCCAGTTCAGAAACGGAGCATAGACCCGAGCGGAACCGCGCGTTCCGTGTCCTCCTTTTTCGCAACTGCCTTTGTTTGTCCGGAAACGGAAGATTTCGCGACCTAAGAACGACCGTTTCACGGGCGCATTGTCCCAACGAAGGCGAAGTCGCTTCAACCACATAAAATTAACGCGAAATATTACCGCGTTTCCAACAGTCCAAGTCGTTTGCAAACCAGCCGCAGGACAATTCGTCCAGGAGGAAACTCGACTTCTTAAAGTACATAAAGGTCAGCATTTGAGAGTGATCGACCATCTAAATACCACGTTCGAATCACGAAAAATGAAATTTCTACTCTGAAAATAGAAATGTTGGGAAGACCAAACTACTTTGGTAAATATCTAGAATTTGAACTTAATAGAAAAAGAAACAAAAAGTACACGACGCTTTAAAAACGAATATTCGAACGAGGAGAGTTTTCGAAGGCGATCGTTGACCACGGTGTGATCGAACGAGCGTGGAAGAAAAAAGAAAAAGCGATAAATTAGAAGGTCGGTTCGAATCGAACGCGTGATTTGCTATGACGCATTGTCGGCGAGAATTCAATTTCCAGGCGTCTGCGAGGACGCGGGAAAGAAGGTCAGTCCGGGAGCTTTGTTCGCGGAACATTGTTCGCTTTTGTGCTTGCACAGACAGATCGGGACAGAGACGTTTCGGCGAGGCAACTTCTTCGGCGTCGCCTCGATGAAAAGAATCGCGACTCGTGCTGGCAGTCGTGACGATATCCTCGAGGAAAGTGGAGGGAAAAAAAGAAAGGAAAGAGTCGAGCGCGAAATAAGAACGCGTTACTCCAACCCACGCCATCGCGATTTCCATGCGTCTTCGGGGAAAACCCGAACGCTCTTTCCGACGTTCAAATTCCCTGGCAATGACTCGGCAAAACGAACGTCTCTTGCAAACAACTTCCATCGCGACATTACTTCCCTTGCAAATGAAAGCGAACGCGTCGGAGACGTTTCAAAATCTCACAGAACTAGTGCAATGGAGTCGAACGAAACCAAAGTCCCCTGAATCGACAAAAAGAAACAGTGGAATCATTGAAAGAAACAAGAATTTAATTATATTTCGCGGATACCTATTTAAAAAGAAAGTAATCTAGCATCAAAGTGGCAGAGATTTTAACATAGATGGAGAAAGGTTCTAAATTCGAAAGTTGCTTCTTTGAACGAAATCGAGTGCCTTCTTTAGTTTCCGTTGTTCTTGATCACAGCTGAACGACGAAACGAACTTGGACGGAGGAGTAGAATAATAAAATATAAGTCAACATTTATCATCGTGCATAATCCATACCGATGGAATCCCGGCGACGTCATTATGCAGGGAAAGGTTGCACAAGTTGGTTCGAGTAACTGTAGAGTTCCATTAAACTTCATTTCGTCGAGGATTGTACAGCGATAAAGTGGAAAGCATTGCGGTAAAGTATTCAAGTTTCTTCGAGCCTCGCTAAAGTTTCTCAACTTTGCACCTTCTCTTGTCTCAAAGAAATATCTACGAACCAATCCCTCCTGCTGATCGACGAAATTTGAATTATAGATGCGAATTACACGTGAATTCAATAGAGATCATCGAACACAGCGAAACCTGGGACGCTTTTATTGTAATTTAATTATCTAAACGAGAGAAATTTAAAAAAGAACATCTCTGATAATAATTTCGACGTTGATCGTAACTTTTTTGTTCCAAAAACGGTTCGAACGGGCAGAAAGCGGAGGTATGGTAACGCTGTTACATTTTCAAGCTATTCTTCGCAACCGCGAACGTAACAATTTTAATTTAACCCGGACACGAGCCACCAAGTCGTTACGTCTCATCGATCGGTTGGTGCAATTAGTAACCACCGGGGATACATCAACGGACTCGTGTAACCGATTGCAAATAAATCGCCGTGGAAATTCCCCTCGCAATTAATATTCCGCGGATAGCCAGTCCGATGAAAGAACCTCTTAGAAATTGGCATATTTCCACGGTCCTTGCTACCGTTTCCTTTGCACCGTATAAATTATCGAACCCGAATAAATCTCGCCGCACGGTCCGACCGGACGATCTGCAATTCCTATACTTTTCGCATACTCCTTCATACTGATGCCGCGACGCGTTTCTTTAATTCCCTTTTATACACCACCGACGGAATTTCCTATTTATTAGCTGTGGTACGATCGATGTTAAAAATTTCATTTGCTCGATTGGTCGCGCTTTAAATACTCTCGATAATGTCAACGACACTGGCTATATCGGTAGGAATATTATAAGCCTACGCGGATAAAATACGGGTTCATCGATACGCCTATAATTACGCGCCTATAATTAGAACCTCTGGACATTCGAATGTCAATAATTTACGTAGCCTCGGGATTCCTCCGATACCTCGAACGTAAGCTTTCATTCGTCCCTCGAACAGGACAGAAAATACAAAGTCGCGGGCGCATTTATTCCCGAGAAAAGTAACCGCGGTTTATATTCCCGGCGCAAACCACCGTTGTATTTCTTTTTTATAGTTCGCGTCGCCAATCCGTGCGTACGTGCGCGAAAGGGGGAGGAGGATCGAGGTGGAAAACAGTTAAAAAGAAAAAAACAACAACGATAGAATAACACAGTGTATGGTTTTCAAGAGATGAAAGCACCCAATACGGACGGAATCGCACGGCGAAGTGTTGCAATTGATACTGTTGCTAAAAACGATGGGATGAAAATTGTTTTCACAGCGCCTCTCTTTTTTTCGATAAAAGATTGCCGCTGTTAGTAATAAAAATAAAAACAATTGATACATTTTGTTTTTATATCGAAAAGCTGTCGATTAAATTTGAAAATTGCAAGGGCGATATTACTTTTAATGGGTTTAAATTAGTTTTTATCGCGACGCTTTCACGCTGCCGGTAATCCAGTCCGTGGAGCAACGTTTACTCGTGAGGATCCCCGAGTATAATATTCGCGGCATTTATGGTCGCGGGTTCCATGTGGGTGTATGGTCATTAAAGTTTATATCGCGCGCCTATGGTCGCATTATTATATACAAATTGATCGTGTAACGGGCGTGTTGGTTATTCGCGGCACGTCGACGGCCAACAATGCGTGGTAAAATTTCCCTCGAAAACTTTCGCCGGGGCAAGTTTCCACCGGAATGGCCCCCCAGATGCACGGACGCATTCGGCACAATGCACCCGTGCAATTTTACACGGGGCAAGGAATTTCGTCATTAAAGTTAGATCGAATTAATACGGCCAGTTGTCACGCGAGGGGAGGGATCGCCTTTGTTATCTATACAGTTTTTTTAATTGCACGCCGAGCGCCCAAATTGCATGTTGCGTCATTATCATATCGCGCTGGAATTCCCATTTTTCTCTCGTAATTGCGATACCGAATTCACTTTTTAAATTGGGTACTTATTGGACAAATAGTTTACTAATTCGAGCAAGTATGAAATATGATAGAGGCATAGTTGGGCCCTTGTTACCTAAAGAAGCTTTGGTTGGCAAAGACAGAAGAGTCATGGGGGCGAGAAATATTGTTAAGGACAGCCACGGGCAACCAGCTTTACGGAAGCGAACGTGACTTGTTCGCTGTTCCCCGGATCCGGAATTTCTACACAGGTTTCCCTCCCGTGTCGGCTTAGTTTACGCGCTTACGGTCAGGAAAACTTCTCGTCGAGCGAAATAAGAATGGCTCTTCGAGACCCCCGTGCAGTTTGATCCGTTGCTATAGGGTGCTCCCGGTACACCGATTTTTAAACGAATTTCCATTCCCATTTCACGGGAAAACAATTTTCAAATATTTCTCGATCCCCCGTTTCGCCAAGGAAATCCATTCCCTCGGAATCCACAGAATTTTCACGAAACGTATTACAAACCCGCCTATGCAAATAGTAACGATAAACTATAGACAACCTTTAATCTTTAGTTTCGTTTGGAAGCTGCATTCGGTGCATTAAACGCGATATTGTTTTAGTTAGCAACTGTTTCAAAATTGTTACTCGGAATTAGCCCACCTGACCACGAAGCCCACGCAATTATTTATCATTATCGTCTACAATTTACACGTTCCACGTCGAAGATCGAAAGATCGAAATCTGGAAGCGGTGATCGGTCTGAATAATTCGTCCGTTCGTTTCCTCGACGAGTACTCCGAACACCTGAAACCACTTACCTGAATTAGTCAAAGACTCGCGTTTAAAATAAATACGCATCTCCCCGTCGACCTACAAATTCCCACGCGTTTACTAAATTATTCGCCCGACGTCCAAACACCCTACACCTCAATTTCCACACACTCCCCTTAATCACCGGCTGTTATTTGCAGAGAAAATTTATTCGCGAGCCCCCGAGCCTTTTCGGGGCCACCTTTTCAACTCCTCGGTTAATCACCGACTGGAAAGATCACCCTGGGAAATCAGAAGACGCCTCGACGCCGCTGCATTTTATTTCGAACGATTAAAGGCGATCCGGAAGCCCGCCGGAAAAAGGCTCGTTGTAATTTCCGGTTAACGATACGTGCTCGTCGAAATCTCTTGACTGGACGTGCACGGATCGACCATCATCAGAAATGTAATTACTTTTTTTATTATTCCGTTTCTTATAAATAAAATTCTTCTACCCGGACAAGTTTAGTATATTTCCTTTAAAGTACTCCGGACGGAACGACCTATTTTTCACCTACTCGAGCGTATACATATGTCCGCTTAACGCATTCGCTGCTGCTCGGGTAATATTACAGTGTCCCAGAAAATATCGCGCATTTCCAGACCTTAATTTATTAAGCGATAACCGCAACGACGCGCAACGTCAAGCAAAACAACTAAATCGCTTAGAAATCGACGATCGTAACCGTGGCAGAGGCATAATAATCGTTTGCATATAGTTTTCTTTCCGAGCAGAGACAATATTGTTTCCCTCTATAGGGAAAACACTGTTTGAACGTCGCTTTGGAAAATTCCAATTGCTCTCAGTTACATCGTGTGTATTACGTTATCGTCGATGATTATTATTTTAGAAAATAAAACCGGGAAGAGAGCAGGGAGCGGGCATTCAAATTTCATATAAATTTTGCTTCTTGGGCAAATATTTTCGCGATACCCCGAGAGCCACGAAACTATTACTTTCGCGTTACGAAATAGCATAACCTGTCGTCGATGCGCAATATTTACGACGTTCCACGTCCTATCATTTTCATCTTAATTCTGTAAATCTTCGTGCTGTCGATACTCTAGCAAATATCGATAAACACGCTCTTAAGTGTAACCCCGATACCAGTTTAAATATAATGGTAACTCGTGTGTGTAACTGCTAAACGAAGTCTGCATTCTTTATTGGTCCCAAACATGCAAGTCTCGCAAGAGCTCCACTTTCAAACACAATATTAATGGAAGAATATTTTCTTTTGCGTTTGCAGGCTTCGAATGGACAAATCGCAACCAAAACGATGCTCGAAACGATAACCGAAACGTATTTTCGACCATGAGTTCGTTATCGCGTTGGAAAAAAAGGGGAGCGACACGGGGGAGATACCTAAATCTTGATTCGATTTAAAACGAGCTTATAAATCTGCGGAAAGCTCGCGGCGCGATGCAATTTGCATCGATATTTCGAAAGCGTTGGGGAAAAAAAAAGAAAAATTTACATTTGCATGGGGATTCGATGGTCCATCGGGCCCGTCGCGAATTGTTTGGTCGGTTGATCGATCTCTTTTGCGTTCAATCAAAGTTATTAAGCGTAAAAATAGCATGCTCGTAGATGGACGACCGGACAACAAATTCTCGACGTATCGATCTCGACCAGAATCATTTTTTTGTCAGCGATCCATCGAACGATAAAGTCATCCTAGTCGACGCGAATTAAAACAGCAAAGAATTTCGAGTCTCTTGAAGGATGTTAAGGGCCAAAGGACTTGGTATAACAAACTAAACGCGAATCTTTCGCGGCAAACTTTTAACACACATAAATATCCTTTTATTGGAAAATGTTCGTCGCGACGGAGGGATCCGTTTCTCGGCATTGTCCCGGAAATTAAAGGGCGTTTCTCGAGAGGCACGAACGGAGCCTGGGGCCAGACAATCACCGTCCCTCATATCCAGATACCCCGTTCCAGATTCCCACTTTCATCGCGCCGGCAAATACGGCAGAAGCTGCTCCTCCAGAGTCTTTCATTTTCGAATTACCTATTTACAGAATCGAATTGTCGCCTCCCTCCGATCCTCTTCCCAACTTCGGAGTAACACATCGGAGTCCAAAGTATAATTAATTTTCCATGTTAAAAATGTTTCTTACGGACGCTGTTTTAAAAAACTATCGGGTTTCCACCGCGCCCTTGTTGCAATTAGCGCTTCGGAGAGCCCAAACGGTAACCTTGCGACGGTTCCTGTGGAATCACGAGAGCGCAAGAACGCTTAATCTCTTGGAGAAGATTGGAAAAATTCTGAGCGGAGGATTCCAACACGGGACACGCAGCGATCCTCGACATCGGCTTCGAAGGGATTAACTCGCGTGTCCTTTCCTCGAGTATCCAAGCGACATGTTTAACTGCTGGAATTTCTGCTACGTTTCGGACACCGTGTCCCAAGAAAATTTATAAAATTGTCCGGGGAACGGAAACACGATCCCAACGGGATAAATCGAGTAATTCCACGCGCAACGCGATCCGCGGACGCGAATTAACGATCAGGATTATCGCGAATTAATCGAGTACACAGCCGGTGGAGCGGCAGTTACAATAACGGGGGCTGTAAGTGGCCTAACGTCCACCGATGTATATTCGTCCGCGAGCATAACCGATCGAGGATCGTTCGTGGGCCGTTATCGCTTCCGCGGTAATTCAGTTTGCTCGGCATACTTCATTTCGCGGCGCAACCTGCCCAGATGCGCTCGTTTCCGCGACACGTGTGTGCGCGTCCGCGTTGCACCGGCAATTTTCCTCTAATTACATCGGCCAAGATCAGAATTCGCCTCATTACGGCCGGAGCCAGGTCGTTCGCGCTGCGCGGGCTCTAAATTCTCTGCTTATTACTCGCGGAACTTCGATCCTGATTATCGACGATCGCGATCGAACGATCATTTACGAGTCGACGCGAATTTACGAAGTCACCTTTTCGAAAAGATCCGAAGGTCCAGTTTCGAAAATCCAATTAGAGGATTCCAACGATAAAACAACGAAAGGAAGTTCTTTATCGCTAACGTAAATTGAAAATGTACATTTGCAAAATGATGCGAGCCTGGTCTCGATGCAGAATTATGTTCCAACCGAGTAATTAAAATGTGGAAATAAACCTGCTTAATTCACCTAATTCCTCGTTCACCGCTGCATAATTCGATTCGATTAATCAGTAATAATTAATTATAAGTAATTATAATAAGGGGGGGAATATGTATTTGATGAAACGATGGACGATTTCAATTACAGAATTTAAATAATTTTTTTCTCGAAAGTGCATAGGATTTCGAGGGTATGTGTATCGACCAAAAAATCTTGTAATCGATCCCCGCAACTAAAAATATTTTTTCCAGAACAATTTGAAATGTTTTTTTTTCGTCGAAAAATTTCTGCACATACTCGAATTTTTTTCTCGGAACTGGGTAGGATTTCAGGGGTATGTATATTGACGAAATATGGTTGCGATTGACCCCCGCAATAGAAAATATTTTTTCCAGAACGGTTTGAACAATTTTTTTTTCGTCGAAAAATTTAAGCGCTACCCGAATTTTTTCCTCGAAAGTGGGTAGGATTTCGGGGATATGTCTATTCACCAAAAATGATTGTAATTGACTCCCACAGCTAAAAATAATTTTTTTAGAACGATTTGAAATTTTTTTTTTTCGGCGAAAAATTTAGGCACCTACCCCCCTGTCGATTTTTCTTAAAAATTCGTTTTTCATTTTTAGTCATTTTGTTTGACGCCTTACAGAAAAGTTGTCTAATACTTTTTTGTAGGTACCCATGAGCTCTACTTCAGAAAAAAATTTCATTGAAATATATTCACTATTATAGGAGTTATGGTCGTTTGAAAATTGGATCATTTTTATGGGGTTTTTCTAACTTTACGGGGTCAAGGAGCAACTTTTTCAATATTTTTATAATTTCTACATATTCTCCACTAAAATACGCGTTGTTTGCTTTTTTAAACATTAAAATCCTTCGATCCGTTCAGAAGTTATGACGTTTTAAAGATACGCACGAAATTTTAGGGGAACATTTCTGGCCTGATGTTATGTTTTCGGTAAGGAATTTTTTTCTCGAAAATGGTTAGGATTTCGTGGGTATGTCTATTGACCAAAAATGACTGTAATTGACCCCTGCAACTGAAAATAATTTTTCCAGAACGTTTTGAACAGATTTTTTTTCGCCGAAAAATTTCAGGGAAACATATCAATAAATGGTCAGGCATATACATTTTCGGTAAGGAATTTTTTTCTCAGAAGTGGTTAGGATTTCGAGGGTATGTGTATTGACCGAAAATGATTGTAATTGACCCCTGCAACTAAAAATAATTTTTCTACGTTGATTTGAAAATTTTTGCACCTGCCCAGTCAATTTTGCTCAGTCAAAAGATGTTTAATACCTTTTTGTAGGTACCACACCAGCAGCTCTACTTGGCAAATAAATTTCAATGAAATATATTCACTATTGCAGGAGAGCATTAGAGTCTTGGAACACGAGTTACATCGATCGAGAGCTGGTTGGCAACATCGTGTAAGCAGAATAGCAACGTCTTGTTCGAGCACCTCGCGAGTAGAATAAGACCACTCCTGATTATATCTCCTATTAGCGAAGCAAGACCGTAACGTGATTATTATCCGTGTTGGGACATTATCCACGCAGTATAATCAGAAACGAGGTGCATTGATAGAGCGATATACACATTCTCGTCCCTATCGCTTTGGATAATAAGAACGTCGCGTGGCGTCGCGTTAAATCCAAGGATAACCGGATTCTCGTGACCGACAACGCGATACTCGCGATGCATCGTGGGAAAGAAGGAGGCAAGAAGAAAATTTACCGCTCTTCTTACGAGCCACCGTAAAATTCGGCACTACGCACCAGAGGTTAATGAAAAAACAGGAGACCTGGGTGGAACGGGAACGAGGACGATAAACCACCCGGACGAATCGTAAACCTCACCGCGTTCCTCTATCAATTAACTGCTTTCCTTCCTCCTAACGACGCCGGGGGCCTCGGCATTAAGCGACCATTGTAAAACTGCTCGCGCAACCATTACGTCTTTCGGTCGTCGAGGGCGTGCTACCGGGGGGGCAAATATCCTTCGATTAATGAGCACTTGTTCCTGCTTTGATGCTTCCGCTCGCGAGCAATATACCGACTCTAATCACAGTCTCGCGGAACGTCACTTTTATATTTCATGCAAACTTTATACCGTAGAATAATCGAATAAGCCGCCTTCACGGTAACGATAAAAGACAGTGGCGGTACCGGAGGAAATCGCTGCAGAAAATTGTTTCGCCGGCAAGCTTAGCAGTCAATAAGCCCCTGCACGGGTATTGGAACAAATGAAGCGGATCTGTTTCGAATGCACGACACAACATCTCCCGCGGCGCACGGGATTAACTACTCCGTTTCCCTTTTCTTGCACGTATCGTCTTTTGCGTGGTGTTCAACCACCGGGGGGATCATGCACTTGCCGCTGTGGTATTGCGGTTCCGCAGCTCGCTGTTAGGCGTGCCGAGATGCACCGTCTCTTTTTACCCACCGACAAAACGAGAGATGTAAAACCTTCGTCTAGGAAAAACAACCAACAATCGTCGAATCTCGTTCCCGGAGACAGAAATTTTTATCGATTTCTTCGAGAATTTAAAGCATAGATTAGAACTGTGCAACGTTGCATTTTAGATGGAGGTGCATTATCGAATAATAATAATAATAATGAAAATAGGGTATGACCACGCCCCTGGATCAGACGATTGGAAAGTGAAACAGCACCGAGTCCGCTGTAATTAAACAACCCCCTATTCTTTGAACGTGTTTGAGTACAGTTGCGGAGAACATTGCAACTTATCGATTGCGCCGAGTAAATATTACAGACATAATATTGGATCTTCGATGTAGACGGAGATGTAGGTACGTGCTCGATGTTTGAAGACGCCGCACTGTTTGCTTGGGTCTTGCGTTTGGACAATATATTGGTATTACTCCTACGTAGCCTGGTTGCACTATGAATTTGCCGATGTATACGTTCGTGTTACCTTCGAGTGTAACGATCGGGGCCTTGGATTGGTTCGTTTCGATATAAGAATCGATCCGATGAATTCCAAAGTGGCAAGTTTCGAGGCTGAGTCTCGAACGCTGGTTACAGGATGCGAATTTAAAAAGTTGAGCCGTAAGATGAAATACGTACAGCGTTTTCCATTAGCGCGGAGGCCGTTCTTAGATCGGTCCATTCAACGGCAGACGGGCGTTATTTTCATATCCTGCATCGAGCCTGGAAGCATTTACCAGCGGCGATCCCATTCAGGGCCGCTGCAATTACTCTGAGAGCCGCGGCACAAGACGATGGGGGGCGTAAAATTGTTGGACGATCGGGAGAATCGCGGATAGGTAACGGGCAGCGAATGCACCGAATCGTCGTCGAGAACGAAAAGTTTCCGCGAGCGTAATCAGTCGGAGCTTTTGAATTTCGCGTCGGCTAACGAGTGTTCGGCATTGCGCCACGTACGTCGCCTCCAGGCGGCGAAATTAACGCCGGAATAATTTAACGCGTTCGTGAACGCGCCTCGTCGTCCCGCGGAAATTAGATTTCCCCGGGAAAGTAATTGCAGGACCAGAACTGACCGACGCTTCCATCCGTCCGTCCCTGCGGAGGATATTGAACCTTTTTTTCCGCGGCTCGGTCCAAGAATATCACCCAAACGATAGAGGCCGATCCATATTTCCTCCCGGTGACATAATAAATACGCTTCGCGATAACGTTCCCCACCCAAGACCAGGGGGGACCACGGAAATTGATAGAACGATGTTTGAAAATTTTTCATTTGAGATCCATCTTTGAATTGCATTGGATTACGTGTAAATTACACGGTGTCGTGTGTTTTGAAATTTTTCACGCAACGGTGGAGCTTCTTCCGGTCCAACGACGACGCGAATATCTCGTTGGGCGTTCAATTAAGACTCGATCATAAATTAAAAAAGGCGCCCCACCTGCTCCGTCGTTTACGTATGCCCTTTCGCAGTCCGAGTTTCCGGGGACCAAAGGCATTCGAGTTACATATAGCACTTTAAATTGCCATAACTCTTTAACGATTAGGTTTATGGCCCAAGTACCATAATACTATTTTGTAGAGCTTAAAAAATTAGATCGAACAGTACCGTCGCAGTCGCGGAGTTTCAATTTTTAAACCGGATGCAGTTGCATCGGTGCATCGAAAAGTGCAATTGCACTTTTAAAAAGAATCGAATTCTAGAGTTTTGACCACGCTATCCGGTGCAGTATTTTAGTCTCTACAAAAGAGTATCAAGCCATTTATGCCGTACACCTAACAGTTTGAGAGTTATGTGTATATCTCTTCGCTAAGTTCTCTCGAGTTACATATAGGACTTTAAATTGCCATAACTCTCTAACGATTAGGTTTATGGCCCAAGTACCATAATACTATTTTTTGTAGAGCTTAAAAAATTAGATCGAACAGTGCCGTCGCAGTCGCGGAGTTTCAATTTTTAAACCGGATGCAGTTGCATCGGTGCATCAAAAAGTGCAATTGCACTTTTAAAAAGAATCGAATTTTAGAGTTTTGGCCACGCTATCCGGTGCAGTTTTTTATTCTCTACAAAAGAGTATCAAGCCACTTATGCCGTACACCTAACAGTTTGAGAGTTATGTATATATCTCTTCGGTAAGGTCTCTCGAGTTACATATAGGACTTTAAATTGCCATAACTCTTTAATGATTAGGTTTATGACCAAAGTACCGTAATACTATTTTGTAGAGCTTAAAAAATTAGATCGAACAGTACCGTCGCAGTCGCGGAGTTTCAATTTTTAAACCGGATGCAGTTGCATCGGTGCATCAAAAAGTGCAATTGCACTTTTAAAAAGAATCGAATTTTGAAGTTTTGACCATGCTATCCGGTGGAGCTTCTTCCGGTCCAACGACGACGCGAATATCTCGTTGGGCGTTCAATTAAGACCCGATCATAAATTAAAAAAGTATCGGAGCGGTCGGTGGGCACATCAATTTCCATTAAAAATAGAGAAACGAGTCAGCCAATCGAAAGTTTTGCAACTTCCTCGGACTATGAATTCTCGAGCGATATACGGATAAGAACATAAATATTCTTTCGCTTTGCCGGGACCCGGAGCAACAAGAAACAAACTTTTGATCGCGGCTGTGCATAATGTTCGTTCTCTCCCCCTGGGAAACGACTTTCTCTTTTAAATCCAAAGTAACCGGCTGTTAATCTTGAATAGTACACAACCGCACTTCATTGTTATCCACTTACCCGTTCGTCTACGTTCCTTATTCCCAGATTTATCCCTCGAGCCCACAAATACGGGGTCAAACACGTTTGGCTGCTTCACTTGGAAGTCACCGAATATTTAACAAACGCGAGTACGAAGTTGCGAAACGTAAGTAAAGAAAAAGAAGGAAGCTGGAGGGCACGTAATCCGGCATCGTTTGGTTTCACGGGGAGGATCAGGGAGGAACGTGGTGCCGAAAAGCCCCATAAGTCAGCGGAAGTTTCGAGCGTTAGGATCGGTGGCCGAATCGGGTCATCGATCCCGACATAAATACGCGACAAGTTCGCCGATGGTGTCCGCTAGGCTCGCTTGGTTAACCCGCGAAGATGAAGTTAGCGGGCTTTACATAGTTCCAGGTTTGTTTCGGCCGTTGGCCCGACGCCAGGCGCCGCACCTGCTCCGTCGTTTACGTATGCCCTTTCGCAATCCGAGTTCCCGGGGACCAAAGGCATTCGAAGGGGGGAAAAAACTGCCTCGTTGCACGGCCTCCAGGATTTACAACCGGCGGGAAATGCTTAACGCGTGCCCCTGGTGTATTTACCAGCCCTTCGACCTCGATCGCGAATAATAAAGCGCCGAAGGCTGATCGAGGGACAATTTTTAAATCTTGTTTTATCAGGGGAAAATGTTATCTTAAAATTTGCATCGCATTTTCTCCTGTCGAGGAATCTCTGGAACCACCGTTCGATGTGAAAATGCACTACGTAAATAAATATATAACGATTAGAAACGTTACTCTGTTTTATTTGAAACGTTTGCGATGCTTTGGAAAGGCCGAAGCTCGGATTTTCCAACGGAGGCATCCGCTCGAGCGGTTGCTCTCGTTTTGCCAGAAATATCTTTAGTTTCTGGTTCGCGTGGTTTCTCAGCGCGACGCTTTGGAATAAAATCCGAAACGTAAAATGCACGCTCGGACGAAATTGTTTGTAATGCGTCAAGAGGGTCCGGTATGCGACGGTCTGTTTCAGTTTCCGCGCGGCGTTATAATCTCACGGAAACGCGCACAGTTTTATTTCGCAGCCGTGAGAGTGGAATTAATGGTATTAACTCGAGGCGGATGATAACCGGGGAACGCATAGTCGCTGTGTCAATTACACGTTGCTACTAAAGCAGCTCAACTGCACCTGCACCGTTTATATCCGCGTTTCTCAAACTCCATTACGCGGTCGCTTGTTCTCCGAGTGAAAAGGACACTTGGCCTTTCGTAACTTCATTCTTGCATTCCCGAGTGCCGCTGAACTCGTGCTCGGAAATATTTTCCGCCATATTTCACCCATCCTAGCCCCGGATCGAGGAAACGTAACAACTTCCTTCTTTCGAACAATTAATGTTCCAGGTAATAAATTTATTTAATTTCGTTGCTTAAATTAACACGAAATTTCATACGTTGCAACCATATAACCATCGTTAAAAGTCCTTCGGTACAATTAATTATAATTTCAATGGGCCACGTAATATTTCAAAGTCTCGTTGCCTGATAATAAAGACTCCCAAACGAATTGGAAAATATTTCAACGAGGGCACGTTTCACGCAAATAAGTCGTCTCGAATTAATGGAAACGAATCGTCGAGCGTTCCACATGCTGCATTCAAAATTCCGAACTTTCAGAGTTCGACACCGGGGCGAAAACCACGCGAGTCGTTCGAGTATTTCGTGGTTTCGACCAACAACTAAATATTGACTATAGATAACCGAGTGGAGAGCCCTGTACAGGTCCAAGCTCCGATATTTCTTTGCGTCGACCTATCGATTCGTTGGTCGTCGAGTTTGAATGTAAGTCGACGTCGACGGTTCCTCGAGCAACTTTTAATTGGCTCTCCTCGATCGGCCAATTTGTTGCTCGCGGCCGATCCTGCTGAAATTGTCGGTGAACGCGAGAGATCGCTTGTTACGTCCGACGAGGCGTCAGATTTCGTCGTAGAGAGCAAACTTCCCCCGGGTTCGTTAATTCGTGATCGGCAAACGGCGCGCCAAGTGTTTCCACGAATCCGGAAACTCGAACAGAGTGTTAAATATGCCACAATATTAATCTAGAAACCCGATTTAAATTCCATCGGCGTCCGACTATTTATTCCGATATCGATCGATTATGGAAATACGTCGGTTCTCATTTTCTCGGCTTAAATTCGAGCGCATCGGTCGTCAACAAATTCGGCAGCTTCGAAACGAAGGAAAGATTCATCTTTTATATATCGATGGTTCAATGTCTCGTTTGTAATTTAATAAAAATTATAAAAATGCGAACAAGCTGGTTAACTATTTTAAAAACACGCGGCTGTCGCAGCTTGTCTTTATTTGTAATTATGTTGTTTTCCCTGAAAATGTATCCGACGTTTCAGAGGGGATTTTATTAATATAGAATAATGGAGAAATTTAAATTTCAAAGCAGCAACTCGCGTAAATCTTTTTCTCTTAAATCGCCTGCACCTCGAATAAAGTCGTAAACGTGTCAAGAATTCAATTAAAAGGGAGTTGGTATGTTTTGCCGTCATGTGCAAGAAAGGTGGCAAGAAATAGTGGAACTCTTTCAGCAAATTGAAATTGTTGGACGTGAGACTTACATTCTTGACCCAAAGTGAGGAAGAAATGGATATAATTGCTCCGAGTGCCAGTTCTGGAATTCGTGGTCGACCTGTTACGAATTTTCATGAGGCAAGTTTGAAAACCGTGGTAAGAAAGACGCGAAACTCTTTTGAATGTCACCACCGGAACGGTTAAGTTTAGCGACGCAAATTAGTCCGGGGCAAAAAGAGAAAAGCGACGCTGTCGGTACGATAAAAGAAAATTGCGGAATCTTTCACCCAACAACGGACACTAGAATTAAGGAGCATTTTTCACTTGGTGCAACTCGCGAAAACATTTCTATTCTTGTTCGAAAATGTATTTCTAACGATGCAACTCGTCAAGTCTTATCAAATTCGCGTTTCACGCTAGGTTCTTCTTGTCTATGGTGTAATAAAGACGTTGTTATTATTATTGCTATAATAATTCAACGAGCTGGCAGCTATTGATAGTTGAAGCGACCTCTTCCAGCGCATTTTCCCCCCCTTTCGAGGGTGAAACGGGCCGATCGCGAGACTCGATGAAAAATAAACGAAAGGGGAAAGCAGCTCTACCTACGATGTTATAAATAAAACGATTGCTTCGAGGTATGCGTGCTTCCGAGAATGGTATAATCGAGGAAATTTCTCCATAGCAGTCGAATCGACGAAAGCTGGCCAGATATTCTTCCAGAACGAGATATGATATTAAATAAACAAAGGTGCATCCCACCCCTTTGATAACACCCTCTATATGTCTGCATATTTACAATACGCACAAGCTACGACTTGTTTCAATCGAGTTCTTCGCTAAGTTCTCTCGAGTTACATATAGGACTTTAAATTGCCATAACTCTTTAACGATTAGGTTTATGACCAAAGTACCCTAATACTATTTTGTAGAGCTTAAAAAATCAGATCGAATAGTGCCGTCGCAGTCGCGAAGTTTCAATTTTTAAACCGGATGCAGTTGCATCGGTGCATCAAAAAATGCAATTGCACTTTTATAAAGAATCGAATTTTAGAGTTTTGACCACGCCATCCGGTGCAGTTTGTTAGTCTCTACAAAAGAGTATGAGGACACTTATGCCGTAAACCTAACAGTTTGAGAGTTATGTGTATATCTTTTCGCTAAGTTCTCTCGAGTTACATATAGGACTTTAAATTGCCATAACTCTTTAACGATTAGGTTTATGACCAAAGTACCCTAATACTATTTTGTAGAGCTTAAAAAATTGGATCGAACAGTGCCGTCGCAGTCGCGAAGTTTCAATTTTTAAACCGGATGCAGTTGCATCGGTGCATCAAAAAATGCAATTGCACTTTTATAAAGAATCGAATTTTAGAGTTTTGACCACGCTATCCGGTGCAGTTTTTTAGTCTCTACAAAAGAATATCAAGGCACTTATGCCGTACACCTAACAGTTTGAGAGTTATGTATATATCTCTTCGCTAAGTTATCTCGAGTTACATACATATAGGACTTTAAATTGCCATAACTCTCTAACGATTAGGTTTATGGCGCAAGTACCCTAATACTATTTTGTAGAGCTTAAAAACTCAGATCGAACAGTGCCGTCGCAGTCGCGAAGTTTCAATTTTGAAACCGGATGCAGTTGCATCGGTGCATCGAAAAGTGCAATTGCACTTTTAAAAAGAATCGAATTCTAGACTTTTGACCACGCTATCCGGTGCAGTATTTTAGTCTCTACAAAAGAGTATGAAGACACTTATGCCGTACACCTAACAGTTTGAGAGTTATGTGTATATCTCTTCGCTACAAGTTCTATTTCTGTTCTGTACGAGTTCTATCATAGTTTTAGTTGTTACGACGCCTGAATATATTCTGTGACTTGGAATGCGTTCTCCTGCACGGCGTGGAGTTTCGCCTAACGTTGCCCTTTGTATTCAGCACTGCGTCACGAGGAAATGGTGAGCGAAAGTGGGGGACAGTTTCTACGTGGGATTTTCGGATTTTTAAAATATTCGATCTTCGCGACGCTAGCCAATTTATTTTCTATTTTCTCGCGGGAACAAACGCCCTATTTTTTAGTCTCGTTGTCACACAATGGCGTAAACGTTCTCAGCGGGTGTTAATAGAAGGTTCCGTTCGACGGATCGCGTGATCGTACGGAGTCGCCTTTTCCACGGAACTCGACTCGAATTATATTAAAATCCGTCGCGCAGATGGGCGAACGCGGAACAAGGGGAACGTGTTGGTACTCGAGGAAACTAATTTAGATTCGAGGAGTGAAAACACGCGGTGCATTCTCTCGAGAACTGCGAACACTGCGCTACCAGTCACGCTGGACTTCCAAAAGATTCCTTTATCATGAAACCCCGAAAAAATCTTTCTTCTTTTTCAAACATACTTTGCAAAGCTCGTATCGTTGTATCGTTTAGCAAAGGACGTTCTGTCGGAATTAATCCTAAAGAGCAAAGTTCGAACGTCGACTCTTGAGTCAATGTAATTATATAACAATCGCGAAGAAAGGCTACGCTTGTGAGATTTAACTTTCAAAGCGCCTCCTTCGACGTTCCGGAGTCGACAACATTTAACAAACATCCAAGTCCCTTTCGAGCGAAACGATCAACTGCTACGGACGAGGATGGGGGTGGAGGGTTTCTTCATTTCCTTTTGTGCAGACTTGGTCGTTGAGCGTTCAGTGAATTTACGAACTTCATTGGCCCGTCGCGACTAACGATTCGACGTGCATCTTTCGAACTCGTGTATTTATGCGATACGAGCACGCTTCGATAGATCGTTTCAAATGTTTGTTGTCGAGCTTTTGCGACGATATCGATTCCGTTCTTCGTTCAAATGCACGCGAGACGGTGATATTTTTCATCGGGACGCGGGCTAATTTACGTCGACGCGACAATTTTCAGAAATCCGCCGCGTAACTTTCCCAGCCTCCAACTTTCGGCCTGGCCGCGAGCGTCGTGACGCTCCTCGATTCGGTTCGAAAAGCGACGCGGTGAACTCATCTCGAGAGCTTCGCCAGCCAAATCGACGGGAAAGTTTCCATTCTTTCGACGATCGTTCCGAGTTTAGCAGCCGGCGCGCCTGACTGTTTACGCTTCAAAATCCACTTAAAACTGTCTCCGTTTCCGTTTCCGTTTTCGGCTGTCAAACCGTCAACATAACGCGAACGACGTTTGGACGGGAAATGGTGCATTTTCTTCAAATTGAAATACGATACACGGTCTAATATTTACGCTAGCTTGATCGCAGCGACTCGTGGACACTAATGAAAATTAATTATCAAAATGGGAGCATGATATCGCTAATTATCGATAATTATTTCCCAATTTATTACGCTGTATTATTTCCAAACGATACTTGCATTATGCTTCTACCAATAAATTCAGCTGTTTATTATCTATTAATGATTCGTAGGAAATGCACAGTGCCGTGTACCATGCCTTTTTAATGTCTCGACAGGGGCCTAGTAGGAAGTGGAGGATTTGTATTTACTCGCGTGTATGGGGGATGCGAGAATTCTCAGGTGGCGATGAGAGCCTCGAGACGAAACTAAGACGTTTCTCCGGACTTTGGAAGTTTAGAGAGAGGGAGAGAGAGAAGAGCAAGTACACAGAAACGGTCGTGGTTGTATAATATTTACCGCGGACGAAAAGTAAACTTCCGCATCGGAATCCTCCATGTTTGTTGATACTTTTTTTTACAGGAAAAAACAACATGCCTGGTATTTTCTATTTTATAACGACCAAATAGGGTTAGGTTATATTTTTAAAGGAATAACGCGTAAACGAGTTATCATGGAATAGTGTTATAAACGCATTTTCTGCCAGGCTAGGCGAACCTATAACGTCACCGGTGTGTAAATAAGCTTCCTCGACAGGGGTAGACGTATGACGTACACGGTTGATCGAAAACCGAATTGTATCGTAACCGGTTGCACCCGAGGCACGTCGTGTATCCCGGTCAAAAGAAGTTTCAATTTTACCCTTCGACTAGCCCGACATTCCAGAAAATACGAGGGACGGACCTCCGAACTCCTGGTCATTCTCACGCAAATTTTCTCAGCGAATATCCGACAATTTCGGATTTACGGACGCGGAACCGAGATATAAAGGGAAAGACTCCGGGAATATCGGGATACTCGCGACTTGGACGTTTCGTTTTCATCGCAACAAGTATCGCTCTCGGGGCAAAACTCCACCGCGACCGCTCATAACACTCTCAGGGCTGATCTCCGAGTGACGAGGGTCAGGGCGTCGCGATAGAGCGCGTGATTCGATCAAAGAGATACGCGAAACGACGCCGGGACGCCTGTCGACGCCTCCACTTTGAAGAATATGGAGTCTACTTCGAGCGTGGAACGCATTGACCGCCCTGTCACGTACAAGGGGTGAGACATTTAAGACAGGTTACCCGGATAACTCGTTTATTTTTAAAGACAAAAAAGTTACAGGCCAAAGCTGTTCGTTTCCACGAGGGACACCCTCGAATATTTCCCGAGAGTCAATTTTTTTAACGAAACGATATGTAAATGCGGGACCAACGTGAACGGAATTTCCGAATTTTACAGAACAGAAATGCTCGTAATTTAAAACATCTTTAAAAATTTGTATCGCCTTCTAAATGGTCTCGGACGACGACACCTGCTCCGAAGCGTGCAGAGCATTAGAAAAGTTTCGATGAATTTTCGAACAACTCTCGTCGTTTTCTCGAGTATCGTAAAAGTTTCGATGAATTTTCAAAGCGCTCGTATCGTTCTCTTGAACATCGAACGGAACTTTCAACGAACCTTCCAAGTAATGACTCTCGTCGTTTTCTTATCGTAGACAAGAACGTCAAGTTGAATAGCAAATATACGTAAAATCTCTGCCCAGTAACGTAAAAAATTCTTAAACGCGTGTTCTTTTAATTAAAAGAAGAGAGGGCTGATTTTCCTTTTCCCTGAAAGATACGATCGTAATAGATTGTTGAAAATTCACCCAAGGGAACAAGTTTTGATGAAAATGTTAAGTTAGGAGAAAAGCCAGGACAGGATCCGGGTAAAGTTTAACAAAACAGGCTAAACAGTCGAGGCGTTAAATCGATGTTGCGCCGACGCATCGATCACGGGGGTGGGAGACGCGATCGGAAACGCCTTTTGAGAACGTCTATCGAGCGTCCAGCGTCGATATGAATTTGTCTACGTCGGGGTTGATCGAGAGACCGAGGTAAGCGAGGGAGGGACTCGTGTTCCCAAGGATATTATGACTGACAAACAAGGTCGGAGCTGCGAAGAACGGGCTTCTTATCCCCGCGCGGGCGCCAAGGGACCGAGCAAACAGAAACCTAAGCGAATGGTAAACTCCAGGGAGAAGTCGGGAGGTGCATTTCGACGGCGAAGCGGCTTAAAAAGCCCTCTCCGCTCTCTATGAGAACGGGTCATCTTTCGCCCTCTCGACAAATTAACTCGCGTTAAGCCATTTTTACGCGAGCATATTTATTCGCATAATTTTTCGCGTCGGCTTAGACTCGACTCCGCGCGGCTTCGAGCACCGAAAGTGCCCCGGGGGCCGGTTCAACCCTTACAGCGGCTAATAACGCGACATAAATCTCGCCCGGAGGCTCTTAAAACAGAGGGACGGTTTTATTAGAATCCAGACTGCCGGCAAATTTCCGACAGCCTATTTCGTCTGTATTAATTAACCTGGCACGCGTTATCTCCTGTTCGGCAACAAAAGAGGCTCGCTCGATCCCCGGCACATTCAAGTTCCACCCACAGAATGACTAATTACCTAAGAATTAATTATTTTTCGTCCTGTAACAAGGTATTCGAATGGTAAAATCTGGACCACAAGTTTGACATTCTCTACCTTTTTAAAAAGATTCTCCATTGTTTGAAATGACAAATATGCATACAGTGGTGGTGGTTGAAATACAAGAAAATTGACCCAGTTACCGTAATCACCATGCATTTGCCATAACGTTCATTGTATCATCAGAGCGGAGAAATTCTTCTCTGGGCGGTGAACGGCGTACGGTCTAACGACAGTTTGCGAGCACTTTGAATGCACGAAGCGTCGATGATAATCCGCGACGAGCAAAGGTTGACGCGCGGAATAGTTTTTCCGGGGGACCGTTGGCCAGGCCGAGGAATTAGAGGGCGCAGATAAGGACGAGCGTTACGAGGGCGTAGATCCAGCAGCGGTGTACCGTTATTAAAGCTTTTAAGATAAGCAGAGACGCGTCGCGACGCTCTATCCTGCCAGATAGAGACTTCGCAGGAGTTTTAAGTAGACGCCGGGCATGGGCGTCCCGCGACGTCGGATAAAGCTGCAGCAGCTGGAAAACGTTAAACGTATTCCGGCGGTTGTAGTCGCGAACGGGGAAAAGTCGAAACGAGAAAAGCGCCGCAATCGGGAGAACGACGAACAGAGCCAGAGATTCGGGGGAAAATTAGAGGCAGCCGGGGAAAAAGGATTCCGAGAAGAATTAAAGGGTCCGGGGAAAGTTGGTACGAGTGAAAAATAGTCGCCGAAGGAGAGGCGGGAAGATAATCGACGGTGGAAAGTTCCAACAACGCAAAGGTCCAGATTCATGAAACAGCGGAGGATTTACTTTGTCTGGAAAACGAAGCGTCGTGTAAAAAATTTTTATTCCACGATCCTTCCAGCCTGTGTGCGTATTATCGCGTAATTTTCCTATAAGTTCTAACCGTGCGTATCGTCAAAACACCCCCCTCCGTTCCGCCCGCTGCTCTTTTTCCATTTTCGCTTAAAAGCCCGTGAATATGCGACACGATACAATCCATTAAGAGTTTTCTGCGTCGCCGTGGGCGAAATTTCAAACCCGTCGAACTTTTCTCGCGTCTACTTCTAACTGAGTGCAAACCGAGATATCTCGAAGGGAATACAGGCTTCTCGAAGAAAATCTTGAGGAAAGCCACCAGCCATTTTCCTACTTTCACCGATCGAGTCCACGATATTCTCTGTCGTTCCTATGCCATCTCTTATTTCAAATTTCTGACGTTTATAATCGACCTACGGGTAATACGGAGCTCGCAAAGGGAACAAATTCCTCTAGGAAACGCTTAAAAACGTAGTTCATAGCGTTGTACAGGAACCGTACTCGTCGAGAATCGATGTTGCTCATCGCGCGGATCGGTTTTCATCGCTCCGATGGACAATGGAGCATCGACCAACTGCGCAGTCATCGAGGATTCAATTTATTATCGGAAATTCGTATCGCAAAGACACGAAACACGCCGTGTAAAGGATACGTAGCCCGTTATTAAACACGCTTTATTATCAATGTCTTTATTGTTCGCGAAAACAACGTATTCCGGGGCGCATTGTTGCGCGGCACAGCGCGAAATGAAAACATATTATGAAACTGTGCGTGCGTCATTATTGTATAACGCGAAACGGCCAAACGGAATTCTCCGTTCCGTGAATTCCACGCATATTCGAGCGGATTTTAAATGCGTCTGACGTACGGGGGAACAGTTTTCGTCGGTATTAGCCGATGATCGATAATAATAAATTAATCGTTATCGTAGGAGGGCTCTCCGTCGGCAAACATCGCCGGAATCAAACGTGACCCCGTTTCTTTGCAATCGACCTCGATAAATTTCGAGAAACGTGGCCGAACGAAAGCGTTTCGGTGCGAAATACTCTCGCGGACAGTATCGAGAAAACATACAGAGGGTAAAATGTGTCAGATTTGGAAGCGAGATGTGTTTATACGCGCACAGTCTGCGCACACTTGGGTATCAATCAATATTCCGATTTAAAGCCAGCTTCTCCTGTATTCGGCTTTCTCTCGATTCTCAGCTTCCTTCCTTTTATTTTCATCCTGTCGAGTTCGATTAACTGTTCGAAAACCAAGAAACGCTATATCCTGTACCTTTTTTTTTAACTTTAATCAATTAAATTACCATCCTTTTAAACTCGTTGCTCGAAGATTATCGTTTCAGAGATCGATGATAATTTTCAGACGAAATTTGGTGGTTTTCCCACGGCCGTCGAACGGTCCAACGAACCTCGGAGTCTTCCACGATTCGGAGGAAAGCGATCTCGCGTTCCTTTTCACCGACGAACGTCGACGAAAGTCGCGGAAACTTTTTAAGCATCACCGAAGGCGTGACGAAGTTGAATGATTTAAGTCGAGCGGAAAAGGAGACCGTGCAAAAAGCGCGACCGATTGAAAAGTAGAATGGTTCCTCGAGGACGGAGCGGGGAAGGGGTAGAAGCGCGCGGGAAATGGAGATCGCGAAATCTTTTCAAGAAGACAAGAAGGGCTTCGCGTAAAACATAAGTTTCGCATGGAAGAAACCTCCGAAGTGATATTAAACTTTCGAACGGGCTTTTCCCGCCTTCTCGGGAAAGTACTCGAGGAAGCAGTATCTGTTTTCGATCACGTTTTAAGCGCGGCAGTTGCCAAACATGCCTCGTACTTTGTCACGAACTCGACGAAATTAAATATAAATAGAAACTGGCTGCGTCTACTTTGCAGCGAATAATTTTAAATCGCCATTTGCGCTACTTACGAACGAAATTTCCATCAAAGAGATACTCGTTCTCCGTTCAACTCACCTGAAACAAAAGAAACACATCGTTAGACGAAGATCCTACGTTGGTCGATCGCGCGATTAAGCAGCGAAAACGCCTAAACGAGAGTAGAAGAATTGCTTCCTTCCTGTAACCTGATTACCCTCGGAATGGATGCCGCAATCAGGAAAGGAAGCGCCACTACTCGTACGTGTAAATGTTTTAGTCCGTGTATCGGGATCCGTCTGCGCTGTCGGGCAGCTTTAAGTCGAATCCACGAAATACCCTCGAGAGCAGTTAACGTTTACGATGCAATCTCCAGTAACAGGTCGTGTCGTCGAACCAACGATCACCTAGCCCGCTGACGAATCGAATATAGTCGAAACGTTTCGAGAACATTGCGTGGAGAAAAGACATTTGCCAAGTGGCACGAGATGCTTTCTTGATCAGTGTACATCTGAGAAATGTCTGACGTCGGAAAAGGCTGTTCCACCAGAGCGATTTATAAATACTGACCGGTTAGGGTCAGTTTCCTGACCGTGAGGGAGGTCACGACCTCCGCAACAGCTTTCTTCGGTTATATAGACGAGCTTGGACCAAAAGTATAAGTCCAACCTTCATCAAGCCTTCTCTCCGCTAGTGAAACCTATTTTTCTTTCACCCCGACATTTACTTTCTCGTTCTTGCCCCGACCCTTTTCTTCGAAAGATGAAATTTCACCCAAACGTGTATTTCGTTGTTTTCGGGCTGTCGACTGCTGAAAGCAAGCAGACCTAGGTTCAGACTCTCGATGTATCCTATTTCCAGACTGGGTTGAAAGATTCGAGACGGCTGTCGCTTTTTACTCTTTCTCGCACCCCCCCCCCCCCCCCCCCCCTCACGATATCGAGTTAGACTCTTATATTAAAACGAGTCTGAAATCTATTGTTTGGAGTATAATTTTTTCTGGAAATATATTCAGTTTGGTTTATAGTGGACAGAGCCGATCAATCATATCGATTGGATAGTTCGCAATGACCTATTTTCCTCGTCTTGTCGTCCGACCGGCAGGCAGCCCTATTATACTAATCGACGCGCCTGATCAGGAACGGGACTACTCGAGCAGCCAAGCTGTTCAGCCACCGGTGAATCTATTCTACTAATCCGGCTGAATGATCGGAACCGAGACTATCTTACTAATCGACGCGTCTGACCAGAGCAGTGCATACTCTACTGTCCGACCTAATGGCTAATTCCTGCTCCAATTAACGAATAACGATAATAATAAGGTAACTCGTAATTAACTCGAAATCACGGAACGTTGTCGATAGCGGCCATAAATCGAAACAATTAACGTCGCGAAAAGGGGAAGTATTCGGGGGTAATTTTCATAAATGTCGAGTCTCCTGGTGCAACGCGGCCCTAGAAGTTAGGGGTGTGGCGTATGTAACTTTTACGAGTCGACACAGAGCGAAGATGGATGCTCGCCGAGGCACTATATAAATGGTTGCCTGGGCTCGGCGTAATAAGGTTCCGTATGCGACGAACGAATAGAATTAGAAGGGGGGCCCGTGAAACTTGCGCGTAAAATTATCGCAAGTTATCGGGGGTTCGGGAACTCGGAAGCCCCGAATCCGTTCAAAGAGATACTGGAAAATTCAGGTCACACGCTGGCAAAAGTTTTTCGCGCGCCGCGGTCGGGTTACAAATTGGAAATTTGTACGAGACGAAGCATCGCGTATGAATTTAAACGACGAACGGGAACGATACCAGTACCCTGTGCTCGCGTTATCGCTTCCAGGATAGATATCCTGCCCGGGGAACGGTATGCAACGAACAAATGGAACTATAACAGAGTCCTGGAAGTTTCGCGGAAAGTTACGGAAAGGTATTCACCTGTGTCACTGCGCGAGCTATGTTCTGATGTAATTCAACCGGGCAAACTTCCGGCAATCAACATGTAAAGTGGAAATCAGTGAACAGCAGCGGAGTGCAGATACTAAGAATTAACGTGTAATCCGAGTGACATTCCGAGGAAACTGTAAGCCAGAGGATTCCTCTGGTCGGGCCGAGAGAATGGAGACTAGGATCCCCGACCGACTTCCGACACAACTCGATTCTGCGTTGATCGGATAACCGACGATTCCGATGTAAGTCGTACACGCGACAAACTTCGCCCTCGACGCCATTGTTCGGTCACGGATGACCCGCAACGCCTTCGATCGCCTGCAAATTAATTTTCGACTCCAAACGCGATCAATGTTTACGATAAAGCGTTGCTATTTTTGGAGATAGGAAGCAACGATCGATCCTCATTTTTCCTTTTAAAGACCAGCTGAACGGTACGGTGCGGCCTGTAATTTGTTGCTCGTTCGATTATTTGGCTCAATTATCGGGGGGAATGATTATATTACAGCGGTCCGATCGGCTCTAATACCGTCGGGGAGATTCCAAGTCTGTATTCGATGAAAATCACTTTGGCATAACTGTATAAATTCCGCGCGATCAATTACGAAGTTGCGGGAGCGATTAAATTGAGATAGGCTAATCGAAGGCGTTGCATTACCATTTGAATGTCACTTAATCAACGCGTCAAGCCGAGATTCGCAATTCCCGCGCACACGTTTCGCAGACAGCGTATTAATTTCAACGGGCCATCAGTTTTCCTGTTAATCGGACAAAGTTCGCTCGTTCGAACACCTGGTAAATGGCCACCGTAATCGAAATCACCCGGAATCTTTCGCTACTCTTTCTCCACGCTTTCCGGGGAATATATTTTTATCTATTAACGGTAATTAAAATTGTTTTATAATTCCCTCGATGGGGTCTGCGTCAAGAGTATTAAAATACTGTCCTCTCTACCGCATTTATCGTTGCCCTTAATCCCGACCAAGTTAAAGAAGTCGATATTTATTACTTTAAGAAGAAATCAAACAGCAAGGAAGCTGCTAACTTTGTTGCAAAACTTTCTCGGTTAAACCGTACTACTTTCAAACTGGTTAAATCCTTTCGTTTTTAATGCTCGAGAAGTTATCGAGAGCATTAATTATTCCATCAACAAAATAAGATTTCTAGATTCGGGGCATTTTAGAAAACTTGTATAAGGATGTAGAAGGAATATTTGCAACGTTAAGGTTGTTGCAAAGGGAAACTGTTGGTTAGAGAGCGGACTGGAGTAAACCTTGATACGGACTTTGATGAAAACGCAGCGTGGTTTCGAATCCGTTTCGGCTTGTCGCGTGTAATTTCTCCTGTCCGTTCCTCGTGCACGGTTCCTAAATTGTACATTAGTTTTTGTCAGCTGTGTACTCTAGTCCCTGGCCAGCAACAACTTTGCGTGTAACCCGCGGGAACTTGGTGCCACGGCGCGCTGCGACATGATAACAAACAGCGCTGCCCGTAAGTGCAAATAAGTTTCCGTAACTTTCCCGAGGAGTTTCCGGGGGCTTCGTTGCGATTCCGTTTGTTCGCCGGAATACGATTCATCTCGAGCTTAAATAATCGATGCCGTTTAAAGTTCAACTCAGCCGTTGCACCTGACGCGAAACTTGCTCTCGAGAATTATGAATAAGCAAGGACTTTGGCGAAACGTGAGCGGGGACGGAACAACGAGGTAATGGCGCGTGGTTATGGGGAATTTGAGCGGATCGAAATCCGTACTTGCTGCCGGTTGAGATCGTTTTTAAAGAACCGTGGACCCGAATATCGAGGCATTTAGAACGGAGAAACGTCGGCGTCGCGTGCAGGGTCCTCCGGGGGCTTCGAAATCAAAACTCTATTCAAGAACTGTCTCCCCGAAGAGTGATTTCGTTTTCCCTTTTTCTCTCGCCTCCGAAATTACCCCTTTGTCCGACGACTGACGTGGGAACGGAACGACAAAGGAGCAAACCGCTGCCACCTCCGAGCTGTTATCATTTTTTATCTTGGCCTCGTTATCGGGCTCTCGGGCCCCGAGAATTCATCGGTCGAAATCTCCTCTCTGCGGATTTTATTCTGCCGAGCTGGCCGATTCGCCGGGATCCGTGTCCGTGAAAACACCGGGAAAACTGTTTCCCCCGCGGACGCGCAGATGTGTAAAAGCGTAATGAAATGCGCGACAGCGAACGAAGATTGATGCGTGCTGCACGCGAGCTCCCCGGTGATTTACCAGCCATTAATCCTAATATTCTTCGATGCCCATGCTGTCTTAATGTTGCTTGCGATGACATTTTCAAACAATGCTACAGGCACGATCTTTAAAGTAATTTTAAATAGAAGAGCTGGAACAACGTACAGAGTACAATTTCGTCACGCTTCCAACGAATTCGACGCGGCTCATTGCGATTTCATCGGGTTGTCCCTGTTGCGGAATCGACGCGCGAAATCTGGTCGCGTTATTCCGCTCACGTGTCCTCCGAATTACGGATTAATGTCCGTGGTGTCCGTGTGCCAGCGTCGCGACGCTGTTCTCTGCATTCTACGTTGATTGCGCAAAGTTTCTTCGTCAGTGTTACGTCAGAGCGCTGCGAAGATGCGTTGCGGAACTTTCCCACCGAACTTGAGGATTATAATGTTGTAATGTCGTACGCAGAATATTATCTGGCTTCCGCAGGAGACACTCCCGGTCCCAGGAAACCTCTCGAAATTCTCCCACGGTGAACGACCATTGCTTAAAACTTGCATCTCGTAGAAATCAAGGTCCCAAATATCTATTTTAACACGTCACGAACACCCTGCTGAGTTATTCGAGGACTTTATCCTCGCGATACACTCGTTCCCGACGCTAGTTACACAGTAGGCGAGTCCTGTCCCTTAGAAACTACCCCCGTCAAGCCGTTAAACCGCCAAGTTACGCCGGCTGCAGTTCCCCGTGAATGTAAGGGGCTCCGGAAAGGGCGCGCGTTTACTCCTAGTAAATCTCGGGGGTCTCTTTTCCCCCGTGGACGTAAACCAACCGGAGTCGGCGACAATGGTTACGAGCCTCGTGATTGCCTAAAGGATCTCCTCTCGTCCTTTGCTCCAAGACGGCGTGGCTCTCGGCTTTTTACACGCTGCAATTTTCCCGAGAATTTGTCGGGTCGAGTTGTAAATCAGTTCTCCCCCTCCACCCCCCTAGAAACGCATTCTTTATCGTACGGCGAGATAAGCGGGCATTCGTTTCGATTAAACCAAGATATCCGGTGAAATATTCGCTCGGGAAAGGAAATATGAAGGCTGGACAAGAGAATTACTTACTCGCCCTCTATCTCTCTCTTAATCCGTCTCTGGCCCTAGTTTTTTACCCGGGCTACATTTAAATTTTAAACGCTTTCAATCTTTTATGCATGAACTAAGAGCCCTCTTAAAATAAACATGTTGGAGAGTCGCTCCCGTGGATGGAAATTCTATACGTAGCTACGTACGCGAGCTTTTAATTTCACTGATTTTCGACCAACTAATTTAACGGCGTTCGTCGCTTCGCTCGTAAAATACGTCAACTTGGATATCGAGCGACGCTAAATGTTGCTTCGACCTTATCATCGTCGATATTTACAAAGGCCATTCGCAACAGGACGGTTGCTAGGATAGAGCTAATTAACTATGCCAGGGAATTATTGCAGACACGAGGCCCTCGGTTTCTTTGCGTGTTGTGACGCGACTATCAAGGACGAAAATACCTTTCGACCGATATTTCCTTTCTCGTACGAATATTGAACGTGCAATCGCCGACTCCGTTCGCAGATCCTCCCAGCCAATGCAGATTACAATCGGATTTCCCGAGACGCAATCGGAGAGAAAGGGTCGGAGAATCCGCGGGAGATCAGGTCGGATCTTTGGGCAAAGACACGCTGTAATTACGGTTCAAGGATCCACGAACGATCCATCCACCTGTAATCTCGAACCACTGTCTCCCGTTCTATTCGCGTGATTCGATTTACGCATCCGTTGTTGCGAGTTTATAGCAAATGCAAAAAGCAAATAGAGAGAAATCTGTGAAACAGGTAGCCAGTAAATGCATTTAAATTGCTGGAAATTTCTGTCCATAAATATTCTACTGTTAGAGGTTGTTTCCCGGTTTCTCCAGGGAAGAAGGAAAAGGGTTCTCCGATGAAAATGCATTCTAGGGTCTGCTCGGTCGGCAGCTGGCCGAGGAAAGGGGAGAAACGTTGGGGGAGGCGGAGGCGGAGGCAGCAGACTGGATGAAGGTGGATGGCTGCGAAAGAGAAACGGAGGAGCGCCGCGGCGAGTGGTTCCTGACGTTTTCAATAACGCACCAATGGATTTTCTCCGTTCACGTACGAACCCCATTAGGTATACTCTTAGCCAGCTTCTGGCACAAAGCGTGAAAGTCACGGTTCATTGATTGCGGCCGTCCGGCGATGACGTACCGAGCCAACGTAAATCGCCGTGCTTTATCGCGTCTGCGAGAGTTATAAGGTTACGCGGGATTGGTCTGCCCGTACGTGACTGGCAGACGAAGCAGACCACCGTCTAGACATTTAAAAGCTTCTAAACGCCCGGCCGTGCCTCAAAGCGATCAAACTCCTGTTCAAATTCGATCAGAAACTATCGCGTTCGCCCGCGATATTTATATTTCGTGCGCGCCAGAAATTTTCATGGATTTCCTTGGCCCCGTAACGATCCCAAAAAACGCGCGTGGTTTTTCTTCTTTACGGTAATGTTAAGAATAATTTATTAAACGTTAACGAGGACATCCGAGAAATTTTGCCAAACGAACGGGGCCGTAAAATTTATTCACGGCACGCGGTTGCCCCAGAAAAACCAACCGCCCCCAAACAATGTCAGGGACCCGTTACGTACAGCCATAATAACACGATCAGGGAGCGTATAAACGCGAACGAGTGCCATTTAAGCCGGGAAATAACCCCCGAAAATGACAACCGGGGGCATCCTCCCTCCGGTAGTTCTGCGACGGTGACCCCAAGCTACCCCGAAAACGCCCGATTTCCGGGAACCATGGCACACTTTGCCCCAGCAAATCGAAAGACTCGCTCGGACTACGACAGCAGCTTCCCCGACGTAATATTTCTTCGGATGCGTCGCACCGTGAAATCGACCAGGGACTTTATAAATTATTTACCGATTCGCAGGGGGCCAAGAAATACAGGAACAAGAACAGATAAAGATCCAACCATTCAAAGAAAACGTTGGCCAACGTGTACAGAGAAAAGAAGATGACAAAGACATCGAGGGTTCGTTGGACAATGGGGACAAGAAAGAGGATTCTCGACTAATGCATTAACTATTGTATCAAATTCGAAATTTAATTTAAAGTTTAAAGTTATCAGAAAAGTTGTCTAATACTTTTTCGTAGGTACCCATAAACTCTATTTCAGAAAAAAGTTTCATCGAAATACATTCACTATTGCAAGAGTTATGGCTGTTTGAAAATTGGACCATTTTTATGGGGGTTTTCTCAGTTTACGGGGTCAAGGACCAACTTTTTCAATATTTTTATAATTTCTACATATTCTCCACTAAAATACGCGTTGTTTGCTTTTTTAAACTTTAAAATCCTTCGATCCGTTCAGAAGTTATGACGTTTTAAAGATCCGTACGAAATTTCAGTAGAACGTCTAAACGAATGGTCAGACATCAATATTTTCGGTAAGGAATTTTTTTCTCAAAAGTGGTTAGGATTTCGAGGGTATGTCTATTGGCCAAAAATGCTTGTGATTGACCCTCGCACACGAGAATAATTTTTTCAGAACGATTTGAACAGATTTTTTTTCGCCTGAAAATTTCAGGGAAACATATCAACGTATGGTCAGACATCTATATTTTCGGTAAGGAATTTTTTTCTCAAAAATGGTTAGGATTTCGAGGGTATGTGTATTGACCAAAAATGATTGTAATTGGCCCCTGCAACTAAAAATATTTTTTTTACATCTATTGAAAGGCCAAGCAATATTCTTGGAGATTGTTTTTTAATTCTTTATCGTTGGACATCCAAAGACCGGAAATAGTTTGATAATTATTTCTTGCCCTCGATTCGGCCCGAAGTACAAACAAAGAACTTGTCCGTTATCGAGATAAAATCGGACAGCCGATAAGAACCGAAAACGACTCGTTCTCGATAAAAGAAGCATATCTCGAGATCGGTGGCTCGCGTCGTCGCGCCGAAAGGAATCGTATTCGACGCAGGACGTCTCGGTGACTTTTTCTACCTTGGTACCCTGTAACCGACAAATACGTCGGTCTCTAGATCGATCGTATCCCTTTCGAGCGAGAACTCTTCGTCGCGTGTATATGTATATTTCCCGCTCGTTCTCGTCGTTAGGTATCGTTTTTCGGGGATCGAATATCCTGCGCGACGAAACGAAATGCTCTGTTTGATGCGACCCAACGGCACAGACTGTATCGTGTTCTACACAAAGGTGCTGGCCTTTTTCCAAGCTTCTTCCAGCTCCGTATGACCCGGCTGCTGGCTTTTCTCCCTTTCGTATTTCTCGTCTTCTATTTACCAGTTAACCTTTCCGTCGGGAAAGCAGTTCTCCGCTGTCGCGAGGTGTGACTCCGTACGTAAACACCTTTTGTCGAGAACAGGGACGTGGACAGAGTCTACGATACACAACCCACTGCTGCGTCGTTATTTTTAGGCAGCTTCAAAAGACACTGAATTCTGCTAGTTGCGTACGCGGGCAAAGCACGAATTAATATTCGCAAAGGAAAGTACAGGGATAATGGTGCAATCACGGAGGGTTGTTTCACGTGTAAACAAATGTCGAGTTTAATCGTTCCTAGTCTGGTTCAAAAGCAGACGCAAAAAATTGCAGACCAATTTGACTAATTAATCTAATGGCTGACACGTTTGAAAGCAGAGTGGACGCCAAATTACTAGGAACTTTCAACAACGTACATAATATCCGAAGAGCATCCTGGTTTTGTCGAGTAGGTCTGCGGTCGCCAAACCTGTGTTTGTTCGGTAACTTCGTAACGAATGCGTTAGAAACTAGCAATCAGGTAAATATAGTCTTCGCTGGCCCCGAGAAAACTCTCGACGCAGCCAGTCGGTCCGTATTAATTATCAGAGTATCGGAAATGGGTTAAAACGCGAAAGATTCCGGAGTCGTTATCGAGTTTCTTGTTCTCGCTTTTCCAGTTTCCGTCGGGGGAAAGTTTTCCGCCGTTGTCGCGATAGATTCGTAACGTGTTCGAAAGCCCTTAACGATATGGAAACGTTCTCGAGCGCAAGGGACGATATCTTGTTATAAAGGTGTCGAGAATAGTCGAGTTTCGTTTATTATCGAAACGTTCGGATCTCACGGTCGGTACCGAAGTTGTTAGAAATTTGTTTCCGCTCCGGTGAAACGAAGGGAAATAAAAAGCGTCGAGTAATCAGGAGTCGAAATTCGATGCAACTGCGGTTCGTGACAGTGTCTCCGGTCTCGTTGATAACGATGTCATGGGTGAAGAGCGAAGAACGAGAAGAGGAAACAATTGGCAGACTCGCGACTGTAAACGCCAGCCGCAAATTCGCGCGGAGGTATATGGTGTGACGTTCGAGCACGATGTCAATTGCCTCTCGACCGCGTGCTTTGCACCGCGAACATCCAAATCTATTTTTTTTTTCCCCCCTGGTATCGACTGATTGGAACGCGTAGCCGATTTGCCGTGTCGTCGGTGACTCTCGAACACGCGATATCGCCTGTCGCAACTTTTTATTTCAAGCTACCGTGAAATTCGAAATCGACGCGAGAGTCGCTGCTTTCCTACGGGCCGCATTGTCGAATATTCCGTGAAAAGTTGCCTCCACGAAGATACGAAGCCTCGTTTGGACAGGCAAAATGTGAATAAATTTAAAATTAGGCACGCGGAGGGAATGCGGAATGAGAAAGACACCGGGGGAAGCTTTTGGAGGTGAAACGAACTACGAAGAAATTTAATCACGTCGTCCCGCTGCTTTCGCGACAATTTCGTGCAGAGAAGTTTGTTTCGAAGGCTGCTTTCGTGTTAAATTTTTAACTAAAATAGGGATCCTGTAAGTTAAAAGGGGGACTTTGTTCTTTTCCATTCATTGGCACTCGTATTGATTTCCACGTAGAGTTCTCGATCGTTTGCAAACCGTTGGTCTAATTTCGCGCCTACTTTCCGCGTTTTAATTAAAATGGTCGTCGTCGACGAGGCGAAAGCCGAAGATCCCCGTTAGCCATCGTTCTACGGGGTTCCCGTCGTCCAAGAGCCGGCGCTTTCAAAGCGAATATCGCTCGAGCGTGCAACTTCAAAGCTGTTTTTGGCCGGCAGTCGCATCTCGAGTACAATAATTATCAGACTTATCCAACCGGATGCATGAGTATATTTGTTTCTGTGTGCTTGTGTGTTTGATGTCGCGTGCAACCGGGCTGATTTGCGTATGTACACAGCGATGTTTTCACGGGGAAACGAGGATGCTAATTAGTCGCGCAGACAGGGCACCAGGAAGCTCCTTGTTCTTCTTGCTTTCCCGCGTCGAGCGGAGTGTTTAATTTAAACGTACGGCCGGAGCACGCGTATAAACATCCCTGCTGTATCTTTACAGCAAACCTGGGCTCTCGCCCTTTCGTGCGTTCCCGATTTACAGGAGGCCTGCCTGCCTGTTCTTCACCCGACAAGGATTATTTGGAATTACTCCTTCGACGAGTGGACTTTTGCGCTTCGCGTGTTGCTCGGGACCGGTCGAAAAGCACCAAGTGCTCCAGGATTTTCCACTCGACCGGTTTTGTTCCCAAATCGCGGCAAACATTGCATTTTCCCTGTAGCGCGAAACAAACACTCCTTTTTACGCTGAATTTATGAAAAATGGAAATACATTTCGTCGAAAGGCCAATGGGTTGCTTCACCACTCGCCTGAAATACACGAACTTCCAAGTATCCTCGTAATCCTCTTCTGGCAACTTTCGCTAAGCAAAGACAATTCCGTTAGTGTTTCCTACGCTCCTATTATTTTTATCGCTCTTCGACAAAGCCAGTACCGTTGTTATCGCACAACGGTCACGACTTTCGACTCGCGTGACCAGCGTACTACGAGACCGCCAACCATCCACTCGACGAACTTGTCTTCTGGTAATCATCGATTCGAATTTGTTGGGACCCTACCAACCAAGTGTTTACGACACGGACACATCCGAGATTCTTTGCTTCTGAAAAGGGTACCGCTAATTTTGGGACAACCTTCGACGTACAACAGATAACGAAGCGATTTCTATACTCTGGAAAGATATGAAAATATCTTCCCCCATAGAACGAAGAGAAATTCGGCGCCACAAGGGCGGGTAAAAATTTCTCTGGGACCACTATTCGCTAGTACTCGAACTGGAAAGCCTACCCTCGAATGTTTAGCTACTAGACTTGCGTGTTTGTTGTCCCCGTTTTGCCATTTAGAAATTTCATTTGCTCCGGCGCCAGTAAAATCCATCGTAGCCAGTTTTACGCGACCAAGGACATTCTAGCCGTAAAACAAAAGGAAGAGGAACGCGTCAGCGATTTCGCGGATCGGGAGCCACGCCCGTTTAGGTTCGTTCGGACGAAAGAAATCGAGCAAAGCTGGTGCATTAGTATCGTATGCGACGCACGTAAGCAGGCGGCTTTGGTCGATTACGCGTGGCTGGAAGCAACTTCCTAGGGAAATAAGAAATATTTCCCGGCCGCGCACGGATTTCTATGGATCCTCGCGGAGGGTGGGTATAGATCGGGCGAGTGTATTGAGATGCACAGCGGTGCCAAGGCCGATAGATCTTGCGTAGACGCCGCAACTGACAATGGTAATATCGGTAAAATGAAAATGGAACGCATCGCGGGGACGTAAGGGCCGCAAGAAATGGTCAATTTTGCTGGTAGCGTCGCGACGCGTCGACCGGGCGTCCCGTCGCGCAACGTCGTCGCTGGATAACATCACGCGAATTTCTTCCCTGGGAATTCCGTGGCCGTTGCAACTCCCACGACGGGAACGCTAACCATTTCCTTCCCTCCGTCTACTTTTTCCGCCTTTACAAATTAATTCAACGAGGTGGCTGTTGAGCGAGTGACATTTATTTATTTATTAGTCTAACGGGGAAAAATTGTCTCTGTTACCGGGCTAAGAAAGAAATATATATTCCGAGCGGGGATAAAAATAAATCCTGGTATAACGTGTTATTTCGCGACGCGACCCGAGTGCATCGGTGCAACTGCACTTTTCATTCACGGAACCGAATGATTTTTCCAAGGATAACTTGATACGTTAAACGTCTCTGGCCAGCGAAAAAGCACGAATACGAACGACTGTAATTAAAGACTGTAATGTAGTCGAGCATAATCTCGCCGTGAAGCAGTAAGAACCGGAAGCCTAGCCATCGAATACGAAATTTGCAAGGAAACTGTGAGTACACCCAGTTATTATAATCCGCTTTGAAGGAGAAAAGAGCGGACCTTTATGCTGCCTCTTCGCGAGAGACACTTTAAATGAAACTTTAATTAAAAATGACATTAATATTGCCGTACAATTAGCCTTTTATCTGCTCGTGACACTATCTCCCATAGCGATGGCAGAGGGTAGAATATATTAATTATACGGTATGCAAAAAGAACGCATCCACGATGTCAAACGACCGCGTTGAGGACAGGAAGAAGGATGAGCTCGACGCTCCCGTCTTTTGTCGATGTTCTTTGTTCGTTCCGTGATCACCGTCCACCGACAAATTAGTATTTTAGAGGAAGGACGCGTTGATACAAAGGATGCAAATAGTGCTGACCATTTTTCCACCGACATTCTCGATAACGATGTTAGCCACCCCTTCCCTCGGTTTTTCCGTCTCCCGAATAACTCATATTTGCGAACAGTGGATTGATCAACGGCAATAACTTGAGAGCAACCGATAAAAGTGCAGTGCACGGCCGTATCGCTGCACAATAACCATGTTTCGTAACAAATTGCTTTTATTTGCGATTTCGATGCGCACGATTTGTTAGGTTTCGGATTAAAAAGAGAAACGTGTCCCTGGACAATGTCGAGTCGAGGGATACGGCTTTTATCACTGTCCCCATATTCATCATGATCGCAGTCACGCGATTAGAGTGATAAATTATTCCGCGCGAAAGAAGCCCGCTCAAACCGGGAAGAAAACCGTACAAGTAATTGCGCTAATTTTACGACGCATCGTTCGCGATAAGAGGGAGACAAAGTCGACGTGGTTTTTGCGGCCGTTCCGGAAGTGGAATGGCTCGACCCGCGGCAAGAAAGGAACAGGGTGCGCGGGAAGTTCGTCGCTCGCTTTTTGCCGCGACGACTTATCAGTCTCGGTCAGGTAAATTGAACCAACAAATCGACAAATTCCTTTTATTAGGATCTTGCGGCGGGAGCTTCCTCCCGTCGACTTTTTCTCCAGCTTTTTGTTCGTGGCGCGTCAACGATGCAACGATGATCCGAGTTGGAACGATTTCCTAATAAAGTATTTGTTACGTCTGTTTTGAGACATCGTCAGGATCAAGTCCTACGCTTCATGTACCAATAACGTTAGCCATGGCACAGAGAAACCTAGACAAGTGTCTGCGAACGGACTTTAAGTTCTATCGATCTGCGGGTGTCAAAGGGAAGTCAGTGCGCGTCGAATAATGAAAAAAACCGGGTAGAAAAAAGAACGATACGGAGAATAAACAGTACGGTAAATTGGATAAGGAGGAACGAAGGAACGATGGTAAATGGAAAACGCGGGCAAAATGAGAAAGTACTCGGTTCTTGCCGGGGTTCTGTAAGCCGATATTTAACATTGGACCCAACCCTGTTACGCTTCAAAGCTATCCCATTTCCACGGACTAAAAAACAGAGAAATATTTCCACGCTCGTAGAAAGGAGTAATGCACGCGTTTACGTAGAAACGAGAACGAATGAAAAGAAAGAAGATTCTTAAACAACAAAATCGTTAAGCATCCTCCGGGCAACTCGGAGCATTCCTCGACGGAAAGATGAAATTGTTTCGCGATGACGTTGCGTCACGAAGAAATAAAAAAAAACCGTCCCGGCCTCGATGGATGTACTAAAGCTCCCGAAACAGTCTAGACGCTTCATTTTTACGCGGGATTTCCGCACGAAACAGAGGGGAAAAAATGCTTTCTTCCGCGCATCCTGTATTCGTGATATTTCCACGGCCGTGCAATTTATCTTCTCGCGAAACTTTTCCTACGAATTAAACGTCGCGACCCTCTTATCATTTTTTTCGCTGGAAATTAATATCACTTTGCCCCCGCATAATTTGCCGCGCGCGTAAACGCGACGGAATTCGTTTATTCGGAGATATCGCGGCGCGAGCTCAGCTCGACAACTCTCGTTAAGGTTCGAGAGTGTCAACAATCGTTCACAGTTTCGACAGCAGTTTAAGTCACTTCCGCGTCCAAGTGCATGTTTTCTCTGCAATCAATATTTCCCCTCGTCGCGACGTTTATTCGTTCGTTATCGCGGGCTTTTGTTTCATTACGCTCGCTTTCGTTCCGGTATACTAGTCGTTGAACAAAAATCGTGTTTTCCCTAGGCAAACAACGACGCGCGAACCAGAAGCCGGTCCGTTGGCTTTATGTACTTTACGACGAATAAACGCGCAGAAGCGAGATGCTCGATGATGTTGCACGCACCGAATCAGCAGCTTTTAACCCGAGCACGCGAAACGTTCTCTCGTAAATCGTCACGGTATTACATGGCTACGAATAATGGAGGCGCTGCGCTGACTCCACTCGATAGAATATTAAACCGATCCGTCGCTTCGCCGATTTGAAAATTGTTGCGGATAAGCTGATTACCGTGAAAATTACGACTTTGTCGCGTCGACTGCCAAACGTCCGCTCTTCTCTTCTTTTTTACAATAACAAACGCTCGCGCTCGGATACGTTGTATTTTGTCGGGGCGTATTTGCAGTAGATCGATGCCCAATAAATTTTAATCATCCTAGATGTTTTCCATCGACGTGATTTCACCGGAGTTCGCCAAGGAGCGTACCACGAACAGACATATACATCCAAGGGGGAGAAATCTGGAGAAATGAAATTTAATTCACCGATCGGTCGGTGCACCGCCCTCGAGAATTTATGCAAGCGAATCGCGAACGTCGAAGGACCAATACTTTCGCAACTTTCGCGATACCAAAAGTTCCGCGGAAGTGTTTATCATTTACGTTCGCGGACTTTTTCTCCGTTACGTTCTTCAATTAATAACAGCGAAACAAACAGTGGGAATTAAGTAACAAGCAGGAGGAAAATAATGAGCCGAGGGGTAGCGTATTTTCTAGCTACTCGTCGCGCGAGAGTAAACGCAACTAACGAACCCGATCCTATGTTTCTGTCGTCCTTCGCGACGTACTTTTATTCTCCCCGCGAAAGCACATTTCAACCAAGTCAGTTTCGAGGACGTTTCAAATGTTCCCATCTTTTTCTCCCCCCCCTCCAAGGGTTCCTTTGTGCCCGTCCCGTATCGTCGTCGGCCGAATAACAAAGTTATCACGACCCGTCCCGACGCAATAATGCACCCCCGTAAGTGGGCGTCGCGTTTACTTTGGTGTAGACGCCGATCGTTCCACGGAAAATATGGAGAATCGTGGTGCTCGTCAACAACGAAATTCAATTTCACACCCCCTAGCTCGCCCACGTTCGTAAAATCTTCGTGTCGATAGTATAAAATAATTCACCAAAAACGCGCTTATCCTCGTAAAATCCAATCCGACGAGTATATATACTTCTCTCTCGAAAAGTCGTGAAACGCAATATCGACAAATTTTTGGAACCCCAGCTTCCAAGTTTGCTAACTCCGATCGAGCTCGTGGAACGATAACTCGAGGAAATCTGGATCGGTGCGACGGTGGAGTCTCAATTCAACGAGATTTAAGCACCTTTCGATCTTTATGGAATTAAATCAAGAAAGACTTTCATAGATCCAAATACATTTTAAATTAATTGTACAGCGAAATTGTGCGAAATTTCTAGTTTACTCGACCACTCGACTTGTTCAATTAACGACTCGTCGAAGAACATGCACAGAGATTCTAGGATACTTCTAGTTTCGAGTGCTCGCGCAATTACAAGTTTTGCGGCGAAGGTAATTGTCCCGAGGAGCGAGTACTCGCGGTTTCTGCGAAATGACGCCGGGACAAAGAACTTTCGACGATACATACAGTTTCCACGTATGGTGTGTTTCGAGTAAACCACCACCGAGGAATTCAACGCCAACTTTAGGATTTCCTTTTCCACGAATGGACCGTGTTCCGTCGAGTTCCGAGGTTGTAACGTTAAATATTCCAAAAAATAATTAGGTACGGCTGATCGAATAATTGAAAGGAAAGCCGCGTTTATCGCATTGAAACGTTTGTGGAATACGAGGCGAGGCCGGGAGCGATTCGGGCCGGCTGTCAGTATATTATTATTGCAACGGAACGTAATTAATATTATTTCACGAGTACGGTAACCGCGCGACGCAAGTACCGCTGTTGTATTACTCTGTGTGAATTGTGATAGAGAATAATTGTTATTACACGGGGCAGAAACGACCGTAATAGAAATAGAAATAGAATCGCGTGCTCGGACCTGGTCGACTCCAGTTCCCTTGCTCAAAGGGTACATTAATTTCCGAGTACTTCCGCTCGCAACCAAGTCACGATGAATTTATACGCGACAACTTTGAACGTAGAAACCGAAACTGAACCCGATCCAAAATCCCGGGCGTTGCGGTAATTTCGTTTCGTTTGGAAGAACCATCGTTTTTCCCGGAGTCCGCGAAACAACTGCAAAATGTCGTCGAGCTACGTTCTCATCGTTGTCCGGAAAGCTATATCGAGCCTTAAACCTCGCGTTAAATCTCAATTTCGAATCCGTTTCTTTCGTTGTGACGCGAGCTCGTGGAACGGGAACGCTCCGAAGCTCTCCGTTAATTACAATTTGCCTCGGTTAGGTACAAGAGCGAACCACCCTAACGAAATGTCCTCGCGGCGCTCGTAAATCTTATCTCAAAGTCCGGGGGCAACGGCGATATCCGGTTCACGTACTACTACGCTCGAATCCGTGCACTGTTTCCCAACATAGTCCCCACGCGTGTCTGTTGCTTCTTCGTTAACGTTAAAATGGTCGATTTATTGGTTCGAAGGGAATTACAGAAAACCCTAGCGTGCCAAGAGCGTCGCATAATATGCTTAGGAACATTCACACCTGCCAATTTTGGATTTCAAACGATCGAATACCCCGGAGAACATGTTAATCGAACGAATCGTGATGCTCGACGGTATCGTAACGCGAGAATAAATAGAAGAGTTCGTGGTTCGAAGGATTAATGGCGGGAGGGTGGAGGTTATTACTCCGGAGGAGAAACACGATGGTAAAAATAAAAGATTGTGTATACGTAGGAGGATCGAGGAAAGTTTTGTTGGAAGAAAACGGAAAGGCAGCGACGCGGATTCGAGGAAACGTCAGGAAAATATATTCATCGTTGGATAGACGGTCGGGAGGATCGATAACGCAGTCGGAGGGTTGCACCGCGATGCACTCTCCGTCAATCTCTTCCGACTGCGCTTACGCTGGAAATCTTGGATACAATGGAAACGATGGGAGGCTTCTCGGCGTCTTACATCCTTCATTTTTGTTTATCTTGGCCCGCGAGGATCGTCGAAATGGTAATGGCAAAATCTCTCGCTGTTTGCGCGATTAATTAATTCCGAGGTGAGTGCCGGGGTACATAGAGCACCGGTGCGTGGAGAAACACTTGTGATTTTAAGCCCGTCGTTCTGCGACTGCACGAGGCAACCAGATTAATCTTTAACCAGTGCCACGAGCTTGCGAGTTTACCTTTTCGCTACGAGATTTTTACCTGAAACAGTACGAATCGCTTTTCCCCGTCGGGCGCGAGTTCCGAGGCAATTAAAGTTGAAAGAATAGAGGAGTATTTGAAGCAGGAACACGCGAGGAAAGTATGCCAAGAGGATTATCGATAGGGGGGGAAGGGGGAAGGGGGAAGGGGGTGGGGGGGGGGCAGGAACGATTTCGTTGGAAACGTCACGATTCGATAAGACGGGGCGCAAGATTTGTTACACGTGGTTGCGTAAAACGTAGACCTGGCATCGAGACCGAAAGATTGCCTGGAGATGTTGCAATTGCCTCGCCTCGATAAAATCTTGTTCCGGGGCTTATTGCAGCGAATTGACTCCGATAGAAAGCAGTATACATATATCGCGTATCGGGAAATCCTTTTTCTCGAGGCCTCGATTCAAGGCCAGGCGTAACCGTTTGCGCGAGATCTTATTGCCGGATTTAGGAAGAACGGATGCCGAAGGCACGGGGGGGCTCGCAAGCCCCGTGCAATTATGCTGCGAAACGCTCCCGGGGAATCGCGAATACTGGCCAATTTCCCGACTGGGAAAAAATTACGTTCCGGTGTCTTGCGACTCGCTCGCGATAAAAGCCAATCTCCTTATTTCGAGCACGGCGAAAGCAGCGTTTAAAATAATGGCTCTCGAGGAGAACACGGTACGGTAATCTCTGCGCGAGGCGCATTCAGAACATTTTGCGGAAAGGAAAACAGAACGAAGAACAAATTTGAAAGAATAATATTAAAACAGTCCTGTGCTTCGTCCCGCGTTCCCTTTTCGGTCTGCAATTTAAAACTTTTTGCGTCCCGAGTGGTCTGAAGAGTGGCCGCCATTGTCCCTAAATTGGGTCGCCCTTTTACAGGCTTAAAATAGCTAACAGTTATGCATTTTTTAACGAGTCCACCGTTGAAAGAGTACCGTCTTCAATGATCGACCTCGCCGAGAAAACATTCTTAATTTACTACGCGCGGTAAGAATCTGCGTCCTTGCGATAAAAACAATTTCGACTCGCTGGAAAAGCCTTCCAAGAAAGTCTATTATTAAGTTAAGCTCGCGTTGTAGTCGACCAGCGGGTTAATTAATCAAAATATCAACCAAAGATCTAGAACTTTCTTGCCGTTGCGCGGTTACGTGGAAATTTCTCGACGTCGTCGCTTTCGTCGCCTCGTATCCGTGAAAGTTACGCGTCGAAGGGTCGTATCGTAAAAAAAGGGTGTTCGAGGAGCGCGAAAAAGTCATATATAAAGGGCTCCATAACGCGGATAACGGCCATTGGTCGACCGTATTCCGCTCGACGTTAGATCACTGCCTGTTTATGGCCGCTTCGACCATCGAAATTGCCTTTTACCGCCGGCCATCGACGCACCGCCTATCGAAACGATGATTTTCCACCTTTGAAATATTAAATTCACTTTACGACGGCGCGATATCGTTGCTCGGAGACTCCGTGGAAGATGGAGAAGCCGTGAAAAATAAGACGGGAGAAAAATTAACAAAATTAAATCCACGAGCAAGGTACCTGCGCGCTTTCTTTACTTCCGCGATAAAGACGTTGCAACAACTGTGTCGAGACTATAACCCGGTTTTCTTCTTAACTTTATTTACTAATGCGTTACTACCGGTGCTATTTTCAGTCAAAAATCATAAAAAGTTTCCTCGGGGAAACTTGCCCGCTTCTCCGATAGTTTTCAAGCCAACGTCGGAGAACCGAAACTTTAGAGAGTCGTTTTCACCCCTTGAACTCGAGTCACGGCGGCCGAGAAAAAAAAAAATATACGACCCCCGGAGCGTTCGGTTGTTCTACAAACCTGCAAAGTTCGGCGAAAATAGGATGTTCTTTGTCGGATTGATCGCGCGACGGTAACGCGATCGAGAAAAATAGGTTCGATTCCCAGCAACGATCCCGGCTGATCGATTAACCGATTATCGTAAGGCCGACGACCGAGCGTGATCGTTAATCCCGACGGATGCAATTTGTTGCGACGCCCTGTCACTCGCAGGCTCGGATTTCGCGTTTCTACCGCCGCTGCGCGTCTTTCCTGATTACTCTGGCCGCAGTTTATGATCTCGACGACCCCCATTTCCATACCGAAAACGGGAATTCCTCCTTCCTTTTTTCTCTCCGCCTTTCTCCGCGCCGCGAGCACTTTGTGAAATACGCCCGCGACGTGTCAGGACACTCGAGAGTCATTCTAATTCGAGCTCAAGCGACGTTAACGAGTCTCTCCTCGACCCCACAGTGCGTGGCAAACATCGCCGTTCCATTTCATAATGCTACTTCAATCCCGCGGGCTTCCGGCGCATTTTAAATTCCGATATAGGAATAGTTAAGGCAGTCGTTTGGAATCGAAAAAGTCTCGCGAATCTGTTTATTCGATGAACGAGAAACGGTTCGCGGTTCTTCGGAGTTTGTTCGTCCGTCGACGGACTGGTCCCTCGCGGAGCTTTCGAGCGGACAATCGCTTTATAAGATGGATCGTTTCACGCCATCCGTTTTGTTCCCGGGCGCTGAATGGCTTCCGGTTTCCCTCTTTTTCGAGGGTTTACGCGCGCTGCTCGTGCGACCAACATACGCAGCGACGAGTCGAGGACCGAACGAGAGGAGGAAGGCCAGGCGCGAGAAATTTTTTTCATTTTAATACGAATCGCGTGTCGACATTTAAAGGGCAATTTATTGCGAGTATGGAACGAGTATGAATTATTCAACGTCGCCGGCAACGTACTCGCGTGTAATTCTTTCCAATATTTTTTTTTTTTTTCATTCCTAACGCGCTTCTTTCACTCTCGCTTTTCCCTGTTTTGTCGCGTTTCATATTTTATAATCATCGCGTCGGAGCTCGTTAAGGACTCGGGGCTAATTTACGCTGCAAACAAAGGGACAATGGCGTTCTCGAGCCTCCGTAGGAACGTGTCAATTTTATTTTCTACGCTTACGTTTCTCGATGGAAATGTATGACGGAAGAAGTACGTAATTGTAACGAGGGCCAAGGGTCGATTTGATTCGAAAATGGATGCGATTTGGAGCTCGATAAGCTAACTTGCATTCGCGGATGACTCGATATCAGCGGGCAAAGGATATCCTTGGCTCGGCAGTTCCTTTACTCGAGCTTGCTTCGCACCTTCAGCATTAATGAAAAGCCCAGCGAGCGCTTGCGGCCGGCGTAGCACGCTGCTTTAAGCTCTTCAGATCAGCACGTATCCACTCGACGGAGTGGCACTCCGCTACTTTGATCTACGTCGAGAAGAAACGACTGGAGAGAGACAGACACGAAAGGCCGTTGTGTGCTTTGCGCTTAAACCTATTTATAGGTCTCCCCGTATGCTTCGCGTGACCCATATTACAGAGAGCCGAGCTCCACTTTTCGACGGAAAGCCCGAAATTCGTCCGACTTGTTTCCGCGATCGAACAATTACCTCTGCGCGAGGAATCAATTTACGTGACGTATTTGTGATCAAGTTGCGACACCTGTACGCCTTCGATAGCCACCTATCGATTTTCGTGGTTCAAAGTTTCGGTGAAACTAATTCGTGGAAATCTGTGCAGAATTTTCCGTCCTTTTCCGGTCTCGGACTCGACGAGAGAGCGTTGTTTACAGGATGCATCGTCGATCTCGTTTTGCTCGTCACAGTTTCCATGGTAATACCTGTCTGTCGGTCGTAAGATGGATCGTTTTAGACGGCACCGTATTTAGCGGTACGTTCGCGCCAAGTTAAACAGATATTGTTGCGAGCAAGCCTCGGTCGAATTTTCGTAAATCATCGCGTAGCAACGGACCACGATTTATTATCTGTATAATGGAATCGACAACCCGGCTGTTATTTATCGTGCAACCTATAAAATTCTGTGTCGTTCGAGGTGCAATGGAAGTACGCGCGTTATTTACGATCGATCGTAATGGGCTGGAAGCATTTCGCCGTTAAAAAAATTATCAGCACCCTTGGCGCGATCGTTGATCTTTCCCTCCGCGGGCGTCGTACGTAACGTTGCCTTTTTCACTCACCTAAGAAATCGATCGTTTCTTTCGGATTCATATTTGCATCGAATTACTTTTGTTCGCTTTCTCCCGGAAGTAACAAAAACCGAAGCCCCGCGATTCCTGAAATATTATATTCGAGCAAGAACGTACGAAGCTACTACCACGAGATATCCGGAAAAACGAAGAAATTGTTTCACCGACGTCGTCCAACGTCCGCCTCAGACACGTGTGCATATTACAGAATCCTGCACGCGGTGTTCCATTTCCGCCACCGAAACTAAATTATGGCGACACACCCCTTGAACCGTTCAACCGTGATTTTTGTTCTTTAAAATTTCTACGTATCGCATCGACCGTTTCGATTATGAAATTAGCGCACCGTTCGATGATAAAACTACCATCGATCGTTCCGTCCTTTCGCTAAGAATGCAGTGTATGGAATTTACATTCGCGTAATGCTCGAAGCTTATTAGGTCGATCTCGTCGGAAGGACGGTCGAGAAGCTCGGAACGCCGGGATATCCAAATGAGATCTCCGCCTAACGAACGCTGTCCGGAAAATTTCTCTCGACTTAAAGGGAAGTTTGGGTCGCGCGGGTTCACCCCCGCGGAGGAAATATGCACGCGCGGACGAGGAATTTCCGACGGAAAACGCTGGCTAGAGGCGTACCGTCTTATTTACAATTATATGCCAGAGTACTTATCGATCGTCCTAATTGGATCCGCGGTCGAATGCGAGATAATCGAAGCAGCCAATTTAGACGCTACCTCCCGTCCCCTCCTCGGGGCTTGGAAATCTCATTAGCGTCGACCGGAGAATTCCGCAGAAAAAAAAAAAAACAGATCCGAAACGAACTTGTTCGAATTCTTATCCGCTGCTCCTCGAGTCCTTGTAGTCCAGAAAACCGGGCCACCATTTTAACTGACACAACATAAGCGTGCCCTTCTTCTCGCGATTTTATCCCATTCGTTGAAAAAGGGCCACGCCAATTTGTAGAACACGCTACAGTATCTTTTCAAAATTAGGGTTGGCTAGTTTTAATCGTTACCGGCTACGAATCCGAAATTAGATAAATTTCGACGAAGGAGGAAACCAATTGGGGAGAAAATTGTCCCAAGAGGGTAAACCGACTGTGGGTTAGGGAAAAGTCGTCGGATAATTATTTTCCGAGGTTTTCGGGGGAGCGAAATGCGTGTCAGAGAGGGCAAGCACCCTTCCAGTCAGATATTACGCAACCATTTTCCCCGCGAGATTTATTGCACGAATGCTTCAACGCGCAACGAGTTTCCCGGATATGAAATGCAAGCTGGCATTAGCCCAAATTGCTCAACGTCTAAAGACACCGAATCTTTATTATTTACCAGGCTCCTACCCGCGGCAACGACTCAATTTAGACCCCCGGGGACGCGCGGAAATTTTCACAGACTTGCAGTTAGAAACGCGGAAACGTTGCACATTTTTCGCGACATAAATTTTCCAGCTCGAAAAGGACCACCGGCGAATTTCGACCGGTCGCTTGTATTCGACTAACCTTTTAGACGAAAATCGAGTTTCGCGGCAAGAAACGTGCTGACTGCTAGAAAGATTTCCACGAGAAACGTCCTTCTTCGATTCAAAACCAACCCACCGACGTCCGAAAATAATTTCTCGAAAAAGCTGAGAGAAAAGCTCGCGTGACACGATTCTGTCCGCGCGTCCTTTTCGTTTCTATCGATTCGAGTCGAACGTACGCGTACTGTTCTGTCCACGGGCGAGTGTTCCGCTCGAGATAAGCGACGGAAACGGCCACCATGTCGGCAGCGAAGCGAACAGCGATGCGATTCTCCGGGCCAAGTCTAATCGGATGCGTTTCACGCGCTGCACGGACCTCGAGTGCATTTCCGGCTGCTAGTGGACTCGCGACCCGACGCTCTCGGGGTCACAGGACGGCCGCGTACGCGGAATAATAGCAGTAATTAGCCTCGCTTCTTCCGAGCGTCCTTTGAAATTTTACACTGGACGTTTCGACGACCAAAGCAACCCTCCTTCCGACGATAAATCCTCTAATTAAAATCGTGCGTGCAACGGTGTATTATCAAACAATTTTCTTTTTCTTTTTCTTTTTCGGTTATCCGATCTTCGTGCAACGGCTCTTCGTACGCGTATTTTATCGAGCGCATTTGCGCGTTGTCAAGCGCGACTCGATTCGAGTCCCTGCGAGCAGAAACGCTACGGATAATCGTCGGAGGATTTACGGTAAAATGTCGCCTAGATTGCTACATTTAATTGTTCGACGGACTCATTGTCACGGCGAATAACATGTCCGTAATATGTTGAAAACTCGTAGATCAAGGCGGTAGTAATTTCGCAATTTTAAGCCCATTATTTTCCAACGCGACTAATGGACTCCTTTATATTTATTTCAATATATTCTCGCGGTCCTAGTTGACTTGAAAACTGTAGGCTTGCACGCGTTAAAGAAACGTGCGTGGACCTTCCCGGAGATTGTTTTTATAAAGTTCCCGATCGAGCGTATTATGCAGCCGAGGGCTAAATATAAAAATAAAGGCCACGCGTACGTAGGAAGTATGAACCGCGATGGCCAGATCCTTTCATTGTTTTTTCCTGCGCCTGATACGAAGATCTACCGCGGACGTTTATTTTGATCAAGCTTAATTTACCGCGCGACCATTATTTCCTCGCAAGAAATACGAGCGCGGTGTCTCTGGCGGGTTTCGCGGCGTTAAATATTCATGGAAAACGACGGTGCGTTATTTATTACGAGACGATCGTTGCTATCTTGCCTCTCTGAATTATAAATAACAAAACTCGCGGAGAGATCGGCCAGGTTAGATCTCGGTTAGGCTCTCTGCTCCCGACGCCTTTGCAACCAAAGTGTTACTCGAGTTTGATGGTATATTTTGTTGCTAATTACAAGAGAAATATGAAAGGTTCGACGAGCCACAAACGTTGACTATGTTTATATTAAAAAAGAACGAACAGAATTGCATCTGCAGCGGAATATTCAGAGAGCCAGGAAAAATAATTTTTACCTAACAACAAATTTCGTGTAATCTGGTCTCGTTGGAGCGTTATCGTCAATTTGGCGCGATGCCTGCCGTTGACGGGATGTAACTGAATATCGTTAAAGCGCATTGTTTTGCGATCGACAGCAACCGCAGTTACATAGTTGCAATCTTGATTCGCGTATGTAAAACATACAATACACCGCCGCGACGCGTTGTAAAAACCGATAAATTTTCGATACATCGCCGATGGATCCAGGTTACACAAGTCCCGGAATGAAACAACTATGTTAACATTTCTTTTTTTCCCGATAGATATCATAAAAAAAGCACGCAAATAAAACGCCAAACATATATTCCATACATTGCGATATTCTGTTCCGCGTTTCGATACACGAATTCAAACGATCTTTACCGTGTGCTTTAAATCGAAGAATAAACAGCCTTTAATGGACATGACTGACCTCTCTGGCAGAATGAATATCCTCGGGCAATTCTGATACATTTTCGTGAATCTACCGGCAGACGTAATTGCATTTCTATTTCTGTTCGGTTTACGTATTCCGTTTCTTGTGTACCCCGTCTATCCAAGAACCTGATACGTTCGCGATCGTTGTTCGACCCAGGGTACCGGGAGTGCTTTGTCGAGAGGGAAACGATGAGTCTCCGCGAAACGCGGGCTGCACTGCGGAATTAGCATGAAAAGCGGCGGCCGTCTAATCCAATGCATTTCGTGGCGCTCACGCTTGTCGAATGCGCTCCCCTCTATGCAGGTTGCAACGGCTTACATGGATGGAGACGTCATAGGCATACACGTGGCGTGTCTACACGGAGCTTGAAACAACAAGGAGTCCGTGACGCGTGCACGGATCCCGGAACAATTTATTACCCGCGTCGACGAATCCCAGCCACCTTTAAGCTACCATTGCCAAAATTATTCCTACGATCGATACAAACGACAAATCACTCAACTTTCGGGCATCCTCCAATATGGACGATTATCGATAATAAAAAAAAAAAGGGATACTCTCGCGTCGAATATTTTTGTAGCAAATACTTGGCTCGAACGTTTCATCAAAATCGACAGATTACACGAGATATTCCCTCGTACGCGAATGCCAGAGTTCGAATAAGGGTTAATTAAACATCACCGCAGAAACAACGAGTCGAACGAACAACGAACGCTTCCCCGTCAAAAGAGAGGCCATTTCTGATCGATCGAGAGTACTTGCGCGGCCGAGAGTTATTAGCATAACAGTTCCCGGAAAGGCGCAAGCAGAGAGTGAACTGTAGGAAAAATAAACCGTGAACATGGTGGATAAAAGAATCGAAACGAGCCAGATTTACGAATATTCTAGTTGTCCTGTGAAAGTAATTTTAACGCGTAGAAGCAAGCTATTCTATGTAAACCGTATTTGAATAATATACGAGGAATATTGCAACCACCGAAGCGTTCAGTGATTCCTCAAACAAATAATTCAACGAGTTTGGTCCTAGTTAATGTTACGAAAAGGGCGTCTTGGTTGTTTCGAGAAGGCTGTTAGTCAGTTTAGGTAATCCTAGACGAGGTAAAAGGTGGAAAAGCAATCGCGTTACGCCGCGGGCGAAATCCCGAGAATAAGATAGCATTCGCCCGAAGCGAAACGAGAAGAGATGACCAAAAGAGCGGCGTTCCTTTCCGTTCCCCTTCGGGGAGAATTCAAAAAGCGTGGAATCACGCGAAACAAAGGGACGCGATGTTGGTAGTGCGTTTTAACTAGAAGTTCGGGCTTGAAGGGGAGATTCCTCTTACGGCGATACAATTTAGACGCTTTTGTAGCTGCAACCAGCCGCAAACCGAATTCCGCCATGCTCGATACACCCTCGGTGCAGTTCTCCGACGCCGAGAATCCAAGTCTTTGGTCGCGAAAAGTGTTTTTACACCCGCCGGTACGTTCACTTCTGTTCCAGGAATTCGAAATTCGATAAACTTCGCGTCTTGTCGACGTTAATAAAGGGTGGACGATTCCGGTCAGAATCGGTGCTTCATAAATACCGTATAAACAGCGCGACGATGCGAAACGATCTTCGATATTAATTGGAAAAAGGCGGGACGGCCGAACGAGTAATACCCGCGCTACTGCCGGCGAACAGTGAATTAAGTCCGACTATGGCCAGACACGAAAAAGGCGTATCCTTCTGGGAAGTCGAAAGCATTGCCAAAGGATGACCCGGGTATAACTACAGTGTCTGAAACTGAGCCAGTTCTTCCCTCGCTGCTCATACGTTTCACCAACTCTGCTAGTTATTTTCCAAAAAAAATTCAATATTTCTCGGTCTCGCGACTTACAATTCTCCGTGTCGCCAACGTATTATATCATCCCCGAGCTCTGAGAATAAATGAACTCGATGACCAGGAAGTTGGAACGAAACTCTTTTCCGAAAAGTTTGTTTAAACGATCGGACAAATTACGCGCGCGATAATGGGAGGAGCACCTTGTTAACGGAAATCGGATGCACCCAGGACCATTTCCGCCTCGATAATGGAACTCCTCGATCGAATTCCCACTGATTATTCCTCGCTGCTCAGACTGGATCCCCGGTCGTTTCGACGTCGCGTGCAATCTCGCCGATCGAACTTTGTTCGTTACGAGGTTTCTCGCGATCTCGGGCGACGATTGCGTATCAAGCACCTTGGAAAAAGAACTTTCCGCTCGCCAATATTTATTTTCGCGAAATTACATTACCTCCGCTACGAGGGAATAACGAAAGTTCTTGGAACTTGTCGTCCCTCGGAGACATATCTTTAGATTTCCATCCGCTTTTACGAACTGCTCGATACGAATACGATCTCTGGATCTAAACAAATCACGCCGTGAAATAGTTGTCCCATTCCGGGGCATCAATATGCAGCAATGCAAACGTTTACCCTGGCCGAAGAGACGTTGGAATATTATCGAATAACCTGGCTGGAACAGTTACAGTCGTACAAGTTAAACATATTCGTTGGAAACCCGGGCAAATATGCATATACTTTCCCTGGCGAGGAGGAAATCTATCGGGAGCGAGGGTATATCGACTCGACGAGACAGAACGACGAATTTCTTGCATCGGATGCGCCCGGATGCGCCCGGATGCGCCCGGATGCGCTCGGATTTCGGAATCTTCACCCGCGGCACGATTCTCCCGTCGCCGTGCCGGTGTCCTTGATTCCGAGCATTATTTTGCGTCGTTGAGAAAAAGAGGAGGAGAGGAAAAAGCAACGGAAGGGAGGTTTGCCGAGCGCGAAAGCCGATCTCGATTGTGTGCGATAGATATGACATCCGCGACGAAAACTTTCTTCGAGACTTCACCGGCCGAGTTTATCAATAAGGGAAGTAAGCGATTGCTCGCATGCGAGCCTCTTCGAACCCTTTTAAAACTTCCACAAGGTGGGATATAAAGTGTAATGTTTGAGGGATAAGGAATATTGAAACTCGAGGATCAACTTCGGAATAGATTCTCCGATGCTGCGAGCGGATTATCGGAAGAATTACTGGAAACCCTGGAATGGGATTTCAAATCCTTCTTCCCCGAAAATATTTAAATAATCTTCACCTGCTGGCGTTAAAATCTTCCAATGCTTAAATATTTGGCTGCTTGGCCGTTCGAGCGTTTTAATTGTACGACTGGAACTATACGGCCGGAGTTTCGAAAATGGAAAGGAACGATAATACCGTGTAACCGTGGCAACTAATATTCCACAATGGCTGGAGGGTTTCCCGCATTTCCCGACGGTATTTCACGGCAGCTGGGAAACGCGCGTACATTAACGTCGACCGGCGCATTAGAAGTACTCGTCGCGGCGGCGGAGTCTGTCTTCCGAGTGGCTTTTCTTGTTCGGCGCTCGATATTTTGTCCGCGAGACGAGGAACGAGCTGACTTGGCTCGTCGAATCGCTCTCGAAACGAGCTCCTTTAATCGGGAGAAACGTAAGAGGATCGACGGCAAAGCCGGAATTAAGAGCCAAACCGTGTGTGCAGTGATTGGAGCGTACGCGAGCGTGCCCGGGAATATTCGTTCCGCTCGATACGACCGCGAAAAATACGCATCTGCATACGAAAACCGTAACGCCATCCGGGGATTAGCATTCGCGTCGCGGACAGCTGGCAAAAATATACTCAACTTCTGGACGCTGCCGGAAAATCTACAGTTTCTTTCTAGGAAATATCCTAGCCTGATTTACGGAAGAACAACACCTTCGCCGCAAAAGATGGAAATCAAATTCCAAAACATGGGTTATCGTATTCGTAGTTTACGTTTTATTTACCCCGAGTTATTTTTCACGTTTCGAGCACGCGAATTTCTGTACCGTGGTAAGTTACCGGTGGTATTTAATGCTATCGAGATGGCATTTACGAGCAAAGTCTGACACTTGGAACGCGTCCAATCGGTCATTCGATAAATCCAGCGTCGTTTGTCTTTCCTCGTGCCTCGGGAAATCAAACGTTTTAGCTTCTCAGATTGCTCGGCGCTACACAGACTTTGGTTTAATAGGTTGGAACGGCGAAGGAGATTATGCGTCGAAATTTCGTGGCACCGACCACTCCGATCGTTGGAAAGATATTTTCGTTGTTTCCTTGACCAGCCCGACGTACTTTCCGCAGGGCAATTTTTCATCGCGTACCACCTCTCGTCTCTACGATGATTTATCGCGCCAGCGTCGAAAAACTTGCTAATACGCGCAGCCTCGGACGAAGATACACGGCCAGCGGCAACGGAAGTAACGCCGACAACGGATCGACGTGATTTTCACGGCTGCGTTATTGGGAATTAATCTCTCGCGTTGCTCGACGCCGGAAAAGAACTCCAAGATACTCGAATAATATCGCTTCATTACCGAGTTATTAGGTCGGAAGCATCGTTTCCGGTCTGATAAACCGTATCAAAAGCAGGCGCCCTTTAAACACCGAATTCACCCGAACGAACGATCGCATTATAAGTCCAGGAATATCATTCGGATGAAATATTCCGTTACTTGGCAGATTCTGATACAGAATCGATCGATCGATACCATTAATTTCTGCTCGACGAACAAATTACGACAACCCTTTCGCGCGAGGCGGGAAACTATCAATAATCCTTGCACAAATTACGGAAACGTAGAATTTTTAACGAAAAGCAACAAGCAAAGAAACGTCGCGTCGATTCGAGATGGCCGGAAACATCGATCCGGACGAAACAGGCCAACCGACTCTGTCGCATCCATTTAATTACAATAATTTGCGGACTGCGAACCGAACTCGATACTCTTTCGTTTCCGGTTGCAAATGCTGCACTGCGCTATGATATAATTATCCTTACCAAAACATGGTTAACCGAGTGTACCTCGTTGACCGAATTGGGATTCATTGGATGTCAAGTTTAACGTTTCTAATCGTACTCTAGAATCGAAGGAAGAACTGCGGAGTTGGATTCCCTAAAATGATACAAGGTTGGCGTGATAATTTCATTTTCTGGTTAAGATAATGTGCTCGCGGACTCACCGATCTTTCGTCGTTGCCTGGAGAAGGTTCCCGTGGCAGTCATCGCGCAGCTCGTTGGGGAAATCGCGGCGATCTGTAGTCTGCAACAGAGGTCGTTTGGCAATTAAACGACAACGGGGAAAATTGGTGAAAATCGCGACGGTTGAACGCGCCGTTTGGTACAGTCGCCTAGTTTAAAGAAGCACCGAGGCGCGTTCAGCCGCACGGAGCCGTCGCGCTGTGCAAACTTTGGCACGTGTTGCACCGGAACTTCCTAGCGTTTAACGGGCCGATAAAATCTCAATTATAGTCCCCGACGTGTCCTATGAGGTGCTAGTAACCATGAATATCGCGGTACACGGTCCACCAAGCGTTATCGCGCCTGGCAATTTACCGCTTCCTAGTCGACTTCGTCATTTTAGACTAGTTCAAAAATCCCCACGAAAAATACGAACGGACAAATTTACCGAACGAAAAACAAGACCAAAAGTGACGGACAAACGTACGGGGATCGATTAAAAAATGTGGTACGGTTTCGTAAACGTTCCGTAGCGTTATTTCCAAGTAGAAGCCCCTTTCGAAAGCCATCGTCCTAACGTCAGCGGGTGAAATTTACGCCTGCAACCCGTTAGCGACGGCATCGTTAGTGCGAGGGTAATTAACGTTGGTGGGAATCTCGGCGCGTACTGTCGAAAATCCAGCCCGCTTATCCGTCGATAAAATCTCAATTAGGGGTCGCGACGTAGCGCGATGCAAGGCGTTTACGAATTGACATAAAAGCGACATAATTGTCGAGCAAATAGTTGCGTAAAACAAGGGGTTTGAGGTGGAAGGGCAATTATCTAGCAAGCGCATCGGTTAATGGCGCAACCGTTGCAATTTTCCCGGGGACGCGGCGTGCACAATAGATCCGGGATATCTGCTGCCAGATTTAAGCCCTTACGTAAAGATAGGTAGCAACCTTGTTCGGAGTTTATCTAACCCAGGCTTGAATACATTTCGCCAGCGACGCTGTTTCCTTTGCGTTCGACGGACCGAATTTACTCCTTGCCGTTTAGAGTGCGTTACGCGAAATTGTACGGTAATCCAAATACGTACCTTCTATTTACCCACTCTAGCACCCTGTCGACGGATTAACGCGGACGATAAATATTACGTTATCCGTGGAATCGAAATAGAGAAAACTATGCAGCGCACGGGACAACGAATTAATCGAGACTTTCGGTCATGGATTCTCTTCCCCGCGAAATTAATAAAACAACAGTCGACTCTGTAATTGGGTTAATCATCTTAGAGCGAAACACTTTGTCTAATGAACGGAATCGGTAAATTCGGAACGAAGACCAAACCGACGCGACGGTCGAGATTTCCCGGACGATGATCCTAATGCAAGAGATGGAAAATTTATAGGATTGGTCTACGGGACTCTTTTTTTTCGCGAGGCTTTTCGACGGATTCTCGATCGATTAGAGACGTCTGGCCAAGCGCGTTTCGAACAAGGATTCGAGCATCGAATAAACCGCCGACGGGAAAACGACGCGACGCGGCATATCGTGAATTTTCCCACGCTAGCCGTCCCCGCCGGTGCAATTAATTATGATAAGCAAAGGCCGTGATTAATTGCCCGTGCGAGCGGTTCAACTTCAAGAAGAGAGTAATTACTTCCACGCGCGGATTTTCAGCGATAATTCAGCGACGAGCCGGGCCGACGCAAACGACGCGTGAATTCCAAGTTCCTCTGCGAGCCAACGAAAAACAAAAGAACGATTATAAAGCGCTTCTATACAGAGGGCCAACCAAGGGCTGCGAATATCGGTTATCCTCTGGGCAGCTGCTTTCGCAAATCCCTCGCCAAAGAGCTGCTAACGAACTGCTGGAAATCTTTAATACGAGCGCCCATACGCTGCCCCAACCAAACCAAACAGTTCGCTGCGTTTCAACGAAAAAACTATCCGACGGAAGTAAACGCTTAGAATTTATTTTTACTGTCCGAGGATGCAGAAAAATAACTCCACCGATAATAGTTTCGTTTACGAGGCAAATAAAGACGCGAAATAACTTTTCCCTGCTATAATTGATTTCAAAGTAAAGAATGGAGCTCGTCCTGACTCTTTGGCGAGAGACTTTGTCCGGCGCGTTCTTTCAAGAGTTTAGCGACGCGGGAGAAGGAGGAAAGAAACCGATCCAAGTTTAGCGTCAAATCGTGATAAACGGGTGTAAAAAAGAGAGTGCAGAAACTCGGATAGAAAAGGGAAGCGGCGGCGCAGGTGCGAGGATATCCACTTGCATGGAAGAAAATCTCATAGAACGGGGGAAGGTATTGTCTGGCTGCGGGAAACGGAGGAGCGAACGTTTATTCGAGTATCAAAGAACTCGACGAGCGAGCAAATGTTTCGCTTCGCCGTGGAAAGTTTTGGCGAGTGAAAAAGGGCTGGAAACGAGAGAACGGGGTGTTGGAAAAACGGTCCTTCGGGACCGGATCTGCCAATAAAGCGCGTTAATAACTATAATCGGTTCGTTAAGTACCGGGGAAACCGGTAGCGGGCGCGGGGATGCGTAATACGGTGTCAGATTCATTATCTCTAATTTTTACGCGTTTTACGCGCGTACTTATTGCGATTCGCGGCTCGGGCCAGCTCGGGCCAGATAACGCGCTTAACGATCATTACGAGTGCACGTTTGGGGATATATAGAAATCGATGCAATTATTCTTCCTGCCATTTTTCTGTGACGCGCGAAATATGCGCGCAGCCCGTGTTACTGACGCGAGATATGAACGTGATTCGAACGCACGGTCCAGTTAATCGCTGCGGATTTTGTGCGCGTCGGCGGAAAGGGGACAGAATGAAACTCGCGTGTTCGAAAGTTATTCGGAATAGATATCGCGAGCAATTTATTTCCACGCTTTTGTCAACGATACGTTCCTAGGAAAACCGTCCCCGATAAATATCTTCTACGCCTACATCGCGTCAAAGCCAACCCTAAAGATACACAGAAGCTCGATCGAATATCACGTACGCGCTTGTCGAAACCGTGACGATTAAATCCAAGGGGTGAATTTAAACGAGAAATGGGTCGTCCGAAACTAAGTACCTACTCGGCTGCAAGAATAAATTTCGAGCTCGCGGTACGCTAATAATTTGGTAGAAGATTGGATAACGCGGTAGGCAATGCTTCGTGCTATTGCCGAACAGTTGTCCAAGTTCGCAGAGGGAAAATGCAAAGTACGACGGTAAAGTGAATAATATCTCCCGTCTTTCTGCTCGCTGGAAAAGCGCGGACGAGAGTCGAGCGCGAAATTTAGACTGCAGCATTTCCAAAATTGGCCGGCATTGTTGCTCCGCTCTGTGTAATGAACACTTAGCCCCCGAGCCACTGCGGACAATAAGAGGTCTGGCCTCGAGGATGCTTCCGTCGAAAATCTGCTTTGCAATAAGCGACGGTACACATTGCTGGCGAATTTCTGATCCTGATTCCTTATGCA